>NC_134701.1:274496753-275101753 GCF_043290135.1 Rhipicephalus microplus | reverse complement strand
CCTTTGGTTTTTGATTAATATCTAATAAAATGCACTTAAAGTGCAGCGTGGCTGTTAAATTGCGGTAAGGGAAAGTTGGAGTCCTCTTAAATTGCCACCGAAAATGCTTGTTAGCCTTGGGTTGTTTCAATTAATTCAACAGCCTTTGTATGAAGGCAGTTCAGTTCTCAAGAGGTATCTGTCGTGAGGTCCTAACACCACAGATAGCCGCAATGTTTTTAAAATATTGCAAGTATTCTGTGTGCAGCTATTGCATCGGTCTAGACAGAAAATTTTTTTGAGCTAAGGAGGATAGCTTCACTCACCCTTTACATATTTTCGTGCATATTTTTGCATGTGTATGTATATTTGCACTAGCAAAATAAAAAAAATTGGAGGAGGAGGTTGAACCCCCAACCTCAACCTGGCAATGCCACTAAGTAGCCAGCATCCAAGGTGAGCGAATGCCAATACGCCACAATGACCTGTTTCCGCGTTATCACCTGTACACCTCCCTGAAATTGAAACAGGCGGCATCACGTCCTTGAATTGCGCTAATCTGGAAATCTACGAGGTGTGCTGTTATTTTACTCTCTAGCACTGAACATCTGAAACCTTCATTCACTGTAAAGGGCGGGGAGATGTGCATAGAAGGCTGAAATGTCATGTCAGTACTCCTTCGTAGGCTACAGTTTGTTGACTTTCTGGCAATATAACCCATCGTAGGTTGCTGGTAGAAGCAAATATCACTTCTACGCTAAATCTATCAGGCGAGTACTTTCAAAGGCAGACTTTTCTGGGTAAATACTTAGCTATGTCCATGTCCCTGTTGAAGGAAACAATTTCTAATTCAATTTTTGTTTCCAGAGTCACTGCATTCACTTTCATTTTTGTAAGCCTTTTAAATTAGCAGCTCGCAGCTTCATTGCAGGACATAATATGCCTCATAGTGTGGTTTCGAAATTCAACAATTTTCATTTTATTTTATTTTAGCTATCTTAAAATAATATGTATTCTGATCTATCATAGCAGAAAGTTTAATCAGTCTTTGACATAATTCATTGCTTTCTCTCATTAAATAACAGTTCTCTTTTGCCACTTTTTTTTTTCCACATCTTTCTTGTTACTTTTCTATGTATGTATATATATCTCACGAGTGTCAAAAAACCACAGTGAGCTTTCACTACTTTGACATTAGATTTATGTCTATCTTTGTGCCTTACACGTTTCTTGTACAGAGCTTTTTGTTGGAGATTCTTTCGTTTTTAATGTCGGCAGGGAAAATTACTGTTTGTTAGTCAATTCATAGCTTCGTTGCAGTAGTTCAGCTTTGCTTGCTTCTCTGATGTTACAATGACAGTTTCAGTGCCATGATACCTGGTGGAGGCAATAGAGCATAATTTCTGTTTTTGCACAGTCGTTAAATTCAGCAAAGCTTCCTGCATGCAACATAGCGATTTCAATAAAGTGGCAGCACATACTCTGCGACGCTTCATGGAAGGCTCAGTTTCTGTGGGATCCTTCTGTAAAATGGAAGTTTGCAGATTTTAATCATCAATATGGTACCGTATTACATTGCCGACATGGCATTCATCCACTGCGATATTGACTTATGGGAATGAATATTCTGTGTTAGAGAAATTGGCCTCCAGTTAAATAGATCAGTTTTCTGCTAACAAGCTTCACCTAATTAAGCTCATCTTTCCTTCAAATGAGATATTTTCGGCATATTTGATTTTGTTTGTCAGTGCAATGAAAAAAAACTCTAAATGTACCGTTAGTGTGAAAAAAGTTTTGGACTGCAAAGGCAAGCTTGTTCCATGTTTGACCTCCTTTTAGCCATGTCTAAAATTTTGTCGGTCACTCATAATAACCCTTCAGAAAGTCCTCCTAAGTAGCTGTAGTTGTTTTACTTATGGGTACAGGGGTTGTGGATTTTTTTGCTGTGTCAAGAAATTTGTAGTGCTTTGTTCCGTGCATAAGATACTTGCTAATTAATGGTGTGCAACATTTTCTACTCAATGAAAACTACTCAATCTTATTGACAGAAAGAGAGAAAACTATATTTATAAGGCGGAATATATTTATTATTTATTATTCGCTATATTTATTCCCAGTGGAATAAGCAGGTGCAACAAAAGCTATATGTCGGGGTGCAGCTTCTTAGAAATTTAGTCTCTAGTGTTCCAGATGTAGGCACTACAGCAGGCAGATAGATTAACCTTTATATAAATTGCGTATGGTACGAGTCGGATGGCTGTCTCTTTGCACACAACTGCATCTAATATAATTTATCTCGTACTTCAATTCTGCACCTTTGTTCATCTCTCAGAAAATAGAACTCGTGTCAAATGTAATACTATCTTGTTACGTTTCACAAGAGTTATTGAGAGCATGTTGCTACCTAATGTAAAGTTACATTACCATATTTTGTTACTCTCTTCAGGTATTGTTTAACAAGGATGTACTCAGGGGGGGGGGGGGGTTTGCTTACAAATATTAAATATTGCTGCTTAGGAATATTACATGACTTTCTGTCTGTTAAAAATAAAGTTTGTTAAAAACAAATGGTTCACGTTATCAAGGGTGTACTTATGGATGAGACACTCATGGGGGGGGGGGTTTGGTACGAATGATAAATGCCATTGCTTATAACTATTACATGCCTTTCTATCTGTTAAAGACAAATGGTTGAGGATATGGATATTAAAAGGACACTAAAGAGAAAAATGTTTTTTTCACTTATTAGTAAAGTACAATTTTACAATCCTAAAAACATCACTCTTAATGCAACACGACGCTTAGTAAGAGAGAAAATGCGGGGAAAAAAATGCGGGTGAAGACGCCTTTGTGAGATTCCCGTGCCAAACAGGATTTTTAAGCCATCTACTTGGTTTTACATAGCTCCTACTCGATAAAAATGAAGTACATTGTCATCTGTGGTGCCATATACTTTGGATACAAGTTTTTTTTTAATTTTCATCGAGGTAATGTTGCAAAAATATGAAAAATGCATTTTGAAATTCGTTACATCACGTGCGGAGATCTTGGCACGAAATTTAAAAATAAATATTCAACCTTAAAGTTCTCGGCTCATAATGAACTTATGACAGTGAAACTTATGACATTAGAGTTTTCAGAGTGCCATTCATCATTCTAAACCAAGTCGTTCTTCACAGTTCTTTTGAAATCGTTACTTTTTGTTTGCCTATTGTGCATAGATGCGTCGTACACATTCTTACATGCACGCTTCTTTGTCTTTCCTACACAGATGCAAAGAAAGGTGCGGCAGGAGCAACAACAAGGGTGAACTCCCAAAGTCCCGGCACAGGTCCTCCCAGCAAGGTCGGAGAGACGCGAATCCAGGCCCAGACCAAAGCCGAATTCACCAAGGAGATCCAGCGACTGGGTGCGCTGTGCGAGTCCAGAACCAAGGAGCTCACCATGCTCAAGTTGCAGCTCAGGCATGCCTCGGCCGGATTCGCCTCTTTCGCCGTCGTCGTCCAACACCTCAATGCGCAGGTTTTGCAGGTAATTCACTCTGTTCATTCTTCTCATCTGTAATCTGAAGTCGTTTTTTATTCAGAAGCCTTCTCTCACAAAGTTGTTACCCGAATAGGCATAGAAGGGAGGCGTCTGGTTTCATACCTGCCAAATCTAACGAAAAACAGCTCGTGGCCCATCCCAAAAGGAGTATAATAAGAACAAAGGCAACAGTGTAAGCACTACAGTCTTTTTTGTCTTGGCAGGCCGGTGTCATGAGGAAAAACGCACAAAATTTGGATAGAGTTGCTGCTGTTGTAAAAAAAAAAGAAAAAGAAACGGAGTATTTGGAGAGTGTTTTTGCCGCACAACTGTAGTTGACATATACTTCGTGTATTTTCCTTGATTACGCCTCGGTCTTGGCACTTCCCAGCCATGAACAGCATGCGTGCTATCAGTGTGATGTAGCTTTTCTTAATTTAAAACTGGCTCGAGCGAGGTTTTCAAGAAAATAAACACAAGCAAGTTAGATGATAATTATAGGTGTGGTGCAAGAATACTCTCTAAATACTCTATTTTTAGAGTATTTTCGAGGGATGCAGCATATATTTAGTCTCTCGGGTACAGATGCTTGCACATATCATACGATTAAGAATATCATAACTGATCTCTAGCCTTTCGTGCCCATAATTTAAGCATTTCTATGATGTTACTGCTGTACTGATGAACAATAATTAGAAACATACACTTTTTTTTTTTTCGTAAAAAAAGTAAATGTGCTTTGTGAAATATTGATTCTGCCATTGGCGTCACTGTTCGATGAGCAGTCTGTGAAGCAATTTCGTGCATGGTTCATGCATTGGTGCTTCTCTTTTTCATTTTTCAGAACAACTCGTTTCGTATTCCAAAGCTGTCTGAGGAATTGCGGAAATCGCAAGAAGAGATTGAGAAGGCTCGCATTGCTATTGGTGAGAACGAAGTTCGAAAGGCATTCTTTTGTCCCTATAATGTAGAAATTTCTTGTCTTTGCATCCTGACTAAATATGTTCGGCACATGGACCTAAGTTTTCATGGTGTTATGGTACAAATCTCAAGTACGGTTGAATTGGTAGATGTATTGGTTGGTGTGTGCATCTTTTCTACACAACTTTGGTGGCACTGTATCTATAACATCAATAACTACCATTAACACACTAAATTAGTATTGGAATACTTTGTCAGTGCTGTAAACACAGATTTTTGGTGCCTAATCCAGGTAATATATGTTGGTGCTTTCTTTTGCCTCATGCAAACTACAGAGGAGTACAAAAACAAGATAGAGGAGCTCAAGCAGAGCCATGAAAAGGAAATAATCTCATTGAGAAAAGAGTTGGAAGCGTCACACAAAAAGAGGACGAAAGAGTGTGAGTCCCTGCTGCTATACATCCACTTCCACCGTTTGGCCTAACCAAGAAAAAAGGGGGAGGGGTTTAAACATCCACTGAAAATGTTCAATTCTGCATGTGTATATGTGCCTGCATGCACATAAAATGGCCGAACCACTCCACCCTGCGCTGAAAAGGGACCTCTGGCTATGTCACTAATTGACAGGTATGGGAGTTGCCCCAATAAATGTGCCTTTTCGTTTGCTTTTAGTGGAGGAAGCCCATCAGAATGAACTGACTGGGTACTTGGAGGCTCACACACGGAAGGCAAGTACTGCACATGTGTATTTTTATGATGAACAGTTGAGAAATGTTTGTTCTCCACCATACTTCTTGTTGCTGAGGCAGCGGCATATGCGGTCTGCCAGTGACGATGAGTAGTGTTCACGCATCAAAGCTGCTATGAGGGAATGCCTAGCACATATTGTGGCTCTGAGTGGTTACTCATAAGACTATGTAATTGCATTCAGTGCTATCAAAGCCAGGAACCTTTTGTGGTGTTGAGAATAACCTAGGGAACCAAATACTTGATGCTAGCAGCAAAGCCAAGTTTTGAATGAAGAACGGCAAACGTGGCATACACAGGCGCTATTCGATACATATCATAGTGTGGGATTTAGTTTGCTCAAGCTGCTTTGTTCATAGCTCATTGAAAATAAAGGCACTGCAAGCATTGGGCACAGAAGGCAAGAAGTATTCACTGTGAGATAACAACCATTGTTTTATTGTATGTTCGTTTATTGATGCTGACTTGACCTCGATCATCAACAGGTTGCTCAGAATAGAGATAGTGTTCCATTCGCCCAGACCTCAATGAGGCTCCAGTTTTATGCTCACACGAGACGTCGGAGAAAGTAAAATCATGGAAAGAAAGAAATCCGCACTCCTAGAACAAACTGACACAGCACACTCTAATGTTGCCGACACATAGTAATTTGTTGGTAAGATTTACACAACAGCGAGCTTGCTAATGTGACAATAACAAAGAAATAAAATGCCAATGTAGCACACACACAAACAGCACAATGCTCACAATGTTATGTGAATGCAAAGTCACCGATGTTTGACTTGCCATGGGAGCTGAAGTAACCAGGGCGTGGAATTCCTCGCGTACTTTCCGTAAGACTCAATCTTAGTCGTTGTTTAACGGGGACACCCCAAGGAGGAGAGTGCCCTTCCGCGTGCGCCTGTGTAACCTCTTGCCACCAGGGCAGTGCCACCGCAGCAACTTGTACTTGTACACTTGTACAATTGTACAACAATTGTACAAGTTGTACTTGTACAACTTGTACTTGTATCACTTGTACAGCAGCGAGTACACTAACTACTTCGCAGGACGCATGGACGCCATGAGGCAAAAGCAAATTTAAAGGGTTGTTTGTTGACAAATCCTCATAATAGATGTGCCCAGAAGGGTGCTAAGTATCTTTCACAATGGCCTCGGAATACATGTGGTTTACATCAATTGTGGGCAGCCATGAAAAACTTTGGATAAGCAAGCCTATATTCAAAATAGTTTGCAGTTCAACTTGCCAAGCTGATAGCTAAGCATGCAGTCCTTGTGAGCAGTTCTTTTACTGATAGAACACTCCTATCATGGAGCACTCATGCAGTTTGAGAAAGGGTGCCCACCTTGGTGAAGAGTTTGCTTGTCAGTACTGTAATCACCCTTATGCATTCATTATCTAAGTCACAAGTGGTCAACAACGGCTTCAGGACATTAAACCCTTTTACATTACAAATTCTAATCATGTGTTCCTTTCATCCGTGCCTCTTCACACAGCTTTTCAGAATAGTGTCATTCTATTCTCATAAATACATTTTCCTTTTGAGAATACTCCACTTCTCTTATACTGCTACATGATTTTAAATGTTCTTAAATGGGCCCTGCAACACTTTTTGAGCGTGGTCTGAAAATGCTGCCAATCAGTAGTAGAGCCAAATATTATAGTGCAGCATGTGACCTGGAATTCACAATAAATTATTGAAGTCAGCTAAAAATTGCTTTCTCTTCTCTCAACAAATGAGAGAAGCTCAAAAGTAACTCGTAAATGCCCTTCTGTCAGCCATTGGCTGATTCGAACATGGCGCGCTGGGTCATCACAGAAATCACCTCGGGAGGCCGTGACTTGTCTGCACGTGTGCGCGCAATCACACTGAAAAAATTTCGTATTCAAAGAAAAGAAAAAAGTGCTCAAGGTTACAGTAGTCCCGAAGAGCGCGTGATGCAATTTCTTTTTCCGTGCCATTCCTCCCTGCTGAGCTTCTAGCACTTCTGTTGGGACAAGAGAAAAGATAATGCAATTGCAGCGTGCGACAAATCTGTGATTTCGCTCGTACTAAATGGATTCTTAGAATTTTTGTAGTGGTGAATAAGTGTTTCAAGGCCCCTTTAAGTACTCTGGTGTAAATGGTCTGCAAAGGTGTCTTTTTTTTTTTTTTTTAAGTGAGTCCCGGCCAGATGCATGTTGCATTTTCGATAGGGGCGAAAATGTATGAGGCTCGTGTACTTAGGTTTAGGTGCGCATTAAGGAACCTCAGGATGTCTAAATTTCCAGAGCCCTCCACTACGGCGTCTCTCATAATCGTATCGTAATTTCACGGTATTAAAGAACAGGCATTACCATTTTTAAAGTGATGCTCTTCATAAAAACTGTAATGTGCATCAAGTGTCTGCATTTACTGAAAATGGTATGGGCATATAAGGTTATAATCAAATGCACGCTGAGTACTCTCTCTATTTAGAGTGCCTACAGGCATTTTTGCTTGCAATTTGCCTCAACTGTCTCAAATTGTACATCCTGGTTGTCAAACATGCATATATTTTTACATAGAAATTAGAGAAACTCCAGTCTGGTGTGCATTATGTGGTGCCGCTCATTCGCAATTCTAACAAAAAGTTTGGCTTGCACATTTTTTCTCTTTCATAGCTTGAAGAAATGAAGGCATTTTACACGAATGCACTCGATAACAGCCGCAAAAACAGTGATGAAACCTTGGACGCTATGAAACAGAGGCACAGGGAAAAAATTGATGGTGAGTCCCTAGTTTGAACATAGATCGCTTATTATTTCTGAGAATTTGCTTCGGCTGCAACATGGTTTCAGCTGCTCAAAACACCTCAAACCAATCATTTTTGACGTTCTGATGAATGTGTCTTGGAGCCCATTCAAACAATTTGTTCCGGTCTTCAAAAAATCGTTATTTCTTGAGCACGGAAGTCTAAAGTTGGCGTGACCCGAGGCACATATCTCTTGTGGGTCATACTCATAGTTGACTAGCTTGGGTATCCATCATTGCAGTGGCTGTTTCAGTTTCAGGACAATTTATTTTTTCTTGGTTTTCAGCATTGCACTTGTTTTGTGTTGATTATCTGATAACATGAAATAGTTGCACTCTTCGTGCCCTGCTCCAATCAGCACAAAACACTGCGATTACATTGCTATTTGATGCTCAGAATTGAAAGGTACATGCAACAAATAGGTATCGAGTAGACTTCACCTCTGCATTTCCATGTTAACATGTATTTGTGTCAATGGCTTGATTCAAGCTAAACCATGCTCTGTTGCAAAAATTGTCACAGTAATTTCATAGCCTCTGTCAGGCAATACGGCCTTTAGCTCTTACTCCTCTTTCTGTATCAGAAAGAAATAAAATAAAAATAAATAAAAAATATAAGTTGAAAAGGGAACATTTGGGGGCTTAAGTGTGTATAACGTGCTTGTTAGTCCCTTTGTACATTTCTAATGCTGATGGTAGTTGCATTGTTCATAATACGGGCTGGGAGTAATACGAGTTGCAGACCACCAGTTTTCTGGAAGACTTGCGAAAGTTGAAAATCACAGGCCATTTTTCTTTACATATTTTGAGTAGTTATACCAGTTAATAATTATTGTTTTTAGCCACATGTGCCTTGTGCTTACTGGACCTATTGGGCATTTCTCTCTAAGCGTTCAGGTTGAAGGGGCTAGTTTGCTTTGCTTCATAACGTTTTGAAGCCATAGGGCATGGTTGGTGTAAAAGACAAGTGATGCAAAAAAAAAATATTCGTGGTAAATTCAATACTTTCACATTGTTCTGTAAGCCTTGTTTTCTATTGACATTGTTCCAAGTCATCCAGAATGACTTTTCAGAGTGTAGGCAGCATTGTACCAAGTCTAAAAAAGAGATCACGAGGCAGTTAACTGTAAAAGTACCCAAGGGAAACATAGAATTCGGCAGATTCATTCAGTAGCCCTTATACTTGTTAAATATCGTTGCCCACTCTTAGCTTGCTGTAGCTTATTCGATGTCCAGGATAGCTCATTTGTTGCTTGCAATGTATTGTGTATATAATAGCTAAACCACTTCTATGATCTAACTGCCTTAAGTTAGTTGTCTTAACTGCATGTGGATGTGTAAGTGGGGACTGTTGTCCTGCAGCGATCAATGAGGAGTATTCATTGCAACTGGACTCCATCAATGAGGACCACCAAGCACGGCAAAAAGAGCTTCAGCAGAGGTACGAAGCCCTTCAACAACAACACAAGCAATTGCAGCAACAGGCGAGGGAGTTCCAGGAGTCCGTACTCTCAGACACAGACGCCAAGATCCAGGTAAGTGTGGTGTTCGTGACAGGCTTGACTGGTTGTCAAGTGTGTAGTTGTCCGTGATAGCCAATGCTTTCTTGTGATAACTGGAGTGAGTATAGAGGTGGCTCTCTCATAGCTCATTCATAAGTTTTGGTACTACAATAATTCATATGTATTCAGTTGTTTGACCCTATTTATTTCTGCTTTTTTCTTGGGGTGTTTAATATGCAATTGTTGTAATTGAGCATTTTGTTAACTACCTTTGGCTAAGATGAAATAGCTTGTCTAAATATAAGATTGTATGGAATATGATAACAGCTTTTGCACACTTTTTTTATTTTCTTCCCATTTAAGAACAAAGTAAGTATGCACTTCCGAATGCAGTAAGTACATATTCCGTTTTTCTGAGAGTGTATAACAAAGGTAACTAATGTAAGCCAATGTTTGACCTCACTTCTTTAGCAGTCTGACCTTGGTTTGGACTGTGTACAATCTGTCAGTTCATTCTTTGAAGTGAGCTTTCGCTTTTCAGTGTACCTGGTGTACCTTGCCACCATGTTGCATACTTCAAATTAAATATCCACATCGCACTGTTGCCCTCTTTGCAGTGGCTTTCCAAGAAAAATGCAGATCTACAGAAGGAAGTGGAAAGCTTGAATGTGGTTCTTGAGATGCGTGCCAATCAGATACAGAACTTGCAACATGCCAAGATAGAACTGGAACGAAAGGCAAGTGTTGCTTTGTCTGTGCTGCTCAGCCCCCTCAATTATGGCTGCAAAACCAACTGAAAAACCATGCAGCATTTGGTATCTCGGCTGTTGAGCGACTTTACTGTGGTATGTAGCAGGTGCGATTTCTTATCGCATGCTGCCTTTTAGATACAATTTATATGTACTGTCCGCATTGCTCTTGTTTTTTTTTTTTTAATACAAGGATGAAGCAGACAGTGGCAGATGCTCAAAAAGCATAGTTAGCCAACAAAATTTTATGCAAGAACTCGACTTTCTTACGAATACTGGGTCCCCCTTCACAGAAGCACCTGGCAGCAGAAAGCGAATTAATAGTCGCCACATCGATCTAGACCTGTATTTCAGCATCGGCCTCCTTCTTATTTACAGCTAGCTGAGAGAAGTATTACAGGGCCATCAACTAAGTAAACTTGTGTACTGTTGCTTTTAAAGTTTTCCAGCATAAGTACTGATGTCCTAGCATGTAGCCTAGAGTATTGCTTGTTTTTGAAGTCGGTGACTAATTTCGCCAAACAGGAATCATTCAAAATGTGGCTCTCTTAAGTTCGAAAGTAGCTAAATATATACCTTGCTTTTGTGAGGCAAATCAATTTCGCTAGATACTTACCAACGTTCTTCAAATTGTTTCAAGATGCAGTAGGAATCAGTCTTGTTGGGGATTGCTTCAAATTACCATATTTTATGGTGTAAAAGTTTCACTTTTGTATAAGATGCGCCCCCTACTTTTGATGGCTTTTTTGGGGAAAAAAGTACATAAAACACACCTATTTTTGACCCTGTCAACATCATGAAAAACAACAAAACATGTACCTAGTCGCGCATGGCATTGACTATTTCTGAGCAGCAACATAAGACTTTATAAATAACACTGTGCTGAGGCTCAAAAAACCAATACTTATTCAAAAGAATTTAAAGTCACATTCTTAGGTGCACTGCCAAAGTTCTTTCGCTTTGGTTGGCGTCATCATGAGGATGCCGTTGTCGGCCTCTGAGTAACTTTTACGTGATGTTGAAAGCACCTTTGAGCACATTGTTGGCATTCTTTCTGTGGCATTACGAAGCTTTGCAGAAACACGCAAATAATAATAATTGCGCCTCACGTTTGACACCTACACACACAATATATAAAGCGTGAATGGCAACAGCAAGCTGCGACTACTGCAGGATTGGAGTGGTGCTTCAAGCGGATACTAATAGTGATAACAAAGTGGTACTTTGGTTTCTGCGACTGGTTCTGCGGGCCCTACAACATAACAATAAAACGTTGTAGTGCTCCTTCTCTGTTTATTGCCTCCATTCCATGGTGTTATTGATTTGCATAAGAAAAAGCAATTCAAATATAACAATAGTTTGTGCGACAATGATGGCAATTATTACAGCCATAATCTCCGTGGTCACTGCAATCCTTGATTAGTTAGTAGCTGACATCTAAGATCACACCCATTTAATTGTTGTAACAAGATTATATATCTGTTGATAAATGCTCTTGTACTCAGTTTACGGAACTCTCAAATGAAATACCGACATAGTGGTCTCGCAGAATGGCGTGACTTATTGCGTATGTAAGACGCACCAGCGAAAATGTCGGAAAAAAAAGGTTCGTCTTTATACACCGAAAATCACGATAGTCGAACTAAGTCAACCAAGAGGGTTGATAAGAAAATTAAGGCGAAATTCCCAAGTCATCCAAACACCTTTGTTTGGGGTGGCTGCGAGAAACTGTTGCAGTGCTTTATGTAAGCTTGCGGTGATTTGCGATTTCTGCGAATGAGTTGGGGTCTGTGCATGTGCATTTGTGAATTCTTGTCGTAGTTGTTGAGAGAGAGCTCTTTTCTGCAGCGCACCCAAGGCCAAGGCCTTTTTTTTTTTTCCATTTCTTTATTCTTCTTCTTTTTTTCTTCCAAGTTAGGCATGCGAATACGGTGTACCTTTCTTGTGGATTGATAAATAGGTAGACGTGGTCCTTGGTTTTAAAGGAGCACCAACGCAAAAAAAAATTTTGCATCTTGTTTGTTCTGTCACAATAGGTAGTCACCGACTTGCTTATCACAGATAGAAGTGTCGTGTTCGTTTCAGAAAGTGCCAAGCGAGACTGGGTGTAGAGTGGTTTCCATGTAAACATAGGCGACTGTGTGAGCATCAAAAAGTGTGATCATAAGCAACACCTTGAGACATCCTGTCAACGAAGGCTCTCTGCAAAACTATATAAATATGCATTGGCGCCCCAAATATGCACTCTCAAGGCAAGGAAATCGGCCTTTGTATTCGCATATGAGGCCTCTCTATTGAAAAGGGGGCATGCTCGGGGAGAGTGCTCACAAAGACCGCAGCAGCCAACACAAACTCATGATGCAGGTGGTGGTTGGTTGTTTAAAAGGAAACTAAAGGTGCATTTCCTGTGTGCTGCTGCGACATTCACCTTAAAATTTAGTACGTTCTAGGCCATAATCATGTATATTTCATGGACGATGTGTCTGTGCCCAAAAAGATCTATTCCACAACTTATCTTGCCTTCAAAATTTTCTCAGTTCTTCTTTAAGCCACACACAATAAACAAGTGTGCTGTTGAAGTACAGTGATCTGTTCAAGGACAGTGAATGAATTCTTACGAAAAACTGGCCACCCCATATATGAAATATCTCTCGACTGTGAGCCCACCACAATTTGAAGAATGCTAACATCATCAATTCATATGAGAGAAGATATGAATTACATGTACTTTAAAAATAACGGGCCACTCAGCTTACTGGCTATTCGCAGAGGTAATTACTAGTGGAACAGAGGCTACCTTGGAATTTAATAAACCAAAGGACCATGCAGGATTTCCTGCTGGCTACTCAACATATTCACACTATGAATGATGCGATAGAGAAATGTGCAAAATATAACAAACCTTTATACATACAGCCTTCATAGATTATGAGACAAAAATTTCATTTGTTGAAGTCTTCAGTAGTCATGCAGGCATTATAGAATGGGGGTGTGGACTGACTGAGAAAATCTGTGACCATGCAGGAGGAAGAATTGGACCGGTGCAAGGTAAAAATGCAAAAGATGGAGGCACGCATTGAAGACCTTCAGGAACTGCTCAATGAAAAAGCCAAGGTTCAAAGGTCAGGAGCCTCCCTGTGCATTATGAGTACTATGCAAAAACGTAGCAGACATTGCCACGGCAGGTAACTGCTGTCTGAGTGGCGTCATTCTTTGTCTTGCTCTTCCTGTGGTGACAGCAAGGCAACGAAATTTGTGTAAGAAAATAGTTATTCACAATAGAGGCAGCAGAAACTTTAATTGTGGCAGCAGTTTGTTTTGACTGATACTCGTTATTATACCCTTAATGTATTTAAATCTCACATCCTGCATTTGCGAAAAATTGTGTACACTTGTGGCAGCGAAGATACATTGATTCTTTGTGCCCTTTATGTAATGAAATTTTGTTTATATCAACAAAGTTTGAATTACCAGAAATCCTCATATATGTGACTGAAGGCAACATACCCGCGAGGTTTGTGTTGTTTATTGTTTCTCAGTAAAATTTTTAGACTGTAACGATTATACTGATACTTATTGTTATACAATGCGTGTGGAGTTAAGGTACGAAATATGTTGTGTGCAGTGACAGCAACCCCTGCCAATTCGTACGACACTTACCCGCATGACATCAATGCACTGCGGCGAAATGGATTTTAAAAAATGCATTTGTAAAGTGTTACCCTAAGAAGAGACAGTCTTGCTTGGTTCTCTTTTTTAACACCAGAGCTGTTTAAGCTAGCACTACAACGTCCACTAACAAAAAACACCTGCTGTGCCTATGCCATAACAATCGCCACACCTGTGAGCCACTTGTGCTAAAAATGGTCAAGCCACCGCTGCACCGAGGAGCGACCACCGCCACCAGCCATTGCTATAACAATTACCATGGTTTCGTACACCGTGGCTCAGGAAAAGTGACTTCAACACATACAAAGTGGCAAGCGTTGCGTGAATAAGTGCTTCTTCATCTAAGCATGCTTGATTCAATTGCTGCCGGTTTTGTGAATCCCGTGCTGCAACATAACAAGCTAAGCATCAACCAGCTTCATTGTGTCAAGCTTTGCAGAAACTCATGCCACCTTCTGGCTCTTTTTTTTCTTGTTAGCATCTTATCGTTGGTGTTCAATTAGCTCAGTTCGCGACTGTTATAATGACCCAAAGCGTGAATGTTCAGCTAGAAGCAGCAAAGGCGACAAACACATAGACCAGCAGCAAGTTTGAATTTGCCAAATTTGTGCAGTGGGGCAGTTTTAATTAAATAAGCGGCTGTAAAACACAATGTAGTGAGCCAAACAAAAATTTAATATTTGAATTAGCCGAACGCTCGAGTAATCAACAGCCTGCTGTAATTGGGTAAAAGTTTTCTCGTTTCCTTGGTGTGCGACTGATGTACGAGCAGCTGCACCTCCAGTGCTCCTTACAAATCTGTTTTCTCCTCAGGCTTTCATCCTCCTCAAGCATTTATCTTTATGTTCATTACACGATTCATCCATTGTGACATTGCCTACTCTGTTCTCCCGTATGCAGTAACGAAGTAGCCTTGTGGCCCATGCAGCCGCCTACTAACACAATATTTCTTACATTATCTGCCCCTTGCATTTCAGCCAACTGTCCGTTGAAAATGCCAAACTCAGAGAAACTTCAGAGAAGCAGAACCGCCAACTTTCTCGTCTGGACATGCACAATGAGGAGCTGAAGTACAAGTTGCGCGAAAGCGTCAGCTCTCCCATGCGCGGTAAGAGTAAATGTGGCTTGCTCTTCATTCACAAGGGTTGCTTGTTGGCCTGACTGTTTCCATATGACTTTTCTCTCATTGTGTCATAGCTCGACGCGCGTAAGTACATCCGCTAAACTCTACTTGTGTTGCGTTGCCTGGGCCTTAAAGTGACATGTGTTGGGAAAATAAATCTTTTGTTTGTGGTGTAACTTATTTGCAAAAAACTCACTTCAGCGTAATATATTTACCGGGAAGAATCTTTGGTATTTTTGCAACCATATTGGATGTCAATGTCGGAAGGTGCGGTGCATAGCGCTCGAGGGCACAATGTGAACTTCAGTATTAGTCTAAATTACCTTTTGAACTATATTCACTATTGATTTTCCATAGAAGACTATGTCAGCAGTGAAATTTTGTGTTGAAGCTCATTTATTGAAGATGAATCCTTATAAGCATCTTTGCGGAGCATTGGCACCATTTTATTCTCTTTTTGCTTCCTTATTGTGTTTGGTTTATTTTTTATATAAATATCAACTGAGGTGTATGTGCTTATAAGCTTTAATGAGTTCCTTCATCAAAAATGTCATCATGGACACTAAATTTGTGTAACCTAACTTCAAAAACATCTCTTGTAATGGGGCACGAATGATCAGATTGGGATTTCTTATAAGTTTTTATTGGTGATGATTGCGTGCATATGGCCTATCGGCATAAGCGCGCACAGGGCTCCCTTTTGAGGTCTAGATTGGATACGAGGGTTCATTGCAGCCCCCCCCCCCCCCCTCATTGACTTTGCATAAAAGAACATACATCATGCATACACAAGGCATACAGCTTAAACATTTTTAAATGTAAGGTAACAGCCACATAAGATACACATGTTGCTAGTAACATACACATGTTAAACTGGGAGTGGAAATAGGTAACTAATGCTGCTTTCTTCTTTGCAAAAAACTGCAGATGGTGGGAACAAAGCAAGGGCACGTAGCATGGCCCACAAGCGGTACTCCGTGGCTGACCCAACGGTCATGTCCCAGTCCTGGCACGCTGCCGACCACCAGTCGTTGCCGCGTGCCAGCAATGGTGGAAGCAGGCTGCTGGGTGGAGCACACGGGCTGCACCGCAGCAACCAGACATCCCACTCCCTTCCTCGTGGATCTTCTGAGGGATTCCAACCCAGGATGCGCCGCAGCATGTCTGAGACATCACCGCCGCAAGATGCCTGTGTGCAGCAACTCTTCACATCTTTCGCAGCAGACGTCAGCAATGATGGCAGCACCGATGAATCATTATCCACCTTTGAAAACTCTCCCTGCTCTCAGGACGACCTGCTGAGGTTGACGTGGGTTAAAGAGGATGGCGACATTCTCCAGCAGGATTCCGAAAGCCCGAACACTCCTCACGTGGACTCGTCTTGACAAGGCGCAGCAGCCACGCAAGGTTCTTTGAGATGCAGTGCATCCACTTCGCAGCTGCCCAGAGCCAGGGGCTCGCAAGTGCCGCGCTTGCGAGTCACCACGACCGCTGCGACACGTTCTGTGCTAAATAGGTCTCCTCGCTCCTCAGCGGGCGAAGAGATGGCCCCGGATGAAGATGCAGCGAATTGTCGGCAAGGGAGGGGGCAGACTAGGTACGGACGTACTTAGGCACTACTTACAATACGCCCTGTGTCTCCGTCGAGGGCCCCTTTGTTCTTTGCGAATTCCCTGCCCCCGCTGGCTTGTGCATCTCGCTTTTTCGTCGGCTCCATCCACAAGCGCCATTGCCATGGGCTGCTAGTCAAACTGATGTGTCTGTTCTCTCTTCACTGTGTTAACGATTCTTTGTTGACTGTGTGAGTGTTGGCTTCTTGTGACTGCAGACTCTCTGAATACGTCATCTTCTCTAGCTGCTCTCGTGCGTCTCCTGGAAGAAAAACATTGTGGGACCATTTTGTTGCCATTGTTCAGCAAGTGGCGGCTACCAAATGTGCATCCGGGACATTGTAAATGGTGGTCTTTTCGTGAAGGGATATTCTTTTTCAGTTCCTTTACCTTTGTTTTCCTTTTCAACACTAAAAAAAGGAAAGATTAGGGGTGTATGTGTGTTATATTCTTTTATATCTTTGTGATAATTGTCTTACTTATACATTGAAAGCTTTTTTTTTGCTGTTTAATGTTGTCAGTTTTTTAAGAAATGTAAATCATGAAAAATTGTCTATACAGATCAACATTCATTACCTGTTAGCAATGTGCTCTTAATTTTCTTAAGGTTGCTTACCTTTTTTACTGTTGTTTTAGTTCCTCACATGGAAATGATGTTGCTGGTATGTTGAGGCTGTGATAGCTGGCGTTTGAATGCATGGCACATACTTCAGAGAGGAAAGCACTGTTGCAAGCATTGCTTTGCAAAAGTTATTTACTGCAACATTGCTTCGACATTTATTTTAATCTGTCGAGTGAATTTGGGCAACATGGTCAGAGCTGAAGTGTTTTGACTTCCAAGTTTTGAATGCTACAATGATTTGAATTCGTTCCTCTTTAGCTCCGTTTATTTTGCCCCCCAGTTACGTGCAGCTATATTTATGAGAGCGTGCACTGTTCCACTGTTTGCACATCAGCAAAATAATAAAACTTGAGACCACATTTGTCTGACGGTGTCTATTTTTATGCATGCAACATTGGGCCAGCTGTGTCCTTGCTCATTTTCCTGAACAGCAACTTCTGGGAAGTTGGTGCATTTAATCGCGCAGTACGCTGGAATGAAATGGACTTTTTTATGCCACTTTGTTGTATTGTGCTGCATGTGCATTGTGAACATCAACCAGCTATCTCAAAATGCCATTACGGTTAAATACTAATGCTCCTTTATAGATTTCACATTATTTTGTAACAAAAATTTACTTGACTGCCACTATGAATTTTAAATGCCCACAATTTAATGTGTTCATGTTATGTCATATGCACGAAATCTGTTCATTTGTATACATTTCTTGTTATCCGTTGCATTGGGCAAAAAAAAATTTCCTTCCAACCACTCAGTGCAATGCAGCCCCAGAGTTTGTCACTAGCTGGGATCTGTGTTGCCTACCAGTTTTTGAAAAATGCCTTATGCCAAAGTAAAAACTGCTCTATCCTACACAACATTTCTATTACCCCACGTTCTACCCTACACCTAAAAATATCTAGTTAGAATGATAACATGCAGACTACTTAAAAATATCTCGTTACAATGATAACATGCAGACTACTTGAGTGGTTTAAAATTAAGTGGTTTTAAAGGAACACAAGACAGCTGATGGGAGGAAAAAGTGTTCTGGTATTTGAATGAAAAAATCAACTACAGTTAGGGTAAAGACCAAAAAATATGCAAGGATACGTTTTACGAAAAATCAAGAGGAAGCTCTTTGCTCTTTGTAGGGAGGGTCGGGTTGCCTCTGAATACATAGTTATAAATCGAGATAAAAGCTGAGAAAAATCTCTTCTTTGCTGTACATGCGTGGCAAAAGTGAGAGCATGTCTATCTTAAGGCAGCAGCCTTCATGAAGCCTTAAGTTTTAGCGACAACACAGAAAATATTAACAGGTCGGCAATATAACAAATTCGACAACTACAGGATTTGTGGTAAAAAAATATGTAGAAAGCAAAAATAATTTTGAAAACTAAGGTTAATCTGAGATAAAGCTCATAATGCTGGGGTGTGAATTTAAAATGTTTTTTTGATGATATCCTTAATTCATAAGAAAAAAATTGCGCTGTAATAGTAACACACTTGAACCTCATAGCAAAGTCATGCTTGCCACGAAAATACTTCGTTATATCCGAAAATTCGTTATAAATGTATATTTGTAGCACTGTACCTATAACAAAGCCATTTTTCACTAACTTCATTATAATCGATAATTAGTTATATCTGGGTTCGTCATATTGAGGTGTGAGTGTAAGAGTAATAAATCATGGGATTGGTGGAGCGGAAGTAAGGGCCCATTACTAAAGGGACGCTGTTTCTTCTATCTATTCACTGTCATCGAAAAAACTCTCATGAACCCTTGTGCATTTGCCTAAGATCGCTGGAAGGTGAAAACCATTTTCTTTCTCTTCTCCTCAGTCGATCGTATCGCCCGAGATTTCTGCAGCTAGCGTGGTTTCCATTGTCTCTGGTTTCAGAGGCATTACAAGCTTTCAACGCCTCCATTGGCGCCGGGGTTGACCCGACTATGGCCATCCGATGACATCATCATTTGACATCACATTGTGATGTGACAGTGACGTCACAATGACTTCATAATGACAAATTCCGCCGATACGGATGCCAAGATAACATTATGAGGTGATGTTTTTTCGCGACACTCGCGTTGGCACATACAATCACTTTCTGTGTATGATGAGGCATGTAAGGCTTTCGCCTTGATAATTAAAGCCGACCACCCTCAGGAAATTTAAAAGCTCCTCCATGCAGCAAATGAATGGGAGACAACAGAGAGGGTAAAAGCCATCCACGAGAAAAAATGACTATGCTATCTCAAGGACATGTGACGTATTATCTTTTGTCTGTGCAATGTGGTATATGTTAATTAAAACAATTTCAATTTTATTTAAGGAAAGATTTAGCTTTCGCATCTTTTTGGGAATGTAACCCTTGGATATGTCACGCGGATCTTCTATATCTTTCACTGGCCACTGACGAGCAGATTGTCGAGGTGCCCCTACTTATAAGAAAATCATATTACTAACGTGGGAGCCCTGCACATTCGCGTGCTTCTTGCGGGACATTAGTAAATGTTATTCCATCTATTGCCACCCTATTACTTCATGCTTGCCAAAAAAGTCTGAAATTACTCTGCACTTGGGAACCCTGGCAGGAATCTATCAGTGTGTTGTGTCTTTTATTTATTTATTTACTTGAACATACTGCTAGCTTCACATTTGAGACTGTTGCAGGAGAGTTGGTAGAATACATATACAAAAGAACCCAGTTCAAGTAGTTGCTACATTAGTTGGGCTGAACCTGGTGATATACATGCTCTCTACATATTGGTTGTACAAACTACAAAAATGAGAACAGTAATAAAGGGCCTATTACAAGGCATATTCAAAAGAATATAGTTGAAGTAGGCAAGCACATCAGTTAAACCGGACAGTGCATACGCTCTCTGCATTTATTGTGCAAGCACTTCAAGAATGAGAAGAACAGTAATAGATGACATGTTAGAAGGTTTATCACACGAAAAAAAAAAATGCAATAAAAAGGTTTGACGTTTACAGTAACATTGTGAAAATAAAAGTGACATTGTTCATAAGTTTTACAAAAGGAGGTCTTGAAGTAAAAATTGGCAAGGGGACCTCCTAGAGATATTTAATTGATTGAGTACAGGGCAGGCAAATGGCGAGCAAAAGAAAGGCATACCGAGAACTCTAAATTGAAAAAAAAAGGGGGGGAGTAACAAAAAAATTGAAAAGTTTGAGACTGGAAACTCCATTTGAATACATGAAATACATCAATAGTACCATAAGCAAAAAACAAATACATAATAAAACAATGGTTCATAATAAAACATGGTTCATGAGAAAAAAAATAGTAAGTGTAGAAAAATTGAACACTCAGTACACTGGGGATGAGTGTCGGCAAGTATTGACGAAATCATGAATAGCGAGGAATCGGCCGTGGAGACCCCTCGTGCTAGCACAAGCTGGAATCGGTTCTTCGTATTTAGTGGATCTGTGGCACACACCCACTGACGACAGTTTCTCCGCACTCTGAGATCACCACATTTTTCCACCTAGCCACAGCTTTTATTACAGTAAAAAGAAAATCAGTCATTGTAACGCAATACCGAATTGGCATCTGTTGGAGCTCATACACGTTGGCCGATTGGTAAACATCTTTTCTTCCGGTGCCAATCTAGTATACAGTGGCCTGATGGAATTAACTTGGATTGTGCTGACTTCGAGCGTGCACAATGACTAGTCATCCGTGACAATGTCAACCTCAAGACTTCGTCTAGAGCAAGGAGGTCCTAAAACCTCCTTGATCTAGAGAGGTAGCTGGTATGGTGCTGTACCTCAGTGTGGGAATTGCAACGCCATACTACACAGTGCACAGTTAAACAAAAATATTTAAGCGCATACTATTCTGACCTTTTGGGATCAGGTGGGTCGGTCTGCATATGCTGCAAAATGTGCCAGCACCATTAAGTGCAAGCCTGTTGCGAAATCAGATTGTATGTTTTTCAAAGGAGCCCTGCAAAACTTCATCAGCACGGTCAGAAAACGCTGCAGGTTGGTAAAGCCAAACGTAGCACATGTCCTGGAATTCACGAAATCGTTAGCTCTTTTTTCTGCAAATGATGTCATACCCAAGCGACCACGCCTTGTCCCCAAATTATTGACCGTTGCCTGATTTTAACACTTGACGAATTCTAAACATTTTTGCGGTGGTCGTTTCGTGAGGCAATTAATAAACTTTATTGATGGAGTTATTTAGTGAGAGCTTGGAGAAGTGAGCACCTTTCATGAAAAAAAAAAATGTACTAATGACCGGAACTGCGCATACTCCGTGAATATTGATGCCAACGTGGCTAATTGTGTGATTGCACTGGTTAATTTTCATCTGAACGAAGTCTAGGTCTTCGACTGACAATGCAGGCTGGCATAGTTAAGGTCACGGTGGTAGAATATATCTATACTAGCACCGTGCTCATGAGCGATTCATCGGGTCATGAAAAACCAATTTAATCGATAATTTGCGACCCCCTTTTCTCGTTCTCTTGTTATTTCTATGCTCGAAGTAGCCACAACTGTGTATTGAACCCACTAGCCCAGCAACGTGTACCACTTAAACAGCTGTGTAACGCTTTCATGCGTATGATTCGTAATCCTATTTCCTGCTTAGGGGTCATTCAGAACGTTGCTGCTTGGCACCTGTCCAGCCAGTGGGGAGGATTAACCTTCATGTCCAGGTTTGCACGGAGCGCTGCCTCTGCTAACAAAGTTTTTCTTTTGATATGCGGTTGCTCTCATATGTCACGATTAACAGGCACGAAGGAAAATTATATCCGTGCCAAACATTAAGCTCAGCGGGTTCCATTCACAGAGCTGTTCGTACATAAGGCTACATTATCGGTTATTTTTCAGTAGATTACACTCGGATTTCAGAACACTGGGTCGCAATGGGTCAAACAGCTTCGTGGAACAGTAATATTTACGGTAGGCACCGTACACACAACGCAACATGCGCATCGGCGTGGCGTAAACCAAAGCACAGAACATCTAAACTCTACCAACCATGCTGGAACCGAAACTGGAACGACCTCCTGTTTTTTTTTTTTTTAAATCACAAGAAAGATTACTCAGTACCAAGACATACACATTATTCAATGTGCTCAATTAGACAGAAATTAATTCTGGATACAACTTACGAAGTCTTGGTCTTGCTTGACTCACACGTTTTAATTGTGTACAAACAGCTGGGCGCTTGTGTCTCATTGGACGGACTGCTCACGTGGTATGCATATTTGGCGCCATTTTTCACGGTCTTTCTGGTTTCTGGCGCGCAAATCTTCTGTTCGGCCCTTCCTGCGTGTCTGGACAAGCTCAGGCGGGAACAATGTTCGTCCTCAAACGAGGTAAGTGTCCGAGCAATTTGCTGACTGGCGTGGTCTAGAGTCTACAGTCCCAAGCCAGTGTGCCTGCCGGATCTGTGCAGCAAGCGAATTCACTCGCGCTTTTTGCCTGAATTTGCATACGCACATAAAGGTTGCCCTTCAGGCCAACACAATATGCTCGCAGGGGAAGACTATTACCGCGTACTTGAAAGTTTCTGTTCCACCTCGAAACAGGACTTCTCACACATACCGCCGTTTCTTTTGACTTCAGACAGTCGCAAGGAGCCCGTGTATTTCGATAAGATCACGTCAAGAATCCACAAGCTTTGCTATGGACTCAACATGGACTTTGTAGACCCCGTAAGTACGATAATCCAGAAGTTTAGTTTTCGCAGCTTACTGGTTTAAAGCCATTGCCGTGACTTTAAGTGTAACCTTTACGAGATGGGAGAATCAATTACATTACGCGCTTTATTGTACAGCTACCGAGTATTCCGAGGAGAGCGTGTGGTTTTGGTAGTTTGCGTCCGTGACGATAATTTAAACCGCCACTGTGGGGTTTATCACGCCCCTACTTACTGATTAGGAAAGGGTGCGATGATATGTTGCCTTGCAAGAAGTGCGTTCAAGGAGCTCTTGCGACTCGAGCTCTGGCTGTCTCGTCGAAGTGACTCATCGTCGAATTGTTTTCGTGTAACCGTCGTCGGGTCACCGTAACCACGGTCTCCAATAACTGGTCTCAAAACGACAAGGACAAGGGAACAGTAGTTTTAAGACTAACGTAAACACTTCAGTCAATGGGACTAAATTCAAAGCGTGCTAAATCGATGTATTCTCTTTTTCGTGGAATTAGTGAATTCTCCTTTCTTTCAGTCGTGCATTCTAATGTCTAGAGTAACAACTTGAGCAATCCAAATCTCGTATACCTATTAAGTTGCCGTTTATTATAACTGTGGGTTTACAATTTGTTATATTTCGCATGAATGCACTTGTAAGTAGCTTAGATGCTTATGCCAGCTTCAAAATGTCTGTTGATTGGTTTATAATGTTAGTAGTGCAACCTGCGCTGGTTTTACCAGTGTTTTAATCTAGATTGGCATTGTCCGTTTGAGTATCCATGGATCTGAACAGTCGAGGTTCATTTTTATTGCACGTATTTACACAGTCTTCGAACATCCAAACTCTCTAACTAGCATGTGTTTAAATTTAACACTGCAAGTGTAGATGAGACATTGATTTTTCGTCTGCAGTTCTGTTCATTAGTTCAACCTGTTAACCAACTTTATCAGTTAAATAGGATACTGTGTGTTATAGTGTTCATTTGAAAAAAAAAAAGCCAAATTTCAAAGCTCATTTTTCATTGTTGGACACAATAATTATGAGAACACACTGACAAGAATGCCAGGAAAAGTTTAGGGGATGTTATCAGTACTAACTATGCTATAAATGTGAAGAAAGTCAAGTGGACGAAAAGTTAACTTGCCGTGAACACAGACCGAACCTTCACTCTTCGAATCTTTCTTCATATTTATACCATATTTGCTACAAGTAACATTCTCTAGGCTTTTCTTGGCATGATTATCTATTAATGCGCATGAATAAGATTAATTCGAAGTTTGTTACAGGATGGCTTATCGTGCCACTTTTTTTTACAGTGGTCTGTCAAAATTTGTCAACAGCTCTGCAAATATTTCCAAGATTTTGTTACTTCTAAATAATATTGCTCATCTCTTTTCAGTGCTCTATTGCTCAGAAAGTCATAAATGGTTTGTACCCTGGAGTTACCACGGTTGAGCTGGATAATTTGGCAGCTGAAACTGCAGCCACCATGACCACAAAACACCCCGACTATGCCATTTTGGCTGCCCGTATTGCAGTTTCCAATCTGCACAAGGAGACCAAGAAAGTATTTAGTGGTAAGAAATTGTGTTTGTGAGTTATTGTTGGACATAGCATAGTCTATGAAAAGTTGCTTGCAGTATACTTGTACCATATTCAAATGTGCTAAATGGCTGATTGCACTTTGAAAAGCGTAGGAAACCTGCATTTATTTGTGCCTGATCTTCCATGGATTACAACATGCTATTTGCAAACTCCACAAGATATTCCAGGGTAATCCTTTTTAAAAACCTGTGCCGATTCTGGTTACGCGAGTCAATAATCTTAAGAGACCCTGCAATACTTTTTCAGGTAATTGTCAAATGACCTCACCATTGTAGTTCGTTGCTTCACAAACGGATTGCCTAATAAGTTCTTCTAATCTATCAAATACGAATGTAATAGTAGAAATTTGTTGCACAATTTTGCTCTCCTGTCCCGACGAGCGTGCTCAAATCTGTATGAGTGATGACAAAGGCCCAAGAAGCTACTTCAGTGTGCATCATGAGCACTTCTTTTTGTCTATGGATGCGTTGGCTCACTTCTAGTATGCTCATGAGTGTGCTAGTGCAGCTACTGTGTTCGTGTGGCTGTACCCTGTAGAGGATTCGGTAACCATGCAATGCTCAAATCAGCCAGTGGCCGTCTCCTCCCCTCCACCTATGTAGTCGATTCCTACAACAACGAAACTCGCTGAAACAAGAGTGAGAAATATCTGTCTTGGGAACGTAATTTAGATTCCCTGGTGCATGCAGTGCTGTAATATATGGTTCTGTATTCACAGGAGCCTTGACTGCTGGTCGTGTTTATGACCATGTTCGAAAAATGTGACAGGGCTCATTTAAGAGGACTCCAAAGTTCAAAGATATTGTTGTGGCTCGGGGTGCTGAGTCGTATCCCACCGCTGCCACCAGTTGTTGTGGATCCCACCGCTGCCACCAGTTGTTACAGGTCAAAAGGAAGGTCGCTGGAGGACACGAAAACAAAACAGGTTTATGGCACTATTTACACTTATTTACAGCATGGTAGGTTAGGAGTTCACAAACCACGAACGTGGTGGTTGAACCGTTACATGGTTCAGAGCGACGTCCTGCACTCTGCGGCGTCGTTATAAGCCCTGTCGGGCTCCTCCTTCTTGAGGGGAAGACCAATCACACACACACAACAGACGAGGGGTACGAGCATCCACGGCCCACGTGAACATCCAATATTGAGTCGTGATCACTGCACTGCAAGGTGGCGCCAGAGGGGCTCTTCCTCGTCGTGTGTGTGTCGCTGGTCGAGGGGTCCCACACTCCTGACAGCAGACATCAAACGGTCCGCCGATTTGTCCGCTCAATTAGCAGGGCAATTTGTGGCGGCGGCCGCGGTTTTTTTTTAAAGAAGATGCTGTCTTTGTTGTCCTCTCTGGAACCGCTTACGGCGTCGTGGCGACACGACGTCTCATCCTCCGGCCAGCAGGGACAATACCTGGTGGGCATAGGCAGCCGGCCAGTCGGCTACTTGTTTGAGGATTAAAAGAGCGCCGCTCCCCCGTCAGCTCTCGACGCTGGTTCCAAGAAAACTGGGGTTCCAGGCGTGGAAACGCTGCCCGGCTACGCTTCTCAGCGACAGCATGGCGCCTACTGATGGCGGTCATAACAATATAAAGCACTCAAGTTGCTGACATGATGAAGTGAAATAGTTTTCGCCATAGTCTTTTGATATCATTTAGACCAAAAAAGTTAATCTGAAAGTAGTGAAGTTCATTAGCACACCTTTCATGTGCAATGAACTGTATTTTATATTATGTATCCACCCGAAGTTCAATTGTTGAATGCCAACAGGAGCACTTGATCAGGCCTTCCTAGCCTTTGCACGTGCCCTTCCTTTCTGTAATCGAAACAAATAAACTTCAACCTGCATTGCAGAGGTTGTGGAAGATCTCTACAACATGGTGAATGAGCGCACACGGTTGAGGTCGCCCATGATCAGTGACAGCGTGTACAAGATTGTCATGGACAACGCTGAAGTGAGTATGAGTATGCATAAGCCGAAATTCGGACATTCATTGAGTATTACGTATGTACTCTACTGACTGGGCTCCTCTGACATGGTTCTGCTTATTTGTTTGCAGGTCTTTAATTCTGCCATCATATATGACAGAGATTTTAATTACAACTACTTTGGATTCAAGGTGAGTCAAAAGTGGCCTATAACTTTCTCATTCGATTCACAATAATGCCAAATGCACTACTATATGCAGAGTGTTGATAATGAGGTCACCCACCATGATGCTATAGTGGTTCTGGCATTATATTCCATCTATGGTAGCCACATTCCCTGGGGCAAGAATCCGATGAAAAAGCCTGAATACTTGAGATTCACGTGTATGTCAAAGTACACCAGCTGGCAGAAAATGGGCTTAGATTTTGCAGTTATGGCCCTTAAAAACCTGGCAATTAATGCTTTATCTTAATGTCGCAATGTGTTTTCGTGCCATTAACATGGCTTCCGTGTGAATTTAAGCCCTGTGGACCCTCGATTTAATGCAGTGATGAGCATGCTAGAATTATGTTGTTCAATTGGGAACGTTGTAAAATTGAAAAGAAATTTGTTGTTTCTTCAAAATCTAAAATTGTAATGTGGCATTGCCTAAAAGCTACTGTGGCATTTTTTTTTTGTCACTAATGTACGCCTGTGCGTGTGAAGAGTCCGCGAAGGTGAACACTCGTATGTCCAGGCAATAAAAATGAGGTAGATGGTCGTGTAAAACTATTACAAGGTTCCAACATTCCAACTAAATCACTCTGAAAAATATGAAATCTTTAAGGTAACACAGTTCTATCACTTCAGACTTTTGCTATGGGTTAAGCAAAATAAGCCCCAATGTCTTCTGAATACACCTGGAAGCACTAATTAATGCGTCAGAAACGTCGAAAAATCCGAACACTTAGGACAAATTATGGTAAAAAAAATGTTCAATATCAGATACCTACAATGCTAAATCGTCTACGAGGTCTTGTATATTACAATTCCATGCAGTCTAACACCATAATCAAAACCATCCTAAGGCATCATGATATTGAGGACGCTACCTAAAGTTTGTTTGATCTCTAATATCTTGTTTATAAATTTGCAATATGCTACGAGGATCTCGTGTTGTATTTTCACGTTGTGTAACAATGTTCTGTAGAAATGTTTCTTTGTGGTGAATTTCTTTTGTGTTTAATTCACCCTGCTTAATAAGACTATGCTTATGCTTGTTGTATTTTTGGGTAATAAAATATCCAAAATATTTCTTAAATATGAAGATGCTCAGTGGCCTGCATGCCAAACCGTATTTAGGAGGAAAGGTCCTTTGTCAGGCCGTATAGTCTTTAGTCTCTGCTCCCGCTCCTGTAAGTTTTTTCAGGGCAAGTAAAAATTTTAATTCAATTCAAATGAAAGCCGAGGAAAATGAATGCAGTTAGTGGGCAAACAGGTGGAGCAAGAAAGTTCTAAGGAAACAATCATTGCCATCTGTTGTATAAGTAGTTAAATAACGAAAGCAACTACCGTGTTCCTGTGAGAATATTTCCAGGGTCAACAGACCATTGTCACCCGTAGCGCCATTTGATGTGTAAAAACGTTACTGATAGTCAAGTCCGTTGTTCTTTGCACGACATAGTGTGCAGTCTCGTCAAAATAAAACTTTCGTATTGACTTTGGCAGCTCAATGTTCTAAAGGGGCCATGACATGGTCGCCCACCGCATTGCAGTTTTCAGTGAAATATACAACTAAAGGGTCCATTGTACATGTGCATGTATGAAAAATAGAGTGAAAAGTAATACTTCACCGCAGAATGAGCCCTAGAAGTCGCAGGCTATAAACCTCACCCACAGTCGGCGACCGCTATTTTGCCTTGGTGTGTGGGATGTCAAGTGCTTCACAGAGTGTAGCCATTGTCTGCTACCTGAGTTCGAGCTGCTGCGGACCATTGAATTTTCAATGCCAAACTGAAGAAAGCTGTAATAGCTCCACTGCACGTGTAGTTGACCATGAAACTATCGTTAGCTGGAATGCAGGTGCCTGCAATACAAACGGCTTGTTGCATCACTGCTCGCGAGTGCATCAAGGCTGTCCAGACTCTCGGGCCGCTCACATGTTTATAAAAATGCTCGTTAATTTTATAAATTAAGTTCTCGGCCAAATGCACTGAAATTTCACGAGTTTATTGGTGAACACCCAAGGGAAGGTTTAACCCACATAACTTAGATTATGAGCGAAAATTGGGTGTCATGGCCCCTTTAACATGATAGTGTTACTGCCCATGTCCGAAGAAAAGCCGTCTGCTGAATCCAAAGAAACTGCATTAAATTGAGTTCAGTGCCATGAAAACTTTGTTAGTTCAAAATAGTGACAACACTTAACCCCATGGGTACATAGCAGTGAATGGAATTTTTTTTTTTATTTATGATATCTGAAAATTCTGAAACTGTACTAACATTTAGTGAACTTCGTAATATTTATCTGCTATTGCATTTTGTCCTATTTGATGCTGTTTTTCCTCAATGAAAATGGCCAAGACGGGTAGATCAGGAAAAGATATCTTTTTCAAAAGCATTTTCTGATTCTCTTTTTTTTTATTATTTTTCAGACATTGGAAAGATCTTATCTGTTGAAAATCAATGGAAAAGGTGGGTGCACCTACAGATATGTAGTCTCTTACATTTTGCCTACAAAATAATGAATTTACTAAATATTTAAACTGCATTCACTATCATAGCTGTATAAGCGTACCAGGCAATGAAGCTTGCTAAACGATACGTGGAAAGACTGGCACGCTGATTTATGGCAACGGCCAGACCTGGCACAAAGGTTGTGATCCACTTTTCTAGGATGGCTAACTACCTTCTAAATGGCGTTAGTCTGTAGCAGTTTATAATATGTCAAGAGCTTATGTGAAACCCAGTGCATCATGTTGATAGATGTTTGTAAGCCGCAATTTCTTCGTCCTCTTTTGTTTCAGTTGTCGAACGCCCTCAGCACATGTTGATGCGAGTGTCTATCGGAATTCACGGCACCGACTTGGAAGCTGTTCTCAACACATACAACCTCATGTCAGAGAAATGGTTCACACATGCCTCGCCGACATTGTTCAACTCTGGCACCCCGAGGCCACAGCTTTCGAGGTACAGCTCATCGTGTCTTGCTGTGCAGAAAAATTGCTTCTTCAGCATTCTGTGATTTCTGCATTGTTTTTGGTGCTGCCACTTGTTTTCTTTGGGGGTTTGTCAATCATGTGATTTGCAGCTATTTTACGCGTGAATGTTGTTTACTGACTGTTGTCATATTCTGCCAGCTTGTCTTGTTCAGTCTGGGAACACTTGTGGTGTATGAGGCGCTCACAGACTGAGTAGCTACAAAGTGGAAGGGGCAGGACCTGAATAGTATTTACCCTGCAATGTGCCGGCTGTGGGGCACAGCTGTTTCTTGCTGCAGATGAAGGAAGACAGCATAGAGGGCATCTATGACACCCTCAAGCAGTGCGCGCTCATTTCCAAGTCTGCTGGTGGCATAGGTGTCAACGTGCACTGCATCCGAGCCTCGGGGACCTACATTGCGGGAGTGAGTGTTGCAGCCCTCGTTACGCAGCAGCAGGTCGCAAATCCCGCTCGCTACAATTTGCCATGGTTCTTGTTTTGCAGACCAATGGCACATCCAATGGACTTGTACCCATGCTGCGGGTTTACAACAATACGGCTCGATATGTTGATCAAGGAGGAAATAAGGTTTGTGTGAAAAAAGTCTAGATACGAGAGTCATTTATAATAATGCTAATACGATTGTGCAATGCTTAGCTGTATTGCTGATGGAGAGGATAATGCAGACAGTAATGCATTTTGCTTTTCAAGATGGAAGGCTCTCAGAGAAGGGCTTAAAGCATTTTGGAATTGTGATGTCTTTATGTATAAGGTACAAACAAATTAAGTTCTTTTGGTGACACTGACAAGTGGAAGAGTGCTCCAAATGATTTGTTGTAAAAAAATGTTTCTTTGATGCAGTTTTCTTGAAAATGCACAAATCATGACATCGCAGAAAAGTTGCTCACTTTATTCCATATCCCAGCAGTTTTTACGTATCCAAAAAAATCTATGAGTAGCTTTGCAGTTCAATCAACTGCTGAATATTCTGACATGGCTTGAAAATTTGGACACTTTTGCAGCACCATTGCTAGTCCCATAGACTTCAGTATATAAATCTCCTAAGTTTTAAATGTTCAAGCTCGTTATCCAATCTTTCAGACATTCTGCCCACATTTTAGGTTCAAAATAGCGTTTCTAGGTGTGCTGCACATTACTAGGAATGATTGGCTTCATGCGGCGTGTTAGCAGAGACTTTCATGAAATGGCACATGGGGGAAAGCTGGACAAGTCATCTGCTTTTCGGTCACAACCTTTGTGTTCTGTGTTATTTTCACGAGAAAGCCAGAATTCTTTTCAAACTTTGCTGGTATTGGCGGCTCTCATCATGACAGGCAAATTTATAACTGGCGGATAGCATTTGGTGAAGCAAGGTTCGTTGGCACGTACCAATAGTGTTCACGAGAGCCTCAGAGCTTGCCAAAACGCCAGGTTAGTGTACCATGAATCTGACATGGCATATAATTGAAGCTCCCACCTCTGCCGTAACTATCATGTAGGTATGAGCAGAGTGCAAGCTGTTTCGTACTTGACTGTAGGAACTTGACTGCTTGAGTGGAACAAACAAGCAGGAATTTGTTTTTTCAAACTGCCCGATTTTTCAGGCGATTTTGTGGTCGCTAATGAGTCTTAAAAATCGCTCTACATAGGCTCATTGCCATGCAATGTTGACAGCTTTCACATTGTCTTCTAGAGTCATGGTAGTGTCAGTGGTGACGGGTCCGGCATATCAATGTCAGCTCTCGTATCAAATTCAAGTGTCTCATACTAACTTTCATACTTGCATAATGCCATCCTTTCATAGCTTCTGCAGACTTGGAACATGTCGTAAAGCAATCTTGACGCAGAAACACTAATCACCTCTTCAAGCAGTTGTACTTTGCTATTAATACTATTGGTGGTCAAGTCTTCATCTCAAACGCAGCTTTTATGTTTGTATTCAACAGAGGCCGGGAGCTTTTGCCATGTACCTGGAGCCCTGGCACGCAGACATCTTCGAGTTCCTTGAGCTGAAGAAGAACACGGGCAAAGAGGAAACTCGAGCTCGGGACTTGTTTTATGCTCTCTGGATCCCAGACCTGTTCATGAAGCGCGTGGAGGAAGATGGTGTCTGGTCGCTCATGTGTCCCCACGAATGCCCTGGGCTGCATGAAGTTCATAGTGAAGAGTTCGAAAAACTTTATATGCAGTGCGTACATTTTTCATTATTCAATACCTCAAAGGTTAAGGTAGAATCATTACTATGTCCCAGCTGTGATGGTCATATACTGACGGAAACGGAAATATAGAGAGGCCGATGTACTTATGTTGAGCGCACGTTAAAGAGCTCCAGGTGGTCGAAATTTCTGGAGCCCTTCTTCACAGCATGCCTCATAATCGTATTGTAGATTTTAGACTTGAAACCCCCACAATTACTAAGGCAGAAGCTTTACAAAAGGGTGAGAATGTCTTTGATGGTCTGCTTTTTAGAACCCGTGTAACATTTCGTTTATCCGAGTCACTTTGTCACAAAAGGCCCGAAAATAAGGAAGTTTATCGAAAAAAGGAACATTTGTTAGAGCATGTATGGCAGGCATGATTGAGTCATGGCAGGTAGCGTAGGTAAATAGCCAGATTTCGGAAGACTATATCTCTAGGTAGCTAGATTCTTGAAAGATGTGCAATCCTTGTACTCGTCTGGTAAGGCATTGTGCGTGGGCTTCGCAATGGATGATCAATGAAAAGTCAAGACCTGCAGTGTCAAGAGACGCTGCAGGTTGATGAGCCAATAGACATCACCAGTGTAGTGTAAATGACTCGTAATACGATGCTTCGTGAGACAGGTTGCCGAGATGAGGCATGCTGCTGAGAAACTTAGTGTGATTACGGTATATATATATATAAAAAAAGCCGCCCACATTTTCCCACGGAAGGAACTCGAGTAAATGCATGACAGAGTGGGGGAGGGGGGGGTTGCGTGAGTGTTGCATAATTGGGTATGGTTTGGGAATGCTTAATTGTTATTTCATCTTTATTATTCTTATTTATTGAATGAAGGTCCCCACCCCCACTGCTCATGCTTGGCTTGCCCGGTGGTGTCTTATTCTTTAATGGCTCCTGGAGCGACAGTTTTGCAAGTGTCTTCCAGAGCCAGCACAAAACGCGCATGCGCAGTGGAGGTGTGGACAGCGCCGACACCAAAGCGCGACATCGTGCTACGTTGAAATGCGCCGCATTTAAAAATTAAACAAATCCCACGTACCTTGAGAATCGATGTTGTGTGAAGCATGCGGATGGAAGGTGATCTTTTTTTTTTTTATTGATTGAGAAAGACGGTAAGAAGTGGCGCTAAATGTGTGTACAAATCCACGCACACACATATGTGAAACAGCTGCGTAGGTTTTATATGAGGAGTTGTTTGCTGTTGCATAATGGTGCCAACAGCAACATGGATATTAGCAACACCAGAAGCAGTAAGCTGATATGAAGCGCTGGTGTTCTTACTAGTACCTGCGAGGCTGGTAGCCCTCAATACTGCTACACAAATCAACTTCAGCGGATGGTGCCTAACTACAATTTATGTTAACCCGACATGACGGCTCTTTATAAAATTTGATAGTGTGCAGTACTGTAACCAGAATTGATGTTTCACAAACATTAGGGTCTATTTGCAAAGTATATTCAAGACCTGGAGTGTGCCTGCTGTAGAATACTTGATTGCCACGCAGAATGCAAGGGTTTGATTCCTGCTGAGACACTGACATTTATTCTTTGCATTCGTCCAATCAACGCTGCCTATGTCAGCTTTTTCCTAACACTCACAACTGTGTGTGTTCTCGCCGTTCCTGGGTAGATATAAAATGTCTATCACCTGTGGCACATACCTGCATACCAGTGGCACATACCTGCCCCCGGGTCGGAGGAGGAAGAATACCCTTTATTATAAGAAACCAGCAGCTTAGGTGGCCGGGCCTAAGCCTCCCATGAGGGAATGTCAAGGGCTTGCCTCGACGTACTCACGGGCGTGCTGGGTCGTCCAGGTTTGGTCGTACAGAGCGGGGCTCCGCAGAGCCTCATGGAGCTTCGACGAAAGGGTCGTGGCATTGGTGTGTCTGTACAGTGCCGGGCACTCCCACAGCATGTGGCCCGGGTATGTGCCACTGTTTTTTCTAAAGTAATTGACGACGTGTGCGACAAAATTGTGACATTATTGATGTCATGACCAGCGCGTTGTCTTTGAGAAAAACCACCTTACCCTCCGATATTAATTTTGGTCTACCCCAAGTTAAGGGGGTGATCATGAGAGTACCCAGGCGTAGACGGCTAGGCAGAGAGACACAGTGCAAAAAGTGCTTGCAGTGGCTTGTGCAAATAGTGAATTTTAGGTTCGAAGCTAACAGTGATTTTGGTTGAATATTTTTGAATCGAATACGAATAGTATATATTACACATTAAGAAAAATGAGCACATTTATCATGACCTAATTAACCTGCACAGTATATTTTGTTAAGTTGAAGTAGGGCCTCTGCAAATGCATTTTTTTTTTTTATCAGAGGAAGTTGAAACAACTTTGAGTAGTAGCAGGTTTTGACTTCTGGTAGGATGAAAGTAGGGGTAGGTGGGATGGAACCTGTGAAATATCTAACATTTCAAAATTAATTATACTTAGAGCATATAAGCTGCCATAATAAGGTCTTGATGGCCTATATGAGCTTAATAAAATGATAAATTGATTTGAAGGTAATATGCTCACTTAAACGAGCCCTGCAACACTTTTTTCAAGTAGCCTTGGAATCGATTTATTAAGAAGCTCATTGCCTTATGAATTCACCGCCGCAAAAATTTTAAGAATTTGTCCAGTATGAGTGAAGTTACAAAGATTCGCTGCACGCCGCAAGTGCATTCTCTCTTCTCGTATTGATGAAAGCGTTGAAAGCTAAGCAGGGAGGGATGGCACGAGAAAAGAAAATATGTCACACGCGCCTCCTGAGCTTGAGCACTTTTTTTTTTTTTTTTTTCGTCTGATACGCGGTTTTTCAGTGTGATCGCGCACGTATGCGTGGACAAGTGGCGGCCTCTCGCGGCAGCCCCAGTAACGACCGAGCATGCCATGCAGAAATCAACAAATTGCTGATACAATGGCTGTGACGACTTAAGTTTGAGCTTGTGGTGTCACTTGCCGAGAGAAAAGAGCATTATAATTTATTGTGAAATGCAGGCCGCAAGCTGCGTTACAATATTTGGCTAGCGTGTTCTTGGTAGCTTCAACGACCGATCGGCAGCATTTTCTGACCGTGCTCAAAAAATGTTGCAGGGCCCCTTTAAATTTGAAGGAGGGCTTCGTGGCAGAGCGCACTTACCTTGGTTAGGTGCTTTCTCGTCTTGGCACCCCTACACTGCAATGAAACCACCTTTACAGGTGGTTACATGTGGATCAATATACACCTATTTGTTCATTGCGAATACCTCAAAATTTTCAATGATTTAAATTTGAATCAAAGCGAATTCAAATACATTACTTTTCATTCAAATATTTGAAGCATTCGAATATTCGCCCATGCTTATGCAGTATGCAAATAAATGCTTCGCATTTAAGGTTCTAGTGCTTAGCACAGGCTGAGTCAACACCCTGATTGATTGATTGATATGTGGGGTTTAACGTCCCAAAACCACTATATGACTATGAGAGACGCCGTAGTGGAGGGCTCCGGAAATTTAGACCACCTGGGGTTCTTTAACGTGCACCCAAATCTGAGTACACGGGCCTACAACATTTCCGCCTCCATCGGAAATGCAGCCGCCGCAGCCGGGATTCGAACCCGCGCCCTGCGGGTCAGCAGCCGAGTACCTTAGCCACTAGACCACCGCGGCGGGGCTGAGTCAACACCCTACAGTGGTTATTGAAGATCTTTCAAAGGAGTTCCCATCGTGTCGCTTCAAATTTAAAGGGTACACTAGCTGCACAGGCAGTGGCAGAGCGCTCTAAAGCTATCATGTGCGTGCTTCACGGCTGTTCATGGTATGGTAGCAGTGAGCATCCCAGGCACAAGACTCGACTCAATGGCGAATTCACTGTTTATTCATGCTAGTCATGCCTGTTCGCATGGGAAGGGAAAAAAAACGAGGAAGAGTAAAGGTGGTTCTTGATCCCATTATACACAGTATAAGTATGGCCTGTGCCATACAAACAATACCCAACAACATGCATTTAGTCGCAGACAGTTTTTGGCCAGAGTTGCTTGAGTATGACTCGGTAGTCTTACTGTTTCCAATCGCTTTTCACTGAAGAAGTTCTTGAAGAAGTAATTGTCAAATGGCTATCTTCTCTCTCTGTGCAGATATGAAAGTGACAAGCGTTACAGGCGGCAGGTACGTGCACAGCAACTGTGGTCCGCCATCCTCGAGTCTCAGATTGAGACGGGCACACCATACATGCTGTACAAGGATGCCTGCAATCGCAAGTCTAATCAGAAAAACCTTGGCACCATCAAGTGCAGCAACCTGTGCACCGAAGTCGTGGAGTACACATCTCCGGACGAGGTACAATTTGTGTGCACTGCAGCTTCACCCAGCACGTGCATGACATCTAGTCCAAAGGGGGGAAAGGAAAGCTCTCGGGAAAGCTTGTGGCTGTCTGTTCTTACGTGAAAAGCACCTTTGGACAATTTACTGCATTTTTTATTTAAGTTTTTTAAAACATTTGAAAAGGGCTCAAGAAATTTAAAGGAGAATAGCATCTTCAATGTTTGTAGTTCTAGGGAAAACAACAACGTGGCATGAGGTTCTTTTAATTCTTTAATAAAAACATATTCTTTTGCATTTCCAAGCATACAAACGCTTCAATTTGCTAGCAAAGTATACTACACTCGGTGTCTGAAGATTTGGTTGGCAGCTGTAGTACCAATACAGGGGCCAGGGTCTATTACTGTTACATCTAATGCAATAAACCAGATCTGAACTTGAGTAGTGCCATACTGATTTTGAAAATGATTGTCAAGTGAGTAAGCAGTACAACTGCAGTGCAGTTTTGATAACCAAATGCACTGAAGCTTACTGTGCTTGCTTAAACTCGAGCTGAACTCGAATAAATTGCAGCTGTACTGGTGTTCAGCCTTAGAACAAAGTGTAACCATGCTCTTTTTTGCAGGTGGCTGTTTGCAATTTGGCATCAATTGCCTTGAACCGGTTTGTCAAGGATGGAAGCTTCGACTTTCAGAAGCTGCGAGAAGTCAGTCAGGTCATCACACGGAATCTCAATCGCATCATCGACGTGAACTTCTACCCGATTCCCGAGGTGAGATACTGGAGACCTTTGAGACAGTACTTGTATTGTTTAGCATTGCATTTTCGTTGGAATCCCGAAACAAGGCAATTTCATGGCATTGCTAGTGCTAACACGATGTTCATCTGCATTTTGATTCTCTCGCGCTTGAAGTGACAGTTACTTCCTGATGCCGAAGTACTTTCATTCTCCACCTTGCAAGTTAACGTGATAGAACATTCTAGTGCTTGTTCAAACACAGCATCATGAGATGGCATTCTGTCACCAGCTCTACTATTGATAATCGGTATATCTTGGTAAGCCGCTCTATCATTGCTTTCAGTGAGTGCTAATACTGCCTTGTAGTGCTATTTCTGAGGAGGGAAATGTTGTGGGGATAGGAACAGTAAGGCGGACATGAAGCAGACGCCACACAAGAGCACACATGTGTGTCGTTTGCACTCATTTGTATCCTCTACGCTTGTGTAGTATGCTGCATGTCCCATTTTTTGCACAGTTTCTTCCATTACGGTGTCGCCTATTTGTTAGTATCCTCTCATAAACTTTTTTACTTGCATTCTTTTTCCAAACTCAATGTGTAGGCTGAGAGATCCAATATGAGGCATCGTCCCATTGGCATTGGCGTCCAAGGCCTAGCGGATTGCTTCATCCTGCTTCGCTTGCCGTTCGACTCTGAGCCAGCAATGCTGCTGAACAGACAGATCTTTGAGACCATCTACTATGGAGCCCTTGAAGCAAGCTGCGAGCTTGCACAAAAGGATGGACCATACGAAACTTACAAAGGATCACCAGTGTCTGAAGGGGTACATTCTTTTGTACTGCTCTTTCATACCTGCCAACCCACCTGAATTGTCCGGGGGATTTCCAAGTTTTTATCAATCTCCCGTTTGTAGAATTGCTATCTCCAATCTCCTGAAAAGTGGCCACTACAGAGGTGTTCTTTTTCTTATTTTCTCTCTCTTTCAAACTGCAAGCGTATGTCGGCCTTTCCTGCTGCTATAGTTGTGATGCTGCTGAAAAGCACTCGCCTGCACTTCTTATTATAACCATAACGTGGGGTATTGCTAAGTATTTTCTAAGCACTTTAATACCGCGCATCTGGGTGAAGGCCGGTCGTGATATGTGCTGGCTACTGTACCGAAAGAAGGGAATGGAAAAGGTGCCGCAATTTTTGTGTCTTTCTGTTTTGGCTCCTACGTTTTATATTGTACACTGGGGCTATGCTGCGTGCCTAGGCATCAGTGGTGTTTGTTGCATGATCGTTGGGATCGCATGTTTCCCCGAGTTCAGTTGGAAGGTCGATGGCAGTTTCAGAAGCGACGAAGTACCTGTAAGTGTTTCTGGACTCGTACACAGCCAAGTTTTCTGCTTTGCGACTTCAGAGAAAGGTGACAAATACGGATTCTGTACCACGTGTGTCTATGATTTAAGCATTTCGCATGGCAGCAAACCCGACTGAAAGTTGCACATAGCTTCTCAAAAGCACCAGAACTATGTTCGTGCTGCAGAAGGGCAGGGCAACATCGGGAGTTTCTTCCAATAAAGCTGCAAAAACAATGCAATCTGTGCAGAATGCCTATTCACGGGAATTCTTGCGGAACGCAACTTGCCTCTAAGCGTTAGGGATCACGCAAGGTTGTTGTTTCAGAAAATTTTCCCAAAGCGCAAGGACGCGGAGCGTTGCGGGTGCAGACATACGAAAACAACTGCCATCGTCGGGGAAATGGCTGCAGATGCTGAAAACAATGGTGGAGGCTCTGAAATGCGCTGCTTTTCTAATCGCAATGGATGGAAGTAACAAGAGCTGCTTCTCTATTCAATTGTGGCGATGTAATATGTCGTGGAATTGCCAAACGTGAGAAGCCTACTTTGTCTGCTGGAAATTTATGGTGAGGCCACCGTCCAAAAAGATTGGATACATCATTCTGTATTTACTCAAATTGCATGGTGTGGTTGAGAATCGCATTGCATTTTTTGCCAATGTGATGCCTGGCAAAAAAAATAAAGGGGCAAAAATGGTTGGCTTAAAAATATCTTCTCTCTTCCTCCTTCTCCTTATTCTTCGCTTAGCAGTTGCTACTAAAACCCTGTTAGCATAACTAGGGTGTGTGACGCAATAATATTGCTGTGATAGAGTTTTGGCAGATTTAAGTTAAATATGAAGCAAGAAAAGGTAACATTATGTTGTGTCAATTCTCGCGCTAGTGTGGTTTGGCAAGCCTGCCTACAATTAAAGCTGTCAAAGCACAAAAATGTTGCTGCCGATTATGAACAAATCTTCAAAGTCTTAGAAGTTAAAACTTGGAATAATGCTAACAAAGAAACTTATTAAGGTTCTGTATACTGTAAAATAGGCAAAGGAATAAAAATCTTTAGCATTTAAGAGACCGGGAGATGTGTAGACTAGAGTGAATGGAAGTAACTGACCTTTCTGTTTAAATTGGTGGCCGCATCACGAAGTGCTTGAAAGGTTACAAACCATATTTCAGAGAGTAACCAAGTTGGTACAAAATTAGTGCAAAATATGGAGTAACTGGATTAGGGAAATGTAAGGCTTTGAAAGTAACTGGTGGGCACGGTTGCGCATGCTGGTGTCAATGGTGTTCTCATGTGTGGTGGCACATCTGGCATTCCTGCTCAGATTCTTCAGTACGACATGTGGAATGTGACGCCGACAGATCTGTGGGACTGGGCAGCCCTCAAGGAAAAGATTGCAAAGTGAGTGCTCGTACAACTTTGGTTATAGGGAATTCATGAGTGTCACAGCGTTGTATTAGTGTCTTAAACTGGGATGATTGGTACATAGTACTCAGTTTGAATGAAAAAACACTGCTAGAATGGGCGAACACATTTGATAACCAAACGCACCGAAACGGCAAACAGGGCACTGAGCATCAACTATATTTTATTGCATGTGTACATCAATATATAGAGGGAGAAACAATCACCATTTTCAAAGATACATGAACTCATTTTTGTGAAGCAAATATGCTAACACAGGTCTCCACTTTTTGCCTGAAAGATTTCACGTTGGCATTGCTCTGCATATGTGCCTAGTATTTCACAATCTTTAAAAACTGGCTCACAATCACGTGTATTCTTGTCTTGGTCCAGTTCTAGCGCTGTTTCTTTGTTCAAAATCGCAGTGTTGTCTTATGAACTTTTGTAAAATCGCTCAACAATGAAACTGCCTTTTGTACTCGTTCAGGCATGGTGTCAGAAACAGCCTACTCCTTGCCCCCATGCCCACGGCTTCCACGGCCCAGATTCTGGGAAACAACGAGTCGATAGAGGCCTATACAAGCAACATCTACACGCGGCGGGTTCTGTCTGGAGAGTTTCAAGTATGTGTGATAATTTAATTCGGAAGTATAGTCAAAATTGCATTTTGTCAGCTAACATCTGCTTCTCAGGACTTAAGGTTTGTGTCCCCCAGAGAATGCACTTATTTTACCTTGATTATGCAACCTGGCTACTCTAGATGCACTGAATTCTAAGAAATTGTCATCATTTGTTACGGAAAAAGAGTGCATGTGGCAGAGGAAGGCATTGCCTTCAGAATAAATTAGCCGTTTTTTGTGGAATCAGAAGTTATGACAATATTTTTATTGTATCTGAAACAACGAAGTCTCTCTTCGTTTCATTCTTGCACTGTTGTGAATTGTCAGTTTGTATTGTTCATTAATTTGAGATTTTAGGTTTTGTTCTCAGCTGCATTCTGGCGGAAGCAAAATGTTAAAGCTAGGCATGGGCAACTATTTGAACGAGTATCACAGTATTTGCATTTGCTTTGATACAAACATAAATTAGTTGAAATGAACAAAGAGACATTTATTGGACCGCATGTAACGCCTATGTAATAATGGTGATTTCGCTGCAGCGTGGGTAAAGGTGGTTTCAGTATCGTGGTTTCAGTTTATTGCCGATGGTTTCAGTGCCAGTGCAAAATTTGCACTCCCGCAACGCCACACTTCAAGGTTGCGCGTACATAATGACTTCAACTCGATTCTCTCGAGCCTATATAGCCTATATAAAAAGCTCATAAGCTTTTTATATAGGCTCAACTGTGCTAAGTATAGTAAATTAACAGTATAACATATTTACGGCATATATCTTGCACCCTATTGCTATTCAAATCCTTCTATTCAAAGTTGGTTTCCCTTCACTTTGAACCAAAAAGTTTACGTTTACACATGCCTTGTTCTGATTCTTAGAACTATTGTGCAAGTTAATTGGGTCATGACGAAAATGCTAATTTTTTTCATAAAACATGAAATGTACTATTATAAATATTCGATTTGAAATAGTTCAGCCAAATCACCATTCGCTTTGAATCTCAAATTTGCCCACCCCTAGCTACATCACTTCAGTACACACCTGAGGGCACTAAAAAGCTAGCTGGTTAAAGTTAATCTAGCTCCTGTTCTACCTGACCTATGGGGTGCAATCGATAAATCAGCCTTTTCTCATTCAAATTTTTCTTGTTAATGCTCACTGGTATTTTATATTAAAGGGGCATCTTGAAAGGGCATTGCATCTGTGTAATACTACATTTCATATGTGTGGAGGTGCAAAGTTGAGCCATTTCGTTTCAGCACTATGGGAGCTCATAGAACAAAGTGCTTGCTTTTTTTTTTCCACCCACAGGTTGTTAATCAGCACCTTCTCAAAGACCTCACAGACAGGGGCCTGTGGAATGAATCATTGAAGAATGACCTCATTGCCAACAATGGCTCTGTTCAGGTATGCATAAAGTGTTCTCACATTGTACAGTCAACTTTCAGAGGCTGTGTAAAGGAAAATTGGCTTTCTTTTTATTAATCCTATTGTTTATATTGCTAATTGTTCATTTGTTTATGTAGACAATCATTTATGCCGTGGCTTCATGCAGCACTGCAAAAAGCTGTCTTTCTAATCTCGTTTCTGAAGCCTGGCTCATGACTTGCATGATTTCTGTGCAGAACAGCCTGAACATGTGGAATAGCATACATATAGCAGTTAAAACAGCATACCTACCAAGTCTCGCGGAGTGTCCGGGAAACTCCCAGATTTCGACCGCGTCTTCTGTTTGTACGGTTGTCATGAAAATCTCTCCCAGAAATCGAAATTTCTGTGCGTGACCTGGCCGCATTGGCAGAAATGCAGGTCAATCCACTTTAGGCTTTTTGCGAAGCTACCACATTTTATTATGAACAAATTTAGGAGGCGTTCATCTAAACGTACAGTAAAATTTCAGTGATGCGAAGCCACGGCAGATACGAACTCGTGAAATTCACCAGCCAATTATGCCCCAATGTCCTTTTCGCCGAGTCACCTACGTCAGTGGAGCACCGAAGGGGTCGGAAATATGGGGGTTTTAATTCCCCCCACCAGAGGTTGACCCCTCCCCCTTAAGTTGTCGTTTCAATCCAAGAAGTGGCTTGAGGGTAGAATTGCCTGATTTATTTCATTATTTATGTCGTATTCACATATCTACTTCCATACTGAGAGCGGAAACCGCATGCTCTGTGGCTGGAGCCGTGTTCACTTCCAGTGAAGGAGCTTTGTACAAAAAAAAGGTGATTTCACGAGCCGTCAGTCTGACCGTTCTTACTTTATTCTTGGTGGAAGTCTAAGAGGGGCTGCGTACAATGACAATGCCCTGCGTGATTTGGCTTCGGTGCACAGTTCATGTCACTTCAAAATGTATTACATCAAGCAGCTCAATTAGCTGTGTATGCAATACTACTTACATGTGTGTTGCTGATGAGCAACATTGCTACATACATTTGTAATACTTGCGTCCATGTGCTTCGAGTTGTCGATGAATACACCCTCGCGCTGCCAAATGCTAGCTTCCTGGTCAGCTCAATTGGCAGAGCGACCGCCCCAGATAGGTGTTGGTCCTGGTTCGAACCACATACCAGGACGAATTTTTCAGCAACTAAGAGGCTTTGTTTCTGAGAAATCCATATAAATTTCCTTGTGGCTTCGTGCTACAAACAGGTGGTTGTCTTGTTTCCCTTTCATACATGTATGTTCAGAACAAGAGTTCGCAGTGTTGTTCACCGTTTATGACATTATCTGGTTCACACGGGCAAATCTACTGCACTGACTTCTATGCATGCAAATACCTGGTTCACTTGGATGCTCTTAATGCAATTAGAGACTATCTCAAGTGCTTACATACAACTAAATTATCGGCCTCACAAGGCTTGATTTAATGGCCCTAAGGGTGTAATGTGACGAAGCTGCAAAGTAAAAACATTACGCTCATGTTGCTTTAAATGTGCAACTTCAAATAAAAAGTCATGAAGGTAATTTTATAGAAATGATAGGCAAGTTCATTCAATGGCCTTACTCGCTATAGAAGTGAAACACGTGGCGCCCATTTCCAGTTTCGATGCCGGTGGCAGTTTCGTTACTCTTTATGCAATCTTTTACATTATAGTGAACATAAATTGTGTCCATCATGTAGCTTGTTTTCCTTTAACACTTTCCTGTCCGCGCCTATCCTCATCAACAGTATACTGCCGGGCTTCAATAAATATTTTCTCGCGTTCGGAGCGCTCTGGGACAACTAGCGTAATCCAGTGCATAAAAGGAGAACTCTTTCTCTAGTTTCGCTTTTGTGTTTTCTTTTTTGGCCGCATGAGGGATTTTCAAAGCGCCTTTTAGACGTCGCGCTAGATAAGCGCTTGTTGTTTCTGACATAGCGTCGACGTCGCACGTGACTGCCCCTCAGAAATGTAGAATTTCAACGGATTCTGGTGAATCTGCATGAGAATTTTGTCATGGTGGTAGCAGCGAAGGCTCGGAAAATGACTGATTCGTCAGACTTTTGCACGGACAGCGAAAGTGCGTCATGTAGCCCCGGACTGTCGATAGGTATCCGCCGGTTGGTTCGGTTTTCTACTCCGAACCATTTCATCGCCGCGATGATCAGATCTAAAGACACCCGGTGTATTCTAAAGGTCACAGTTCTTATCTGCAGGGTGTAAACGTCGTTTGGATGGGATCACCTATTGGCGGCGGCACAGAGAGTGGAGTTTTGCGCGAGAAGACGGCCGGGTGTTAACCTCTGCATTACGTTCAGCAGTGCCGCGCGGCGCTTCGTAAGAGCCACTATGGCTTACCTTTTTTTTTTGATAAAATTAACTTGTACAGATATAAAGTTCACATTTGTAGTAATGTTGTAGATAGTATTCTTCTTTAAAATGTATATTTGGAAATTTTTTTAGGTTGCGTTGTTGCAAAGCAGCATCCATGATTTTACGGCGTTTTCTCGTTTTTCATGCAAATATTTTCCTTGAATATTTTTCTACAAAAATTAAGAAAAGTTTGTTTGAAAATTATAAAGCACAATCCTTCTGCTTAAAATTGATCTATACATTATGATATAAAGCATGTAATGTACCAGTAAAAGAAATTTACTAAATCGCCCAAAAACTGTTTATTTTCCTGTGGACAGGAAAGTGTTAAATAGTCAATAAGCCAAAAAGGAAGCGATTACTTGGCACATACCGCCGTCGGATGCGTCCATCGATTAGTCATCACTGAGGATGCTTCAGTCGCCAAACTTGAGCACCCAAATGACATTGCGAATCAGTAAGTGTAGTTACGATGCAGTTGATCCGTAAGCTGGGATTATTACTACATGTGCGCTGCATTGAGCTGTATATACTTTTTATAATCAATACCGCAAAGCTTATAATAAATATTTACGGTGCACTTTCATATTTGTAGTCTGGCGAGGCTCAAGGGAAGTTAAATATATAGGATATTCTGTTTGCATTATCCGGAAAATTCTCAGTTGCAGTTCTTTAACTGCTAAAGTTTACAATGGGGCTTGTTTGTATTGCATTTACTAACTGCCGTATTTACTCGCATAATAGGCGCACTTTTTTTTCAGAAAATCCAGCTCGAAGTTAGGGGTGTGCCAATTACGCGGGGTAAAATTTTCGAAAATTTTTTCAACTCGGTTCTCGCGCTTTAAATCTGCACACTTGTCAAGTAAAAGGCGACTTTATCGTTTACCAATTAATTCAGCATAAAACAAACATACCTGCATACCTTTTAATGAACAAGCGAGAGCCATCAACTGCACACACACACGTAAATTTTATTTACACAAAAGTCGTAGCTGTTCCTCCTTTTCCCTATTCGGAGTCCGAGTCGGAGATCACACATTCATCCTCGCCGAGCGGGGATTCGTTTTCAGTGTCCGAATCATCCGCACCCCACGACATGTCATCCTCACTCGCATCCAGTGCGTTCGAGATACCCGTCTTCTTGAAGCTTTTCCTGGCGACTTCGTCGGAGATCGCCTGCCACGCTTCCACGATCCAAGCGCACAGCATTTCCACAGGCGGCCTCTTAATCTTACCACCTGGAGTCAGCTGATGTTGTCCTCCAGCCATCCAGGTGGTGTACAGCCTTCGAACATTGTCCTTGAAAGGTTTATTCAAGGACACGTCCAAAGGCTGCAGTATCGATGTGAGGCCGCCCGGAATCACTGCCAGATCTGTGCGCAGCTCCTTTAGCTCATCTCGTACGCGGTCTACTAGGTGCCCACGAAAACTGTCCAGGACAAGCATGGACGGCAACAACAGACCACCCGGCCGCCGACCCCAGACTGTTTTCACCCAATCCACCATGAGTTCCGCGCTCATCCAGCCTTTTTCCTGGACTATGACGTAGATGCCTTGAGGGAATTTTGCCTTTGGGAGCATCTTACGTTTAAAAATAACGTAAGGCGGTAGCTTACGCCCATCCGCTGTCACCGCCAGCATTACGGTGCATCGTTGTTTATCAGCGCCAGACGTTCTGACGATGACGCTCCGTGCACCTTTCTCCTCCACTGTCGTGTTCCACGGCATATCAAAGCAAAGGGGGTTCTGATCAGCGTTGCCGATCGGGGACAAAACGAAGTCTTTCTGCTGTCGGAGCTTTATAACAAAACTGTGGAAGTCCACCACTTTGTCCTCATATGCTGCGGGCAAGCGCTGGCACAAGGGGGTCCGCCTTCGCAGTGCGAGGCCATGGCGCCGCATGAAACGAGTTGTCCATCCGGAGCTGGCTTTGAACTCTTTTGCTTCGATGCCCTGCGCTCGGGCTATTCTGCACACCTCAGTCTGCACAATATCCAACGACACAGCACAGCCGTCTTGTCGTAGCTCCAGTATATGCCGGACCAGTTGCTCTTCGACGTTCGGATGCCTGCCGGTCTTGGCACGGCGGAAAGCCCGTCGTGTCTTCTTCGTCGCCTTAAGTTTTTCTTCTTGGTCCCTCCAGTACCGAATACTGGTTTCTCCAATGCCGAAATGCCTGCTTGCAGCCCGGTTGCCGTGCTCCAGCGCGTACTGCACTGCCTTCAGTTTAAACCCAGCCGTGTAGCTCGCGTACTTCCCCATGGTGGAACCAAAGTTCAATACATGACCACAACATACGCACACCGCTTGCAAAATGGCGTTTCTTTCTTTTTCTTTCTTTTTCTCTTTTTTTTCTTTCCTTTTCTCTTGGAGGTCACGTTGTACACGTGACCTCCAAAAAGCGCGGCGATTTGGGGGGTATCAGTAATTGATGGAACAGCCGTTTTTTTTTTCTCGCTCATGGACGCTTTTTTTTTTTTTTTCAAGATTTATTTCGACAAACACGTTGGTTAGGTCGTTGCACTTCGAATTTTTTTTATTTGCTCGTCGATTTGCCTTCTTTTTTTCTTCAGGGTTCGGGGACCGCGTTCCAACTGTACCGCTGGGGGGTAGAATCGTTTCTGATCACGGCCAAGTTCGGGGTGCGCCTATTATGCGCGGAATTAAAAAAACATCGAATTTTCCGCGACCAAACTAGGGGTGCGCCTATTATGCGAGTGCGCCCATTATGCAAGTAAATACGGTACTCAGGTAAAAAGACAAAATTTACAATCATTGGCACACAAGAAAGGCACACTGCACCAGGTGTTGCCGTGTGTCTTTGTTGCATTTCTTTTGTTCGCTCTACCATAGTAGTCATATTCCTTTTAAACAGCAATGTATGACTGCAAGCCAGCCGACACGCCAGCACCAGAATCACTAAACTTAGCTGAAAAGCTAGAAAAAATAAGTATTTGTTGGACATCTCTGTTGAGAACTATGTTACGCCTTGTTTTATTCGATTTCCCGTTTGTTTTCTACATGCACTGATTTATCGAACTGTTTCTTGGCCTATTCAAGGTCTCCCGGTAAAACCGTCTAAAGATTGCTGTCATCGTCATCTCGTTATATCTAATCATAATAATAGTAATGATGATAATAATCATATTTATTATTATTAATATTGCAGGTATTATAATCTATAATAATTATTTAGTATGGTGGTGCTTTAGTTTCATCTGAAGTTTCAACACCCCCTCCCCAGAGAGAAATCCTGGGTGCGCTAATGGTTACGAGCATTTTTCCCAATCACGGCAAGTGATATGAGCTTTTGTATCGAAACCGACGAACGAAGGCCGAGAGCAGCATGCTCAAAGCTTTGGAAGTACGTGTGCGACCAGCACACGCATTGTAGTTGCTACAACTGCTGTGGACGAAATCGCGGTCGTTCTTGAAACGATCACATATGGCTGTTACTGGCAGAACTCTGAAAGTCTGCATGCGTATTATGACGCCTGACCAGTCAAAGCAACGCTGCTTTCCGCAAACTCTGTGGACAAAACTGCGCAGATGCTATCATGAATAGCATAAAACGACTTAGTTTTGAAGGCACGTGCGCTGCCAGTGCTCACGGATGGAAAATGAAACTACCATTTGCTGCGATCCCGGTGACACCATGGCGATCTACGAGCTCCGAGGGCATGCGGCTAATGCAGGAATAGATTAAAAGCAATAAAGTCGAAGAAAGTCTACAAACGTTTTGGCATTCCTGTACAAGGAATCTAGTAGAGAGCAAAGCTTTGACCCATGCTTTCGCAGCAGCCAGCTGCGCCGTCTCGTCCGTTCATGCGTGTCCCAAGAAGACATACGCAAGTTGTTTTGACGGAAATACGTACCTAGAATTTGCTGGTTGTTTTGATGACGCAAAATTTTGGGAGTATTTGCACTCCCCCTTGAGACTTTCACCTTAGTTGGAAACCTCGTGTGTTCGGCCACTCCAAGCCTATGTTTGTGTTTGGACCATTCCTTCCCCCATCTCCCACTTGTTTTTCGTTGTTTTTTTTTTGTGTGTGTAAAAAAATGAGTGTGGAGATAATCTAGCCGCTCCCCCGCCCCATTGCAGAAATCTCCCGTATTCAGAATCCGTGAACTTGGCAAGTATGAATACGGTAGAGCACATTGCTGATGTACAGTGGTGTCTGTGTATGTAATGCATAAATCAGTCATTGTTTGGGGTCATTGCATAAGTGAACACATTTTTCAAGCTGTTATTTCATAAATTTGGCATATTTCATAAATTTGGGCATATTATTGCATAGCTTCTATTTATCTGGCATTTTTCTAACCTAGGCAAACTACTGGGTCACTGTTAGCATTAGCTAAAGCATGCTGCAACACAAAAGCTGCTTTCAAAGAATCCTAATTGGATCTGTGATGATTTGCAGTGAAGGAATGGCTTCTGTGTGTACTTAAAAGGGCGCTGCGTCGGTCCCTCAGATAATCATCCAATGGCTTCATTAAGAGTATTGCCTCGTGTATCGACTGCCGAAAATTTTTATAACCGTCATATATGAGAGGAGTTACAGGGATTTGTCTCTCACTTCAGGCGCTCTCTTCTTTCGAACTGGAGAGCACGTTGAAAGCTACGCATCAAAGGAGATGACAAAGAAGCAAGATGATGTGTTGATTGTCATTGTGTGTCATGACTTCAAGCTTTTTTTTTCTGTAATCTTCGATTACGTGGCTCATTTTCAGTGTGACCACGAGTGCACTTACAGGCACCTTGCAGTGGTCATAGTAATCATGCAGCTCATTATGTTCCAATCAGTCAACGGCTTTGAACTTTGGATTTATGGCATCATTTGTCTAGACGAGTGTGCTTTCCCACTTTGAAAATGTTTCAGGCCACATGCTGCGCTGTAATGTTTGCCTCGACTATCGATTGGCAACGTTTTCTGAACATGCTGAAAGTTGCGGGGCCCCTTTGAGCACAGACTAAATTTGCAGCATTGGTCCCGATGGCTCGAATATACTGTAAGGTTGGCTAGGTGTTGACGCGTGCAGGACATCTCCCTTTAGTGCACTAAACAACAACTTTGGCTTTATCACTTCCTCCCAGGACTTGGACATCCCTGAAGACCTGAAGGCCCTTTACCGCACTGTGTGGGAAATTCCGCAAAAGAATGTCCTGCGAATGGCCGCAGACCGTGGAGCATATATTGACCAAAGCCAGTCACTTAACGTTCACATAGCCCAGCCCAACTATGCCAAGCTGACAAGCATGCACTTCTATGGCTGGAAACTGGTAAGAGTGTCACCATCTGGTAACACGCGTTTATTGCGGCATAATGTCATTGTTCATCTGCTGAAATTCTGAAATTGGTGACAACCATCACTGACGTTAGCCAACAGTATCTGTCTATAGCAGCAGTGCTCCTTGTCTGATCTGCCTGAAACTAATCTCAGCAGTCTTATTTTCATATTCAACATCTGTATAGGTTTTGAAATGACCGTGAAACGGAACGCGAATCTGCATGTTTGGCAGGTATCTTCTGCCACAAGAATGGCAACACTAGTAGGCTTGTGCAAATATTTGAACGAATATTTCTGTATTCAAACTTCCTTTGATTCGAAAAATATTCGAAAATTTTGGACAGGCCATCACTGGCATTCTAACAGAGTGTGAAGTCCTGCTCCTATTCAAAGTTGTTTTCACTTCTTCTGAACCAAAAAGAATGGCATTTGCACAGGCCTTGTTTCAGTTTTTAGAAAAATATTGTGCAGATCAGTTGAGTCTTGAAAAATATGTGCATTTTCATTTATATTTTGTCATATATGTACTCTTCGAATTTGATTAGAAATTATTCGACAGAAATCACGATTCGCACAAGCCTAAACATTAGTGCTCATGCATGTTCTGCTGTTGTAGAACATGGTCGCTGTGAAAGATTTAAATTGTTGAGAAGGGAAAATGCAGTTGTATCGAAAAATTTTGTTTAGAACAGTGTCCTTTGCCTGCTTCATCCTAATCGAACATTACACACTAAAAAATTCTGTTAACAAAGGTTGTGTGCTCGAGCTGACATTGCCACAAGTGTACTTGTCTTGTGCTAGGATAGAGCTGAATTTCATACTTGCCTTGAAGAAAACGAGTGCGCTTGTTAAAACTTCAACGCGAGCACACAACCAGTAAACAAATTTTTTTCATCTAAAGCTTCCGTTTTCCTCTTCCCGCCGTCTTATGGGGAAATACTGTAAGGACTGCAAGATGGAAACATAGCGCTGAGATCCTCTTCCCGCCGTTTTCCTCTTCCCGCCGTCTTATGGGGAAATACTGTAAGGACTGTAAGATGGAAACATAGCGTTGAGATGGCAGATGAATCTTGCTAGTCTTAGCTCCCCGAGCATCCCTTTTCTAGCAAATTAAGGTTTTTTGTGTTTCTGTTTGTTTTTTTCCCTCTCTCGAAAATTTCCGTCCAAATTGCAGGGCCTGAAGACTGGCATGTACTACTTGAGGACAAAACCAGCAGCCAATGCAATCCAATTCACAGTAGACAAGACTGCACTCAAGAAGAAGCAACTGGATGGCATCGCCTGCTCACTGAAAAACAAGGACGAGTGCCTCATGTGCAGTGCATGATATCTTTGAGGTTCCAGACTACCTTTTACCATGCAACTTTTTTTAATTGCATTGGAACATATTGTAATGCATGAATCCATTTCACACATCTCGACATTTGGCAGGTGCCTGCCAAGTAACGGTTTGTTCATTTAGCCAGGTTCCTTCTCTAATTGTTTATTTTGTGTAGTGTGTCCTGTACACATGGTCTTGGTGTGTTGCTTTCTATGTGAACATATTTTGTTAAATTTTTACCAAACAGCCGGCAAGTCATCGCTGAGCATTTTCTCGTTTTTGCATCATGAGCGAAGTTTTTTTGGGCATTTTGTGTCATATTTTAATTCTTCACGTGACGTCTTCATAGACATCCTGATTTTGTGATATGTTATCCAATGAATAATGCATTTATGTTGCAAGTCGACATAGGCATTTTACTTGAGCCAAGTTTAGTTTTCTTTTTGTTGCTTTACATTTTACACACAATGCAAGAAAAAAGAATTTTTTTAAAAAGCAAGCCTTTTGAAAGCTGCAGTTCACTGTTCATGCCTTTTAAGTGTTCACAGCAACATTGTTCATGAACATATCACTGCCCATGCGTCTTGTGACTGAGCTTTGTTGTGCATTTAAGTATGTCTTTTACACTTGCATTCGATTTCATTATGCACCATATACCATTTACAGGTATTTTACTTGCTTACTTTTACAATCTTTCACTTTTTGTCGATCGAGCAGTAAATAGATTTTCCCAAACCCGTGTGTCAAGACCTCTTTATTTACACAGTTGTCATAACGCTGTGAAGCTCTTGCATTGTTGATGCAAATTTCTGGAATAGAATGAATGCAAAGTATTTGATAAAGAAAAAAAACATTTCAAGCTGATGCACTGCTTGTACCTGGAATTCTGGGACTGTAAGTTCAATAGTGTGACGAGATCGGTGGCTGGCGGAATCTTCCACTGTCAGTTCAAGCATGACAAAAGGAGAATTCAGGTTCTTGCAAAGATCAGACATGGCTGCAACGCCTATCTTCCATTCGACATTCACCAGCTGAAGTAGGCAAAAGAAGAAAGAAAGAATGCTTAACAGATGGCTTTTAGAATTGCCATCTGCCTTTGTTTACCTTCCCCAAAGGTCCAGCTGGCTTTCCCACCTGCAAAGTAATATGAAATCATTGTTTGCCAAGAGTAAAACTCGATCGTACAAAAGCGGTCGCACAATAAAGAACTTCAAGTATGCTACTGTTCGCAAAAATGTCAACAAGACTTTAGCCACACAAATTACGTTTCTGACATTGTGGTTCGAATGAGCCATCCAGGAATTGTCAGAAGTGCCTAGAAGAATGTAAAATGAAAACTGCACCAAATTGCTGCACAGGCTCCTTCATTTGGAGTAACAGAAAACAGCTTTAAATATCGCTAGAATTGCTTACCAGAAAGCAGGCCAATTATTTGCAAAAATGCAATGCTGTGAAAGGAGACGGTAGAGAAATCTGCAACAGGCATTTGCTTTCTGCAGCGAGTCTGCCTTGGCTGCGAACGTACTCGCGTATTGTAGGCGCGAGAAACATTCTAGGTCAACTGAACCAAACAAAACATTATCGCTCCTTCTGATTGGCTGATGCAGCAACCGCCTAGCCCGCAAGAAAAATACGCAGAGTACAATGGAATCTTCGACAAATCGCACTGGTGCGATTTCCAACGGTAATTGTGGGGGTTCTTACGTTCCAAATCCACGACACCATTATAGACGCCGTGGTGGAAGGTTCTGGAAATGTAGACTGCCTTAAGTTCAACGTGCAGCTAAATTTAAGCACACGGCCGTCGAGCATTTTGTTTCCATCGAATTCGTGCTATCTGTCGAAGATGTCAAAGGCAAAACACTAGTTTCCGGTTGCCCACGTGATAACGAAATGTAAGTAGACTCGTACGTTCGATGATGCCATCGCCTTCAACAGCGCCATAACTTCGGCGTCCAAGTGCAGGTCTTCAAGTAGGGACGTCGCGGGCGCCTCTTTCAGAAACCGCAATGACCTATGCATATGTAACAAATAAAGAACACAGTCGGCAACGCACGGCGCCAATATGTGGCACTTCGTCACTCACGAAACCAAACACCTGGAGGCCTCGTACGCAGCGTTCAGGTCCTCTGGAGACATACGGCAGGTCCTTGCTTTCTGCAAAGACACATTTCGTCGAATTGGGCAGGTGTTGCACAGCGGAGGGTCATTTATTTACCTCCTCGAGGGTAAGCGCTGAATCGAACTGAAAACACGTCTCGATCTGAAATGCAAACAGCGCGCTTTGGCTATTGCTAAAGTGACAGACGTAATCGCAACATTACCAGCGCTTTCTGTACTTCGACCGGGTGTTTTCTGATCACTTCGGCGGCCGCCGCTATACCTGGGAAAGAGTGTCATCGAAAACAAATTTTCAGGTAAGCCACGCCCACCGCCGCTCGCAGTACAGCTCCACGAGATTCAGCCGTTGTGCTATGGTGGCTAGTTGTGCCGCTGAAGTAGGCGAACCTTGAACCTTCAAATGTGCCTCTATAGCCTTTATATAACTGTAAGACGGTTGAGGGAGTTACCTTTTGCGGCTTTAGCCATATCTGTCGCCTAACAATTTGATTATTCCGACCAAAGTTGTTCAAACTAGTTGAAGCAAGTACAAACATGGAATCGTGGATGAAAGCAGAGTCCTGATGAAAGTAAACAAGAAGTGACGTCACCGCACTTCAAGCCATAAGTTTGCGAACGCCCCCAGCACAAAACACCAACACCTAAATGAATTTGATCAAATATACGATGGTAACTTTGTCTGTTGCATAGCTGGAATACAATTCTTGACAAACTCTCGAGCTAAGTTGAGCGTCCGGCGGGGGAATTTGAATCGAGTAATGCTTGGCCTCTGTGACTAAAAGGTGCAAGCGGTATCACGGAGGCCACGTGCAGTTGTGGTAGTGGCATTGGGAGCCGCTGGCTTGCTCGCAAGCTTGCGGATCGAAAGCTGAAACTATGGTGGCTAGAATTGGGCCACCATAGCTGAAACCATGACCTACTACACTCCTGACCTGCCCAGAGAGCACCTCTTCCAGCGCCCACGTTCTAGTTCATACCTTCTGCCGCTAGGGCCGTCACCTACGAGCGGCGTGGCGCTAGGCAGCACCTGTTCGCTGTCGTCTGCTTCAGCCATCGCTGTGGCAGTGCAAATCGTTCTTATTGTGCATGAATTGTGTATGAATGTGTAAAATATGGCAAATAAAGTGATATGATTCCTCGTCAGAGTTGGCTGCATTCGTGTGGACGTTTGAAGCAGAAATAGAACCGTAAAAAAAGCACACAAAGGGTCACAGTGGCAAGCAGACGGGAACTTTTCTACAAATGAAGGAAAATTTATTATGAAAATATTTCTTGAATGAAAACGTAGTCCAACGAGATAAAAAAACTATTGTTAGGCATTCATTGTTCACACTGAATCACGATGGTTCCAGACGATACGCATACACAAATTGCAGAAGATACGCAGAAACACAGTAGGTCGTGTGCAGAAACTTGCAGACGGCAGATAGCTGCAGTAGTCAGCTCTAATAGTGGCCGCGTGCAGTTTTTTTTTTTTAGATGAGCTGACACCTCAAATGTAAGTATGGTGTATTGCTGCGTGCCATATTGCAAATCGGAACAAGGCAAACAAAGTAAAGTAAGTTTTCACGAGTTTCCTGCCACAGACATACGGGAAGAATGGATCGAGGCAATTGGAAGAAAAGGTGAGTCTTGTGTTTTTGAGAGTCGTTTCAATTCAGAACGAGTTGCAAGCTAGCAAGAAGCACCAGGGTGCTTTAGTAAACTTTATTTCCGTGTGTTATGCTAATTCACTGAGCTAAAAAACATGAAAGCTTTTTTAAAGTACCGCGGCTAATATGGCAGGCTCCACAAATAGTGCCAAGAAATTTAAATATAGCACACAAGAAAAAAGTAAATATACGAAATCTGTAAATTATGTAAAAATGCGTAGCGGTGGGTTGCGAGGGGTTCGAGCACCCTTCCCGAAGGCTGCCTCAACAAATGCCGCCGAAATCCATAAAAAAATTAATGATATGAAATATTTACGTGCTGCCTCCACAGTTTGTCTCTCTGTGTGTGTGTGTGTGTGTGTGTGTGTGTGTGTGTGTGTGTGTGTGTGTGTGTGTGTGTGTGTGTGTGTGTGTGTGTGTGTGTGTGTGTGTGTGTGTGTGTGTGTGTGTGTGTGTGTGTGTGTGTGTGTGTGTGTGTGTGTGTGTGTTTAGCGATGGACAACTCTTGAACACTGGGTGTCACTGAAGTTAGCGACCGAATTTGGTCAAATGTATTTCTCATCTCAAACTTCTATCTTCCCATACAGCTTTGTTCGTTTCTGTATAAGCTTACTTAAGGTAATTAGAAACGTTACGCCGGTAACGAAATGTGGCGATTAACTGTTCACTCTATATAGGGCTGGCAGGCGGTCGGGTATAATGACATAATTGAAGTCCTTCGTGCAATGAGCCCATCGGCTCTGTGAGGGTTAAGAGACCCAGCCGGTGAAACCGAAATGAGGAACCTGGAATAATCAGCGACAGATACTCTATTTATGTGCGTGCTGCATCTGAGATTACATCATGCATGACAAAGATTCGTTTTGGAGAATGCAAAAGAACAAAAACCACTGAAGTCATCGTCGTCAACGGCGGAGTCATTGTACAGGTTAGAGGTTTGCGCTCTAAACCAAGACCAAGGCGCTCAAGTGCGCCTCGGTTTCGGCTCTGTCGTATTGGGTCGCGCTTCGTTACTGAGCAGCCATTAGGAAATTCAGCTTTGTTATGAAACCTTGTATAGCCAATGAGCTCTTCGAATAAAGGGCTTCAAGTATGCCACTGGACTCGACCACGTACCATCACTAAACATCAATCGACGAATGTAGTCATCTAAAAAGACATTTACAAAGGCTGCGAGAAAATATGAAAATGCACTAAATGGGTATACAGGTACTTCCCCAGAATAAAATCGTGGCTATGCTTTTTCTTAACCTCCCCATTTGGCTTGTTACATTTTGGAAAAATTAATTACAAAAAAGGTGTTATGGACTGTTATTTTGCAATCTTGCTAGCCATGCGTATACGCCTTTACCTTTGATGAAGGTTCAGGAAAGCATCGCTGGGAGCCCAGCGACCGGTCGAAGGTATGCAGCCTGCATTTTACCGCTGAAGATTACAGAACAGTGACGAAAAGGAAGATGTTGAAGCCCACAGCCGTGCCTTCCTTATTTCCCGCTTCTCCTGATCCACGTGGGCAAGATCCAATGCCGCGGAAAAAGCGGCTAAAACGAACGCAGGGGGAAACAACGCTGGCACCCATACAAGTAAAAATACTGTAAGTAAAACTTGAAGTCTAACACAACAACGGATAAGAATAATGTTAGCAGTATTCCCTTATGCGTTTAGCGGGACAATATATCTGTCATGCTTCGCTATTTTTTCGGCTTAACAGGGGAACGTCCAACGCAGATTCTTCTCAAGAAGAGCGAGCATCAGCGGAGCCTGGGGAAGTATATAGTTCTGAAAACCCAATTGAAACTGCACAAGAGGCCGAGTGGTTGCATTTTCCATCAAGTCAGGACAACATGGAGGACTGTAGTTCAGTTATACAAGGGGAACACCAGAAGAGGCCAGTGCGGCGCTCCATGACGTCGCAAACGTCGATCGGTTTGAAGAAGATGCGCTCCCTGGTCGCGGCAACTAAGACGTTGCGGCGGAAGTGCAGCAGGCTGAAAGAAATGAACAGTAATTTGCATTCACAGCTAGAGAAGCTAAAGAAAGATTTTTTCGAGATGAAAGCCCTCGCCGAGGCGAATGGCGCTCTAACGCTGCAGGTACGCAGTTACGTCAGTGGACGAATGTTATATTAATCCTTTTATATTCGCACTTAATTTTAAATGACTCTGAACATAATAACAATTTAGGAGTAAGTCAATTCTATCAACATCACCCGTACTACGAGAGGACGTCCGGTGAGCGAAGGAATTCTCGAAACTATAAGAGATTGTAAAGGTGGCGATGCTACCCTTAAGTTCTCGCGCATCGGCTAGCAGTGACGTCATACTTTGACGGCCTCAGGTAATGTCTAAGACTGCTGTGTTAGTAGATGCAAGGTCTGAAGTAGCAAGTTTCAAAGAAATGTTCTCAGCCAATGCGGCCAAGTACACAAGGAGCGACGCAACATAAAGCGACGTGCACGTGTCGAAGATTGTTCGCCAAACTCAGAACATTAAACCTAGTCTTAATTTTTTCTGTTCTAATAGTCGTATGATCGGAACAGGAACGATAGAGAATTATCAGGTACTCATTTATCAGTCTATTAACTTAGTGTCCCTATACTTTTTTGTAAGAAACGTCAGAAAGGGGAGGATGGAAGCTTGCAGTAAAAAACCTGTGAACAGGGGTTGTTCCCATTCTTTAATCGCTGTTTACACACACACAAACACTGAAAATAATCATGAACCAACTCGCTTAATCAGTAGTTTTAGCAAAGTTGTTTCGAGCCGGCGTTTCGACAAGCAGGCTTGTTTTCTGAAAGACTGAAATACAATTATAGCCTTAAGGATGACAAGTCCGCTGTCATGATGTCTGCTCGAGAGAAACTCTGTTTATAGATTTTCTTCTTCATATAAATTTACGTGACATTTTAGTGTACGCCGATGCTGGCAATCTTTCTGGTCATACGAAGGTGTAGGCCTGACATAAGGACACGGAATAAAAGAAGGTTGGTGGGTAAGCGCGCACATGAGCAAGTGTTTAAGATACGAAGGTCGGTGTGTACCCCCTTGCGTGATTGGCGCACCCCGAGTTTATTCCTTTATCCTGCGAACAACGAGTTCAAATTTCTGTCGTCGCAAACAATTAAGGACATTGGACTGACAACTGGAAAGACAGTAATTTGCAAGCTGTGTTGTGTTGGTGCTATGGGCCGATCGGTTTATGCTCGTACAGGAAGCCACGCTTGACGCACATGTGATGTCTGCCTTATAAACTTGAGCGAGCAGCATTGCATTCAAAAAGGAAGGAATGGTTTGGAAAGTGTAAGTGAACAGTTTCCGCTAGTCCGTATGTGTGAGTCGGTGGCCGGTTACTGAACATGACGCAAGTCTGAAGTTGCGCAATTCATTAATGTAGCATAGCTGCAATTGAATGTCCACGTGGTGACATGAAACATCTATTATTGTCTTAAGAGTAAACGCATATCTTTTCTCGCGATTATGAATTGTTGAATAAGGAATGATGCCAAATGCAAGGTTTCGACAATCAGGTGCACTATTCTTTGTCAGGACAGCAACAGCCTCCTTTAGTAGCGTGTGTGTGAACGTTTGCTCACTCTCCCACAACATCTAAACTTGTCTTGACAAGGGCAAGTCCAGTACGTAAATGTCGAATTGTTGGATGCGCCGGCATTCCCTGCTCTACGATGTTTCAGCGGGTCAAGCTTCCATTCTCCCCTGCACTTCCGCTTTCTTGCAGTATGTTATCTTGCGCGTGATTTACGCATTTCAACTGCCCTTTCATCATCAGGAAATGCTGGACGAGAACGACAAGAAGGCTGAATTTTTGAAGGAGCAATTGCAATGCCTGCGTGAGAAAAATCACCGTTGGAAAGAGGTGACCATCAGGCAGGCCATAATGTGGCAAGCTAAATCACCCTGCGGGTACGAAATGTTGCGGAGGTCTGGGTGCCTCACCCTTCCAAGTCGCATGACACTGAAGCGTTACATTGGCTACTGTACTGGAGCAGTTGTTTCGTCGCTAATGAAGCAAAGGCTGCACACGGAAAGCACACACTTGTCCGAACGGGTACGTTACTTCGATCAGAATTATTTACAATATGCACGCGAATAACGAAGGAAGCAGCGCACGCGGCAGTGTTTGACTGATCAAAATACATGCTAGTATAGCCGAATGAAAAGTGATTTAAAGTGAATAAACAGGGACCAGACCTGTGGCAAGGATTACTCGAACGTAAGATGTATTGTTTAAGAGTATACGGCAGTGCGCTATGTTTGCTCTAAACCCTAATCATTTCTGTTAAATTATGGGTCATGTACGGAACAACAAAGAAGGTTATTTATATAATTAACTGTCTCCGCCGATATATAACGCATGTCTGTTAACAGTGAATTCCCCCCCCCCCATTTTTTTTGTTAGGAAAAAATGGGCTCTTTGATTGTGGATGAAATGTCTTTAAAGCAAGCACTGACGTACGAAAAAAAAGGAGACAAAGTCCATGGCCTAGTCGAAATGGGAGGCCTAGAAAAAGAAGTGGGCATTCAGAACGAGCTGGCCACACACCTTCTCGCCTTTGTATTTGTAGGCTTATCAACGCACTACACGTAAGTGAATCATCACTTTGTCTATCACTATACGTTTCGCTGTGACTGAAAGACTAACCCCACCTATAGATATAAAAAGAAAACGTTGTCTTTAATTAACCAATGATGTGCTATTCCGCGACCAGGGCTGAAAGTCTGGGGAGGGGCAGGGGGAGTCGTCTTCTATTTTTTAAGGAGGGCTCCCCCCCCCCCTTTCCCCCGGCAAGTCAACTTTAGCATTGTGCACTTATTTGACAAGCGCTCGAGATGAGCAATTGGCTCTCCTCCTCTCTCCAACGGAGTGAGATTTTAAGCCCAGCTGACACCGACGCTACAGAATACTGCTAATTTTTATCTTTTTCAGGCTACCCGTGGGATATTATTTCACGCAGTCAGTAAAAGGAGACCACCTGCATCAACTAACACTTGAAGTAATTAAGTCCATCGAAGAAGCAGGATTCCAAGTGGTCCGACTTGTAGCTGACAACCACGCTTCGAACAAAAAGATGTTCACCATGTTAGGGAATGGTCGTATGATGCCAGTTGTGCCGTAAGTTGCTAAGTATATATTTTTGCTCTCAGCTCGCATTAAGCTGTGCGCAATGCCTAGTGTAAATATTTTTTTATATGTATTCGCAGTGTGCCCTCAATGTATGCATGGATCGAATCCCAGCTGCGGCTGCTGCTTTTCCGATGGAGGCGGAAATGTTGTAGGCCCGCGTTCTCAGATTTGGGTGCACGTTAAAGAACCCCAGGTGGTCGAAATTTCTGGAGCCCTTCACTACGGTGTCTCTCATAATAATATGGTGGTTTTGGGACGTTAAACCCCACATATCTATCAATCAATGTATGCACGCGCATGCATGCCGTGTTTGAGTGAAAAAAAAAAAAAAAAAGACTTGGTCGCACAAAAAAAAAGCCTGTATCAGCATCAGAGCCCCCCCCCCCCTTCTTTTTTTTTAATCAGCGCTGCCATATAAGAAAGCCGTGTCCATAACAAGATTGCTATCAACAGTACAATCGCTGTAAATAGCCCGTCTTTACAAATCAATTGACGTTACGCGTTTGCGTAATGTATGCGCACCTGCATGCGACTGTATGAATGGGTGAGTATACTTAAAGTTTCGGAAGATTTAAGGTGTAGGTAATCTCAATAAAACACACACACAGACCTGCAGGATCATGGCATGAGTGGAGAAATTTTATAATAAGGTAATAATTAACAACGCACACGTCCTTCGAATGGCTAACATTTACATTACTTTGGTAAAAAACAGAAAACCGTATATGCAACTAATTATTCACACCGCAAACGCCGCCTTTCTCCAATTTATTTATTCATTTTTTTTTGTTGTTGTTGCAGACATCCAATGGATATGAATCGGAGGCTCTTCCTTTCTTTTGACCACTGCCACATCCTGAAAAATCTCCGCAACCAGATGTTGTCCACCAAACGCGTTCTGTTCAACAATGGGCATTACTACAGCCCCACGTATTTGAGAAAGTTGCTGGACATAACAGAAAAACAGTCGTCGTTCAAGCTTGTTCGGAACCTTACGCAGAAGCACGTTTACCCGACGAACTTCGAGAAATTAAGCGTGAAGAGGGCCGTTGAAGTGTTCTCTCCACAGGCATGTATAAGAAAAGGTGTAAACCCATTTAGCGTTAGTGTCACACACTCCCAGATTCTCTGTATTCCTTGTAGACATCACAATGCGTGACGCACACAGGTCATGCAGGAAATGCCTTTTCGTTAGCTGTAAATTATGTATGCTTCCTGCAACCTGTATTACACAAAAAAATACATCTAATTGAGCTAGAATCATGCTCGCAGTTTTCTATCAGTAGTGACGTTTATACTTCTCAAATTCTTTGGCGCGCTCGGGCAAACTTTTATGCGCTAATATTACGCCACAACTCATTTTACATCATATTACGTCAAGTGAATGTTCATGCAGAAGCAGAAAAAATTTTGCAGCTTTTCGTTCAAATGAAGCAGTACAAAAACTGCCTTTTAATAGTAATTCACCGCAAACGATACGTGAATATTCATGTTAGTTTCTGGTTTATTTGTTTGTAGAACCCAAACGGAAGCAAATGGTGAAAATGTAATTCAATACGTATATAACTGCTAACATATTTATCAGTATGGTCACATAAAAACATGCACATGAGCTGCTGCTACTGCTGCTGCTAACAGCGCATGGTTATCTGAACATACAATTTCCCTTTCTTAACGAATGTACCTGCGCGTATTGCTTACCACACAATAATTACGTATCATTAGAGCTTCTATAAATATATGTTCACTAACACAAACTCACTTAAAAGTGCACGTTATTGATGACTGCAGTGCCACTTGTAACTCGTCTCACTTGCTGTATACGAACGTCCAAGCTTAGAAACCTCTCTCTAAATAATTCCGATCATTTTTAATATGTCGCGTCTCCTTGGTTTCTAGGTGACATCGGCCTTACGATACCTCTTACAATACGGCCGCAGATTTGGCATTTTCGGGTTTGAAGACTGCCTGCCAACCATCGAGCTGATGGAAATGATATTTAAATGGTTCACCATACACAACATAAGAAATACAACCTTCCACGTAGTAAGCCGGGACCAAAACAGGATGCCGTTCAGTTCCCCAGATGATGACAGGTACATTCCATTTATCCCGCTAGGTTTCATATTTTCTACAATAAACTGCTTTATTTTCAGGTTGATATGGCTGGAGCAGGAATTTCTGCCCTTTTTCGCAGCATGGAAAGCCGCGGCACCACATAAGAGGGCATTCATATCTCTTGAAACATACGAAGCTCTCCAACTGACCACAATGTCCACAGTACAGTGCACACAATTTCTCATCCGTTCAGGTTTCCTATACGTGTTGACTGCCAAATTCTCCAGTGACCCTGTCGAAGCACTTTTTTCCACCATCAGACAGCTTCAAGGAAGCAACGATCAGACAGACGCCCGTGCTGCGCTTTCATCACTGCAGAAAGTCCTCGTGATGGGAATGATGCACTCATCACCAAGCGGCAGTACAGAGCAAACAACGTCTCCTCTTGGATCGCCCAGTGCAAGGCAGGCGTCGTGCTCCACAGCAGTAAAGCAAGCCGGACAACCTCTGGAAATGCACTCGCTAGTAAACCAGAATCAAGGGTCGTCAGGCGAGTGCGCGGCATCGACATCTGCTACTATAACCCAGACGATGCGGCCACATCTAGAAGCCCTGCAGACTTGCCGTGGTGCGCTTTTCATATCTCGTTGATTCCGTGTAATGGAATGATTTACATTATTTAAAAATTATTACACACCGTCCAACAATTCCCCACTATACGATATTATGCATATATTATAAACTCTGCGCTGCTTACTGTGTTACATGCAAGCCGCGTGAGGCAGCGTTTGCGTCAGTGCACGATGTAGATGAAAACATGCTTCTCAATCAGTTATACTGTGTATGTATGTAACGATAAGTCCATGGTACAAGCAGGTACTATGGCTTACATTTAAAAATATAACATGCTTTCACCAGGCGCCCACACAACTCGACTAACCGACGTCCCTTTCCCGCAATCGGGGAAGAAATTTTCGGCGGTTTTGAATCACTGTCATAACTGGCACACAGATGATGGCATGGCTCGTTTGCGTTCGCCTTACTCTCTTGAGATGCTGTCCCTTCCTAATCCCGTCGTCTTTCTCTTGCTTCTTCTCCTAGATTTTTTTTTATTTTTAAACGTTTCTCCCTCAGTTTTTTTTATGTTGTTGTTTATACTATTCTCCGGACTTCTTCCCTCCTGTCGTGACAAGCTATAAATCGACGCGGAAAATGTGTAAATATTATTATACCTTGAAAAAGACGGGGCTCTCCCGACGCAAACGTCGGCTGAATGAACAGTTATCTTGATGATATGTGGGGTTTAACGTTCCAAAACCACCATATTATTATGAGAGACACCGTAGTGAAGGGCTCCAGAAATTTCGACCACCTGGGGTTCTCTAACGTGCGCCCAAATCTGAGAACGCGGGCCTACGGCATTTTCACCTCCATCGAAAGTGCAGCCGCCGAAGCCGGGATTCGGTCCCGCGACCTGCGGGTCAGCAGCCGAGTACCTTAGCCACTAGACCACCGCGGTGGGGCAACAGTTGTTATCTGAAAGCGCATTAACATCCATATATATATATATATATATATATATATATATATATATATATATATATATATATATATATATATATATATATATATATATATATATATATATATATATATATATATATATATATATATATATATATATATATATATATATATTTCTCATATTTTGTATACGGACACGTGTCGGTTTAATCATGCATGCTTATCTATATACTGATAAAATTCTTGCACACTTTTCATTTCTACCTTCCCACAGGTGCCCCACAGCCAGGCATAAGGGCCAGCACGCTTGGCCTTATAGCGGGCTTCCTGGTGAAAGCAGCTGAGGATTGCATTACTTGCGACGACTGCATCGGCAAAATCAAGGCTCCCAGCTCATCTGGACCAGCTACTGCTGTGATATTTAATTTAGACAGGGGAGGGCTTTCATACCCAACGATCTCATTTCTTTCCTTTGTGAGCACTCTAGAAAGGGCCGCGGAAGCATTTGCGCCATTGGCCATTTCCAAAAAGAGGCCGATGGCACTTTTTGTGCAAACTGTGCTACCTGCAGTGGCCTTGAACCCTCTTTTCAGCCATAAAGGCGCTACTAGCGAGCACCGAGAAGCCATGGCGCGGCTAGTGTTGCAAAAATTTAGCCGTCCTTTCTTCTCAAACTACGTGCGGGACAAAACAGCCAAAGAAGGAAAGAGAAAGAGAATAGCCGAAAAGCCAAAATCTCGCAAGATTTTAAAAGTTTAGTTGCATGCCTCCATTGTATCATGTACGCGCCCAGAACCTTGCTAGCACATTTTATTGAACTATGACCCAAATGCACGCAGCTCTGTACGCGTACATATGTTTTTCTTTATTGCAGACACAAGCCGTCACTGTGTGCCAGCAAGTAGGATATTCTTCGAAAGTGCAGAAACTTTGTTTGAAACATCAGCTTTAACTGGCATATTGTGGCACGCATAAGTAAAGCGACAAATGTGTTTTGTTTCATTTTGAAGTGCTGTAACATTGCTCGAATCACACGCATACACTCGCCAAATTCTTTTAGCAGAAACCTTGATATCACTTTGAGGGATCTGCTTTTCATTGACAAACGAGTATAATGGCACATTTTCAGCATGTGTACGCGCCCCAACTGCGGGTGTCGCCCTTGGGCGCTATCAATCAAACATAACCACTAGTACAACAAAGGCGGTACTATTCCGCCCTAAAAATAAGTCTGTTAATGAAAACATGCATTTCAAGTATGGCGATACTATTATTGAGTTAGTAAATTGTATAAAAATTCTTGGAGTTACATTTTCGAGCAATATGCTTTGAAACGATCGCATTTACAGTGTGCTGGGTCAGTTATCTCGCGTAGAGGGCACGGTGTACAGTGGCAAAACTGTTCTACTATACAAGGTAAAATTCTTACTTTATAAATGACTGTTCTGTTGGCATCTTGCTTATTGTTTCTTGGTATGAAGGACTACGACTAACACGCGCTTACAAAAACTGTACCTGATGCAAAAGACGTATATTAGAATAATTTTTTACTGGTCGTATGATGCTCGCAGAAGTGAATTGTTTCAACAGGCTGGAATACCACCCCTACATCGTCTCTACGATTTTAAGTTAGCATTGGTGGTCAGGCGTCAATTTCAAGAAAGTCGACATTATTTGTACGACCTCTCGAAACTGCAGCCAAATAATTTGTTCGAAACATGACATAAAGAAACATGGAAAATAAAAACTTCGAGAACAAACTACTCCACAGATAGGTTGTTCTACACAGTTTCTACGTTAATTGATAAATATGTGAAAGCTGGCATAGATTTCTTACTCTGTACCCGAACTCAATTGCACGATATACACATGTATAGTTTTCAAGATTTCTTTGCAGTTGCTACATTGTTATCATGGTTGCTATTTTTATTTTTAGAATTTGAACTTGATATTTTTGTAATTGTTGCTTAGATAACATTGCTAACTGTTTGCCAGTGCTGTCGTGCTAAAGGCGTCTGTGGGCCTATGTCAAGCTGCCTCTTTCGAAGAGCAGCTTTTACCTGCCGCTGTCCTTCATCAAACTATTGATGAAAAATAAAACATTATTATTATTATTATTATTATTATTATTATTATTATTATTATTATTATTATTATTATTATTATTATTATTATTATTATTATTATTATTATTATTATTATTATTATTATTATTAACTATGCTCGACAAGATGATGATAATGATGACGATAAAAACTTTATTGGGGTCGCAATGTGTTGCCCTCGATAGGCACATCACTGCCTTTACCATATCGTCTCATCGCACGGACATATAAAATCATAGAAACGCGCATCGGCCAGCGCTCCCCGTTCCAGCAGACAAACTCCCGTAGCGAAATTTGACGCACAATTTTTGTTGTGTAGGTCACAGTAAGAGTTAAAGCTTCAATTCCTGTGTCTCTCCTTGATATGCGTCCGTTGGCGTATGTGCATTATTCTCTTCTATCAATTGACTACAAGTGTAACACCTGTCGAGGGCGAGTGTCCAAGGTAAGTGCTCAACAGGGGCACTGCGTTTCACCTGACGCGTCCTAAACAACCTAAAATCAGTTTGATATTCTATTACCAATGAGTACATTATTAGTCAAAAGCTTTATGAATACTAAATTGAAGTTTTTTTAGGCTGGAATGGCAAAAACAACCATGCAGCAAGACATTTCTACGCAAATATACAGCTTTAGAAGTCAATCAACCAGTATAGCCTAACTACTAAAATGTAACACATAGCACACGTTAGCCTTTTCAGCAAAAAACAATCACACGTATAGGCAGTTTGTCACAGAAGCAGACGCATGGTATCAGTCCGTCGCCCTCCTGCCGGCCGCACAGTAGCAGACGAACAGGTTATAGGTAGCGCCACCTACGGCGAGCGATTGAACGAGAGCGGGGACACGCGCTCCCATAGGAACCCCGCTATCTGAACAGGTCAGGAGTGTAGTAGGTCATGGCTGAAACTTCACAGGGCCTGCGGATATTGCTGTTGTAACCATGACCTACTACACTCCTGACCTGTTCAGATAGCGGGGTTCCTATGGGAGCGCGTGTCCCCGCTCTCGTTCAACCGCTCACCATTGGTGGCGCTACCTATAACCTGTTCGTCTGTTTCTTTACGGTTGTTTTGTAGGCGCTGGTATAAGAATGCCTGCATTCTGTAGTGAACTGGCGGCATATATGTGACTATTTCTTCCCATACATTGCTGGTTAAGCAAGGTGTTCAGAGCGCTTGAGTATTTATAGCACACTGGTTGACAAACGTGGGAACCCGTAGATTTACACGATGTAGGGCAGCCTATGCGTGGTAGCGTGCATTTTATTGCAAAAAAATTCTGAATGTCTTTTAGTATTATTATTTCTGAATAATTCTAAATTTTGGATCATAAATACGCACTACGAGTGCTTTGTTGGTCAAAATTTGACCACAAAGAGTGAAGATGACGTCAGCGAGCAGGTGCTGACTAGCGCCACGCCGCTCGTAGGTGACGGCCCTAGCGGCAGAAGGTATGAACTAGAACGTGGGCGCTGGAAGAGGTGCTCTCTGGGCAGGTCAGGAGTGTAGTAGGTCATGGTTGTAACCAGGATATGGGTAGGCCCCGGATAGTTCGGACACCTGAAGAGCAACGTGAGTATGAAGCGCGTCGAAGGGAACAAACTCGCATCGCTCAACAACGCCGTCGTGCCTGTGCCGAGGTTCGTGCCCAAGAAGCTGAGCGTAGGCGTCTAGCCCGGCAAGACCCAGCTGTTCGTGCCCAAGAAGCCGAACGGATGCGCCGAGCTAGGCAAGACCCTAGAATTCGTTCCCGAGAAGCAGAGCGCAAGCGCCTAGCCGGGCAGGACCCAGAACTCCGTGCCTACGAAGCCGAACGCAAGCGTTTGGCTAGGCGAGACCCAGCAGTTCGTGCTCTTCAAGCCGAGCTGAAGCGTCAGGCGAGGCAAGACCCAGCACTTCGCGCACAAGAAGCCGAGCGCAAACGTCGGGCCAGGCGAAATCCAGAAATCCGAGCTCTAGAAGCCGAGCTCAAGCGTCGAGCCAGGCAGGACCCAGCGTTTCGTGCCCTGGAAGCCGCGCGTAAACGCCAGCGACGTCAAGACGCTGCAGTCCGTGAACGGGAAAGTGCATACAAACGACTTAAGCGCTCCGAGCAGAAATTAGGTAAAGAACAAAACAATCCTTATGACAGTACAGATGACGAACTTGAGGAACAGTTTCCGAATCAGAAGCATGGATTCTCTTGCGATGCTTGTGATCGATGGATTGAAGAGGACTTGACAGTCGTTGCGAACGTCAAAAGTGAACTAATGGAAGAAAATGTTTCGATTACGCAGAGTGCATTTCCTCGCACCGGTGTTCGAAACTTCAAAGTGTGTTATTCATGTAAAAGCTCACTGGACAGTACTGTAAGGAGCATTCTTAAAACTTCTGTCTAGCACCGAGCATGTGCAGCATGATCTTCGGCCGTTGCACGTGGCTACAATGCCAGTCATAATTTTAGACACTACCATTTCAAGAAAAATCCAGATCATTCCTTACAAGACGAATTCAGGTGCCTAGGATTGCCGAAAAATTGCAGCAATTGTTAGGCAGTGAAGTACAAGGTGACACTCATGGCTAGTCAATGCTGGTTCACTGGCACCTCACACATGTGGCATCACACGACAACATTCTAATATATCTCATCTATGCTTCTCTGTAACCTGTGCCCACGAGTACTGGGATGTAACGGTAACGCAAGCGCAAAGTGGAGTTGCCATTGTGACGTGCAAGCATACATATGTATGCTAAACATGCAAGTTGCAACTTTGTGCATATTGCCAAACACTTGCTGATGCGACAAAGAAATGTCTGTGTGCCCTTCACATGGGTGGAAACTGATCGTACATCAGTCGTCGCTGTGTGTCGCCCCGCCGCGGTGGTCTAGTGGCTAAGGTACTCGGCAGCTGACCTGTAGGTCGCGGGATCAAATCCCGGCTGCGGCGGCTGCATTTCCGATGGAGGTGGAAATGTTGTAGGCCTGTGTGCTCAGATTTGGGGGCACGTTAAAGAACCCCAGGTGGTCGAAATTTCCGGAGCCCTCCACTACGGCATCTCTCATAATCATATGTTGGTTTTGAGACGTTGAACCCCACATATCAATCAGTCATCGCTGTGGGAGGCTTCAGCGCTGACGTTTCGAAGGCCAAGAAGAAATTGTTCTTCCATTACATTTACAATGAACTTTGTCGCTTTTGTCGCACGAATCCAGAGTTGAACCACAGTCATCTCACATGCATTGACGTCGTCATTATCATCAGCCTGACTACGTTCACTGCAGGACAAAGGCCTCTCCGATGTTCCGTTAACTCCGTCCTGTGCTTTCTGCTGCCAACTTATGCCCGCAAACTTCTTAATCTCATCTGCTCACATAAGCTTCTGTCTTCCCCTAACCCACTTGCCTTCTCTGGGAATCCAGTTAGTTACCCTTATTGACCAGCGGTTATCCTTTCTACGCGCTACATGCCCGGCCCATGTCCATTTCTTCTTCTTGATTTCAACTATGATATTCTTAACCGCCGTTTGTTCTATAATCCACTCTGCTCTCTTCTTGTCTCTTAAGGTTACACCTACCATTTTTTCTTTCCATTGCTTGCTGCGTTGTCCTAAATTTAAGCTGAACCCTCTTTGTAAGCCTCCAGGTTTCTGCTACGTAGCTAAGTACCGGCAAGATACAGCTGTTATATACCTTCCTCTTGAGGGATAGTGGCAGTCTACCTGTCATAATTTGAGAGTGTTTGCCAAATGCGCTCCACCCCATTCTTATTCTTCTAGTTACTTCAATCTCGTGGTTCGGCTCCGCGGTTATTACCTGCCCTAAGTAGACGTAGTCTTTTACAACTTGAAGTGGACTATTATCCATCTCGGAAGCGCTGCTTTCTTCCAAGGTTGTTGTACATTACTTTTGTTTTCTGCAGAATAATTTAAGACCCACCTTTCTGCTCTCCTTGTCTAACTCCGTAATCATGAGTTGCAATTTGTGCCCTGAGTTGCTCAGCGCATGCAATGTCATCGGCGAAGAGCAGGTTACTAAGGTACTCTCCGTTAACTCTTATCCCTAACTGTTCCCATTCTAGGCTTCTGAAAACCTCCTGTAAGCACGTGGTAAATAGCATTGGGGAGTTTGTGTCCCCCTGCCTTACACCCTTCTTGATTGGTATTCTGTTGCTTTCTTTATGAAGCACTATAGTAGCAGTTGATCCCCTGTACATTTCTTCCAGGATGTTTATATATGCTTCATTGATGCCCTGATTCCGCAGTGTCTGCATGACTGCTGATATTTCTACTGAATCAAATGCCTTCTCGTGGTCTATGAAGGCTATGTATAGTGGTTGGCTATATTCAGAGCATTTCTCTATTACCTGATTGATAGTATGAATGTGGTCGACTGATAAGTAGCCTGTTTGAAACCCTTCTTGTTCTGTTGGTTGATTGAATTCTAATGTTTTCTTAACTCCGTTAGCAATTACCTTTGTAAATAGCTTGTATACTATGGAGAGCAAGCTGATCGGCCTGTTATTCTTCAAGTCCTTGTCATCTCCTTTTTTATGTATTAAGATGATGTTAGCATTCTTCCAACACTCTGGTACTCTTCCTGTCAGGAGACACCTCGCAAACAGAGTGGCTAGTCTTTCTAACACAATCTGTCTTCCATCTTTCAGCAGATCTGATGTTACCTGATCTTCACCAGCAGCTTTACCTCTTTGCATTCTCTCCAAGGCTTTTCTGACTTCTTCCATAATTACTGGTGAGGTGTCATCTGGGTTACTGCTAGTTCTTATAGTAGTAAGGTCATGGTTGTCCCGGCTAGTGTACAGATCTCTGTAAAACTCCTCCGCTATTTTAACTATCTTATTCATATTGGTAGTTATTTTGCCTTCTTTGTCCCTTAGTGCATACATCCGATTTTCACCTATCCCAAGTTTCCTCTTCACTGCTTTGACGCTCCCTCCGTTTTTGAGAGCGTGTTCAATTCTCTCCATGTTATACCTTCTTACATCGGATACCTTATGCTTACTAATCAACTTCGAAAGCTCTGCCAGTTCTATTTTTGTCTGTTGTACTTGAGACTTTCATGCTATGACGCCTCTTATTGAGATTCTTCATTTGCTGGGAAGCTTGCCAGTGTCCTGTCTAACTGCCGTGCTTCCAACTTTCACTGCACACTCCGTAATGATACTTGTCAGATTATCATTCATTGTATCTACGCTAAGGTTGGTTTCGTTAATAAGAGCCGAGTACCTGTTCTGAAGCGAGACTCTGAATTCCTGTACTTTCCCTCTCAGTCTTAGCTCATTGATTGGCTTCTTGTGTATCAGTTTTTTTCGTTCCTTCTTCAAGTCTAGGCGAATTCGAGACCGTACCATTCTATGGTCACTGCACCGTACCTTGCCAACCACTTCCACATCCTGCACCATGCCTGGGTGTGAACTCATTATAAAGTCTATTTCGTTCTTGTTTTCGCCGTTAGGGCTCCTCCATGTCCACTTACAGTTTCCTCGTTTTTGGTAGAAGGTATTCAAAATTAGTAAATTATTGCGTTCTGCAAATTCTACTAGTAGCTCTCCTCTGGCATTTCTAGTACCGATGCCATAATCTCCTACGTCTGGTATCCAGCCTGATTCTTCCCTACCTTTGCATTAAAGTCTCCCATCAGTATAGTATACTGTGTTTTTAACCTTACTTATTGCCGATTTCATGTCTTCATAGAAGCTTTCAGCTGAAGCATCATCATAGCTGGATGCAGGCGCGTAAGCCTGTACAACCTTCATAGGCCCGTGTACTCAGATTTGGGTGCACGTTAAAGAACCCCAGGTGGTCAAAATTTCTGGAGCCCTCCACTACGGCGTCTCTCATAATCAAATGGTGGTTTTGGGACGTTAAGCCCCACAAATCAATCAATCAACAACCTTCATCTTTTATCTCTTATTGAGTTTAATTATGATACCTACCTCCCTTTTGTTAATGCTACATTATTCCTCTATGTTGCCAGCTGTGTTCCTGTGAATTAGGGACCCCTCTCCCAGTTCTCTTTTGTCAGCCAAGCCCCGATAGCAAAGGACGTGCCCATTCTGTAGCATCGTATAGGCCTCATCTGTCCTCCTAACGTCACTGAGCCCTATTATATCCTATTTAACACCCTCTAGCTCCTCGAATAGTACAGCTAGACTTGCCTCGCTAGATAAGGTTCTTGCGTTAAACGTTGCCAACTTCAGGTTCCAATGGCGGCCTGTCCGGATTCAGAGATTCTTAGCACCCTCTGCTGCGTTGCAGATCTGACCGCTGCTGTGGTCAGTTGCTTCGCAGCTGCTGGGGACTGAGGGCCATGAGTTAAGACGTATGCATTGATGTAACATTGTTCAAAACCTTCAATTAAGTGAAATTATGAAGGGGCATGTTCTTGTACACTGTTGGTATTCCAAAGCAGTTGTTAATCTTGAACATGAGTATTGTCAACATTATAATCAAGGATGTCATGGTCAAACTAATGATATATTCAACATAGTATTAAATACATAAAGAAACCTTGATTACATTGAATTGAACTGTTTGGTGATAAACCAGCCTCTCAGCCCGTCATTTTGATAAGGCAGTGTGGTATGTTCCCATATAATGGTATGGTAGCACCCACAACGGCCCAAAAACTAGGTAGACAATTTTTAATTACACAATAAACTTGCAAAGGAGTAGTTCCAAGTATTGTGCGATTGAATCAGCAATACTTATATATACACTTTTTTCTTGCTTGTAGAAAAGCGTCGATGGCATCAAATGTGTCCCTTCGTCTATTGAATACCTGACGGGTCAATGTTTAGATTTCAGAAAAATATTTTATATATTTGTCGGTCATGCTGTGGAATTACATATTTGATATGCCCGGTCAGCCTTTCATTGCCTCTGTGCAGTTCATGTAGTGTGAAGCTGGGGTCAATGTGGCAAAAAAGAAAAAAGATTTTGCTTCAGTGTAATATTCAGCTCAAATGAGGAGAAACTAGAGCCTGCATTGTTTTCTTAGATGCCTTTGTGATGGTGCCTGTTTTGCCGCTTTCTAATCAGAACCGGAGTAAGACCTCACATTTCTGCCACTTTCTTAGTTGTCTAGCTGTAATGTCTTGCTACAAAGACTGCTGTACATCCAAATACAGCCTGCCATTATGCACAAGCCCTGGTACAATGAAATAGTACTCTAACTAAAATTCATTTGACTACTATAACAGTGACAACATGTACTTACAAAAGAACATCTTGGGTGCACCCTCTGTAATTCAGTCTTTTGCAATTGAAATAAGGTACACAATGAACATGGCCATGAGCACAGCTCCTTAAATCATTTTTAGACTTATAATTGATACTAATGCTTGTTTGTTTGTTTTAATAGCATAGCTGTTTAAATTTGGCAAAACTCAATTGTGAAGCATTAGCTGTTTGAGAGAGGGAATCCTGCCTAGCTATGTCAAAACACACAAAGCCGGGAAAGGAGCATACCATAGTATTAAGGTGATAGAGCTAGAAAATTTGTTTCACAGTAATTCTGGTGTTAATGGCATCAGTTGAAAGAAAAATAAGCATTTTTCATGAGCAATAATTCGAGATTGATGCAACTAATGGAATGGAATGGAAAAAATAAAATCTTCCATTCGAGTGTGAATCGAACCCAGGACCTTAGCGTGGCAAGCAGACATACAGCTTCTTGTAGATATGTTAAAGAAAACACTGGTGTCAGTGTCTATTGGAGCTACAATGAATTGCACTTCAGCCAGCATGGGAATGATGGGTAGTACACTACGCAGGTGTGTCTAAACTTCGTTCTTTCGGTTCCTTTTGGCTCTGTGTGGCCTGCATCTGCTTTGTCACAAGATGAAGTTCAGCTGGTCCAGATCGCCACCTTAACCTTTTTAGACTGACATTCAAATCTGCTCACACAGTTCACAATGGTCAATTCATTTATGTGAAACACATGTGAAAACACAATTAATTCACAGGCACGTTCGAAGCTGAAAGTACCAGGCTTAGGCAAATTAGTCTACTTACCATCGTTCCAATAATGACTGAACTATCGCAATGCTGGAGTTCCCTATATTGAGTTCCCTCTAGCACATATTGTAGGAAACTATATGCAAGGAGGTGTATGATCACAATGCTGGAGTTCCCTATATTGAGTTCCCTCTAGCACATATTGTAGGAAACTATATGCAAGGAGGTGTATGATCACAAAACCATGCTTGTACTGAAAGTTGTTTTGGAAAAAAAAATAACGCTATATGAATGTTAGGGGGGTAGTGTGTGGAGTGCCCTTAGTGCATATAATATTGCATGGCAGAAGTGTAAAATCACATTAGGCATTAAAGCTGGCAAATTTCATGAGTTGGTGGTTTAAAGGCCCAGCCATTACTAAGTGCCCAAATATAATTAATCATGATGAGCAGCAAAAGGATCAACAAAGTGAAGCATAGGTTAACATGTCTTATCATAGCAAAGACTGTGAATGTGTACTTGCTGTAAGCATTCTTGGGTAGTTTTGACAGCCAATGCGACTCGTATAGACTGTCTTTTCCATGCGACACGGTTGAGGTGTTCACAGAGAAGTGAAGCGAGGCTAGTGATTAAAAAGATGATGTGAATGGGCCCGATTATACTATTCCAGTAATTACCCTGCAGGCAAAGCTCATCATCATCAGCCTGACCAAGTCCACTGTACGGCAAAGGCCTCTTTCACGTTCCGCCAGTTAACCCAAGCATACTCAAATGTTTACAAGGGAGTGAAAAAAAGGAAATGAGGAGGGGAGAGGGTGAAGCCTTGTGTTCTGTAATGCAGAAACTGAGAAAGGGTGGTGAGAAGGGGAAGGACAAATAGTAACAGCCATGTAAAGTATGGTATAGCATACGAGTGGGAAAGGAAGCGAGGGTGAGTGACTTGAGAATTAGCAAGAGTGGACAGGCTAAAGCATAGCATAGTCTTGTATCTCAAGGGGTGGGAAAGGGAAATGTTAAGGAGGGGAAGGCCATCAGCTCTGCTGTTTCCCCATTCTTTGCACCTCTATAGTGCATGTCTATCCCAATTTCTTGTTTACGTGGCGTTTATGACGAATATTTCTAACCTGCATAGCGCGTGGGAATTCAGCTAATGCTTTTACGCGTGAGACCTGGTGGGCCGCAAGATTCCTTGTAGTGGCACGAGTACCCAGTGACACTCGTTTGCTCTGTTTTAATCTACCCCGTCAAGATGCTATTCAAGTTGTGCGATAACCCGGTTAAAAATATTTAAAAACATGTGAAAGGAATGGAATAATTGGGTTAAGCTAAGGATTGTGTAAAGGAAGACCCTTGCCGTGTAGGGACGCTGTGGTGCCGGGTGCTGTAAGGTCTCTAGGATGTTGCAGAGTGCCTCAATGCCAACGCCATTATGGTGGTCGGCAGGAGTTTCTCTTGGGGTGCAAACCAGTGTTCGCGCCTGGGGGAGGAGGGGGTACTGGTGTAACTTGGGTTAAGGCAAGATCTGGGGAAGCTTGAAAGGGGGCAGGTGCCCATTTTGCACACCCTCCCCCCCCCCGCCGACGCCCATGATCGCCGTTGCCTCAAGGCAGGCACCTTTTGATCCTCTTCATCCCATCGTTTCTGTCTTCTCTGGAGTGTGCGCGGACGGTGCTGCAAATGCGGTCATGTTTACGTTATTACCTGATCACTTATTCGACCTCTATGACTGGCTTCTGTGTGCCACTATGTATAGCGGCAAACGTGCAAATTAAGGGCCAAGAGATATATCTCGCTTCTATGAAGATAACAAGCAAATAAAAAAAAAAGCTCTGGAGTTTCGAAGTACGTAAGGGAAGGGTGTTAAGGTTCCTCTAACGAAACCTGGGGAAGGGCGAAACAAGCAGTGTGCGGTGTTGTACCCATAGCAAAGGCGCTGCTAATGCGCAATGAGACAGAAAAAGAAGAAACGGGGTCCTAACGGAAGTAGTACGCACGCCACATTGTTCCGAGAATTTTTTTTCTTTTCACTTCAGAAGGCATGACGCCAAGCTTGAAGCTAGACATGTAGATAAGGGTGCTTTAGCTCCACTAACGTCGTCGGAACACTTCGTCAACATACAGCTTACCCAACTGTTTCTTATTCTTCTTCCCTACATGCAAATCTCTATGGCTTCTAGAGATCACTAACGTCGTCCGCTATTTGTTGGGCCAATTGTTCCCTTCTTGGACTGGTAATGCAGCATCATTTCGCACTAGATATGTTTGAAGAAGTGGTTTTTTCAAATATACGACTTCGCTGTGGAAGGTGCACGTTTGCGTCTCTGGTTTTAGATAAGAATTAAACTTGCACGTCTTAGTAAACTTCGGAGATTCTGACACTGCTAGTAAGTCAAAACATGATGTTTTAGGCAATAAGGACGAATCTTTAACCCATAATATGCATACTACGGGCTGGTAGTGAGACTTCCCCAATTTTTGTGAGGCATGCCCGTTTATGGTGGACCGTGATAACGACATGACAAACCGAGACCTTATCGTGCTTCGATCGTCCCTACAAATCGGAGGCACAAGTGAAATATGACCGCTGGCATCCGACAAAAAGTACCAGGACTATGCGAGATATGACCGCGCACTTTTGATCTCTATGTAACATATATATGAAGTCATGCACAAATGAAATGCGTTTTGGGAGCGAAACTCCCTATGCCTTGGGTCTTGCGTCCGCGATGTATGTAGTCGTAGTAGGAGGACACCTCCACGGCCGGACTAGAGGAGCGCCATGCGCGCACCCTTTTCAATTGAGGAGGAAACTCGTGCACGTTAATCATAAATAAAAAGGATGGTTGCTTCTGATTAAATAACTTACGGAGACGAGTATTGGTGACTTAATCTTCAATAACATTTGCCTTGAATTTGATGCTTAATAAAGAGAACTAGTATCAGAAACACACACTTTGAGCACTATATATCTGACCAGAAAATGTTGCCACGTTAAACTCGCTGGGCGCAACCTCCTTGGTTTTAGCAATTTTTGGCGAGGGTTGGGCCGCAGTGCCGTGAATATAGTGAACTAGTATATAGCCATGAACTAGAGGCGGTGAAAGGTGGGAAGTAAACACGAAGCGCAGGCCGCATAAAAGTGCGCAAGTGCCACCTCTCGTTTAGTTTTTGGAATGTCCGCTGGATGGTGCTACTTCTATACGCCGGTTCATTGCTGAATATATAATAAATGAAAAGATGCGAGATGGCGGTACTTGGGACGTTTTCACTAGATGGACGGACAGACAGACAGATGCACGGTTGGTCGCACGAACGAACACAGGGACGGACGCACGAATGGACGCACAGACGTACGAGCGGATGGATGGAAGTAAGAACAAACGGACGCGGACGGACGGAGCTTCGCCCCACTCATCATCGTGCACTCCGTGGATATGCTGTGATTTTTTTTTTATTGTGTCAAGCTGCTATTACAGAGGAGCTGTTATTAATGTTTGCTTTTCGTTAGGCCGTGCGGAGTGAATGGAAACTCGGCACAACTAGGCTATGCCTAATTTATGAGGGAACGCGCGAAAAGAATTATTTCGAAAATCATATTTTCAGTTTTTGAAACTCTTTCTCAATACGATTCCAAAATATCTATACTGAAATCGCATAGAAGTGCTTCGAAAAATTTGTTGCGCCCTCATAGGGGGCGAGCATTATTGTGAAAATCACGAAATAACAGTGATTGTCAAAAAAAATTGCCCGCAGCTTCCCTCGGGGGAACACTGAGGAGGATGCGGAGCATATAATTGGTTAACGGGGTGTTAAAGTGCGACTTACTTGGGTCGATGGCTAAATTGGTTAACGTGGTTGTAGGAGGGGGTGTTAAATGAGTGAACACGTACACACGTATGCGAAAGGGCGGCGCTGGTCGAAGGGACGTCGATCATTGTGTTTGTGGATCCGTTGGAATTCATTTCACCGCGACCTTGGACGTCGACGCGCCGTACAAACCAACCGACGAGCGGCAACTGAGTGAGCGAGCGCCGACCTTGAGTATATATACAGCGCGACGGCGCATGCACTGTCAGCTGTTGAATGTTCTCGAAGCGCGACGGCGCATGCGCGTCCACTGGAGAATCAGAATTCTAGATGTCGAACGCGGTGTGTAGAGGAGGAAGGGTGCACAGATGGTGGAGGAGTGAAGCGCGCGCGGTGTGTAGAGGAGGAAGGGATGCACAGATGGTGGAAGAAGGAGGAGGAAGCTTGCGGACGGCGCCGCACTACAAGCCTCGAGTATTAGATGCTCCGCATCTAAAACGGTGCGATGGCTCAGCCGGGATTCTTTGGCCCGTCGGAGACAGCGCAGAAAATTAGCGAATACTTGAGGGTCGTTCCGAGGACGCCGGTTGGCCGCGTCTGCCATGTTGTTCCACCTCGCCTCGCCATTGGTTCGATGCTCGCTCCGGGAGATCGTCGTCTGCTGTTTGCGCATCGCTGGTTCACGGCTGTCGAAAATCGCGCTACTTCGTGACGTGTTCACGCTCGAGTTGGTTCCTGCAAACGGATGCTCGATCAGATTACGATGTTGTGCCGCGTTCGTAGACCACGCTCGGACGTTTGTAGCGCATTGTCACCGACACCGAGCGTCATCTGGTGATTACGATGAAAAGTGTTGCAGTGGCCCTTTGAAACGGCCCTGCAATACTTTTCCCGGTAATCTTCGGATCGCTTTAAATACCCTATTGCCTCACGAATCGACTGTCGCGTTTGTTTTTTTTTTTTTGAATCCGTAAAGTACGAGCGGAGTTACAGGTATTTGTCACCCTATGCGTTTTCTCTCCTCTCGTACTATAGCGAGTGCTCTGAAATCTGCGCCTTCGTGGGAGGGGGAAGGGAGGGGAATGACAAGGGAGCAAGTAGATGCGTCCCTTCATCAGCGCGCGTCATCAACTTGAGGACTTTTTTTTTCTTTTTACTTTGAACGCGCTGCTTAGTTTGCGTGTGTACGGGCCTACATTGAAAACGTCGGTCATTTAGGCTTCCTAGCAGCGTGGGCGAGCACGTGGTGGTAGTCACGGTAACTATGTGGCTCATGATGTCCGAATCAGCGAATGTCCGTGGATTTGAGTATATGACACAGTAATTTGGGCATGTCACATCATCAGCAGAGACATGAGGGAGCGATTTCTAGCTGACTTTGAGAATTGTATGAATTCACCATCAAAGCTCGCGCCACTGTACTTTAGTATCTGCTATCTTCTGCACCGATATTCTTTTTTCCTGTCCATGTCGAGTCGCAATCACGATATGACTTTCTTTTAAAGTGTCAGTCATTTCTTAACGAACTTCGGCCACTTTGAGCGTATCTATCTATATATCTATCTATCTATCTATCTATCTATCTATCTATCTATCTATCTATCTATCTATCTATCTATCTATCTATCCGCCTACGACTTTTAGCTCTCCTGGCCGTTTCAATAATGGTATCGATACCAAAATTGGTATGGCATAACACGACTGTATGACGCGCATAAATGACTAGTCATAACATGAGTATGATGACATGAATTTCATGATTTACATTTTGTCATTATGGTGACTTTTTTATTTGAGCATAACACATACAGGGTTTGCCCGCGAGGTAAGGCAAAAGGAGGACTTACACCCTTTGACTAGGCCGTACCTCGCTGGGGCAGCAGAGACAGCGGATTCGAAAGTTGCAATTTCACTAGAACATAATAAGTCAACATGAACATAATCACTAGTACAATAAGAACATGATCGCTAATTACAGTAAGAACGTAATGACAGTAATGATATAGTAACAGCAAGAACATAATCACTAAGTAACAAGAACATAACAATGCAGTGACCAGTAATGCTTTCATGATCTTGATCTCATGATTTCATGATCTTGCTGCTCTTGCGGTGGTTTCGTTGACATATTTCAAAACTGAAATGGTATGACATGACTGTGTGGCGAACGTAAGTGGCCCTAATGTGGAAATCATGACATGCGTGTCATGCTCATGGTGCGCTCCCAGTCGTTTCACTGATTTCACTTATACCAAGTTTCGTATTACGGGATTTGAATGGATGACGAAGGTATATGACTAGTTCAAACATGATAATCATGAGATGCGTGTCATGTGAGAACATGACTACATGTCACGCTCATGATAAGCTCGCGGCCCTTTCGCTAGCTTCACATATACCAAAGTTTGTATTACGTGACGTGAATGGACTACGATGGTAAATAACACGTCCAAACATGATAATCATGACATGCGTGAGATGTAAAACATGACTACATGCTACACTCATAGCGCGCTCGCGGACGTTTCACTAGCTCCACATATACCAAATTTAGTATCGCGTAACGCGAATAGACGATGAAGGTAAAGGACACGTCCAAACATGATAATCATGACATGTGTGAGTGTAAAACCTGGCTACATCCTACGCTAATAGCGTGCTCGCGGCCGTTTCGCTAGCGCCATATACCAAATTTGGTATCGTGAAAAGACGACGAAGGTAAATATGACACGTCCAAACATGATAATCAAGACATGGATGTCATGTACGGTATAATTTACGGCCGCCTCGTAACGTTGTGCTGATTTTAAAGTTACATATCAACCTTCCTTCATTCGCGCTTCGCATATCATCAATTCCCACTGTACGTGAAATATATGCCCTTTTTTTGTATAGTCATACTTGTTCATAGTACAGGAACAAGAAAAGTACCTGAGTATAAAAGCGAATTCATGGCTCCAGTTCACAATTGGCGCCGCATGTGCATTTGTAAGCCACGCACCATATGTGCGTCCAAGCACCAAATCTCAAGTTGCGCAATGTGCACGAAGACGCTTGGCTTCAATGCGCAAGCGTCAGACCACGCACAGTCGACCCGCTGTTAACTATTCCAGTAAACACCACGTGTGCAACAGCTTCCGCCGCTTCGGCGACGTTGGCTTCGTCGGGACCACCGTTCACTGTACGTACCACACTGAGAATGACCTTCATTCACTGCGCCGACGCCGCCGTAGCATAGATTATTTCTCTATGGCCGTAGCTCCGGTAGCTCCGGCAACAACGCCCGCGCTCTCCCTTCCCTTCGTTTATTTCCCTCTCTCAGGCTTGCAAAGGATAAGAGCCAGCCAGCCGGCAGCTTCGTAGCACTGGGCCCGCAAGTTGCCGCGATTATCGGCGGGTTGAGCACGAAGTCGTACAGCTGCCTCGCGAGCCCATCATGCTTCCCTTCGCCTTCTTCGAAGCGAGCCAGGTCAAACGGTGCCTGCAAAAGAACATCCCACAGCTGGTGCGACTCCTGGAAGACGGATTCCGTAGCCTCGCCTTGGGTCCCGGTGGTGGCATCGTCCAGCCGCAGAGACATGTCGTGCCTGTCAAGGGTCACAATGGGTGCGTTTGATATATAGCCTGTGCTGTAGATTTTCCTCGTTATAATGCTGTATTATATGTGTGGCAAAAAAAAAAAAAAGGACCAGTTGGGCATATATACCTTTGTGAAGAAAAGAGCTGTAGATGACGAGAGCGTCTCAGCCGCGTTCGTGTGTGTCGTCTGCTGTCGCCCGCATTTCGAGCCGCGATTTACTTGTTCCGGGAGTCATAAGAGTGTGCACGGAAGAGGGGGAGAGAGGGTTAAACCATCCGTACTTAACGTAATGTGCGTGCGATCTATATATAAATATACATGATTACGAAAGATTATATATGCGAGGGTCCGATACGAGAGATTATTGGACATAAGGATGCACGTACGAAATATCGTTTCCTAACGATTCGACTGTGGGCAAGCCTTCATCAAAACTCACGGAGTACTTATGTTAGAGACACTTTTTACGGGTGTGTGGGTTTGCACTGAAGTGCACGCAGTACACCACAATCGCCAGCACTGCGCATCAAAAACAGTACGCGCGTGGTGAGGAAAAACATTGCCAGTAGCGATAGCGAAAATAACCATATCGCGTTAGACAAGATACCGCAGGACTGGCCCACTAGTGAGATACAGAAAAAAAAACGTAGCAAGAAGAGCACACAACAGATTAGTTAGCGCTCTGAAACGGAAAGCTTTCTGTAATCATTTTTTTTTTTACTTCCGGGAATTTTTCGTACAGAGTGAGAGAACTGACTACTTTCAATACGGCAGCCTCCCGCAAGCGGCAGGACTAAAGGTGGTAAATCAAAGCCAGCAGTTGACAACCTTCAAGCTCACAGGAACTTATTTACTTGGGACCCAATGAAAAATGCCAGGATTGAACTAAAGCACAGCGTCAATTGTACGGCCCGTAACACACAGCACGATGAATGCAGTCAAAATAACGCGAACTTACTCCACACGAAAAAAAAAAAATAGTCGGAGTTCTTTATCTGAATGTTTGGAGAGCTGCCAACAAATTTGGTCAACTGTAAAATTTAATCTTGTCACACCACAGTAGAACATAGTAATTGAAAAGTAACTGCGTCCGGGACATGGAGATTCAGGAATAGTTCCCGCTTCATATATCCCTTTTCGCAGAGAGAGAAAGAGAGAGAGAGAGAAAGAGCATCCGGATAAAGAGGCGTGACAGTCGTAATTAAAACTAACCTAGAATTTTCAGTATGGGTAGATGTACCGGATCACCAAAGCGTATCATACTAAGTCACGTATTGTGACAACAGCATGCTATCGGGGACGTTTACATATCGCAAATACTCAACCGGGATATCTTGAGAATATTTATGAATGTGTCTTTAAAGGCCCACTGATTCAAGGTAAAAATAAATTATCTTCGCCGGAAATTTCAATTCACCTGAAAAAAAAAACTGGAATATTCTTTCACATGACGGACGGGTAGTACGAAGCTTTGAGTCACTATTACGCCTTGTTTAGTTTTTCGTTATATGAATTGGTTACTGAAAATTCCCCTCCCTAGAAAAAAAAAGCGTAATTAACCCTGAATATCCTTGGGTAAGTCGAGAAATAGTACACATGAAAAGAAAAGTGAAGTGTTGACGGAAAAAAAGGTAGCAACGCTGACACCTTTAACCTTATTTTGACTTAGCAGCAGAAGATCACAGGTGCTAAGTCGCACTTACACAACGTCACTTTACATAACTGACCACGTAGCGCAAAAGTTTGACATGCAAACAAGAGAAGGAAAAAAGACGAACGCTATATTTAAACAAGGTTCGTTTCGGAGATACTCTCAAAATTCGAAATGCCCAACATGCCCTACCAGCATACGAACATGCCACGCTTCATACTTTTGTCACTTCACCTTTTTTTTTTTTTGAGGCACGCAGCCCGCAGAAATTCTGGCAACACTTGGCTGATAAACGAGAAACCCATTCCGCAAATAAAAGTTCTAGATCGCATCATTGTTTTTCGAACCGGAAGTATTTTGAAGGAACCAAACCCTTTTCTTTCAGTCTTTCTTCACGAAATCTTCTTTCTTCATGAAATCTGCCTTCAAAACCCACCTTATCAGTTGAGATTGAGCATGGCAATAAGCGCAGAGGAGAAACACGAGAGAAATCCGCTGGCGCCGATAGTATTAATAACCCATTACTAAACTGATGTGCCGTACGCGTATACTTGAATACCTGCATAATTATTTATCACTTTTTTTTTTTCGAAACAGCAACGTTACCAGACGATTGGTGCAGTGCAAACATAATTCGAAATCGCGAATCAGGTTCGAAATTATAATTATCTTATAGAGCGACTGACGGCTACTTGTTGCAAACTAATGGAACATATAATCTTTCAGACCACGCTACTACATTTAGAAATCAACTAATTGCTCTAAAGCCAACGAGACAGATTTAGATCAAGTCTTTCAACTGTAACACAACTCACTGAATTTACAGGTAAAATAGTTTACGAAATTATTGATGAAGACCAGATTGAACATTTTAAAAAATCCAAGAAGTTCGGCGTTATTCCGCATTTAGATTTAATAGCGAAGCTATTAGTATTTGCTATTGACAATGAAATTATGGCATGTATCCCCAGCCCTTCACCAAATCGAACGCAAAACGTGACAATTATGTAGAATCTTTTGCAGCAACTTGACGTTCACTCTAGTGCTCCGCCGAGATACGTTCTTACCACCACTTTATTTTTCACGTTCACCAACGATATGTTCGCTTTGATTGATTTGTGGGGTTTAACGTCCCAAAACAACCATATGATTATGAGAGACGCCGTAGTGGAGGGCTCCGGAAATTTAGACCACCTGGGGTTTTTTAACGTGCACCCAAATCTGAGCACACGGGCCTACAACATTTCCGCCTCCATCGGAAATTCAGCCGCCGCAGCCTGGATTCGAACCCGCGACCTGCGGGTCAGTGGCCGAGTACCTTAGCCACTAGACCACCGCGACGGGGCTATGTTCGCTTTAATGTTCACGGAACGGTTCAAACACAGTCTTTTGCCGATGACTGTGTAGTGTACATTGGTATATACACAGTAAGCCGTAGTCTCAAGCGACCGAATCGAGCCGATTAATTCACTAAAGTTTATCTGTTAACTGTGGGATACATGGGGCGCGAGAATGAGCGCGTCCGAAACCGAACGCGTCACATTTACCACTATCCACCGTGGTGGAGCTGCATGCTGCTGTCCCGAAGGTCGCAGGTTCGATCCTGGTAGCGGCGGTCGCATTTCGATGGAGGTGAAATGGTGGTGGTGGTGGTAGTGGTTAGATGAGAAAAGGCACCTAATTTCTGCAACCCGGTTGGGAGCACGGCGCAGTGCCTGAAATGGTGGAGGCCCGGGTACTGTGCGATGTCAGCATAGGCGTATCAGCCGAGGGGGGCAAGAAGGGCGCGAGCCCCCCTTCCCCCACCGAGAAAAGTTGGGAGGGAAAGCTGAGCCCCCCCCCCCCCCCCCCACTTTTGACAATGGTCACTCTTGGCTGCAGGCTGGGGAAACCATCAAGTAAGGCGTAGTTTTCCGTCACAACAGTAATCACTCAATCATGTTCTTACGAAAGAATGAAATTGTTCAGAGGCTATGTTACAACGTAGTGAAATTTCGCCAACATTGCCGCAGTGATAATTTTCCTTGTAGGATCTTTGAGTTGGTAGAGTTGGTAGGCCACTGTAGTAAGTGTGCATCTTATTGTTTTCCAATACTGCAGCGTGCGCCGTTCGTAGAGGAATCCCGTAAGAAATCCCCGCAGTAGCCGTGATAACAACAGAAAATTCGACTTCTTCTACGCCATGCATCGTATTTGAGGGCACTGGATTGATTGACATGTGCGGTTTAACGTCCCAAAACCACTATATGATTATGAGAGACGCCGTAGTGGAGGGCTCCGGAAATTTGGACCACCTGGGGTTCTTTAACGTGCACCCAAATCTGAGCACACGGGCCTACATTTCCGCCTCCATCGGAAATGCAGCCGCCGCAGCTGGGATTCGATCCCGCGACCTGTTGGTCAGCAGCCGAGTACCTTAGCCACTATAGACCACCGCGGCGGGGCGAGGGCACTGGATAGGCAAAGTTAAGCGATATGAAAGTTATCTGAGAAGAAGGCGAGGACTGAAGTTGGCCTGAAGTTAAAGAAAAACTGACAACAAGAAAAGTAAAACGCATCGAGCCTTTTGGTCTGCGCAGATTGTAGACAGAATAAAGAGGGACATACGATAAGTGACGATTAGAGTATGTAGGGACGCATGTGATGTAAATAAAAAAAAATCTGGAGCCGTCCCCCCTTCTGGAAAGTGGGCGCACGTAAAGCTTGGCTTGCGCGTGTCGTCCCTACAGTTTTTTTCCTTCCTTCCTTCCTTCCTTCCTTCCTTCCTTCCTTCCTTCCTTCCTTCCTTCCTTCCTTCCTTCCTTTCTTTCTTTCTTTCTTTCTTTCTTTATTAAGTGACCTTGATAACAGAGCAGATTACTATATAACAAACGGCTGATCGCCAACAAGCCCAGGATCGAGTACTTATCAGTTACTGGAAAACAGCACATCCAAGGACGTCTGCAGAACTTTTTTGCAGGGAGGTGCATCGACAAGGGGCAAGTTGGAGGGGGGGGGGTATCCAGCACAAGCAGCCTTTCTTTCACCACCATGACATACAATGCAAGATTAGTAAATATAGAGTGTGAATGTGAAAAATTGAATGACAATAATGAAGGCCAGGATGGTCGACCCTTCCCACTTCCAAAAAATATCGCTGCGCCCCTGCCCGAGTTGGAGATGTTTGCATCACGTGTCGAGCGGTATTGATTTCAGGGTTCATGAAGGCGCAGGTGTTTCGCCAATGCGTCGATTGCACAAGCGCATGGGCACGTCCAAAACGAGTGAGTGAGATCTTTCTCCCGGACGGGACACAACAAAAAACATGAATGAGCAGCTGCAGCTTCAACCTTAGCGCCGACATAGCTGTGGTGTGGATGTTACTGGGCAGGATGCTTCGACAGCGTTGACACAACATGAACAGGAAACTACTGCGTCCATAGAAACGCGGTCACTGACATTCTTAATTCCACGCATTTTTTGAAACCGGGATGTATGCACTGAAACTGAGCCGCCATGTGGCTCAGTGGTGCGCCGGGAAGGGTGCCCTTTTTTGAGGTTATTATGCGCAGCAGACGACCCATGCTTGCCACTGTTTTTTGCGGTGTTTATGTGATGGATGTTGTGTACAAACATTCACGACTGCTGTATGAGGCGGTGCCATAGCGCGTTGTCCTTATTGGCGGCGCTTTTACCGCAGGGAGTTGCTGTCTATGCCGGCTTACATCGCTTCTGGCCAATCATTGGCCACCAAGGTGATCACTTGCTACCCGAACAACAGGCCGCCCTTCCCAAGTATCCAGGGCGTTGTGATCCTCTTCCATGCCAGCACAGGAGCCCTCAAATGCGTAAGTTTGGCATTCGCCAAGAATGGGGTAAGGGATGTCGGCCCGGTTGCGTATCCAGGAGGATAGAGTAGCTAGGACCCAGGACGAAGCGCAGAAAGGAGGACGAGCGCATCAGTGTGCGCAGGGTTGCCTATCAGGGGGAAGGTTGCAAAGGTTCATTGTATTGTCCTCCCCTGCCCCCCTCTCCCATGCGATCGACTGTGGACGCGTGTCTGCTGGTGGTCATGTAAGGATGCACTCAATTTATTGTACCTTTACAATAAACAGAAAATAGATAAGAATGAGAACGAAGTAAGGTAGTAGTCGCATAATTGCAAGTGGTTGCCTGCTTTGAAAAAAAAAGCGAAGGTTATAAAGAAAATATAAGTATATTTGCGAATAATGTTATTGCCGGAGTGACAAATTAGTAAACTAGACATTAAGAGAATTAGAAACTAAATTCACCGCTCACCGCACCCTCTGTAGCATAGACCGCTGACATCTCATCGACAGCTAGCAAATGCAGGTTAAGAGAATAAAGAGAGAATACACAGGGAGCAAGCATAATGCTGTCGAAGAAAAAAAATCACAGGATATCCATTGAGTGAATGATGATGAGAGGGCGAAGGTCCAGATGTACATCGGTAAACCGTGAATTCTTCGTGAATCTTGCCTAGTCGATCATCATGTAAAGACGGTGAGCACGCGCCGCAGCGTTTTCAGAGCCCTCCGCTGCGCCGCATTCTCTTCGTCGCTCATACTCGAAGCACACAGACTGCCGGCGAAAGAGGAAGCGCGCCAAGAGCGAACCAATTTTAACGCAAGAGCGAACCCGGGCTCCTATATATCACACAGGAGCACACATCGGAGTGGAGCGAGCGCCGCAGCACCATGTAGTGAGTAATCCGAGTACCAGCGGTGCGAGCATTACAGCGCCATCTAGTGAGCGCTCGGGCGGTGGCTACTACAACGCGGGACTTGCCTATGCCTTAAGGAGTCTCACCCCTAAACACAAGCCAACCATAGCCGCTGAGCACCTTAGGTAGCGTGATACATGTACACTTCATCGAACAGATTGTCGCTTTGTCGGACAATAATTGTTCAAGTTTTTACGTCCTAATACTCTGATCTCACTATGCAAGACGCTGTATAGTGAAGGGCTTCGGAAATTTCGACCATCTGGTGTTACCGCCGCCTAAATTTTAGCGCAGGGACCTCTAGCATTTTACACCTTCATTGAAATGCGGCCGTCACAGCCGGGATTCCATCCCGCGACCCTATAAGGTCAGCAGCCGAGAACCATAACTACAGCGGCGGATGGTTGTTGCTTTGTCGTTTCTAATGTACCACGACAATGTAGAGCGCGCCGATTTTTAAAGACAATAGTCTTTCTTGAGATACTTCAACGCAAATTTTTTTATCTGTCTGTCTGTGTGTCTGTCTGTCGTTCGACGTGTCTGTCTGTCTGTCTGTCTGTCGTTCGACGTGTCTGTCTGTCAACCGAAACGATTCATATACTAGGCTAAAGTTCAACCACTTCCTCAACGCCCACCAATCTTGATTTGGCTTCAGCGTTTACACTTGTGCGCATTGTCTATTGAAAAGCAAATATTGCACATATTTGAGGCACAATATGAACATGCCAATATTTTGAGGTATTTTTTTATAATATAGCGAAGGCATGCATAAGTATAATTCTAAGGACCGTAGCGTTTATTACGCTGCGCTTACAATACGACGCTTCGCACAAAAAGGCGGGTGTTTCCAACGCTTTGCTAAGACGATACGGTGCTGCCACGTACTCGTGGGATTGCAATCTACAAATCATGGCCTCCGAGATGGTGCGCGCACGCCGCGCGAACGTTTTTAAAAACGTTGCCATATCGGAGGCCATCTTTTCGTTTTGCAAGATTACTGCAACGTGGCGCTCCTGTCTCACGCAGCGCCTCCGGACTGAGGATCCCACTCGCCAATCTACAAGGCAGAAAATCCAATCAACGCTTTACTCTCCCTCACCAGAATCCCGTTCACCAATTTTCTCGCGCAGAACATCAAACAAACGTTTTATTCACTCTCTCCTAACGGTAGACCATCATCTTTCGATGACATTTGCAGTAAAACATGCAGATACGGGGCCAATTTTTTATTTATATTGTTTTCCGTAATATACATCGCTAAATTTAAATAGTAGATAAACGCGGGTCACATTTTTGAGCTTGGCACTCTGACCATAATAACGTGACGCGATTGCGCTACATCAATGAAATAGTTGTGTTTCCTCGCAGGCGACAGGATGACGCGTACTTAACAATGAAACTCATACACCATTAAAGAAAATTTCGAACGTTATAGTCAGCTACCCGAAAATTCAGGTGCCATTCAGCCACGTTGCCAATTAATTTGGGACGGCCAGTTCTGGACGCGTGATTCTGAGACGATCTCGTGCGCTTTCTCTTCTCCAGATAATGGACGCCGTAGAGATCACCGCCTACCGCACCGCTGCCGCGTCAGCTGTTGCTACCAAGGTATGTATAAAGCCTTCCGTATTTCTGTCTATATGTGTAGCGATATTCTGTAAACCCCGATTCGAGCGATGTCCTTCCATGTCATGCGCACATTTACATGAAACATTTGGGCATCTAGCCTCCTCTATGCCACAAAGCAGACGGGCTATCGTGACAAGTCCACTGCTTTCCAACAGAGAGAGAAAGAGAGATAATAAATTTTTATTCTGAGCAGATGCAGGGTGCTTCTAGAGGTGAATGGCTTCTTTATTTCTGATAACCGTGGACTGTCATGGCCATCTTCTCGTGCCCGTTCTATCTGGCTGAGCTGATTCTTCGGGTCTGGGTTTCCTAGCTTGGCTCCCCACTGCTTTTCGGTTATTGTTCGCGTGTCTCTGCTTACGTGTAAGACGCCACCAAGGAGCCATCTTGTCTGTTCTCTTGCAGTATCTCGCCACCGAAAGCCCGAAGATCCTCGCAGTTCTGGGTGCAGGAACGCAAGCGAAAAGCCACGTCCTCGTCATGACCACGATGTTTCGTTTCGAACAGGTTCGTACGGACATCCGCAAAACACCGCTAAGGAAGTGGTAGGATGTGGGGGCTAACAAATATACGGGCCTATCAGATTCTTAACCTTGCCGCCCCTGATGGGGACAGGTGCGGATCTGGAACCACCGCGAGTCATCGGCCGTGTCTCTCGTGCAAGAGCTCGCCGCACTGGGCATTTCGGCACGCTGCGAGGCTTCCGTCGAGGATGCAGTGCGTGACTCCGACGTAGTGGTCACCGCCACCTCGTCTCCCAAGCCTGTCCTGGAAGCCGGCTGGCTGAAGAAAGGCGCCCACGTCAACGGTGCGTGCCCAAGTCTCGAACTAATTTCATCTAGGTGTGTGTAGCGTTCTTCACTGGTAGGGGAGCTTCTTCCATCACTTTCACTAAGTGCAGGGGACCCACCCATTTGATTGTCCATTACGAAAGAAAGCAAACTTCGCGACAGATGCAAGTGAAGCGATGAAGTTCTTAGAACGGCCTTCTTTTGGTCGCGTACTTTCGGAGGGTGAAGGTGCGATGTAAACAGTTCTTGGAATGAATACTACTATAATAGTGGTCCTCAGCCGCCGTTATCGTTAAAAAGCTGCGTGACCATAACGCTGCACGAAATGTTGGCGGGAAATGTCACACTGAGCGTAGTATAGCGCAGCCTTGCAACTCTGTAATGAGTCGTCCTCTGCAGCGCCTTCTAGTGCATGGGTCATCCGCTTCGGCTCCATTTTGGAAATACGGCGCTCGTTCTGGGAATCCGTCTTCTACTTTGACTATCGCCATTGTGCATTGTCGCCGAGTGCCGTCAAATAAATAGTTTTACAAATGCTGTGGAACAGACACAATACAGTGCCCCCCCCCCTCCCCAACCCCACCCACTCCATGCGATTAGGAGGATGGCGCCTCCCTGGCCCATCCATTGCGGACACTCATGGCTGCAAGGCAAACAGGTTTCTGCAATTACACCGCGTACCGCACTGTGAGCAGACGAGTTTGAGGACAAACAGTTGGTACTTTAACTTATGATTATATCATGTGCTACATTGTGCGCATTTGCACATTTATACGCACTTCCAGAATTTTGTATGGTGTTTTTGCACAGAAATGGAGAGAAATGAAGGGCGCTGCTGGCCATTGTAAACCCCTTTAGGTCGTCTGATAAAAGTACAGTTGCGAAGTGTAAGCACTACGCCATAATTCACCATACCGTGAAGTAAGGTCTCCAATGCAATGTGCTCCCCTTCGTGGCTGCATACTTTGTTGACGCTGCGAGTGATACTCACAATGATGATCAGCATCAAGGAAAAAAAAAGAATTGGTCTGCGCTGTCTGTATTAGGTGAACATCTTGTGGGGTCTGAAAAAATATGATCGCCAATCTCGGAACACACGGAGACAGTCACGCGAGTCGGGCAAACTAGAACACGTGTACACTTCTTTACATGCTTTTACATTGACGATTCAGCCAGCCTGATTCGATCCATCACTAGCGACACGCCAAACAGCCCTATATAGCCAATACAACACACGAACTACGTAACAACAAAGTAGCGCGAATGTTTTGTCGCTGATGATCGACTCGCCACGAGGGATCCGCGGGAAACGACCCCCGGTCTCCGTTCACCGCGGATAGGAGACGTCCATCCAGGCGCGCTGTTATATCAAACCGCAGAGAGACTCGCTACTGTTTTTTGTGCGCCGGCCTAGTCTCTCCGCCGCCGACCGCGCGGCGCTGCTGTCGCCTCCGTGCTAAAGTTCTTACTCCACCCTATCCCCATGGTCCTTAGACTATTCCTAACCCGCGCGAGCACAGTGCCACTTTTCGCTCGGCGGCCGTTAACCTAACCGCAGCTAATTCACGAGACGTGCGTGCACCCCGAGGCGCAAACAACTTTACAAAGACTGATATCAACCCCCCCCCCCTCTAACCTTTCAATGAATGTTTAAATCAACCACTCGCACTCCAGGGCTCCATGTAACACATTCACTTGATTCGGTCATTCCAGCGACGCTGGCGGCGCCATGTAGCTGTGCTCCGAAGCTGTCACACGGTGATAATCTGCGACGCAGTCAGTGACGCAGTTCTGTCACTCAGTAGTCATGAACCAACGAACGCGTCTTCATGCTCTGCGACGCTGACGTTGCAGTACTGACGTGCACGCTAGGGTGTCCACCCTATTAGAGTGTACTAGAACTTCTAGTACACTCTAACCCTATTGCGCGCTCGCGACATCACCGTCTTGTCCGCCATTTCGACGTACTGTTGCGCCACCTATAGTCACTGGAATGGTCGAATAGAGCGCACACTATATGCGGTCTTTTTTTTTTCTAAGTAGTTTCATGCACTGGACACGGTGCTGTTGTGGAACACTTGACTGCCACGCAGAATGCTTGAGTTTGATTTCATTTCCAACACCGCATTTTCTGCGACAAGGCCTCTTTTAACGCCCTCGCGTTGAAAAGTACCGACTAATGAGTGTCACGCCATCTCTCGGTCTCGCGCAGCGGTGGGCGCTCCGCTTCCCGACAGGCACGAGCTGAGCGTGGAGCTGATGCGTCAGGCCGTGGTCTACGTGGACAGCACCGAAGGGGCATGCACAGAATCCGGTGACGTCATCATTTCCGGGGTAAGCTTCGCGCGAACCTGGTCCTTTCGGGCAGAAATTTTGCCTCTACAGATAAAGAATTAGCTGAAATACGATAACATGAATAAAAATTAAAAGGATGCGATGAATGGGGCTAGTTAGTTCGTGTTGTAGCACAAACTACAAAGAACACGCATGACGCGGCTTGGGTGTTAGCGTAAAACAGAAGGGCACAGTTGAAGTATACACAAACCACGTTGAAGTTTGGGCTCGTCCTGTTCAATTGTGTCCTGTAGAGTTACTGTATACGACTCCTCTCCCCGCGGTAGCATATATACAGTAACTTTAGCCTTGGCTTCCCCCTTTTTATGAAAGGAAAATAAACTTCTAGTGCTTTCCTACCATTAGCGCATCACTAAGCCATAAAATAAAAATGTATTCACTTGAGAACTGAGTTTTTTTTTTCAGCCAGGAGACGCAATGACATTTTGAAACAAAAGTTCAGCACCATATATATTTCTCATCGACACATGTTCTTTTTCAAAATCATGAGAAAGCTATGCACATTACATGTGTATACCTTCACACTATTGCCAATGGAAACAAAAGCATACGAATGTAACACTTAGTGCGACCATTCATCGCGCATTTCAAAATGCATTGCGCTCCCATGGTTCTATTTTAGAATAACTATTTTCCCGCTGCCTTTGTTTGGAAAAACAGTAGACGGGCCGGCTACTAATCCTTTCTTAATTTAAACAACTATGCAACGGATTAGAATGACGCCTCAAGCAGAGTAAAAATTAAAGACAAAATTAGCAGCGTTCCTGTTCACATCCGCACAGCTCACGTTCGTATACAGTGAAACCTCGCTGTAACGAACACAAATGTACCAAATTATCGGTGATGGCGTACTAAGAATTAACGTTGCTTGGTGACACTCTATTCCAATGACGTTTATTACTTGTATAACGAAGCCTAAAGGCGAGCGCCGCCGCAATAATCGGACGGCTATGTCGGCAATAACTAAGACTTATTAGGTTCGCACGAGCCTCAAAACTAGCCCAAATAATTATTGAATGACAGCTTAGCAGCCACATTCTTTTTTGTGACACTAGAACATTGGTCAAATACACGGTCACATGCTTCTTCAAATCAATGTGTATACGCACACCTTTTGTCAAACCAAATTTGTAACGTTGTAATTTCACCAGCCTTCTCTCTGTTTGGCTAGAAATGTCTGTGAGGCAACGACTGCCTCGTTTAAAGCGGGTCCGAAGCTTAGAATAAGTAATTTTTGTATCTGTCTTCTCGCGTGAGCAGCAGACGGGCGATTTGTCAGCACAAATGTTTATATCGCCATTTCTGCGACTACCGAATATAACCATCTAGTTTGTGGACGTTGTGCATACTTCGCTACTACAAGGTTTAGCCGTACAAATTTGATTGAGCCGCTTGTATTAAGTTTTCTGTTCATTTCATTTATATTTTGATCAGGCTGATATATACGCGGAGATTGGGGAGGTCGTGCTGGGTACAAAGGAGAGCCGGCGCTCCGAAACCACAGTCTTCAAATCTCTGGGTAAGTTGCTTCTGAATTCAACGCGGCATTGTTGCTTGCATCTTTTATACATACGCGTGAACTTCATGTATTGTCTTTTTTTGCCCCGTATACAGGCATGGCGATGGAAGATGCCCTGGCAGCCGACCTTGTCTACCGTCACTTAGCGGACGATAAAAGCTGAATGGGAAAGGGATAAAAGCAAAATGGAAGGAAAGAAATGTGTTCGTATGCTTAAGGGGCTGAATCGTACGATCAGCTTAATCAAAAGCATACCTGTAAGGAGACATAATAAATAGATGTGGACACGGAAACGATGGCACGCACGTGACGTGAAAGTGGCCGGGAAAAGTAATTGGCTGCCGGTAAAGCCCTTAGCTGCCGTCAGGAGATGAGACACGTACATCTTTGTACTTCACCGCAACAATGCTAATAACGATGGTTCTAGCAGTATTCGGTTTTTAAAGGAGGTGGGAAGGGCGTACAATGCACGTGTACAATTTGAATGCGCGTGTTTAAAGGGCCAGTCAACGGACTTCGAAACGCGCAGGATAAGGTCGCGCATTTTTCTTGCGCGTGACCAACCTCCTACAACGCGCAGTGACGTCAACTCGGCGACTTGACGTAGCGCGCAGCTCGTCGATTGGTCTAAACCAGGTATCGATAAAGAGTAATGCAGTCAACGTCGCCGATCGCCGAGTTGACGTCACTGCGTGTGTAAGAAGGTTGGTGAGGCGTACGAAAGATGCGCAAGCTTTTCCTGCGCGTTTGGGAGCCTGTTGACTGGTCCTTTAATCTCTCTCTCTTCTCTCCCTCTCTTTCTCTCTCTCTCTCTCTCTCTCTCTCTCTCTCTATATATATATATATATATATATATATATATATATATATATAAAGTCATGAGATGAAGCGAACGAGCAAACGAAAAACGATGCTTTATTGCTTTATTGCCAACGTTACAGCCAGTACACGCACTTCTTAAGGACATGGCATGGGGGCCCCCTATTGTGAATAATCACTCTTAACAATATTGACATGCATACATGTTGCCCCGCCGCGGTGGTCTAGTGGCTAAGGTACTCGGCTGCTGACCCGCAGGTCGCGGGATGAAATCCCGGCTGCGGCGGCTGCATTTCCGATGGAGGCGGAAATGTTGTAGGCCCGTGTGCTCAGAGTTGGGCGCACGTTAAAGAACCCCAGGTGGTCGAAATTTCCGGAGCCCTCCACTACGGCGTTTCTCATAATCATATGGTGGTTTTGGGACGTTAAACCCCAATAATCAATCAATCAATGCATACATGTTAACAAAAAGATATTCAGACATACGCAGCATTTTGTAGATAGCGGAGCAGCAGTGCGCGATACAGAATATGGGAAGGCAAGGTGACGTGAAAACATAAGATACAAATAATATGACGGACACTTGTGATATCGAAACATTTGTGTATGAATAAAAACAATAAAAAAGGCAATGCCACGTTGAGGCACGTTCGTTGTCAATGAAATATACACGAGCATTGATGCCACTATGCATGCGGTAACAGAGTGTGCACGCGTTCTGGTCAACTAACTGATGTGTCACCGATGGCACCACACTGTAATCGCAGCGGTGAACAAACGTGTACGTGGGCTACAGTGGTTGATTTTCTGTTTTCCTGGCAAAGACGTAAGCCTCCCTAGGTTCTCGTTTATTCCAGACGCTATGGCGTTAAATTTATGAATAAGAAAAGATTCGCGAACTTCCATTTCGTAGTGTGATTTAAAACCAGATTCGAGTATTGTGGCAGTTATGTTGTCGAAAGAGTGGCCTGGGGTAGCGAGGTGTTTGGACAGGGGAAGGCAAGCCCAAGGCGTGTGACCTGTGATTATTGAAGCGCAACCGGAAAGCTGTCTCCATTTTACCAATATATTGGAGGTCACACAATGAGCATTGAAGCAAGTAAATTGCATTGTTCGTGTCGCAGTCGAAATTTCCTTTTATCCGGCGAGTGAAGTTTGACGCAGAGCTCTTAACAATTCGCGACGTGGCCATGTGGGGGCACACCTTGCAGCGCGCCTTGTTACATGGGTGACACCCCACATGGACTGGCGTTGATATTTTGGATGACGTAAGTATGTCTCGTAGGTTTTTCGATCGGCGGTAAACTACTCGTGGAGGCTCCGGGAAGACGTCTTTGAGACTGTCGGTTTTTTAATATTACTTTATTTATACAATTATTCGAATAACCAGAAATCTTCTGAAACAATATTTATGTGAGAAATCCTAGCACTGCCCCTGGCTAAAACGCTATATAGATGCGGCCATTACACACAAGATGACAAAGATTTTTTCTGGCTGGAACACATCCCTCTCAGGTCTTCGCGGAATGCCACGGAGACATCCGATTAACGGGGCGGACGACATCGCCTCCACTGCCCTGGCGTTGTCCTATCCGTCTTCCGCCAACATCCGACGCGACAGCGGCGAGAACTTTCTCAGCACTAACTGGCCGGCTTGCAGCAACGACAGGAGGCCTACCACAGCGCGAGCAGACTTTGAAGAATGTATTTTGGGGACGTTTTTTGCTACTCGCCCACCGTTCCGCGAGCGGCGGGTTTGCCTCCTCTTTCTCGGTACAGCGTCGTGATATTTGCGTGCTGCGCTACGGAGGCTGCATCCTCTGTCAGTCCAATCGCAAAAGCGCGCACTGCTGTGCACATTGTATTCCTCCGCCTGAGGATCCTCCCTCAACTCATCAACTAGTTCCGCGTTGAATCACCTGGAGATACTGGCAGAAAGACATAAATGCGCTTTCTGCGGCGTCAACAGATACGTAACTTTTTTCTTTAGATATCGCAAGCGGTAAAGTAGGACTTCAAGAACGAAGGGCTACGTCGTGTAGCGTAGAAAGAAACGCACATTGGCTGAGCTTTAGAGGACAGTGCGCTGCACGAAACTGCCGTTACAGGCAGGGCTACACTTCGGCCGAGTCTCGGAAGCAGACGACGGGACCGGGGTCGAAGCATCGCGTCGTCTGCTCTCGTGGAGCACGTGATGCAACGGAGTGCCCGAGTAGGATAGACCAAAAGAATAAAAAAACTACGTGACGAGTGGTGCAGCTGGGCCAGGAAACCATGGGGACCATGCTCGCGGTGCTGTGCACGTTGGCGGGACTCGCCGAGATCGCCCACTGCAAGCAGAGAGCGCGCACAGCCGGGGATTCGTGCTGGGCGGCCACCGACTCGCATCTCTCCAAGAAACGGGTAAGGATGATGTCCTTGCCGAGCCGTCTGCTTGAGGTGTGTAAAAGGTTCACTTCTACTATACAGTTGCCGACATTTGGTTTTTCTGAAGCGAAGCTCATTGAAAATGCACTTGTTTTTTCCTAAGCGGTCCCCCGAAATTCACAGTTCTCTTGAAGGCTTCATTGTATAGCGCGAAACGACACGCAGGTACGAAGAGGTACACGAGCACGCCACACGGGTAAACCAACATGTTTACGTTCACAAAACCACAGTGCTTAGAAACCTCCATGCGCATTCTTCGGGTCCAAGTGTCGTTGAGCGCAACGTTATTCTAGTAACTTTGATTTCGCGCTAGCTGTTCACAGGTTCACCAAGTGCATGCGCATTTCAACCCTTCGCCGCGGTGGCGTTGCGGTTATGGTCATGTTATGGTGCTTCGCTGCTGACCTAAAGTTCGCCGGTTCGGCCCCGACCGCGGCCGTCTAATTTTGATGCAGGCGAAATCCTAGACACCGCGTACATGCATGCTATGTCGGATCACGTTAAAGAAGTCCAGATGATCGAATTTGCCGGAGCCCTCCCTTATAACCATATCGTGGTTTTGAGACGTTAAGCTTGAGATGTTATTATTATTTTAACCCTTGTTTCTTTAAGGCCTACTTTGCTTTGTGTATACCTGTAACATGCATGATCAATGTGGGCAAAGCTAAGGAAAAAAAGCTATCGGTCCCGATTGCCTTCTCATCATAGTGTTAAAAAAACAACATGAATTTAAGTTGTGTGAAACCTACGAAACCTCCTTTGCTGTCATACTATAGCGTGCCATCACGGCATCAATTACAGGTATGGATTTGGTGCGTTACGGGAGTCCGACAAATATTGCGTGCCGCCGACTTTATTACGATATTTTGCTGAGCGCAGTGTAACGCAATCTGACTCATTACATGCGGGGTTACAATTGATTGATTGATTGATTTGTGGGGTTTAACGTCCCCAAACCACTATTTGATTATGAGAGACGCCGTAGTGGAGGGCTCCGGAAATTTAGACCACCTGGGGTTCTTTAACGTGCACCCAAATCTGAGTACACGGGCCTACAACATTTCCGCCTCCATCGGAAGTGGATGCGGGGTTACGAGGACAAGGCAGGAATTTCATTACAAGGAAAGCGAGAAGCAGGAATCTTGTGGAGGCTTGGGAATGAAGATGCTGAAATACGCACTGTGTTGAGACGTTTATTGGCGGACACTTGTCGACGATGCTTGACAGCGACAGTCAATGCGGGTACCGACTCTCTGCACGAGCTGCTCTTCCTCTTGCTAAAAAGGGCAACCCACTAGAAGGCGCTGGAGAGGACGACCCACTGTTCGAAGGCTTCACCACAACTACCCCGGGTACGAAGAGGGAGCCGCCTGGCGACCTAGCAGCTGGTTACTATGATCGGGTCGTGGTAGGCTTTGAGGCGCTCCACGTTGACAATGTCGCGCCCTCGACGGCGCATGTCCGAAGATGGTTCGATGGGTTCGATCAAGTAATTTACAGGGGAAGTGCGTTTGACGACACGGTAGGGGCCTTCGTATTTGGGCAATAGTTTTGAAGATAGGCCAGTTGAAGTGGTAGGGATCGAGAGCCAGACGAGCGCTCCAGGGAGGAACATGGGCGCAGTAGTGCTGGTGTCAGCGCGAATGCCTTTTTGCCGCTCTTGATCATGCGCTGTAAAGGTCCTTGCAAGCTCTCGACACTCTTCAGCAAGCTTGGCTGTAGCAGAAATAGGCGCCCACTCTGACGGATCTGGCTTGTACGGAAGTATAGTGTCGATGGTGTGCGACGGGTGCCTTCCATATAATAAAAAGAAAGGTGAAAAGCCAGTAGTGCTCTGAGGGGCGGTGTTACATGCGTAGGTGACGAAGGGTAGAATGGAATCCCAATTTGTGTGATCGGCGGCGACGTACTTGGAGAGCATGTCGCCGAGCGTACGGTTGAAGCGTTCGGTGAGGCCATTCGTCTGCGGGTGGTAAGCGGCAGTTTTGCGGTGAACAACGTTGCACTCTTCGAGAATGGCTTCGACGACTTCAGACAGGAAGGCGCGGCCTCGATCACTGAGCAGTTCCTGAGGTGGACCGTGTCGCAGCATGAATCGTTGGAGCAGGAAGGAGGCCACATCGCTCGCTGTAGCCGCGGGAAGAGCGGCAGTTTCGGCGTATCGCGTGAGGTGGTCCACAGCAACAATGGCCCAGCGGTTACCGGCCGACGTTAGTGGAAGTGGCCCATACAAATCGATGCCAACGCGCCCAAACGGCCTGGCAGGGCAAGGTAGAGGTTGCAGACCTACCGGCGACAGGTGCGTTGAAGTTTTGCGGCGCTGACATTCTATGCAGGAGCGAACGAATTTCTGCACATAGCGGTGCATGCCGCGCCAAAAGTACCGTTGGCGAATGCGCTGGTAAGTCTTCGATACGCCGGAGTGCGCACATTGCAGATCAGTATGAAAGAATTCGCATATGTCAGAGCGCAGACTGCGGGGTATGACTAGTAGCCACTGGCGGCCGTCACCGCTGTAATTGCGTCGGTGGAGAAGGTCGTCGCGAACGGCGAAATGGTGGGCTTGACGACGCAACGCGCGAGTGGATGTAGTGGATGGATCAGTCAGCAAGTCTATCAGTGAGGCAATCCATTGATCCTTGCGTTGTTCAGTAGCAACGGCATGAATGCTAATGGAAGAAACGGCAAGGTGAGACGCTGAGTCGTGGGCATTGTCGTCAGGCAAGGGAGAGCGCGACAGGGCGTCGGCGTCAGCATGTTGCCTTCCGTTGCGGTACAGCACGCGGATGTCGTAGTCTTGCAGGCGAAGTGCCCACCGGGCGAGACGGCCTGAAGGATCTTTCAATGATGACAACCAGCATAGTGCGTGATGGTCGGTGACTACATCAAATGGGCGACCATATAAATAAGGTCGGAACTTGGTAAGGGCCCAGACGATTGCCAGACATTCTTTCTCAGTGACGGTGTAATTAGTCTCGGCTTTTGTAAGCGTACGGCTTGCATACGCCACGACATATTCCGGGAACCCTGGTTTGCGCTGCGCAAGGACAGCGCCGAGACCGACACCACTGGCGTCCGTGTGTACCTCTGTAGGGGCAGTAGGGTCGTAGTGGCGGAGTATGGGAGGCGACGTCAGTAAACGACGGAGCGTTGTGAATGCGTCGTCACACTGTGATGACCATGAATGGAGAGGCCCGTTACTACCGAGGAGCTTTGTCAGCGGCGATACGATAGACGCGAAGTTTCGGATGAAGCGCCGAAAGTAAGAACACAGTCCTATGAAACTGCGCAGTTCCTTGACGGATGTCGGCTTGGGGAACTTGGTCACGGCCCGAAGCTTGGCTGGATAGGGGAGAATTCCGTCCTTGGACACGACGTAGCCGAGTATTGTCAACTGCCGAGCTGCAAATCGGCACTTCTTTAAGTTCAGTTTCAGACTGGCGTCACTCAGACGCCAGTCTGCAACAGTCTATAACATTCAGGGCACTTTATGTTCGACTGCGCCTGATAAAACGAGCGCAAGGTAATACGAACAAAGTTAATTCGGCTGCCTTCATTTATTTCGATGCACGATGAGGCGTTCCGTCGCATGCGCGCGTACATATTAAATATGTGTACATGTCCCGTGCAAAAAGCGCGACTCTACATGCAGGTGATTGATACGTGCGGCTTAACGTCTCAAAACCACCATATGGTTATGAGAGAGTGGAGGTCTTCGAAAATTTACCGTGCACCCAAATTTGAGCGCACGGGCCTACAGCATTCTCGCCTCCATCGAAAATACAGCCGGGATTCGATCCCGCGACCTGCGGGTCAGCAGCCGAGTACCTTATAGCCACTATAGACTACCGCGGCGGGGCGCGACTCTATATACAGGTGTGCTGTGCAGTTGTTGATCCAATGACTTATTGCCAGATGCGAATCGATCGTTCTGGGAAATACGCGCCACAATCCGCTTGCCAATTGTGCATGTTATGTTACGAAGTAGTTCGGCTTTTTTTTTGCCATTTTCAACTTTCGGAGAACGAATACGCCGAACATTTATATAAGCAAGTACAATTACCCACATTAACTCGGAGGTAATTTGCATCTGCTAACGAGTGCAGTATTGCATTAATTAACCTTGTATAACGATCCAACAGATTTTACCAGTAGCTGGCATCAACTGCCACTCCATATTTGCATATATATTTTTAATAGTTAGTTACCCTTAACGACCAGCGGTTATCCTGTCTACGCGCTACATGCCCGGCCCATGTCCATTTCTTCTGGGCCGGGCATGTAGCGCGTAGACAGGATAACCGCTGGTCGTTAAGGGTAACTGACTGGATTCCCAGAGAAGGCAAGCGGGTTAGGGGGAGACAGAAGGTTAGGTGGGCAGACGAGATTAAGGAGTTTGCGGGTGTAAATTGGCAGCAGCATGCACAGGACCGGGTTAACTGGCGGAACATGGGAGAGGCCTTTGTCCTGCAGTGGACGTAGTCAGGCTGTTGATGATGATGATGATCGTGTAAACTTATCCCTTCAATATAAATAGCAATTGTTCTCTAGTCCCCAACTCCGGTGTCTGCATATGTCATGAATGCGACAAACCCCTGCGCGGTCCGTGCAGACAGCTGCCAGCAGCTCTCGTGCGGTCGCACGAGACGTCGCAATGCATCGTCGTCCCTGACGTCTATAGACGTCGGGCGCCAAGCCAGCAACAGCCGCGTGTGTGAGCATTCCTCGAGTCGCGTTTCCGCCTTTTTGCTCTGCTGTTTGCGCATTCTGCGAGGACAGTTTATACGTTTCCGAAACTGACATCTACGAGCGTCCCCGGCTGCTGGGAGACTCGTGTCTGGGGCCGTTATTCATCGCCTGTCTCGCAACGATGCCGGGGTGCTGAGCAGCGAGAACGGGCGCCGAAAGAAGCGACTGGTCGCCGAGTGTTCTTTGGGTGTGAGAGCTAGCGCACCGCAAAAGAAACAGACGCATGTTTTAACGTCAAGAACGCCGAAGAAAGAGCAGCAGGAAACATCACGAAGCATCAAAACTCGCAGTGCAGTGGGATTTTCACCGCATGCTTGCGCACGGGATTAAGATGGAAATGGGACAAAGATCTATGCTGTATTTTTACTCAGCCGGACTTTCCCCGCAATTGAGCGTAATGGCGGTCAATTACGTAATGGCGGTCAATTACTTGACCGTAATGGCGGCCGAAGACTTGTGATGTTTCACTTCAAGAACTGTTTACTCGTCACCTTTACTCGCGAACGATGCATGAGCCTAATTTCCGCGTGTTTTACCGATTCCTCGCTTACGGGCCTATAGCTGATATAGGCGCAAGTATTCGAAACTCGGCTATTGCATACGTGTCGCCCCAAGGCCGCCTTTAACGACTGTCTGCGCAGATCCCGGTGCAAGTTGTCCGCCAGCTGAACGAGGCTCACGACTTGCACGATGTGCTGCGCATGTGCTCGGGTGGCACAAGCGCCTCATGGCGGCGAATAGGCACTTACGGCAAGTATACATACTTTCACGATTACGGAATAGATAACACGCATTGCATGCAGTCGAATTTCTTCATAACAATATGTAGCATATGGGGACCGTAAGTTCGTTACATTCGGTATTTGTTTTAACAGTATAGGTAGAAATCGACATTAACAGATCGGTAATACGGCTCGAGCGATGCATTTAGATACAGAAACAAAACAAAATCATTCTAGGTTTTTAAACCAGTATTAACGACGTATTCCTTACCTGCCGCCTTGTAGCCTTAAGTGAAAACAGACCGAAACGCCAGATGCTGGAACTACAGCAATACTCCGTTCGACAGAACAAGTCTGCACGTAATGATTTGAAGGAAGATGTGACCACACCTTAAACTACACATAATTCAAAAAACACAATTAACTATAAAAAAAATTTGCATTGCCTTTCAGCAATGATATTGTCTCTCACGTTAGAAAGTTTCAGTTTTGTGTGTTTTAAAAGCCTTTGTTTGCTACAGTCGATATCGCGTAGGTGCTCATTTTTTTCGGTTCAATATGAAAATAATAAACGTCATAGAAATAAAGCGCGACCAACCAAAGTTGATGTTTAGTTCGCCAAAACCAATAGTTCGCTGTATCAGTGTTCGTTATAGCGGTTCAAGTTACCACGCGAAGTGACATTTGATTCGCTGCAACCACGTTCTATACGCACCGAGAATCCGCGTGGCTGATGTGTGTGTCCTCCAGCATTTTTTTTATGAACGTAATTTAAATCTAAGTCTATAGCTGTCCATATCAACAGCTGCCTCTGTTCCATCCTGCATTCCGACTTGTGCGCTGGAACACACACGCTGGCCACAGGGCTGTACAGTTACGAACGAGCGAAAAGCTACGAGTGATATTTAAGTTACGGTTTAATAAAAGAGGAACAACGGGCTTGAAATGCACAGCATGGCAAGAACAAGCCAATTCGGTGCCGTCATCTGTATACGTCATTTGCCGTCATTTGTCTGGATCCGGCGCTTCAACTGGCAATTAACAACAACAACAAAAAAACAAGTACTGGGTGTACGACTGCCACAGGGACCATATAGTGAGCGGAGATTGCCGTTTCTGCGGCCCATCTTGGGCATTTTTGAGCTCGGCTAACATGTAAAAGTAGGGTGGTGGAGGAGGGTTCAGCCACGCCCTCACTCTCCCGCTGGCTTGCAAAAGGTTACTTCGGGGGGGGGGGGGGGGGGGGCAAGCTTCGCTCGCGCATGCTGGAACACCACCTCGGTGTCACACTGTCACCAGCTCACTTAACGAAGAACGAACGAGAACATCTCTTTGCGAATCGGGTGTTTTATCTCATTGCGATGAAGTCGAAGCACGGATCCGACATAACGGTACATTCTATCGTCCCCAGCAGGCTACCTTCTGTGGCAGATACGCTCGTACGAAGGGAACATCATGAGACAGCACCTGCAGGCGACCGGTCACGCCACCTATGAACGTGAGCCTTTCATATTTTCGCATTTACCGCTTATTACGAGCCGCATTGTAATCGCTCCAAAATACTGCCGTTGCATGTGCTGAGCTCTGTCACGTTGCTCTCTGCATGACTGTGACCAGGCAGAAAACTGTTGGACACCCCAAGGAGTAACCAGGCGGATACCATTGATGAAGAGATCATGCAAGGTGACGCACCGGCTGAACAACGGAGTGAGTATGTGCGCTGTTAAAAAAAGGCAAAAAGAAAAGCTTCGGAGCATATTCTTACAAAACGAGAACATGCGTTCCTCGCGAAATGCGCCGATCGTTCTCACGCACTTTCCTTCTCCCCCTTTGAGTTGAAGCTTTCTCTGCCGCGGGGACTCCCCTCTCTTACAGCGTCGGCGTGTTCTGGAGAATCATGACCTCCAACATTATGCACACGCCGCGGCTGCACGTTGTTCCTGCCATAGAGTTTCCCACAATACTTACTAGAGGGAACTCTGGCGCTAGTTTCTGTGGGAGTTGCAACACACGGTGCTTCAGCGAGCATGGGAATTATGGGTAGTACCCACATTTGTCTAATTTTCATACTTCTGGCCTGCTTCTGGCTCCGTGTGTGTTCGTGTGGCTTGGAGCTGTTTTTTCACTAAAACATAAATTAGCAAATTTTCACCGTTTGCGCGTTCACAACCTTATTCTTTTAGGCTTACCATTTCGAATCAAGTCCCTAAGTTCAAAAGGGTTTGTTCTTTCTTTCAAAACAAAACCGTAACCAGTAATAAACGAAGCCGCAAGTACGAAGACTAGGCAAATGTGTGTACTACCCACCATTCCCATGGTCGCTGAACGGTCGCAGCGCCAGAGTGCCCTCTAGTATGGCTGCTGCGGCGGAGTTGGCGCCGGTCGGAGAGGTGACGTGCTTTCCGAACGCGGCTTTTGCGGACCCTGGAGTTAGACGCGCGGAGTTATATATTTTGCTAAGCGCACTTCTGGCATGGAAGCTTTGCACCTGATGTGTTAAACGTAGTACAGTCATGGCAACTCGCCATAGACTCGACCAAGAATGATGATGATGATGATGATGATGGCGGTGTGGTGTTTTATGGCACAGGGGCCAGTTGGGCCAAGGGACGCCAAGACATGGCGCATTATTTCAGTCATGGTGTCAGTGACAGTGAGTAAGCGCTAAGGAGGCTCTATATAGGAGTCTGTGCGCTAAGTAGTTAGAATTGCACCATATTTCACTAAAGGCGACCGTGGAATATGTGGGGATGCGAAGCAGCGGTGGTGTTCACTTGTGTTTCCATTTGTATATTTCCGTGTATGGAGTTGTGTATATGATGTGTACCGCTTATGTTACCCCCTCCCATATCTGTGTGTATCACTGCGTGTGTGACGCGAAGTGAACACGAAGCGCTGCTAGGCGAGTGCAATGGTGCGAGCGCAGCATTATATACGAGCGCACAGCTGCGACAGACAGATAAACGGGAGAGGGGAAACGAAGCGGAGGCAGCGCTCAGCCACCTCCTCCCACCTTCTCGCGCCCACGCGAAAAGATGGGGGAGAGTTGGCGCATGCGCGGAGGGGGAGCGCAAGGTCGCCGAGGGACAGACACAGGCCCAAGCAAAAGCTGCTTCGCATTTATTAAATCGGAACGATGCCATGAAAGGTGCACGATGAATGAACCAACCGTCGACAACGGGCGTAACCGTTCTACCTGTTGAAGCCTGGGTGTTTGGAAAAATGAAAAAAAAATGGCTCCGTATCTGCATGTAATCAGCAAATGTCGTCAAAAGACGATCGTCTTGCGTGTGGAGAGAGTGTACAAAACAATTATTTCATGTTCTGCGCAAGAAAGTCGGTGAATGGTATTCCGGAGGCGCTGCGTTAGAGTGCCTCGAGCGTGCAGCGGAGGCAAACGAGCGCATCAAGTCACGCCACACGTGAGATGTGAGCGCCATCTGGCAGTTTCTTTTGGAAAACAACGCGCGTGGCCGTGCGCGCCCGTCTCAGAGGTGATAAGCTGTAGAACGCGAGGCGACCGGTAGGTGCCACCACCATCTCGTCTAGGCAAAGCGCGGGAAACATTCCCCGTTCCGTGCAAGCGTTGCACGGTAAGCGGTACGGTGCTTAAAATTACTTATGTACGCGTTTTCTAGCGAGAGATGCATGTGCAGAATATGTGCGTGTTGGTATGGTGCCCCAGACATGCGCAATAATTGCTTTTTTAATTGAGAATTGCGCAAGCGTGGACGCTCAACCGTTTCAAGTACCCGATGCCGGCAAGAGTGGACAAACAGACAAATTTACAGACTGACAGACCGAAATTTTTGCGTCGAAGGTCCCCAAGAGAGACTATGGTCTTTAAAAATGCGGCTGTGGCGCACGCAGAGCGGACCCTGCGCCTGGACAAGCGAGCCACGTGCAGCCCTCGGCCGGTGCCCGTGCGGGTGCCACAGCCGCGGGACCCGGACGCGCTCTTCTACCCGACATGCGCCGACGTGGAGCGCTGCGCCGGATGCTGCGGACACCACCTGCTGCGCTGCAGGGCCAGCGCTTTCCGAAACGTCACTAGACAGGTCAGCATTTCCATTACTTGACCGCTAACTTGAACCGAGGGGTAATTCTAGACGCCTAAAGCACCACAGGAAGAAGTAATTACAGAGAAAAGAGAGTTTTAGTACTGCGGAATGGTGCTACGTACGCATCACGCAAGCGCCTTGCGTTACGTGGCGTCGTTTGCCACTAATCGCCTTTTAGTACGCCGTAGTACCCGCGTACGTAACGAGCGTGAAGCGTGTTGCGCCATCTGGTATATCAAACTAGAAGCACGTGCTGTTGACAGCCGATGTGAGCCAATCCAAGTGTTATAGCCAGATTATGGCCATATTTTAAGCCACAGAGCCGGTCGGTGCTTGCCTTCGATGCCGCCATTTTGCAAAACAAAGTCTCGCGTTGTCGCAAACTTGTTCGAGAGCGGCGCGATCACCTCATACGTACGCACGCACGCATCTGATGCGTGCGTACGTAACGCGATACGTGCGCGTTGCGGTCTGCGCATGCGCACTACGTGGCGTCCTTACGTACGCAACGCCGCCACGTACGCAGTACTAAAACTCTCTAAAGAGCGTCAACTCGCAACTGATTTATTTGCAGGAGCAACGCAGGAAATATATAGCCGCACCACGCATGTGCAGAGCACACTACTTCACCTAGTCACATGACCACAGACATAAACTGAGGACGTACAACTGGCATATCTAATCAAGCAACGAAGCGCAAAAATCAGACTTGCGCAAGACGACTGACTGATATACTTCCCGCGTTTCTCCTGCAAATAAATCAGTTGCGAGTTGACGCTCTTTCTCTGTGATTATTTCTTTCTGTGGTGCTTTAGGCGTCTAGAATTACCCCTCAGTATGACGAACCAACTAGCCCAACAACAAGTACTTCTATGCTAACCTGAAGTTTACGGGATCGAATCCCGGCTGCGGCCGTTGCATTTTCGATGGAGGCGAAATGTCTAGTGCGTGTACTTAGATTTAGGTGAACGTTAAAGAACCCCAGGTGGTCGAGAATTTCCAAAAGCCTTCTAGTGGCGGCCTTATGGTTAGATGCCGGATTTTCAGGCACTAAAGAAATCGCGTTTTAGGCGCCAAAAATAGGCGGGTAAAACAACGTTTCAGGCCTACAATATCATGCACGATAGACTTTTACATGGATTCAAATTATTCCAAGTGAGAACTTGTGCGACTTTCATACTTACGACAGAAAAAAAAAGCAAGTTATATATATAGTTTAACGTGGTACACAGGTACCAACAGTTAAACGTAGTCGTGCAATTGTAGTTAGTCGGGCACGCTTTCAATAAAACAATCTCTCCGCTTATTCTGTAGCATGGTTAGTCAAGTATCCACGTGCACTGTCGAATTAAAACACACCTATGTAATTTTCTCAGAAAAGACAGGAGGCTATAGGGGAAACCTTTCTTACCATTAAGAGACCAGAAAAAGATTTTTCCTATTGGTCGCGTAGAACCAGTTTATCCTCTGGCGGTGAACACCTTCGAAAGTGAACTATACGAACTAAACAAAAGTCACGTGCACATCACATTTTTCTTTCTTTTGCTGCTCAATCTCGCCACACCATGTGCACGTCAGGCGCGGTGGTGTATTCTTGCCGGCACATTTCGTTTCCGATACTCACATTAACAGCTGCTAGCGGTTCTTTTCGGGAGATAGTGAAAATAGAGGACTAAATTGAACCGCATAGAAATTTGAGCTGTTAATGTTGCTCGGTATCATGAATAAACGGGCTCAAAGTTCACCAGGAAGCGAAACTCGAGGTTAAATGTTAATACAGGCGCCAATTTTGAAAATAGGTCTTTATGATCACTTTGTATGCATATGGGCACGACTGAAAAAAAAAAAGAGAGAAGAAACTTATGGGCACTATCAAAACACTATAAAAGCCATCCTTATCATCCATTCATGTTAATATATCAAAGCGGCACTATAGGAGCGTAACAAAATGAGTATTCGCCCAAAATCCAGTCAAAATCGTATCGCGTTTTTCTGACAATGTCTGTACAATTCATATGGGTGAGTCTAACGCTAACAATTCGCCAGGGTAGTCTAGTGGCTAAGACACTCGGCTGCTGACCCGCAGGATCGAATTCTGGCCGCGCTGACCGCATTTTCGGTGGAGGCGATAATGATTGAGGCCTGTGTGCTTAGGTTTAGGTGGGTGGAACCCCGGGTGGCCGAAATTTCCGGAGCCCGCCACTACGGCGTCTCATAATCGTAAGGTGGTTTTGGAACGTTGAACTCCAATAATTATTAATTGGTCTAACTCCAACAATTTTAACTTAATGTTAAATTTTGTTTATCGCTCTATAAATCAGATACGGCAATATTACCCTCCTTAAAAGCAACCTAATTAAATTGCTTTTCTGAAATTTTTAGAATATAATTTAAGTACATTACGAATTACAGCGGGCCGTGAGTAGCAACATGACATTACCATTGATTTTGAAAAGTCGTAAAATTACTTCAAAATTTTTTAATTGCTTCTTTATATGTAAGTTATGCTCATGCAAACTATATTGCAGCACATTAACATAAAAATTTCGGGTATCTTTGATCCACTTCCCACACTGGAGGCCCGATACTCACGTTAACTTGTCGTTATCTTCTCTTCTTTCTTCGGTCAATTTATTATGGCATGCATTAAATCGCTGCCATAGCGTGCATGCTGTAAATGTCCATGTTTTGCGTGTCACTGGGAAAGTCCCAATGTAGCTATTTCAAGGAGCCCTGCAACACTTTTCTATGGAATCATCAAGTGGATTCATTGAAACAGCTATATTGCCTCACGAATCGAATGCTGCAAGAACATTTTAAATTAAAACCAGAGACGCATAGGATGGAGTTGCGGAGATTCGCCGCGCGCCTTAAGCACTTTTTCTCTCATTTCGCACCAGCGGGCGCGCTGAAAGCAAAAGGGGGGGGGGGGGGGCGACGACAACAAGAAGGCAAAAGATGCCTTCTTTAGTCAGTGCCCATTATTAACTTGAGCACTAGCACTACCTAAAAGTGCTCATAAATTTTATAGTGTATTTTTAGGCTAGAACGAATGTGCAGTGCATGTTTCAGCTAACTACAGCTTTAAGTAGACTTTCATTTTGTGTCCTATAAAGAAAAAGAAGCCTGTGAAAAATTCTAACGACGGCTGTCTCAGCATAGGTGAATAATGCAACGTTGCTGAACAAATGTTCAACTGTGTATTTTTGTTACATGCTTAAAAGTTAAGCAATCTGTTAACCTTGAATTGCTTATCAAATTGGCAATTATTTTGCATTGCAGCAAAATAACTTTCGCATTGCAGCTATTTCACCAGAGTGACTAACGAAAAAAGTTCATTCAACAATCTTTGATCATGCAGATTGGCGGAACAAAAAAAAAAAATGCGCAGATGCGTTGCTAACGGCTCGGAACAATACTGTTGCGTATATGTTAGCTGAAAAGCCTTGCATAGCTTTCCACGACATGTTCAAGAGCTTTCTCCCCCTCGCGACAGGTGTTCGCCCTGCGGCTGGCCTCGAACAAGTCTAACACCATCAACTTCGAGGGCTTCAAGAATGTGCGCCTCGTTGAACATGCCCAATGCCGCTGCGAGTGCAAGGTACGTGGTCCTTCTGCCGATACTCAGGGCCGGTCGTTTGGACGACCGTGGAGCGAATGCCTCATATGTTGTAGAAAGTATGCACATGGCAAAACGTAAATCGAAAACGTCTTTGCTAATCTGTAGTTCTGGCAAAAGTTCAATAGCTGCAATTTCCGCGGCAAGGCAATTCGTGGCGATAAATAAGACTCAAAGAGAGATCAAAGTAAGATATTTCAAGTAATACTTGACGGATAGATTAGATTTTGTAGACAAATTCGTCACTCCCAGCGAAAACACCTTTCAGGCCATATCACTGTATTAACAATATAGCACCCAGTTTAAAACAGCTGGGTAATAATGGCACACAGGACGGCGTGATCGGCGATTTAATACGGAACATGACGGCGATACCGAGGACGAATATGTGCCTGGAGTGTCCATGTAATTGTCATTGCAATAAAAAGTTATGTAGACCCTAGCAGGCGCAGTCAGAATCTATGAAGTGGCGTCGTGACCCGCGTATTTTTTTTTTTCACGTTTTCTGGCGGCAAGGGCTTATATTTTGACACGAGAGGAACCGCTTATTTTTCTACAGCACATTTAAAGACAAGATTACGAATGCAGTAAATCACAGTGGCGTTGGCCAACTACAGTAGCTCTAGTCTTATGTCAGCACTTAGTTCAAAGAGAGCAGCGTAGAGGAAGACATGTGGCATCACGTCCACCCTTAGTATGGGCGAGGGAGATTCGAATGAAAGTCGATAGCGGAAAGACGCCCCAGTCCGACGATCATGTACCGTATTTAATATGAATCACTGCGACAATAAAATGTTTTATCTGACATTGGCAGAAGCTTTTTAAAGCTACGCGTAGTGTGATAGCATAATATATGGGCAAACAGAAAATGATGATGAACTCCTGTATGAATAATCTATGCATCTAGCCCGGCCTAAAGAGTCTAACAACCATACAGAAAGTATTACAAGACAGCGTGATAAAAGCGGGAATACTGCGAATAAAATTCGAACCCTCAACTTGCATTTGAAAGACAGAAATTGGCAGATTGCGAGGCCTGGGGACAAGTAAGGTTTTCCTTTGCAGCTTCGTTCTAGAACCGAGAAAGAAACAATGCTGCCATTTCACTAACCTTTCAGGCTTCTGCAAGACCAATTTGCAAAATCATAACTAACTTCACCTACCCTATAATAAATGTGATACCTCACTGAAGCGAACTCTCATGTTTGATAAGAAGGTAGCTTCGATATAAACAATATTCATTATAAACGTATACCTTCTGTTGAACTGATATCAGCACAACCACAATTTTGATTCAATTATTTACGATATTCGTTATACAGGAATACAGCTGCTGATACGAGCAAAACCGCAATTTTCATTTACTTCATTCTATACGATGTTCATTACAAACGGATACTTGCTGTTGATCTGGTATCAGCGTAACCACAATTTTTGTTTATTTCATTATAATACACGATAATTGTGTGTGTTAGCTGTATTGAAGGATGTTATATATACATTGAACAAAGGCTTCGTTTCTTTATCGGTGCTCGGCGTGCCGGCTGCAGGTGCGTCCTCACCACTGCAGCCGGGGCCAAACTTATCGAGAGGATCGCTGCCAGTGCGTTTGCAACAACGCCTGGATGGCGAGCCACTGCAGTGGTGCACACGTCTGGGACGCGAGGCACTGTGCCTGCATCTGCCGACGCGCAGACACCGAATGCTCAACGGGCATGCGCTTCGATCGAGCGCTATGCAGGTGGGCTTACCTTTATTGTGCTTGGGTGTCTCAGAGGCAAACAATTTCTTTACCCACAGGCAGGCGTGCAACAGCCAAAATAGAATTTGAAGCAATTTTTCAGAGAACTAAAATAAAAATTTGGAGCAGGTAACAACAAAAAAAAAGAAACATGGATTTTTTATGATTCAAAACAAGGTTTGCAGCAGTATAAAAAGAAGGCTTGCATTCAAAAATGATCGAGCCCGCATACAACGGCCTCACTTAAAACGAATGATACCCGCATGACCGAGGAAACTACATCATTTAAATGACACAAAGTCGCACTTACAACAAACGTCTCTGAGCGTGGCCTATCGGTTGCAGCGAACAGAGTCGGTGCTCCGGCCACTTCCCTGGAAACCCCTTTTCACCACCTATAGACCATTGGCGAAGTGCCCATATATTCATATTGTTAAACACCGACCCTGCCTCCGCAGCTCTCTACTTGTCGTTCTCCCCGACCATTCTATTTTTTGTAACGCAACCCCCCTGTTCTTTGTCCCCCGTTACACTGAGCACCTCGCATCACCAGATGAGGCCAGTGTTTTCACACGGCCACCGATCGTTTGAATACCGGTCGACCAACCAGTCTCCCCTCAGATTTTGATCGCTGGTATAGTTACACTATCGTTGGCGTCGCCGGTCCTGAGTGCTCAGACCATTTTCCAACACCGTCGGCCATCGACTTTACCCAATCGTCTGTAGCATGTCTCCATCGGTGTATCGTTCCAGTGCACACGTTTGTGCTACCCCACCCAACGTTCTAGTAACGTTGACCCCATTGGAATTGACAAATTCGCTATTCGTTCCGTGTTCAAAACCTGTTTTCGCACTCGGCTCAGCATGCCCTTTGTATACATTGGGAAGCGCAAAAACGGCTTTTACAAGGAATGAATTGCGAATTATCGAAGTTAGTGGAGCCGCGCAAGTCTGCCAGCACCACAACGCAATTCTTCGACCTCTGCCAGCGCCCCCTAGGCGCTGCCTCTGCGCGCTCAGACCACTCGCCCAAGTTTTCCAAACGCGCGAGTTGCACGTTTCGTGGCCAAGCTACCTGGCCTGCCTTCTTGCGCCTTCCCGCCGTATGCTCCCCTGTCATCACTCAATCGCAACTCATTTGCGTGTCTCTCGCAAGTCTGGTCTCCTCTCTTCATGGCAACTCCGCCCGTCTCCACTGCTCCGCAATGCCAGCCACACTGGCTCAAATTCAGAAGTTTCGTTTTTCAGTAGAAACGGGCCCAGAGTAGTTCCACGAGTTCTAGCTGTTACGTCGCGCGTGCGTGTCTTGCTCGTTGTTCATGCGTGGTCGGGATGGCGAACGGGAGACCTTCAGTGCTTTTTTCTGTCGCTGAACAAAACGTCGAAAGTGTGACCGCTTGGCTTGGGCCGCGCGTTTAAGACTTATTATAGGTGCCGCGTTGTGGAGCGCTTGCTCATATCTGTTACCATCCCGGCAGCCAACTTGACGCGTCCTGTGTCCCTGTATTTAGCCATAGAGATGGTGATGGCTGCGTGGCCGGCAGTGACGGCCACATGTGTGCGAAACCCGCGCTCGAAATCTTTGCGACCATGGCGAAACTGTTTTCGCGAGGCTGACTTTGTCGATGTCGGACCCGATGCCGAGCCTGAAGCTTCCGAACCGGACCACTCTGGCGGCGATTTCTGGCACTTTGACGTGGGAGGGCGTGCGGCACATCTGTTGCGATAATTTAACTACGGCCAATAATGATGCTGACACTGCGGAACTGTGCACGGATGAGGGCATTGTGAATGAAGTGCACGGCAAGAGCGATTTTGAAAAATCGGACGGCGAGGATGACGTAACTTTGAAGCCAGTGCCCACAAGCGTGGTTGTAGCAAATGGCTACATTAACAGCCTCGGGCAGCCTGGATATGCCACGGGCCTCGATAAAGAGCACGCTGCTGCTTTAAATAAACTCGAGACCATTCTTGTTATCGCTTGTGCTCGTCGAAACACGTGCATCACTGACATTTTCGAGAAAAAAAAAAATGTGTGCTTTCCCTCACAACTTTTTTAAAGCTGTGTTTTATTTACTATGAACTTCGTCATACAGCGAACGGATGCCGCGTCATGCTCAAGTTCGTTATAAGCGGGCTCGACTTATGTACAAACCACTTAAAATATCCTAAATCATGTAGAGGGAACATGAACACTACTATTTCAATAATGGTTGTATATTGAACCACCCACTGAGCCAACAATGATAAAAACCACATCAACATTTGCCTTGCCAGTCAGATCCTTTGACAGGCTGCAAACTCAAATGTGGATCAGCCACGCTGGCGACTTCGAAATTCGTAGAATACGTGAAACTGAGGTGAAGAAAGAAAACAAAAAAACCTTCAGCACAGATTTTTTAGGGTGATGGGAATGTCATACGCTGCTCCAAATGATTGCCAGTAACTTTTTTAGGTGTCAGCGATCATACAAGTACTCAGAATTATACGTCTATACATGCCTGAGCAATTGAACAAAATGTGCCGTGTCCCATGCCTAGTATTGCTAACCCCCTTACAAATCATAGTACGCTTTTCCGCAAAGTACCGATGTACTGCGGCGAACGTGGCTTAAACAGATTTTTGCACAGGTTGGAACACGGTTAACAAACTTTCGAACACCGCCTCACATCCCCCTCCTCTTTTCTTTTTTTTTTTTTTCATGATAGACTTAGGTATAGGGCATGACTACTCGGCTCGCTTGCAAGGCACGTTCGATAAGATAAAGTAACAACGGCGGGCTCTTTGGCCCGGAGACGACACAGAATATCTATTGCCAGGATCACAACGGCCGCCGGCAACACCGGTGCTCACAGAACGTGGAGACTGTTCCCGCTTGGAAAACGCGGCATACACTCCCAGCTTTAGTTCCTAAAATGCCATAGCCACGTTTGCTGATTAGGGAATTCGGATTTCCTGTGAAGCGTTGGTGGTTACAGCAACACATTTTTGTCTGCAAGTTGCTTCATCCTGCCGCTTGAGTCAGCATACTGATGGGCATGAGGCGTTGTTACTTTAGCTGGTCGATCGCGTCTCGCAAGTGACGCTATCTTACACCTTAGGTTAGGGTCTACGCGCTTGGATTGATTGATGGGACAGACTGCAGGTGACCACCGTGGCCTCCATTTCTTGCTGAAATTAGCGCAACTGAGAAAATTTTGAGGCTGCTTGAGCATTTCGGTGCAGCGTGGTGCAATTTCAGCAGATGTCAGAGTTCTGGTGCAGCTTGCCTCAAAACTGGCAAATTGTGTCACATTGGCACAATTGATGCAGCTGTTGCACCATTGCACAGGGCTTCGAGGCAGAAATACGGCAAACAAAATCAGTGGATTGAAACTGAAGATAGCACCATAACAGTGGACAACAAACATTAGCATTCATTTAGCAATTATTAGCCAATGCTATAATGGCTTATAGTAGTGTGAAATTAACGTAGTTGAATGCAAAGTGAAGTATAATACCCTATTAGGAATGGGGTGACCCATTTACACCTCAGCAGCTCATGGTCTGAATATAAATGGCAGGTATGACGTCATGCCACCACTGTAAAATTTGAATCAAAGGTAAACAAATGGCATATGAAAACTCCAGGCACATGTTTGACGTAGTCGTCGTCGTAAAGCACAATGTAAAGTCCAAAGACGATAAAACACCATTGTAGGCATGGAAAACCGTCAACTGTAGTGAGGAATTTCAAAATGTGTAACTTATGGCTTTGCATACGTTGTGGACATATTTACGAAACATATTTAGGGTGGAGCTGCATCGAGTATGCAATAGTTGCGGTAAGGAGCCTTTTAAAATAGTGAATTAGCACAGTTGTGTTGACTACCTAAATTAGTGTAAACTTACAAGCTGTTACTTGAGCAAGAATGCTCAGTCAAGTAGTGACACAAGACGGGAAACATTTAAGTTTTTTTAATACAAACATTTATAGTATAAAAAATGCTGCTCGGCATTGTGGCTCTTTAAACAGTGACTAAAAAACAAATTACACATACAAGATAACTTTCCATGACATCCAACAGGTTAAAAACGTTTCTCCGTTAAAATGTCTAAAAGCAATATTTACAGTAAACAGATGATAACAAATGGTTATTTAAGAAGGCCTGGCAGAATGTTGTGCATTTAGAAAGCACGACAACAATTTACCAAACAGGATTTGTACACAACAAAAATCACACATAGTAAGACACACATCATTCAGATGATATGGGTTACAAAAACACACAAAAAAGTGCATTTTCTAAAAACATCATCCTCGCAAAAGCTCGAAACAGAACAATTAGACCTAAAGTCCGTAGTACGAGTTCACAATGTCTCAACGAACGATGTGCACAGAAAAAAAAAAGGGAAGCCCCCTTATATACTTCTAAATGTTCATTCCAGCTGACCAACAAGAATCCAGTGCACCAAAAGTACCATTAATACCAGCAGCTCTTACCATCCCATATAATCCTTTCTTTCTACATTTACCACCAGTGTATTATGCACACCAAGGGGTTAGCGTAATTTTAAATTAATGTTTCATATATTAAAAAAGGAAAAAGTATAACGCATCGAAAGAGACAGCTTATGAGAGATGACTGCCAGCCCTACGTGAGTTTGGTGCTTGTGCAATGTTATGGAAGATTACATGGTGAACTAGTGAGAGGCACTGCGTTTATGTCTATCTTAATCCAGTTGTTAATGTAGTGATAGTTAGTCTGCGGCTGAACAGTGCTGCCTGACACGAACTAACAAAAGACTGTAGAACAACACACAGCTTTTTGCTTAGTCTATGTCAAGTACTTTCAGTGTCAACTTATACTGAAGCAGCAGATTTTACTTTAGTTTTAAGCAACTCACAATTTCTGTGATGATATCATTTCTGCACGTCTCAGCTTACAAGAGATCCAGGTTTATGAATGGAAGCTTTTGCTTTATGTGTGTGCATGTGTGTGTGTGTCAAGTGAGAACAAGGTATCCTTAAATTATTGCTAATGAGCAAAATTTCTTTTAAGACTTCAAGTTCGCTAATATTCCACCCTTCAATCCCGCTGAATTCAGCTCAAGACAGTTTGCAACGGAATGCTACATAACGTGTAGTGCAGATAAGCTTACTGTTGTGTAAAGTTAGCACAACTGCACATATTTTAAATTCTAATTTCATGGCACAGGATATGCAAGGCTAAAAAATATATATATATAATACTAAGTCTTTCACTTGTATGACCACTCTGGTCTGACACAGATCACGCATAAAGGATGTGGTCTGTAAAATTATGAGCAGCTACTATGTACAGAAAGGATTTGGAGTAATACATATAGTATGCTCATATTTTCAACTTTCAGATGTGTGAAAGATCTCTACAACGTGGCAGTGATGACCTGAACGACTTCAAACCACGCCTCTCTGGTGCTTACCAAGATGCACACTGCCTTTGTCATTGCTCCACAAATGTGCATTTGCACATGTTATTTCATGCTCATAACCTCACACATTGGTCTACGCCACCCACTTTTTTTTTTCGCTGCCTAACTACAGCAACACAACAACCAGAACAGCAATATTGATAGGGCCATACATGTACGAGTTTCCATGTCAAGTTCGCACCTGCGGTAATAAAAACAATCTCTCAACATTCACAAACAATAGATGTGTAAAAGCTTATTTACATCTTGTACAAGTTGGTGAGATCAGCATTTTATAAAATGCGCACCCTCCTGCCTTTGCGTAAGCACACACAAGCAAGTTGTCATAGCCTTGCCTTGGAGAAAGGCCTGACCTTTCACATTTTCTCCACCACTTGTGTACCCATCGATGAAAAACTAAGCTGCCATAACAAACCAAGCTAACTTGAATTACTTAACCTAATGATTGCCTCACACACAACTATGCAGGTGCCAAAAGCAGCTGCTAAGTACACCACATCAACTGATGATGACAGAAACACACACAGACAAAAAAAGTATGGGCAGGTGAGCAGGGAAGGGACAACAGATAAAAAATGCGTTGTGCAGTACTTTCTGAATATACATCAGCTTTTAACAGCAGCTGAAAAAAAGCTTCCTGCCAATAATAACGTACAAAAGATTCATTACGCTACCTTTGAATTGAGCAAAAGAAATATAATGCCACAAGGCTCTTCCCTTCCTTGGTAATATAAAAATTTTTTTCTCTTAAGTTGACTCAAACTTAATTTTGTGCTTTTACCACAAGCATGATCGTAATAAAAAGGGCCTTCAGTATAGACAAGCAGCTTTGCGCACTGCTGAAGTTAAAAAAAATGTCAGGTTGTGCATTTTTTCTCCTACAGCATAACATGAAACATTCCAGCTTGAACCTCCCTGTAGCTGAAAGACAAAAGAGAGATCATCAATAAGACTGTACCTAACCTAAAAGTTCTAAACAGTCAAACCTCATTACATGAACGAAAAAATGAAAATATGTTAGTTATATACCGATATTGGCGATGTACTAAAGCTCTCCTGACAAATCATGCCCTCTCGATTCCAAATTGAAAAGAATAGTAGGAATGAGCAAATGATTTAGGATTTAAAAGCAAAAAGTATGGACAAGCAACTGGATATTACCACGTAGCACACATTCCAGCAAATGAGCAGCCCTTTCCAAAGCGCTAATGACTGCAGCCAATTTAGGAACAGGAGTAAAGTATGATTTTAAACCAACTTTCAAAACAAGTTGTAGTTATTTTTTAAGGTGAACTCACATTTTCTAAGCTTCTCAAGAGCTTGGCTTTTCATTTGATGCAAGAAAATGACAACCAAATCATTTCATGTCAGCACCTCTCTAGGTCACTCAATGCTTGTATGGGAATGAATCATTTATCATACTGTTAGGCCACGTTTACACTTGAGGAGTGAAACGAAAACGCCAGAACAGCCGGACAACCACATCCGTGCGCGCCGGAAAGGTTCACATTTGTTCTGCCAATTGTGTGTGCCACCACCACTGCCTCGTATGCTACTTTGAAAATTCATTCGATTTTGCCTGTTTTTTTTAGCACTAAATTTCGTACTGAATTCTGCTTATTAAAGCAAAGTACTGAAAAGAAACAGCTCGCACCTTTTTTAAATGTTAATACAGGAGATACGCCAGCAGGAACGACACGAGCGAACGCAGCGACGATAGATTGAGCCGGCTGTGCTAAAGCAAGACACATTGTGGCATGCCAACTCAATGCTGCTGCACTGTCTCTTTCCAGTGCTCTCGGCGATCGTCATCCAAACCAAGCTCAGTATCAAAGCGACCTCGTTGAGGTCATGAAGCTTTGTTGTGATGCAAGGGTCGCTTGCAATTTGAGCCAATGCGAGCCACCACCGACGCCTTTGCCGCCATGTTAAATCTGCGGCCCGCCGTTCAGATCACGTGGTTTGAGCTAGTGCAGCCAAAGCCGTGAAGCGGAAAGACGATCCGCTTTCACGTGACTGGAAAGTTGGTCTCAGACTTTTTTTCGCGCTGACCTCGCAGCACGGTTTCCAGGCCGTGTAGGTGGCGAAGCAAGCGAGTTACCGGTGAGTTTTGCCACTTCCGCAATTTTCGATGCCAATCAATATTACTGTTACCCTTTAATACGAAGGGCAAAATTGCTCAAACACATGTAAATAGTACATAAACATGTCCACTCACTTGAGCTGACTGCTCAGAAGGTAGCTCTCGACAGCAAACTTGACCTTGGGTATGTTCTGTGCACTGTGCGCACCCCTGCCAGTGATTATCCTGAGAGTTTGCTTCTTCTGCAGACACCAGGATTCACGCTTCTTGAGCTTCACATAATTCTTGAGCACCTGAATGGCCTCTTGCACGTGCAGACCATGAAGGTCCAGGGTGTTGTCATCAGACTGAGCATTCCTTAAGGAAAATAAGGAATAGCACTGTCAGGCAGATGTTCTTTTAATTGAGCCTTTTTTACACCAAAAAAAAATCATCATGGCGAACTAAAACCTTGATATCAGAAAACGTTGCTCTGGGAAGTTAAATTAAATATTTTGCCAGCAAATAAAAATGAGCGCTATTCTTGGTAGCTTGGATCATTCACATCTTTAGGAATATTTCAGCAGTTATAAGAGAAATCCAAAGCTATGTCTAATGACAATTACAAGCTGCTAAATATGACTAACCTGGCCAGGTATGTCCTGAATGAAGTTGCTTTCGGGTTATTTTATGCTATAGTATCACGAAAGACTAATCACAACAGAAAATCAGTACAAAGTGAGCATCAAGCTGGCTGCAGGCAAGGCGAATGGTCACATAATTTATCCTGCATACACTGCAACTAATAATGAAAGAAAAATGAAGACAAAAGTAATAAAGAAATACACAACAGTTGTAAATAAAGTTATAACTATGCACTTTTACCTGAGCTGCAGCAATTTCCATGACGCTCGTTCATTTGCTTCCCTCATTTTTTCTGCATATGCTCGGCCCTACAACAGAGTGAAACAGATATATATGCTATTTCTCTCATAACTCGTCAAATACTGAAAATACAGTGGCCAGTTATGCAGTCTTGCCATACGCAAAGCGTTCAGCTGTTAAAATGATGCAAGATCTAGCAGATGTGCCAATGAGGCATTACACACCACTTGCATTTCTAGACAGTTTTTTTTTTTACTAAGCGGCTGTTGTACAGGTTGTGTATAGACTAGTGGTTCAATATGTTTAGCCGCCATCATTAGTAGCAATATTTTTGCTCATTGCAGGATGAAGGCCTATCTGACTACGATCAACAATTCAACATTTCTTGGAGGAAACAATTCCGTTTAAAGCTTGCATATTTCTACAAATAATTTGTTATGCCCATATATTTTGTTTAAAAAGCAAAAGAGAATGACTCACAAGGACAGGTATTAAAAATGGACGTAATGTATTGTCGAAATCTGCATAATTTCAACACATGACTGCCAGTTAGAGTGATGCTCCCGAAAAAACACCCGATAGTATGCCACTCTTCCAGTGTTACATGAATCACCTAGTTGCCACATTCACTTTTATTTTGGCAGTCATAAAATAATGTCTCCCAGACCTTCCAGAAGAACAAAAGGCAAATATTATTCTTGAACTTATAGAATAAGGGTGCAATCATGATGAAGCGCACTGTGAAACGGTATCAGAAAGTGTGGCGCAGTAACGATAGGAAGGTTATATAAGAATAAGACGTTCGAGCCATAAAACACCATACCAGACGCTATGACATTGCATGCTTTCTACAGCACCAGTTTTATAAACCTAATTTAGACGATACTCATGGGCGATCACATGGATACTCGCCATCTACCAGCATGCAAGGTGCTGACACATACAAAAAGCTTTATTATTTCATAGGAAGAGCATTGTAACCTGTTGCGAGTAGAATGCAGCCACTGTCTTCATGCCTCGATGGTAGGCCTCCTTGGCCTTGCGAAATGACTCTTGACGCATGTGGTAGTGCACAGTGGCCTCTCGACGAATCACGTCGTAGTCCCCTACAAGTCGCAACCTGTCGTACATGTCTTCATGGCCTTCGACGACAGGCTGCCATGCACTGTCGTCAGCTTCCTGCTGCAATTGTTTGCCAAATGGTATAACAACCGTTTGTAAGATCAAACTAGTTTTCTCACGTGTTTCAATGCAAACCAGTTTTACCTGGCATTAAAATATATTACAACGGACGGGACTTCTATGTAAACCTTGGACTGCAACTTTCATTGCAGACAATCACTAAATGACCCAGCTAGCTCTTCATTCTGCACCACATGAAGTAAAACAAGGCCAACAACTTCACAGCAAGCTTGAGCATCATGCAATATTTGTGATCTCCCGAGGTTATGTGAAAGTAAATCACAAAAACTCAAATAATAAACTTCGGACTTTGCACGCCGTACAGGTATGAGCAAAAGTTTCAAGATGGGAGCATCAGCAATGAAATAAGATATATACTATATTTTTGTACCACGGCTCTCCACAATGTCAAATTGCTTCAAGAGACTGGTGCTAAACTTTTGCACAGAGGCCATGCGATTTCATTTCAGCCAGCATTCCCACACTTTGAAATATTATTATTATTTTGCACTAATGGCCTGTAAGCCATTGCTTGCAGACGTCGATGCACACCCTATAACTAACAAGACTTGCTGGTTGAAGGATAAAGAAACGATTGAACACACTGCCAGGCTAGTACGGTATATAACTTTTCTCCTACATCTTTTCCCTAAAACCAGCCGCTAAATATGTCAAAAACAATAAGCTAAGAAGAAATCGGTGGCCTCACACCATCTTCAAGTTTTGTGAAAATGACAGAGGTTTTTTTCACAAAAAACAGAACTTTAGTTGCTAAATCGAAATCAAACTTTAGTTGCTAAATCAAACGGGTTACATGCAACAGTAGAGTTTCTTTAGGTGAAGATGGCAAACGAAATTGCCAATCAATATTTATCCACAATGAAAATTGAAAATGCAACATGCTGCAATCAAATGACTTGTAAGCTGCAAACATTCATTTTAAAGTTGGAGCTTGCGTTAGTGTATTTTAAAACAATGAAAGACACACCAAATGTCACATCAATGCAGGTAAAACAAGTGTGTGCACTGTTACCTCTGACATGCTTTCCATTTCAACAAGATCCACAATTTGCTTTTCAATGTTTTCCATATCATTTTCTTCAGGAGCTACTCCTAGGGTTTCGTTGATAGTCAAGACAGACTGGATCAACGAATAACTGCAACACAAGATATGAAACTTTACAAAAATTCAACACTTCATTTACCATTTTTTTTTTGTGCAAATGCCTCGCCCTCAAATATTGTCTGACTGTTTAAACAATTTTCATTCTAGGTCAATCTTCTAAGTTGATCTAGAATGAAAGTATAGGTAAATGCTGCAAAGACAACAATGGTACCACTCTATATTAATGATCACAAGAGAAATACAACCGACCAACCACATTTCATCATCAGTTCATATGTTTTTTTTCCAGTTCCTCATTTGTTGGAGTCCACACAAATCGGTATCCCTGTTTCCACAAATGTTAGCACAAAAATCTTCCTCGCGATGACGGATAAAGAAAGCCCCAACTACGAATTTAATGACAAGCCTCCAAAACTGCAGGTTTATGTAGTTCACTAATATGTGCTTGTAATAGACCGAGCACAAGTGCAACGCGGTTTGAACGTTGACTCCCTTCGCTCATGTATTAGGGATACATTTACCAAAGAATATGAGCGAATCAAGTGTTAAGGCAATAACAGTACAGAACGAAAAAATGCCCAATCGTAACAACCATAAGAGAATCGCTATAGCATATGCCAACAATTAATCCAAATGTATTCCCACTATGTAATAAATAGGAAGGCAAATTGTCTTTTCTTTTTTATTTTACCATACCACCCAGTAAGCTACGGCTGGGGACACACAAATTAAATTAAACTGGCAGTTCAAAACATGCAGCAATTCATGACAAGCTTGATAATGTAACTGAATGTGCAGACCAGAATGGGAGGACACAACTTGGGAGGGACTCTGGCCACTTCAACTGCATTATAAAAACACGTCTCGATAGGTCTCTGCTGCACATAGAAGTATGTGTTTATAAAGCACCAGAGCACCTGCTAAGCCAGAATGCTATTTTCTGAGAACAAAATGTAAAGCCATTAGTATTACCCAGAAAGGCCAAAAGTAGATGCACTAGATAGCCGTCACAATATGAAATGCCACACAATTGCCTGAATGTTCAAATCAAGGTATCCCTCACTGGTGGATACCACCGAAAATGTTACAGGAAACGTGGCTTCTTTTAATGCTCTTAAATTGAGTAAAAAGTTGACACTGAGAAGAGTTTCCGCATCCGAAACTTCATAATACTAGTCATGCATTGGCTGTATGATGCCTCAGGCAGTCTGGTGAAAGCACACAAATTTTATAGCATGTCCAAAAAACAGGCAGCTTTGTCATCTTTATCACTGGTATCTGTCTGTAAGTTTAAGTCGATATTATAGTTTTCTCACAACAGCCTGCCATCCCTAATTTTGTTTTTTTTTCTTCTTTTCGTGCAACTAACTTATAGCAAATATTGGTTATAATGAAATTTTTGTTTCACTCCACTTGAGTATTGTTATAAGGTGGTTTGCCTGTACAGCCAATCCTCTCCTGCCAAAGGTTGCAGTCTTTGTAAACACATGCACAATCTCTATTTGGTTCCACAAGGCACAGTAACAATGGCAGCATGGCGATTTAGCATGGATCACCCTGTGTTGTAAGTGAGTGCTGATAAGCAGGGTTGCTTGACAAATATTACAGCGCCTTGCATTCCATGCTGTGTCAAGTTCACTGCAGTCGAAGAGTTTCCAAGCAATTTAGATGTGATGCTACAATGCACAGTGCCTACACAATTATTTAATCTGTTGACACAAATCCACTCTGTAAGACAGAGAGAGGCCTGGATTTTTTTTCCTCGCATCAAATATTCTGGTGGGCGCAATGGCAATCATTTTGAGAAAAGTGACAAGCACCTGCCATCTTCCATGAACGGGTGAAGCTCGAGCAACCAATATGCCAGCATCTCCCAAGCAGTTCCCTTCCTGGAAAATTGTTTATCTACCACAAGGTCTTCTGAAGTACACTTACTTGCTTGCAACGAAGATTTCATCCAATGCTTGTCTATCAACACCTGGGAACTTCTCATAAAGCTGCTTGAGCTTAAGTTTGGTTGCCATATCCATGTAAGTATTGTTCTTTGTCTACAAATAACAGACAAACCAATTTCAACATCAAAAGAGACTAACTCTTTCCAGGAACAGTACAATGTGAGTGCACATTAGAAACAATTTTCTCATCCAGTATTGGCCGATGAACACGGGAGTGAAAGAAGACCCGATCACCCTTCATACCCAATCTTTTCTTTTCTCTTCTAAAGCTGCTTCCATTTCCATGATTTCACGAAAGCTCATTTCGTGCGGTGCCTTGCTCCAGCGTGGATCATGGTGCAAAGCCGGAGGTGGAACAGCAATATCTGGTGCGCTTTCTTTTGAACTACCCTCACCACCTGTTTGCGAATGTTGCAGTTCACCTGGAAAGAAGGCAAACTAGTAGGTTATCTGCGTATGCAAGCGATTGCATATTTAACAGATAGCCAAACACCAAACAAGCAAGAGTGATTGATAGGACTGGAGTAGAAGCAACATCAGAGTGATTAGAGCTTATTTGCCAGAATTGATAGCACAATGCAGCTTAAAAAATCGCAGTTTGAATAACAGACAACAAATGAGTATACACCACACTTTTGACCATATATATGCTGTGACCAAGACTTGCAAAGGAAAAATGAACTAACTTTCATGAGAGTTGGCTGCCATTTCCAGCATTTCATCCTCTTCCTTTGACATTCTCTGCTTTAGAGTATCCATCCAAAGTTGATGTATTTGCCTGGCAATTTCACTGCTGATCGTGACATTTAGGTCAACACTTCGGAAAGCATCTGTACAAATGAAAAAGTTGTGAATGACAGCTGTGCAGCAGTGGACACGGTGGTAAACACGAAATTCACTCACTTACCCATAGATACATGCAGTCCTTCAGAACCAAATGTTTCCACAAGCTGACATGCAAATGAGTGATCAAGGTGGAACGTGAACTCCCTGTCAACGTTTTCTGGCTTTGGTAGAAAAGTTTTTATCGAACTTTTCTTCAGCTTTTTATCTGCAGGCTCTTTTACAGTATGTGCGGTCTTAGCCAGGGTTTCATCATGCTTTTCTTCGTTTCCTGCAGGCCCTACTGACGAAGCAAGTGCTTCTGGCTGTTGGCTCTTTGAGCTCGGACTACGAGTGGTGTCCGCATCACATTCTTCATTAATAACGAGTGGTTGAAGGTCACAAGCAACATTAGAGTCCAACAAGAGATCAGCTGCCCACACATGATCGCCATGACAGTGCTGAAATATGTCTTCCAAATCAGGAGGCCTTACACCTGGCATGCACTGCTGGAGCAGCAACAGCTTACCTTCATCATCTAGGTCATCTGTAGGAAGGTCATCAGTGTCTGTGCTCCGAGCAAGCGTGTTTGGCTTATAAGCAGGAGCGAGGTGTATACACTCCTCATCCAGCATATCCGCAGGATCTCTGGCCCCCACAACACGCAGCTCGTCAGATTCTCCAAGAAGAACTTTCCCTACTACGACGAAATCCGCTGGATCGGCATAGGTCGACGCATCCGTGTAAGCACAAGCACTGTGCTTTACTTCAGTTTCCAGGAGGGCAGGCTCAAAAACGTTGAACTCTGGAAAAGTCCAAGTGCTACTGCGGACAACCTTTTCCAACCCGAATATGGGGCCGCGAGCTGAAGAATGTTTCTGCTTTGAAGTCTCGGCCGCCTTGGGTACTGTGTGTGGGGACTCTATTTGACGACTAGTGTCTGCGCTGTTTTCGCTAGTCATCTTAGGATTCACCTTCCCTCTGCGGAACCTCTGCTCTCTTGGAGTATTTGTAAGAGAGTCAAGCGTTTCTTCTTCAGGAGAGTGTTCCCAAGGAGCAGTGAAATCTGCAAGTATTTCCATTATGGGAGTATTATCACCCCTTGCTGAACCCCCGAGGTGTCTAGGAGAATCTCTCGGTGGCTTCGGCTTGTTGTCTTCCCTTTCTTCGATAACATCAGGCCAAGCATCTGTCACAGCTTCTACCACTGTATCAGAACATTCTGACTCCTCTTTTATTTCTTCTAGTTCCGTTTCAAGCCTGCAACTAGCCTCTTGTTCTGGGGCATCCCTCTCTTCAAGTATGGCTTCATTTACTGGCACAATTGATTGCGTGAGTGATGACAGTGCTTTGCGGGAAGCCCACAGAAAGTCATCATCGCGCTCTGTCCCATCTTCTGAGTCGTTGCCATCATGACCAGATGACCAAGAGTCCGAGTTCTGACGACTCCTGCTTCCAGACTCTTCACTGTCATTTTGAACAAGAGCAATGAGATCTCCCAAGCTTATAGTTTCTTCAGGGGCAGCTGTGGAAGTTTTCTCGGATGATGATGTGCTTGGATTTTGATGTGCTTCGAGTGGTAGCTCCAAAGGAATCTTATCACGTGGCTTGGAAGGCGATTCGCTAGCACTGGTTTCTTGTATTTCTAAAGGTGTGCACGCAGGCAAAACTGACGAATCAGGGCTTTTAGGAAACCGGCCAAAGCTTAGGCACAACAATTCTCCTGTAATGTTACGATCATACCGCTCCAACATAGAGTCTATAGTACGTCTCGGAACCCCATGCATATTTTTTTGTGTCAACTGCCTAGCATCAAACTTCCAGGGAGTATCCGGCTCTAAAACGCACACATGATATTTTGCCCTTAATGCCAAGGCCACATAGGGCATCATCTCCCAGATTTCCACGTTAGTGTTATCTATAATGATTGGTGAGCGACCTTCCTGAATAAACTTTTTGGCCCTTCTTTTATTCCACTCGTGTGCTTCTGACAACCTCGATTTATCAAAGTTGTATTTGCCACCTTTGCAAAAAAACTGGTCTGCACTCAACACAACACCTCGACCACATATCTTCTGAGCTAAAGTTGTCTTGCCACTGCCCGGAAGGCCTCTCATCAGCACCAGCACATTCTCACCCTCGTCCAACAAGCTGTGTATCTTCTGGAGTTCATTTTCTGACGCAGGCGATGCTTCAGGCTTGTGGCTAAAAGAGGGAGTAATGTTAAAGCCTAACTGGCATCCCGAAGCTGCCAACTGGCTCCACGCAATTGGAGGAAATGGACCTTGCTCTTTCGAGGCATCAGGGCAGCGAGTTTCTGTGCTGGCAGGCAGGCATAAGCTAGGAACAAAGGGCGCAGCATTCACATAGAGAGCCAAGTTCGAAGGCGAACTAGCGGCGGCACGTGCATTAGCAGCCAGGGGGCTTTCATGCTCGCTCTCCTCGCTAGATTTGTGAACCTCTGCTTCAGAGGTAACAATGTTCTCTCCTGCGCCAATACTTTCACTGCTGGTGGATGGAGACAAGTTGCGCGACTGCAGTGGATGGATGACACTTGCTGCACTAGCACCAGATTCTTGTGGTAGCAGAGTGAAGAGAGCTTCTAGGGCGTTGTTCACTGAAAAAAAAAAAAAATTATGATGACTTATCAGTGCACAAACTTAAGCGCGATAATGATAAATATAATCGCAGCTCTAGTACTATGACCGAGATATACACAATTTATCTTGTTAAATAAAATTGCGGCCCAGGCCTACTCTCCTCCAAGCCATGGCACTTTCACGGTGCGCTCGGAAGGATTTCTTTAGCTCAACTCTATCGTTTAATGTTTGTCTTCTTCCCGCCAAGACGACGATCGGCTGCTAGACGTAGCTAGAATTAGCGTGGAAACGGACGATGCCTACCTTCAGGCGTGCAATCACGCTTGACAATCGTTATCAAAAGAGGCCCTGAAACGGCATGCCTTGTGTTCCAATGAAGTCAAACAATGGGAGTGCCCGACAACACGATCTCAAAATTATGCACCCTCCACGTGCACGAATTCGTCAAAACAACAACACGGACACGAAATGTTTTCCTTACCATTGAACTCACATTCGGTGAGCACCATGTGTATAACATCAGCGTCGAGTTTGCCGTCAAACATCTCCTGAATGTTGCGGAGGCACTCCGCGGGATGAATATCTTCGCCAATGGCAAAATTGTTACGAATGATGCCATCGGGCTGGATGTTATCGCCAATCGGTTGCAATTCGTCCGGTCTGTACAGACCGCTAGTGCTAGCCGCACCATCGGCCGCTGATCTTTGTTGCAGGACACGCTTTTTGCGGGGCATGACTGAAACAGTTCGCCGTTTTCCGTTACGTATGCAGGTACCTCAGGTAAGAAGTTTGCTCGGAAAAGAACACAATGACACTACTGTAGAACGACGCGCTGAACATTTTCCCACCCCTGGTGACACTCGGCAGCACTGCGATTCCATGTACACTGTTTACAAAGAAAAACTCCATGTCATTTTACAGACACGGATGACTTTGAACCCTCCGATTCGCTTGTCGATGTTTCCGACACTCGCTTGACTCGTGTCGTCTGGAGGATAACCAAAAACGTGAAGTGGCACAAACATCGCATACATAGATATAAATTAAGTGTTAATGTTATTGTCATTCAACCAGGACTGTAAATAAAAAATTACATTTTAATTTAACATATAATTACTTTGGGTAAGTTATTTTTTATTTAGGCGCTCACTCATGCTATATTATAAAACGCAAATAACACGCCGAATCACCTTGTGACTTTTCAATCATGCTCGCGATGAGCATCGAGTAGACGAATTGAGAAGAATTGTTTCAATTACGTTCATTTAAACACAATATTCGGCTCCTTATCTTGGGTAAATATAGATGCAGGGCACTCAGAAGGTAGGTTAAACTTTACTTTCCTTTTACATCTAAACCGTCATCGCTAAGCACGATTTACAGCGAGTCCTGAACAGTTTGCGTGACCGCACACTGCTTTGGTGTTGTCCTTTGGTTTTTTTGTGAGATACGCGGACTTGCTCATTTGTCATTGACGGTCATAGCTGTAGGTTTTTGGCAAGTTTTCACTAGCTGCGTTGTGCTTGCTAACGCTCTCCTTTTCATGATTCGGTGTGCGATGAAAAAAACGAATCTACCCTAAAACGGGAGCGAAGTCGCTTCGTGCGATTAGTACGGGTGGCTGTTCAGGTAGCGTAGCCTCTGCGCTTTTTGAAAGAGTTGCTTGAAATATCATGTATAGCAAGCACCAGCCGTGTACGTACGTGCCCGTTTTTCTACCGTTACCTGTTGGCGTAGGCGCCTAACGCAGGAACGCCCTTGGTATTACGCAGCCTCGTCGATGTGAGGCATTTGTATCAGCTAGTGTGCCACACGAAAGACGAGGCGTCGTTTGAACGTTGCGATCACGCTCTTAATTACGAGGTTATTTCGGCTTGCCTCTAATTTGGCGTTGCACGCTTCTTTTTCTCGTCCTAAGACCTTGCCATGTAGTAGTGATTGCATCATTTTATTTTTCTTGTTGATCAAAATGGCTCTCGTTGGATGAACAGTATACGATCGGCCGCACCATTTTCTGGTTGCTCTCTCAGCAAAGTGCGTAACCGTACGAAGCTTGGGGATTGCGATTCGGCTCAAACGCGTCTTGCGGACATATTTCGTACGTACTGCTTTCCCTTAAAAGGCACTGTGTGTTAGATGGAAGATCGGTGACTATAATCGGTAGCTACGCAGTTAGGCTGGTTAATGGTGTGGCGCTGAGCGATCGTTTTTTGTGTTACCCGTCATCTTTGTGCGGCACATCAATACAGTGCATAACCCTTTCCGGTTAATTGCGTTCACTGGGCATCCGTAGCATTCGTAACCTTGTTTGTGCGCGTGCATATTTTGTGTTTTAATTTTCGAACGCTTGCGTCCGACTGCAACGCACCTCTCGATGCATCCTCATCAGTTTCCCCGTTTGCTCTCTTTTTTGCATTTCAGTCACCGTGGCGCACGCTAACACAACAAATTCGTCCTTCCTCCAGTATTCATTTAGGAATCTAGTGAGTGTACAGATTTGTTTCATTGGTCTATTGGTGTCTGTCCTGTTCACATGTCATCTTTGGTTAATGCTAGTCACATTGGTGCTCTCAGTTTAAGACACTTGAACGAAACCTGCATGCGGTGTAGCGTAGCAAAGCCTTGTTTCTTCATTTTTTTCACTGCAGACAATAGAATTTCATTGTGGTTTATAAGAGTACACATACTGTTGACACAAGTGGTTCTGAACGCTATCTTACATAAGAGTAAATGTTTGTAACATTGCTGCCATGCGATCAACTTCTTTGGACCAACTAAAGATCTGGCATTTATTCATCATCTCTTTTCGCAACTTTGTCTTCTTGCACCACGTTTTTCTGCTGTGCTGTTAGCTAAACAGTCAGAATATGAAGATTGCACTTGGCTTGATTTCTTGAACTATAATTACGCATCAATAGTCTTAACTCCTGCGATCGTGCGCTCATTGTTCAGTTCCTAGTCATCCATCATTGGCTTGTTATGAATTTAAGTTTAGACCGAGGCCATCACAACTGAAATTGTCAGTTCGAACCCTAAGGTCATACCTTTTCATATTTCCTTGCTTGTCACTATGGTGTCGCTGCCCATGCTATAATTAAAAATATGCCTGTTGGAAGTACAGTATGATGAGCGGCAGTACACAAATGGTACCATTTTGCTGTGCCTCAATTCTTCATGGAATGCCTTTACTTGCAAGAACTAGTGTTTGAGGAGCATGATATAAAGCTCTAATTTGTGGCATATGAGGCCAATAGTGTGGTAGGTTAGGCAGATTTGTGCTTGACAGCCACATTTCTAAGCACATATTTTCTTGTCTCCCCCTTTAGCCTTCTCCACATTGAGGGGAATACAGAAGAGTGTCTCGAAGGGCCAGTCGGCACATGTCAATGTGTTCAAACTAGTGCAAAAGCAAAATAAAGGCTAAGAAACATTGGTGATGACAAATAACTGTGCACAAGTTTATCGCGACTGAAGGTGTAGGCTAAAAACAAAATTAAAAAACGTTAATTGTCACATGGTCGGAGTGAATAACTTAAAACAAATGTCCACCACGAGTCAAGATAGCACAGTTAACTTAACAAAAACTAAATCTCCTTTTCAATAAGCATGATTGAGAGCTTGTTGTGACGCATGATTTTTTTTTTTAATGGATCATGAAGGCTTCAGGGATTGCGTGCACTATCAGATTTCGATCATGTGAGGACCACACTGTGGCTGTGCCCACTCTTCACTGACTGTGTGGTCCTCACACGATAGTGAAATTGGATACAGCGTTAAATCTATGAAGCATTCGCGATCAAGCAGAAAAGGATAGCGTGCATCAGTGAGTCTTCAATCATGCTACTTAAAAAGGAACACCAAGAGTGCTCTCTTTTTCTACCATATTCCATTTCTTCCTTTGTTTGTGTGCTGCGAAATTCGCCATCATGAACCAAAACCAACTAGCCCAAGCTACGACATCTATAAGTTAATAAGGAGGTTGATTTCTACAGCGGAAGCTGCTATGAGATCACAAAAGCAATTTTTGGTGCCGTAGTTGTCTGTAACCGCTATCATGCCAAATAAAAAAGGATTTTCTTCTGGCCCCCTTTGAAAAAACTCTCTTGTCGATGGCGGCCCTTCAGTTGAGAAATCTTGGCGCTGCCCCTATTCTCTGCTCCGCAGAATGACAAAAGATGGCGAAGCGGGAGCTTCCCAACTTGATAAAAGTTGTGATGTATGGCTGAGTGGGCATCTTGCAAGCATACTTGAACTAGTAGCTTCAGGAGAGTTTACAATGGGTTTTAGAAACACTGGTCTTGCAACTTTCACTGTGACAGGGTCGCACCTTCTGTACAGGCCTGGCGTTTTTTTTTTTTTTTTTGTCAAGTTGTGTTATGCCGACTCCTGGCAGACATTCATTGCAGCTTCATCATAGTGGTCATGTGCCAGTTTATGGTCCTTTTTGTTATTGTTTTTATTATATAGTTTTGGTGCAGTAAATTTGTGCACAGTTGTTTATCAGTGCTTGTTTTTTGTTCCTTTGCCTTTGCCGCATTTTCACTGCTTGGGAATATAGTACTACATTAGTATATAGAGTGCACAAGATCTGTATGTGTTGATGGCAAACTAATCCACTGCATACAGCCAGCTTACTCTTTCTGCTTTTCGCACTGAAAGCATCTGGAGATTATAATTGCATGTATGTAGTTAAATGTGAAACTTACATTGCTTCATGATCTCACTCCTGTAGTCTTAAAATGCCGGACTAGGTATCGATACCTCGCTGCCTGTTCCAATTATAATGCAAGGCATGATAAAGCACCTTCTTTTGTCAGCTTTTACAGACTGGTGGGTACTTATTTTGAAGCTCCATTGTATCCACTATAAGAAACTGTTTTTACTTGATAGTGTCTGCTTGTTAGTGTCTCATGAATTATAAAGCAGTGTCGACATTTACATAATTTGTCGCCGACTGGCTGATTGAATGTAGTCATGCACGTAATGCATGTTTTGTTATAAGAATGGTATGAGAGTGTACAGGCTTAGCAGTTCTAACTTGCTTCTTTATTATTATTATTAATATTATTATAATTATTATTATTTTATTATTGTTACATAAGAGGGGCTTCAGAAATCTCAAAGGCATCATTGATAGAACCATCACATCACGTTTCACCATTTTCTTGCACCTCATGTGACAAACATAACTTTAATGGCTGGCACTACGATAATTGGTTGGAAATGTGATTGCGTAGCTCTGTGAAGGCTTGTTGTTCTTCCGTTGATAGAAAGGGCGCATCTGGCCGTGTCAGTCTTGTAAGAGGTTCCGCAATTTTCCAAAATCCTTTGGCAAAACAACGGTAGTAGGCACAGAGTCTGAGGGATCGCTGAACAGCCTTCTTGTCTCCAGGACGAGCGAAATTGGCAACAGCAGCCAACTTTTCTGGATCTAGTCGAACACCCCCTGGGCTCACCACATGGCCAAGAAACTTGAGTTCCTGATAGCCAAAGTAGCACTTTTCAGGCTTGATAGTAAGGTTCGCTCTCCTTATTGCAGTGAGGACACTTATTAGTCTTGATAGATGTCCGTCAAACGTGCTTGAAAGCATGACCTCATCCAAGTATCGTCCAAGACACGTCTGCCACTTTAGTACAGCAAGTAGAGTGTTCATCATGCGTTGACATGGGGCGGGAGCGGAACAGTGACCGAAAGGCAGCACTTTAAATTCATAGAGCCCGTCCGGAGTCACGAACGCGGTTTTCTCACGATCGCCCTCGTCAACTTCAATTCGCCTGTACCCTGACTTGAGATCTAATGATGTAAAGAACTGGGCATGGTGTAGAGGGTCTAAAATGTCATCAACCCGTGGCATGGGGTAAACGTCGCGTTTTGTGACTTTGTTAAGCCGTCGGTAGTCGACGCAGAAGCGTAGTGTGTTGTCTTTTTTCTTTACTAGGACAACCGGTGACGCCCACGGACTTGTTGAGGGTTGAATGACGTCATCGTTCAGCATTTCTTGTACTTGACGCCTAATCACCTCTCTTTCCTTCGGGGACACATGGTATGGATGTTGGCGAAGAGGCTGCACCGACTCCTCGGTAACAATGCGGTGTTTTATAACGGTGGTACGTTGAACTTTCGATGCTGTGGAGAAGCAGTTTGAGAATTCCGTCTCAAGGTTTAGCAGCCGCTGTTTTCGTGAATCTGGCAAGTCTGGATTAGTGAATGCGGCTGCCCAGGTCAGCACAAGCTTTTGCATGCGGTGAAGTCGTATCCAATGTGCCGACATTGGAAAAGTCGGTGGTTTCACCGCGGAAAGTGGCGGTGCTTCTAGGAACGTGCTGAATTTCATTGCTGAAGTTGGTCAGCAGAGCTCTAGAGTGTTTATTCTCTAACTGAACAAGGCATCAGGCTAAGCAGATGTTCCGCTTGAGCAGCAGCGGGATATTTGCCTCTGCAATACCTTCGTAGTCATTGAATTCATCGAAAACGTCACAGGTTACCAAGGTCAACACGCTACTCTTCGGCGGTAACGTGACTTCATTGTCAACAATTCTCAAAGCATTGACGTAACTGCCGTGAGAGTTGCGCACTAAAGCGTGTGCTGTAGAAAACGTCACCTGCGACTCTTGCAAGTCGATCACGGCTTTGTTGTCATGCAGAAAGTCCAGTCCGAGAATTAGGTCCCTTGAGCAACTCGGCAGTATTACGAAATCTCCGAGATACATAAATCCGTGAATACTGGCTCGCGCTGTGCACCGTCCCACCGGAGTGAGAAGATGGCCTCCTGCCGTACGTATGTGCGACCCAGCCCACTGGGTAGAAACCTTCTTCAGCCTGCAGGCAAGACCCATGCTCATAATGGAAGTGTCTGCCCCAGTGTCGATTACCATTACTTCTTCGTCGTTCACAGTTACCGCAATGTTTGACGTCACCACTCTTCATACCACGTTTGACTGCGTCTGTACACCTTTTTGCTGCCGTTGCTGTTGTCGTAGTGGAGGATCTCCCGTAGAGTCAGCGTCAGCGGCCTCACTTCTGGAGGTCGCTGAACTTAGTTTTCCCGATTTGTAGGACTGGGTGAACAGCGTCTCGGAGCGCCGCATTTATTGGCTGGGCTCGGTGACCTGTAGCGAGCAGGTGACGACAAGCGGGCCTTTTGTGGCCGATGTTCGATACTGCGACGATTCGAGGTGAAACTCTCTATTTCCAGTGGTCGCTTGCCAGGTCGTGGACGAGGAGCATTAGGCGAAAATCCATGGAGACCCACAGGGCGGTATGAACATGTTCGGTAGACGTGTCCAGCTTCCCCGCAGTGGAAAAAAAGGGGCCTGTGGTTGGATGTACGCCAGATGTCACTCTTCCTCGGTCGTGCTTCGGCAGTCAACGGCGGGCTGCGAGGACAGAAGTTTACCTCCATTTGCTGAGCGCGTCGCTCATTGGGGTAAAACACACTGGGTGAACTGCACGATGCAGGACGTCGCACAGCTTCCGCGTAGCTCATTTCGACGGAGTGCCTCTGTTGTGGCACCTCTAACTGCTAGGGAGCGTGAACGGTTTGTCGTAGCTCTGTGCGTACCATCTCCGCAGCGGAGAGCTGCTCTACAAGTGAAGCAGTCACCTGCATCTTTTGTAGCTCCTCCTTAATGAGAACTCTGATTAGCTCTCGCAATGCACTGATGTCATTGCCGAGAGTGATAGAAGTGACCTCACTTGGATGTACACCACGGTTATACTGCCTGGCACGCTGTTGAAGGGCCCTCTTCATGGCAGTGGCTTCCTCATGGAACTCCACAAGTGTCGCAGGCGGGTTTCGAATCAGGCCAGCAAAAATTTCTTCTTTAACACCATGCATTAAGTGGCAAACTTTCTTGGACTCGGTCATAGAGGGCTCCGCACATCTGAAAAGCCGATCCATGTCCTCTATGTAAGTCGTCACCCTTTCGTTAGGGCCTTGAGCCCCTGCCCCTATAGCACGCTCCGCTGTCTCTTTCCTGTCCTCTCGGGCAAAGGCCTTGAGGAACTGCCGGTAAAACTCATCCCATGACGTAAGCGTTGCTTGATGGTTCTCAAACCACGTTTTTGCGAAGTCCTCAAGAAAGCATTACACATAGCGTAGCTTACGCTCTGGGGTCTAATCGTTGATGACGGCGACCCGGTTGAAATGCTCGAGCCAGTCGTCGGCATCTTCAAAAGCAGCTCCGTGAAATGTCTTTTGTGTCTTGGGCTGGTTGACAACCAGGTGCACTGGTGCTGGGGCAGTGGCTTTAGGCAGTGTTTAGTTCTTAATCCTCTGACGTTCAGGCATCAAACCGTGCTCGAGTTCCTGGAGACGACGGCTGGAACGTACGTGCACAGGGGTAAGCTCGGCTGAGCTACTTGATGGGCTTGCGCCAGGGGTGCTCTCTGGGGATTATATCATCTACCGTAGCCCGCACCTGCACCAGAAAATGTCACAAGGACACAGGGACGCAGGCACAAAACAGGGCGTTTACTTTCGTAACTAAAGGCCGAAAGCACGAACACCAGAGCACGCGCCCACACAACTACTTCGTTATCAGAGGCTGGCCGCTATAGTTGCCAGCCTACATTGCATCAATATGAACCACCTAATGGCTTAAGAAAAAGGTGTTGCAGGACCTTTTAAATCGTCTAAAAAGTACTAGCAAGTGTCCGGAGTGCCCGTGCCCTAAATATCACAATAACACGATGAACAAGTTTTTCTTTTGGCGCTTGAAGACTGGATGCATCATCGCATTGTACAGTGGCTCGCTCCGGTCCCTCACTTGCGGTCATCTTGGTGCACAACTACTAAAAGTATTTGCTTTTTTTTTTCCTTGTCATTTCACTAAGGCCAGTTTTACTGCTGGATATTATTGGAATCTTTTGTTTTGCCACAGCATCACGAACATTTAGTTCATGCCAAGTCTGTCATCTGAGGCCAGCTTCAATGTCAAATTAAGAAGTAATTCATATTATGATATTTATTAAACATCCTCCTTCTATTTGCAGGTAACTTGTGAGTTCCTGCAACTTTGTTTATCACTGACGCACATTTTTTCAAACTGGTGAAAGGGTTATGAAAAGCGACATTGACGACCACCTATTTCTAGCGCAAAGCTTCAAGGAAAGGCATATGAATCTATCATAAAGAAAGTTCCTGAAGCCCTCGTAAAGAAAGGGACTGCCTCGAAAAGAAAACGTTGGTCCTGATTTCGATCCCAGGATGAACTTATTTTTGGCAAATCGGCTAAGAAGCATTCTGGGAAATCTATATGGACTTCGTTGTAGCTAGCCGTGTATTATATAAACGGGTGATTCTTGATTTCTCCTTTGATTCTGCAACTTAAAACATAGGTGTTAGAAGGTTTTAACAGCATTTCACTGCAAGGATTCAAAGCAGCCTCGCGTAGTGTCTTGAAGCTGAGCTCTGGTATTGCGACCGGTCCTATGATGTGTGTCGATGGGATGCTTGACTATTGTCCCTATTGTGTGTGCCTGTACATAACCAGACGCTAGTGGAGTCGAGCAGCCTGTTGACAGGAAACTGCAGCAACCGCACTTGCAGTGACCAGCCCCCACTCCGTAACCAAGCTCAGCCGCTAGACTTCAGAATGGGCCCCCAGCGTCGCCGGCGCGCTGACAACCACGATGATGATGCCTTTGGCGGGAACAAGCGTCTTCGTGGGGGAGCACACATTGGGTGAGTTTTTGCCTCGCTCCTCTGTTGGGTCTCAAATGTCAGAGAGCACTTGAGTTGCCCTGTGAGACTTCCACGTACAAATTGTTTTTAATGCATATGGGCGACTGCCTTGGTCAGCTTATCGCTTCACGGAAGATCAACAGGGAAGGGGCCACATCTAGGCAGATTGCACACTCGGTGCTGTTGTTGCATGTTGCATAGTCGCATTTTCCTTATGTCATTTTCTACACGCAGTCACAGAGTGCTTCCGAGATGCTTACTAAAAACGTGTATTCCCTTATAGAGAAAAAAAAGTGCAGATTTCAGCTAAAATCGTTTTATTTCATTGAAAGAAGGCTTTGGCAAGTTAACTAGATAGCTAATGCATTTTTAACACATTATATAAGGTCAGCTGCATCAGTAATGGTACTATTCTTAATATTGTCATAAGTCAAAAGAAGTCATGGTGGCTTGTCTTTATAATGTTGCCCTTTAACATGCGAGCCAAAGTTGGTCAATGAATGTCTTGTTTAGCTACCTGCTATGAAAATTTGCAGAATAATCACCTTCAAGTAATTTTTCTCCTGAATAGTGCTGTATGCTTCATGCAGTCTGTCAAAACATTGTTTGAGGGAAAATAAAGTGAGAAATAAATACCCTATTTGTCCGAATAAGGATGAATTCCAGGAGAAGACAGAGGCTTGAAGAGATGAGAAAATTCTCGAACAAGGAGTGACACACCTACCCTGTTCAAGGATGTCTCATTCCCTGCCTGTAGTATAATCTGATGGTTCCTGTAGATAATGTTGTCAAGGAAAACAGAGGGGACATTATTTTGTTAGCTTATATCTCCTACTATAATTAATAATGATAAATGAAAATTTAAGGGGAAGAAAAACTTTCTGCCATGGGGAATTGAACCTAAAACTTCAGAATTTCATGTCTTACGTTCTACCAGTTGAGCCAAGCGTGTGATTGATCTTTAGTCCAATTTGTTGGGTATTTCTGTATGTGTGAGTTCTGGGAAGCTTCGCTCATACCCTGGCGGCAAATGTGGAACACACTTTTTTGTTATGAGGAAGTATGTGTAGCAGGTGCCATTTCTCATGTGCTGTAATGCAGCTTGAATAGTCCTTTTGCCATGCTCACCTTCATAATCCTTGTGCCTCCAGGTCTAAAAGAACTCTCTTCAATAGCGAATCTACTATGTCGAGCTTTTCTGAGAAGAGGTGCCTTGCTCTCTTCCAAGAATACACCTGTAAGTTCAAATTCATGTCACAAACGCTTTACGGTAGTTTTGGAACATTGTGGCTATAGGCCTAGTCAAACAAACGCTACGCACCGGTACATTAATGCAAGATTTTTAAACGCACCTGTCTTGTTCTGTATTCATGAATTCTCGAGTGCCTAGGCAAGGAAAAAAAAAGCAAAACTGATGAATACTGGGCACTCGCACTGTAATTGTCTTTGTGAAAACCTGAGTGATTGTAATGTTACAGCACGAAATTGATATTTTAATAATTGAAACTAGGTTTAATGACTGGTATTTATGGTCTAGTTAAAACTTAAATGTTTGCCCCACCGTGGTGGTCTAGTGGCTAAGGTACTCGACTGCTGACCTGCAGGTTGCGGGATAGAATCTCGGCTGCGGCGGCTGCATTTCCGATGGAGGCGAAAATGTTGTAGGCCTGTGTGCTCAGATTTGGGTGCACGTTACAGAACCCCAGGTGGTCGAAATTTCCGGAGCCCTCCACTACGGCGTCTCTGATAATCATATGCTGGTTTCGGGACGTTAAACCCCACGTATCAATCAAATCAAAACATAGATGGCTGGAATTTGGCGTGATCTCAAACTGTTTCTCAGCTAGAACAAAGTGAAGGGTTGATGTTAGGTAAAAAATTGGTAGTTTTTTTCATACACAATCGTGAAAAATATTCCAGTATAGTCGATATGCAAGATGTACGCTCTCTTTTTCATCTCTAATGTGTAAAAGTTTATTATTACTTTTATGCCAGGTCATTTGGCATCACTTATATTTTTTTGAGCTCATAACTATTAAATATAGTGATTAATCAATATAGTTTAAATGGACATAGTGAATTATCAGTTAGAACAAAGTATGTAAGAATAGTTAATAATAATAAAGTATTGCTAATTCACATTATAATGAATTTCAAAATGTATTGAAGCTCATTTCATGTCAGGTGAGACTTTGACTCATTGTTATTATGTCAGAAATAAGATTCTGATAATATTGTATACTGTAAAATGTTGTAATAACTATGGCAAAGGCACATATTAAGTGCTCCATTACTGCTGGAATTATGTGATATTGTCTGATGACAGCTATATTGATCCTCGTTATAATGTTCTAACATTTGGTGTAAACCATTCTATAAGAAATATTCTGTTTTCCAACTCTTGATGAGCACCAGAAGAATCATTTCTAGGACAAAATAGGGTGGGGGGGGTGACATCTGGTGGTGTTAAGTAGAACATACAATATTTGTGATGTAAAACTCTAAGCTAGATTAAGTGTACAATAAATACCTTGAAAGATTTGAAAAAAGTGAATAGCTCGTGTGAACCCTACTTGATTTACTGACAAGATATCTGAACTGATTTTTTGTTATCCATTGTTGCATACTGTTGTTCGTGCCCTTGTATAACAGTTTATTAAAATAGATGTACAGCCCTGTTTGTCTACCTTAATCCATTGAGTGCTTCTCACATAATGACAGTTGACCTAAGAGGCACTGGCTGTGATTTTTTTTGTGGCAGTACAAATACACCGAAAACTTGTGTGCATCTTTTAATCTATTTCTTTCTACTGCTAGGCTTTGAATATGGACCAGTTATACCCACCCCTCCCATATATCAAACTTTAGCGGTTCCCATTGCACTTGCAGCGGTGGATGAGCCTAGAACGATGGGACCTGAAGCTATGGAAAAATTTTGTGAGGATATTGGCGTCGAGCCTGAGAATGTGAGTTCTTTGTATTATTTCACAACCAGAGTCTGATGAACTATGCCTCTTACGAGGAACCTAACAAAGCGTTTATGATTTTGTGAAAGTCCCAACAAAAGTGCGTTGTTTGAAGTGGTTGGGTTTGTCTGTTTGACATTCTGCACTATGGTGTAACCAACCTCTGTTTGACTAATTGTCACTTGTGTAACACTGTATGGATATACTTGAAAATGTATTGATGCCACCCCCTTTTTTTTAAGTTCTACCTTCTCTTAAGTTTAAATCAGTGGTGCAATTGTCATGCAACAGTTACATGAAGTCCTTCTACTTATGTTACTGCGTCGGTGAAATACTCAGAGGGATGTCAATAATCTTAATATTGTTCATCGTAAGCATCTAATTATCCAGTAATTTCACCATCTCAATCAGACCTCTCCCCATCTTACCCCGCTTGTGCACCCCACCCCCTTCCAGGCAATTCATGATGCTGTATATACGTGTTAGCCCACCATTCTCTTTATTTCCCTGAGTAAGTGCAGAAAAGCTAGGAGGGGGATATTTATTATTCAGTACGAATGCATTCAAGCCTGCACCAATAGGCACACACTACAGGCTGACATCGTGAGTCAGACGGCCTTCGGAGAACATTGCCGAAGGCATGGCACGGGACTATTTCATTACAGAGGTGTCGTGCTTCAGTTGTCTGGGCTTTTCTGCCTTCTTAAGTTGTATTCAACTATAGATTGCTTACCCTTAGCCGCAAGTATACACGCACACTATTAGCAGACTGCTTTTATTGCAGTGTATTTTTATTGGCACAGTTCTGTATAAAGGTTGAATCAATAACATTGCCTTATGTGCCGTATGTTCCATATGCAAGTCATGGATGCTTTAATTCTGTGAGTGCATCCATTGCATGAGTACATATGCTACTTAATTTCTTTTGTACTCACTTATTGTTTATATCTTTGCAGATTGTCATGCTGGTGCTAGCGTGGAAAATGGGTGCCAAGCACATGGGATTCTTTAGTGAAGAAGAGTGGCTTCATGGTCTCTCGTCCCTACAGTAAGTCGGCCATTATTCATGCGCTTGCGGGAATGGTCATGACACGAGCGATAGTTGTAGCATTGAGGACGTGCAGACATAGTGTTCGCATACACACGAGGCAGAATTTGGCATGAACATTTTGCATAAACACATGCTCAGGCTCCAGAGAGTTGGGAGACAATAGCGGTACCGTTGGAGAAATCTTGCAACACTGCAAGTACATTCCTAGAAACTTGTGCCACGCTTAACACAGGGCATGGTAGTTTAGGTAAAAGAATCGATGGCTCGCTGCATTGTCTCAGTTCTTAAAATCCCCTGCTGCCTTTCATGGTACCTTGGCGGCTAAGCTGTTGCAGTGCTAAGCTCAAGTTAGTAGGTTCGAATCCTAACTACAGTGACTATATTTTGATAGGAGAAAGATTTTACAGTGCATGTCTTTTTGTTTGCTGGTTGTGCAGACGACGGCTGGGGATATGATTACAGTGATTTCACTCCTGCATAAAAGTGCGCCAAATGAAGCTTACTGCGCCGTCCTGCTGATATCAACGGAAATTGCCCCGAACTGCTCCAAAGTCGTTGGTTTGGGGCCGTCTATCACCGGCAATAGCCACGCTGGCGTGTCAAAACATATGCAGCTTATTGTCAGGGCCGCAAAAGTCACTACCACGTTACTAGAATTATTGTGCTGAATGATCAGTAGCTTGACGTGCGTCCCAAGTAATCCCGAGTGCCGGTATAACTTTTGTTGTGGAAGTCTGCTCAATGGCAAAACCCGCTCTCCGCAGCAGCTCGTGATGTCTAGCGCAATTGGTAGTGTGCCAGTGTGGCACACTACTAATTCATCGACAGACGTCGCTCGTTTCAATAGTCGCACTGCGCGTAATTTAAGCAATTTTCACTAATAACTGCTCGTGGACCGGCAGAATGTCTACGGCGGCGTGTTATTTCTGGGCATCGCAATCGAGTTTGCCATGCTTCGTGTCCATAGGAGAAGAGCACGTGAACAGTGGGAACGTGGTGGCACTTTTCCTCTAATATATGTAATTCACGGATATTCATCCAAAACAGCTTTTTCGTAATTCTGTCCTGTAGGCACTCTTGCACTAAATGCCTTTAAAAAGTTCTGCGCTTTCGAGCTCTTGAGTACTGGGGCCCCAGTGCGAATTTTATGCATTCTTTTTTTAAACAAATATCTCATTAATTGTCGGAGCAGCCGCAATTTAGTTTTAATACACGTAGCTAGTATAGAACCGGTGCACCCGAATATCGAACTCCCGCACTGCTGTACACATGCTATATCGAACGCTGTGCCGCGCTGAAGCCCAGAAGGTGGGTCTTTCCTAGGAAACGTTGATCTACTTTCAGCCGCGTTTTAACAAGTTCCGATTCCTTTGCTCGTGCGGGTGGCAAGAAAGCGGCATTAATCTATCGCGCTAATCTGGTTCATTGCGGGGCACTTGCGAGCACACCATTACGTTTGATGCGTGATCTGCGCGCCTTAACGTGTGGGCATAGTGTTTTTCAAAAAGTCTGATTGTCGAAGACACCCAAATGAAAATTCAAAGTGATTCGGCGATATTGCAATCCCTTCCTTATTTGTTAGCGCACAGTGGTATGCGATCCTGAAAAGCATGGCCTTCAAAATGTGCAATCTCGTGACGTATTTTTGGTGGTTACAGTTTTAAAACGCATGCTTCAGAGGCTATGGTTCTTCTAGCTTTTTGCATCAAAGCAGCTGAAAGCAGCTACTGTCAGCTATGAAGCCACAAGTTACATCGACATCACCAACATGTCGACGATGGGAACATGGCGTTGTCTTTGGTGCCTTGTGGGCTTGTGTACTTTTCACCTCATTCTTGATAGATCCTCATTCGGGAGTTAAACAGAACTTCAACCCGCATGTAGCGATTAAAATTATGACTCGCACTTAAAGCAACTTCAAGTAAAGCAGCGTCGCATACTTTGCTTGCGGGCCATGTGATTACTTTGGGTGCGTCATGACCACTGACAACGGCGTACGGTGCCTTAGTGAATTCTGCGACATAGCGTTTTTGGGCACCATCTCAGACAGTTGGCGACTTCATTGGTGCAGATGACGACTTAGCTGTCTCATAGTGCATCGATGCTGAGATCATGGCTGCTTTTACCGGAGTCACGGAAGTCTACCATTGCATTTATGAATATGCCAGTGCCTTCCCTGTTGCCGCTAACCATCCTTTTAGCGCTTTACAAAGCTTGAAATGGCGTTCTTTGTCAATCAACGTTTTTGTGGCCGAAGGAGCGGTATTCGCATAATTGAAAAGCTTCAGTCATATTGAGGATGACTAGAGCTTGATGACACGCAAGAAGCAAGACAAGTTTATGGACTGTTTTTATGCGAAATGAAGTGTGGTAACTTACAGTCACACTTTGTCTTCATTACACTGTGAGCATATCATTATGTAACGATTTTCCATGCCTGAAATGCTTTAATTTAGGCCTTAAATATGCGTATTTTGTATTTCAAAGTGTTTCGCGATCCCCTTCAAGTTCGATATATGCGGGATCGACTTTTAGTTGTCACATGCCCTCCCCCCCTCCCTCCAACTCGTGCTTCATGCGTACATGCAGTAGTCATTTTGGCAATGTACAAAAAGGAGAAAACCATTATGAAAGTGCTAGTTCATAGGTATGTTGTATCATCACCAAGCCTGTTTATTGAAAATAAACATGTAACAGTCAATGTACAGTAGGCTCTCAATAAGTGGAAATCTGTAAAAATCAGGTCTTCCAACTCTGGTGATTTTTCGAGGTCAATGGATCTCTATGAAATTTATTGGATATGTTAATTTGCACGTTTGAACCATTCATGGTGTATTTCAGGCTTGAGAGTTTCGTAGATTCTTCTAAAATGAATTTTATTACTTGCCTCCAAATTATCACCTCGCTTGCCAGAATTAATGGCAAAATTGTGTGTGTGTGACGTTGATTTTTGCAAAGTGGAAGCGATGGAGCTGATGTGCCAATGCAGCGTCTGCTTTGGATTGTGTGGGAACAATTGTCTCTGATATCACTGGTTTAGTACTTGTATTCTGCACCCCTGTCCACCTTTTGGTAAACAAAGCTCCTGCTAAATGGAACATATTTTCCTGGTCCTTTAAGGTTTCATAATCTAGAGTCTACTGTAATTTTGGTGAAATGAATTGAACCCTCCTAATATACAGTTACATTGGCAATACAGTGAGATTGGAGCTAAGGATTTCATATCTGAGTCCATTCAGACAACTCCTGCTTGTGGTAGGAATTTGCAAGCTATAATGGAAATACCTTTGTCAGAAAGTTGTGGCATCAACAAGCCACCAACCTCGCCTTGAAGCACATGAAACAGTATTCTAGTATTGGCTGTTTTCTTGCATTGTTTCGATACTGAAGATTCATTTACTTTTCCTGAGGCATATATTTTGCCGTCTATCTTAATACGTTTGCGTAACTGGTTACTAGCTGTAGTGGATGCACTACTATGTGCAAACACTTAAATATTTTCTTTTACAGGTGCGACACGATTCAGAAGATTCAAGGGAAGCTGGACTACTTGAAATCTCTGCTGAATGACCAAAATCACTTCAAAAGTATCTACAGATATGCCTACGACTTCGCTAGGGTGAGCTGTTATGGCTGTTTGAGAATTTGGACACACACCATTTCTATTATGGGGCACAGAAAGTTCATTTAGTAAATATTTCTAAGTGTTGAATTCTGCTATTGTAATGGAAGGTGCAGTAAACTTGTAGTAAACAGAAATATCTTGAATTGAACTGCTGCCTAAATGGAAGAAATGCTTCTTATATGATTAGTTTCAAAGTAAAAGTCTGCAACTTTGTTGATGTCTTAGTAAATGGAATTGAATGGAACATATTTTTATAGTCCCTTCATGTTCTATCTAGGGACTACCATACTTTAAAAATGTGTTGTGAACTTCAGAACTGTCAGCATAGCTTCTGACTTATGATCTCGTTATGAAATGTCCTATGCGTAGGCATGCCCATGGGGAAAAAGTGGGAAGGTTCTGTCCCATGATTGTTTAGTTTGCGGGGTTACCGTGTCTACTCGCATAATGAAGGCACTTGCATAATAAACGCACCCCCTACTTCAGTCATCAAAATCTGGATTTTTATTTTTCCTGTGTAATAAACGCACCCCCTACAGTCGTCCACTGCAGTCCCGCTAACTGACACCTGGTACCTCCTTGCCCATTGGATCTCTTTAGCCCACCCCTCTGCGCCACCTCGGCTCGCTTCCTCCCCCCTTTTGCCCACAGCCACACGCCATATAATTTTTCTTTCTATCTGTGCGGGGCACGTACTCAGTCTTTTTTTATATATATATCTATGCGCCACAGTAGGGTTCACTAACGGTTTCTGGAAAACCAGAAAGAAATGCTTTTCGCCCCCCAAAAAATTGTGACTATTTTTGCAACATGGTCTCCCATTCTCGCTTTGGTTGCAAGCGAGGCGGCCACCGTATTTTGTCATTAAATCTTGTTATCGACGGTTTGTTTCAATGCTTCAGTAGTAGCTTGCTGTAATTTTGGTTTCTTGCTACAATGTCAACAGCGGCGGTGCGGTCGTCGTGTGAGGTTGCCACAAAGCTGGCTAAGTGCGTCATGGCGTTGTAGCACAAGCTTCTGGGCACCATCGAGATTGCAGCAGATACTACTGTTGCGAGTAAACGATTGCGAGAAAAGAGAGCCACGAAATGCTTCCATGGCTTGCACAGGCGGCGCAGGAACAGCTTGCAGTAGAAAGCGCCTTCAACCACTGAAGTTGAGGGAAGTACAACAAAGAAGCTGAGCGACTCAACTTTTTTTGCATAACCAAAACTTTTCGCTCATACGAAAAAGTTTTCATAAAGTTTTCCTCGCATAATACACACCCCCAACTCTGCTATGATTTTTTAAGAAAAAATTAGTGCATTCATTACGAGAGTAATTACAGTATTGAGGCGGTGTTGGTTTTTACTATGATGGCAGCTGAAGACCTGTAATGTTGCATTCCAAGAAATATTTACTTCCCACCCTGGGAAGCTGGGGACCAAAGGCAGGTCATTGTGAGCAGCAGAGCATTGAGTAATTTTTGTTTATGCATCCTTTGCGAAACTCTGTTTCTTACACACTCATCCACCAGTGAGGGGGGAAGGGCACTGCACTGAAACATTGCTCCCCCTAAAGTGCGAGCATGGCTCTGCCGCGGTGGTCTAGTGGCTAAAGTACTCGGCTGCTGACCGACAGGTCGCGGGTTCGAATCTCGGCTGTGGTGACGATGGAGGCGGAAACATTTCCGATGGAGGCGGAAATGTTGTAGGCCCTTTGTGCTCAGACTTGGGTGCACGTTAAACAACACCAGGTGGGCGAAATTTCCGGAGCCCTCCACTACGGCGCCTCTCATAATCATATGGTGGTTTTGAGACGTTAAACCCCACATATCAATCAAATCAATGTGCGAGCATGGTTATGATTGTTACACGACTTTGATTTTATTCACTTTTGTCCTGCTCTGGACAGCACTGAACCTAAATAGCATTGTAGACATGCTTACATCCCCCAACGTTTCAAAAAAATAAAATTTCTTTTGATAGCTGTACAGTGCACTAAGCTGGTGCATAACAATTACGTGTACTCTGCTTCTTTCCTATTTTAAAACAGATGTTGCTTGATGATAAGGTGCACACTTTGATTCGTGCTGAGGTGGTACCTTTTTTTTTTTTCTTCAGGACAAAGACCAGCGTAGTATGGACATGGCGACAGCAAAAGCAATGCTGCAGTTGCTTCTTGGCAAGCATTGGCCGCTGTGTGCGTCGTTTCACCAATTCCTCGAGGTAAACAACCAAATTTTTTCAAAGAGTGCAGTTGTGCTCGGTTATATGGGCACATCCTTCTAGTAGTACTATGTACTTGAAGTTCGATGCGCGATACATAACTGTCAAGTGGTGCACATTACTGTACGATAGTTAATCCTGTCAACTGTTAGTATGTTTCATTGCATTGCATGACAGTGTTGCAATTAAGCTTACTGGAGCGAAGCTGTCATAATGGACTTGACATTGGAAGCCTTCTCAGCCTGAGCTTCGATATTTTTGTAAACCTTGTTCATCCTTGCACCTTCTTTGGTCATTAGTGCTAATGGGGTTAAGCTTGATTCACAAGCAGACAAAATAGGTTCTTAGCCTTTTGTTGGTAAATTGGGACTAGAACATTAAGGAGCACTAGAATCATCGTGTGCACTGGCATGCGAGCAGGCTTGTCACATGGTATTTTTTGCATTTCGTGGGCATTTGCAGTTAGTAGGAAAACACTAAGACTTAATAAATATAAAAGTCTAAAGTGTCTTATCGGACGCTTATCAAACCGATGAACAACTTTATCATTGGAATGTCCGGCCCGTTTTCGTTGCTTAAGAAGTTATTTAATAAAAGTGACGTAATGAGGCAATTAACCAGAACACAAAGTATAGTCTGACTCACTCTAGGCAAGCGTTAGCAACATGCATTTGATTGCATCGTCATTGCATGTGTCGGCATATTTTTAAACTCTAGGTGAAGATTATATATATATATATATATATATATATATATATATATATATAAGGGGGCGTGAGTGAGAGAAAAGGCAGAGTGATAGTTGTCGAAATAATAAAGAAGACAATAAACAAATGTCTGTTACATGAATACACTTACATTTCTTTGGTTAGTACATAAATATTATACTTATTTCGCACAAAAGCGGGGCAAAAGTCGCAATATCATAATCCTGCGACATCGTTCTGAATGCAACCATGGCACCGGACTCCTGACTTGCCACTGGCCCATGGATGGGTGGCAAAATGGTCATACTTTATTAAGGAAAAGGAAACAGGCATAAGCAGCCCTCTGTGAAGTAGCTGCCAGACAGGATGGCCAACAGACCATTGTCACTAGAAGAGAACCCAAGACAAGTTTAAAAAAAAATGAACCGTGCCAGCGCTAGAACGTGCTTTGCTCCCGATGAAGTGTCCTATAGGGGCCGGAGCCCCTGAGACCCCGCGTCATCTCTGCCTATGCTTCCACAGTATACACAGCTCGAAGGGCAAAAATGGCTGTTACTTTTTTCGTTCTAAGGTTTCTATAAATCAATTATTTGGAGTAGAAGAAAGCTAATGCCCTGGTTATAATTTCTCTTACCATTAGGTTTCACTGAGGTCACCGGTTACTGCCTATGGTGGCCAGCAGGGCTGCATGGTCGTTTAGGAGCCGGAGAAAACCTGCAATTTTAAACGGGCATCCTTAATCATAGACTGGATATTGCGTTAAAATATTTTGGAATAGGCATGTCTAATCCTTATTGAAGCAGCAAATATTACAACTGGGCAGCTTCATTTTCGTTTCACGACTCGTTTAATGCATGCTTTTAAACTTGCTTGCTTCTTATGCAAATAAGTCTGTTTGTGACATGTTAATTATCTTTCATTTTGTCTGCTGATTTGTTCCCACCACCTGTGTAGCAATCCAAATATAGAGTGATAAACAAGGACCAGTGGTGTAATGTCCTGGAATTCAGTCGCACCATCAAGCCCGACCTCTCCAACTATGACGAGGATGGTGCATGTGAGTGCTTCATCTGGTGTCTGTCATTTGAACGGGTCTGTGTTCGCTTCAACTGTGCTTGGTAGCTAGCAGACAGTCATGTCATGTACTAGCCACGAGGCAGGAACGTATCACAAGATACACTTTCATGACTAACTCTATGACTTGATTTTATGAAACTGTGGTGGGGGGGGGGGAAGGAGGGACAGGCTGGTATCTTAAAATTGCTATCAATCGTGTTTCCTTGCTTATTTCTACACCCATGTGACCTGTTGTTACATGGTATAACGACTCCGAAAATGACACCTAAATGTCAGAATTGGCTTCCAGATCTTTTGTGCTTATGCACAAGAATGCAGTATCGCTGTTTTGTTGCATGCAGTGACGACAAGAAAAACAAGCGGTAATTTGGCTGCAACTTGCTTGTTTTATCACTCTCTAAAAAAACGAAGGTAACGCAATGGTGTGGAAGAAATATTAAATATGAAAAATGGTTGTAAGATTCTGTGTGCATTTATCGTTTTCCTGCTCATTGTGAGCCATCAGACTGCAACTGCATTACTCGATGATCTTTACATCACGACTCTTGCATTTTTTTCTAGCACTTTTACTAGCACTTGACACCATCTGCTATTCTTGAAACTCGTTCTGCGCAACACTTGTTCGTTACAGTAAGGACTCGCCTGCTCTGCCGTCACTTGTCACCTTTTCTGCCCACGCCGTGTACCTGCTTTTCAGCAGTACATTGGTGATTACTCCTCAATTTTGTGATGGAAATCTCTCGGTACAAGAAGAGAGGTTTCACAACTAGGGAAAGTTATCCGAGCTGTAAAAAGTTCTCATAATTTAGCTTAGGATAGACAGGCTTCCAAACGAATGGAAGATGTACTGTGGAAATGGTGATGCAGGACAACAAGACGGCTGTTGTTTTTGTCACACACACCAAAAAAATAGGTGCTAAGAAAATAAGCTAAGTGGTGCTAACATGGTTACTAGGCATAGACTCCAAGTCTAGTGGCTAAGGTACTCGGCTGCTGACCCGCAGGTCGCAAGTTCGATTCCCGGCTGCGGCGGCTGCATTTCCGATGGAGGCGGAAATGTTGTAGGCCCGTGTACTCAGATTTGGGTGCACGTTAAAGAACCCCAGGTGGTCGAAATTTCCGGAGCCCTCCACTACGGCGTCTCTCATAATCGTATGGTGGTTTTGGGACGTTAAACCTCACAAATCAATCAGGCATAGACTCCGAGGTTAAAACATATGTGGGCCAAAGTATCCCAAGAGAAAATAGGAAGTTTTCAGTTCACTGAGTACATTGTGCTTTACCATGCCAGTTAGCCTGGATCTGCAAACAATTTCAATGATTTAACTGAGACTTACGCGTGCTCCAACTGGAGACTTTACATGAATCTGACCGTCATAATCACTTATTTAACATACAGTGGACTCCCATTAAACGAAACTCGGTTAAACAGAAAAGTCGCTTAAACGAAACTGTCTTGGTACATTTGGTTGGTATCCTATATATTTATTAATAAACGTTTCGGGTAATAGGAACATTTTTTTTTGCTTACATCGGTTAAATGAAACTAAAACGACCAAAAATCTATGAACGGCGGAAGTGGCCACGGCACTCTTGCAACCATGAAAAATATACCGTAGCGAGCCTAGCCAAGCCAATCTAGCGATCGCACATGTCCGGGCACGCCATGGTGCACGCCAAGCAGCGTTTGACGTTTCGTCGTGAACTTGAGATGGAACCAAAAAACAGCAGCACAATGCACTTTCGCTCGCAATGAAAGTAAAAATCGTTCAAGAACTTGACCGCAACGACCTTTCAAAGTTAGATATTGCGAAAAACTTCAATATTCCCAAGTCCACGCTATCGAGGATACTCAAGAACAAAGGGAAGATTGAAGAACCTGTAAAGCTTGGGAACTTCACTGCGGACAGAGGGCGGATGAGAATGATGGCATACAAAGAAATCGACGATGTTCTTTTTCTCTGGTTCAAGCGAGCATGCAGTGCGAACTTCCCGATCAGCGGCCCCATTTTGGAAGAGAAGGCCAAAGAAATTGCTACTCGGATGGGGATCGAGGACTTCCGGGTGAGCGATGGTGGGCTGAGCCGTTTTAAAAAGCAGCATGGTCTTGTCTTCAAAACAGTTTCTCGAGAAAGTGTGGCTATAAATAGAAATATTTGTAGTCAATGGCAACAGGGGAGGTTGCAAGAAATTTTGGAAGCCTACGATCAATGGGACGTGTTTGATGTTGATGAAATGAGGTTGTTCTACAGAGCACTCCCTACTAAGACTCTTGCTTACAAGGGCGAAACCTGTGCGGGAGGAAAGTGAAGCAAAGATCGTATTACGGTGCTAGTAGGTGCCAACATGGACAGTAGCGAAAAGTTGAAGATGTTATTCGTGGGGAAATCGGAGCACTCATGCTGCTTCAAAGGTGTGTGCACGCTGCCTGTCACATACCATGCGAACAGGAAAGCTTCACAAGCAATCTTCGAGACATGGTTGAGCGATGAGGATAGAAGATTTACCCAGCAGAACAGGAAGGTTATTTTTATTGTTGATCAATGCCCTGCTCACGGTCAAGTCAATAGACTCAAACCGATCAGCCTAGAGTTTCTGCCACCAAATGCGACTGCAATCATTCAACCGATAGACCAGCACATAATTCAAAATTTGAAGGTTCTCTACCACCGTCAAGTCCTCCAGCGAATGCTCCTTTGCGCAGACAACAAAAAAGATTACACTGTGGACATGCTCTCAGCTCTTCACATTCTAACCAATGCCTGGGAATGGGTGAAAGTGTCAACTGTGCAAAGGTGCTTCCACCATCCAGAATTTTCAAGACTAGAAGTCCTTCCAGACTACAAAGACAACATTGCCGAGGCTGAGGAGGCTGATATTCTCCTCAGTCAGGTGACACAGTCTACTTCTTCCACACGAGTAAACTGTGAAACACTTGATGAAAATGTCACCACATGCCGCGAGGACAGTCTTGAGGAACTTATCGCTGAAGTTCGAGATGAGGACCCGTGTTCAAGTGGTGATGAGATGGTGTGTGATCCTGAGCCCGTTGGAGTGGCGGGCAGTGCAGCAAGAGATACTGTCAGCTTGTTGCAGCGCTACTTTGAACATGATGGTGGCACAGATTTCCTGCCCAGCCTTTAGGCCATGCACTCTCACTCTGTGAAAAAATGCTTGAACAAAGCCAAGCAAACTGTTATCACCTCCTTTTTTCCGAGTCAGTAATAGTAGCAAAGTTTTTTTTTCAAATCAGCTATAGTAGTATTGTATACTTCATAACGCTTTTTTTTTTTTCAGTCAGTCACAGTTGGTGTTTTTGAAATAAAGTCAAATTTATTTCATTTTGTAGGCTTTGCTGAAATGAAAATGAAACAAATTTTCTTGCCTGTTCGAGTTCTGTTTAAGAGGAGTATTTGGAAAATAAACAAAATAATACTGCTTCACGCACAACCATTATGGAAATGTTTAAGTATGTCCGTTTACTCGGATCATATGTACAGGCTTTCAGGCTTTTTCAGAGCAGTTACCAAGGATTATCTAGCCGTGCACCCTGAACTGTGGTGAAATGCTGGGGTGATCTACCGCCATGTCACAAACTGTATTCTGCCCTTCACGTGGCAGCACTGCTCACAGCAACAATTCTAATACAAATGCCTGAAAGTTGAAATAAACTCATGGGCACGTTCACCGTGACCCGAGTAATAGTTATAGAACCTTTGCATTGCCGTTGTCGACGCTACCGCATTCTTCTCACCTTCCGCTGCTTTCGTACATTGCCACCTTCCGCCGCTCCTAACCGCTCTCGTTACTCTTCAAGGTGGTGCGACCAACGTGCCTGTGGAGAATCCGTTCCCATTCACGACTACGCTGCTTCGGGGCGAATGTATCGGCTCAATAGAAACACTTGAAATCATCACGACACTTGAAGTTCCTGATGAATTATCAGAAGTCTGCGCCCTCTCCTGTAGTTCCGTGAATGGCCCTTCCGCTGCCGACATTTTCAACCGTATCATCGACGAAGGCCCAAACCCACAGCAGAGGTGTGAGCTTTTGAGCCTCCTTGACAAGTTTCGGCCATCTTTTGACTGTCACAGCGCTACTTTAGGTCGAACATCTACTGTGTGCCATTAGATCCACACAGGTAATCACCCACCATTACAGCAGCGACCGTACCGTGTCTCGCCGACTGAATGCCGTGTCATCGATGAACAAGTAGGTGACATGCTAAAGCGCGGCGTCGTTCAACTATCAAACAGTTTTTGGGCATCGCCGGTTGTTTTAGTTAAAAAGAAGGATGGCACGATACGCGTTTGCGTAGATTATCGTTTAAACAAAATAACACGAAAGGATGTTTATCCTTTGCCTCGGATCGATGACGCCCTCGACTCTTTACAAGGCGCAGAGTTATCTTCCTCCCTTGATCTACGCTCTGGGTATTGGCAAGTGCCCGTGAATCCGGATGATAGGCCAAAAACTGCCTTTGTAACACCAGACGGCTTATACGAATTTAAGATGATGCCATTCTGCATATGCAATGCACCGACAACATTTGAGCACATGATGGACACTATCCTACGAGGCCTCAAATGGAACACGTGTTTATGCTACTGAGATGATTTGGCGGTGTTCTCGCCCGATTTCCCAACGCACCTTCGTCGCTTGGAACAGGTTCTACGCTGTCTCTCTGCAGCAGGGCTTCAACTAAACTTGAAGAAGTGTCGTTTTGGAGCACGCAAGCTGACCATTCTCCGACACGTGTCGAAGGATGGCGTTCTCCCTGACCCCGCTAAGCTACGGGCTGTTCGGGAATTCCCGAGGCTCGCGTCTCTCAAGAAGCTGCGTAGTTTCATTGAGCTTTGCTCATACTTCCGCCGCTTCGTCCGGGATTTCGCCTCGATCATGACACCTCTGACAGACCTACTTCAGGGAGACCGCAATCTATCTGCGTGGTCTCCAGCGTGCGACAGTGCCTTTGCGAAGCCCCGTGAACTGCTTACAACACCACTTGTACTGCATCATTCCGATTCAAGCGCTCCCACAGAAATCCACATGGATGCCAGTAGTGTAGGTCTTGGCGCTGTACTCGCCCAACGAAAGCCTGGTTACTGAGATTAGGTTGTTGCGTACGCGAGCCGCACTCTTACAAGAACAGAAGCAAATTATTCGCTAACTGAGACAGAATGCCTAGCGATCATCTGGGCCATTACAAAATTTCGGCCTTATCTGTACGGCCGCCTTTTTGATGTTACCGACTTACCGACCACCATACGCTCTGCTGGTTATCCTCCCTCAAGGATCCCCCTGTACGCTTGGCACGATGGGCTTTACGGCTCTAAGAGTACGACATCCGTGTCATTTATCACTCAGGCCAGAAGCATGCCGATGCTCTTTCGCGTTTGTCCGTTTCTACTGATATTGTGAGTGTCTCTATCCAAGACAACTTGCTTCCACTATCAAGACCCATCGACATGGCTGCAGAGCAGTGCAAAGATTCGTGGATTGCATCTTTGATGGATTTCCTATCTGAAACACTTGCCCGCCCGCCATCTCGAGCGCTACACCGACAAGCATCTCACTTCGCCTTCTGTGGTGGAATACTCTATCGCTGCAACTACCACCCTGACGGCCGCAAATGACTACTCGTCATACCCAGGCATCTCCATGCCTGCATATGTGCTGTTTTCCATGCCGATCCACAGTGTGCACACACCGGTTTGTTTAAAATCTACGCCAGGCTATGTTTTCGGTTTTATTGGCGCGGCATGTACACATTTGTTCAAAAGTACATTCGATCTTGCACAGAGTGCCAACGCCGCAAGCAAAATTCTAGCCATCCTACTGCACCAATGCAGCCGTTACCGTGCCCAGTGCGACCATTAGACCGGGTCGGAATAGACCTTTATGGTCCTCTGCCATATACATCAGCTGGGAATCGCTGGATTATTGTAGCGATCGCTGGATTATTGTAGCGATCGACCATATCACGAGATATGCAAAAACGGCCGCTCTACCAGCCGTGACAGCACATGACGTTGCGTCTTTCCTGCTGCAACATTTTGTTTTGTGTCAAGGCGCTCCACATGAACTTTCGTGCGACCGGGGCCGCTTCTTTCTCGAGGATGTTATTCAAAAGCTTCCTGCTGAATGCCATGTGATTGACCACTGTACTACCGCATATCGCCCGCAAACAAACGGCTTGACCGTACGTTTCAACTGCACTGTTGGCGGCATGCTTTCTATGTATGTCGCCTCCGACCACACCAACTGGGATCTTACCCTTCCCTACGTAACGTACGCTTACAACACGGCACCTCAAGTGACCACAGGCTTTTCTCTCTTCTTTTTACTTTATGGTCTAGAGCCATCATCTCCAATCGACACCATTCTCCCCTACCGACCCGACTCACCCGAAGGTATACCAGTTTCCGAAGCCGCTTGGTATGCAGAAGAATGTCGGCAATGAGCTCGCACCCTTACAACACAAAAACAAGGGCTACAGAAATTTTGTCACGACGATGAACGGTCCCACTACCAGTTTTCGCCCAAATCTCTTGTTTGGTTGTGGGTGCCTCCCACTGCTGCTCCTGGTACCTCTACAAAGTTCGTCAGCAGGTACCATGTACTTCATCGCGTCATAGAGCAAACTTCCGCTGTCAACTACCGTAATTACTCGAATCTAACGCGCACCTTTTTTCCGGTTAAGCGAGTTCATAAATCGCATGCGCGTTAGAATCGAGTACAAACAAAAAAATTACGGCCAATCTATTGCCATCGGCAAATCTAAAATGGCCGCCCCCTACGTGCGTCGGCATGGCGCGTCGTCCATTTCTGCCTATGTGTTTCTCATGTGCGGCACTTCGTACGTGTGCTGAGGAGTTCATCATCTGGTAGTGCATTAGCATCGACGGCGGGGAATGGCCGACTCCAAAAACTCGAGTGCACCACAATGCCACTTTTAAAAGAAAAGTCATCGCGTGTGTAGAAACTGACGGAAATCGGGCCGCATCGCGGTCGTTCGGAGTTCCCGAAACGTGCGTGCGGGACCGGCGGAAACAAAAGCAGAAGATTTTCGACAGCAAAGCTTTACGCAAAGGCTTCAGTGGACCACAGCAGGGTCGGTTTCCGCAAATTAAAGAGCTGCTCGGCGAGTATGTGCTTTAGCAGCGAGCAGCACAGCGGCCCGTGACGGCAGAACTGCTCCAAGTGCGGGCTATGCAATTAGTCTTAGAAAAAGGTCTAATGCGGAGCCAGTTTAAAGCGAGCAGGTGCTGGCTAACTAACTTTATGAAGAGGAAAGGCTTTTCCCTCTGAAGTGGAACATGCATATGCGAAAAGTTTTGCGGAGGAGTACGATGAAAAGCTTCACAGTTTTCAGAGGTTCGTCCTAAACTTGCGGCGCAACAACGACTACCTGCTTGGGCAAATCGGGAATGCCGATCAGACGCCTGTTTACTTCGACATGCCTGGCACCACAACCGTCGAGAAGAAGGGGGCGAAGCAAGTTCGCGTGCTGACATCGGGCCACGGTAAAACTAGAGTGACGGCAATGCTCCGTTGCACGTCAGTTAGGCACAAGCTTCTCTGTACCTCATATTTAAATGGAAGACGCTCCCGAAAGGAGTCGTTTTTTCGAGTGGTGGGATCATGCGGGCCAGCGAGAAAAAATGGGTGCGCGTTGCAATCGATGTCTTACGTTGTTTTTTTTTTATATTTTTCCGCGGTGGAAATCGGGTGCGCGTTACAATCGAGGGCGCGGTAGAATCGAGTAAATACGGTACCATGTCGAACCCCTCATGCCCACTCCGGACCTGCGTCGCCGAGGCCGCGAAATCGTACACATGGATCGTCTCAAACCGTATCACGAACCACTTGTCCTCATGACACCTTAGAACACCTACTTGGCTCCGTCTTCAGCGAGGGGCAAATATGTAATAGAGAAGTAGTGGGTCATGTGAAGGTCGGCAATCACATCGTCAGTGCTAAGCACGAAACGCTCGCCCCAGACGTTGCGCTATCGCTGGCTAGGCCTACGCTCCTACCTGGTCTCAAATAACAATTCTGGCTGTCTCAGTTCTTTATTATACCTGTAGTATCACAAAGATTCCCCTTTTCCCTTTGGCTCAAAATGGCTGGCAAAATTTCCCCCGAATATGGGAAAATTCCCTGCACAGAACATCACTGTGTTGAGCCACTATGAGACCGCAACGCCAATGTTTGAGCTTGCGCTTGGGGAACCCCCCCCCCCCCCCCCCTTCTTTTTTTTAAAGACAAAATTTTTTTCTTGACAAAATTTTGTTCTGTCTGTACGTTTGTCTGTTTGCGATAGCGATTATCGTTATGGCATCAAAGTTACCAAGCGATACCTAAAATGGCCAACCCCATTTACAGCACCCACCAATATTGCTCAAGTTTCAGCGTTCATACTTGTGTGATTGTCAATTAAAAAGCAATTATTGCGCATATCTGAGGCACCATAACAACACCTCGCTGTTTTGTATGTGTGCCTTTATACTAGAGAAGGCACACACAAGTAATTTCAAGGACCATAGCGTTCATCACGCTGTGCTGACAGTGCAACGTGATGGTCAAAAAGGCAAGTGTTTCCAACGCTTCGCTAAGACGACATGGTGGTGGCACCTGCCCGTCGCTTTGCGTTCTACTCCTTATCGCCTCCGAGAGAGGCACGCATTTTTCTTAGCGGGCACGCACGCCTTCCTTCGTTTTCGGAGATGCCAGATGGCGCTCGTGTTTAACATGCCTCGATGCGTTAGCGTTAGCTTTCGCTACATGGATCGAGATTCTCTAACGCAACGCTTCCAGAATACAATTTGCCATTTTTTTTGGGCAGAACATCAAATAACACTCTCTCCATACGCAAGACTATCGTCTTTCGACGATATTTGCAGTGAAACATGCAGATATGGGGCCTTTTTTTGTTGTTCTTTTGGTGCCAGAAATAGGGGCAAATAATTCAGCGTGTCAATTTGACTAATGACGACAAAACATGATTATGCCTCTTGCTAAAGGTAAATCCATCACAGCTACAAATAGAAAAAGCCTGTAATGCCCCCCGCCCCCGTACCCCACTCGGGGGTTTTACGAATTTCTCTGTTGCCAGGTTGGCAGGTGTGTCAGTGTGAAAATTCGCTTGGTCTTTGCATTTAATGTAGGCAGGTCAAGCAACCTAGTGCTTCCTCTGCGTGATGTACTATAGCATTTTTTACCTGTGGGATCTCTATCGTTGTTTACCTTTGCCCATTAATGTGCAGCTGGTTTACACACACTGATCTCGTCCGCTTGTAGACACCGTATTTGCATTTCTAGCTAGAGCTACCTACAGCGAACTTTTGAATGCACTTAGGAGTAGGAATGATGATGGACTTGAAAAGGTTTGAAGTGTTGTGCTCACCTTTCACCTTATGCCTTAAATGTGTACTGAAGGTGGTTGTTAACATGAACCACACGTATATACTGAATTTCGCAATATTCCAAGCATTTGAAAAGTAGTAAACGCAAAATTTTTTCTGCCAACTGCCTAGAACTGCCTGTAGACACATGTTCCTGATGCCCCTCTCCCCTCCCCCCCCTTTTTTTTCTTCTGCTCAGGGCCGGTGTTGCTAGACGAGTTCGTTGAGTGGCTGCGTGCGAGGTACCCCCACCTAAACCGTGCATCACAGACAGCCGAGGACAGTAGCCATCCTTCATTTGGTGCAGCCTCATGCAGCTGAGGGGAACTGCTCACGTGCCCTCTGCCGCCTCCCCCTAGACTACCTTACCCCTTCCCAACCCCATTTAAGCATTGGGGGGGAGCTTGGTCGCAGGTTTTTGGCACCTAGACCGTTGTCTGCCCCCTTTTGCACTCCCAGTGAATGCCGCAAGAGTACGACACCCCATGTCAAGAGGGCCAAAATTGTCTTAATGAACAGCTTCAGCCCTTGGCAACCTCTTGTCTCGTCTAACTGACTTGTTTCTTTGACTAGTTGGAAACTACGCACACTACCTCTGTGCTGGACACTTCAATTGTTTTTTCTTTTGTCCGCTTGCGGCCTGAACATTTGAAGTCTGTGCATTTGCTGCTATAATTTTATAATAATTTTGCAGCTTAGCTTTTTCACTTTGATAAGACGAAGCTTGAAAAAGTGTATTTAGTTCGTGTAGAAAGAATTTCTGATCGAGTCAGCGTGTGCTGCACTTGTCACAAAATGGGTTGTCTGTTGTGCTTCCGTGATCGTCCTTTTCTCTATTTATTCGTGTTGAAGTGGCGCAGTGCACGGCTTGTTTGCTTGCACACGCATTTTGCAGCGACAGCAGGGACTTCACTTCGATGCCATTGTGGCCAAAGTGCAGTGCCAACAGCGCGTGAATGCTTGCTCTCGTGATCTGCACGTGTGCCTAGGAGCTGCCTTGTCTCTCTTTTTTTTAAAATTTTCTGAACCAAATGTCCGCTTCTTTTCTTTCTTTTTGTGGTGCTTTTACTCCGAAATTCGCTTTTTTCATTTCGTGCACTTGTTCGTCCCGTTTCCCCGACAGCTGCGGGAAAATAATGGAATGTTCAAGAAAACTTTCACCCCACTCGGCTACTCGCTTAAGAGCGTGCAAAAGTGAAAAAGATGACAGAGTGTAATGTTATCGTCTTTTGCACTTTTGCATACCGTTACACGAGTCGCAATGAACCAACTTGCTCAGCAAGCAGCCATTCTTGACCCTCCCCCACCTTAAATATAGTTAATGAATGCACCACGCCCCATGCAACGATGGTCATCAAATGTGGCATATCACGTGCTATAAAGCGCTCCTGTACTGTGCCCTCTTGTCTGCCACTGTACCTAAGGTCGATCATGAGTAGTGTAGTCTGCCTGTGCAAGCCTCTTCTTTTGCGGGGGAGGACGCTCCTTTTAATAGAATGTGTGTGGGCATGCGGAGTGAGTTCTTTGTATGAGGTGCGCAGCAGCTTGTGAATACCTTCAGGAAGTCGGCTGGCTAAGCGTTTTTAGACGGACGGAGAGTCAGATGAGTGGGTGTGCCTTGGTGGCTTCAACAGCAGGACCGAGGACGAGTTTAGCCTCTATTTTTTTTTTTAATTTCTTTTTCGAGTTCTCTGCCTTCGGTTGCACTGTTGCAGCCACGAAGGAGTCTTCCTATCGGAGTGCCAGTAACGCAGGTGGCCTTGGGATGCTTGGACTGCCTAGAGCACTGCTATGTATTATCAATTATACTATAGCAAGGCCCTGCAAAGAAGCTCTGAAAGGAACACATTCCGTAGATTGAATTTACTAAGCATTTGCTTTTGACTATAATACTTTACAGCAGCGCAGTACGCACTTGAAACGGTGCTGCTGCTCTTCCCCCAAAAAAAAGTATGCTGTATTGAGAGTGACCTTTTAAACGAATAAACACTTGAACATGCAAATACACATTACCAAGCTGCAACACCTAGCCCTGTCTCTGTCTTCTGTCCAAGGGAAAGGAGTTAAGGCAACAGGGGTGCAACTACATAGTGCTTTCGCATTGATGACTGTAGCCGAAGAAACTACAGGGTGCTCTTTTAGGGAATAGATTATTTTTATAAAACTTCCATGAAAGTAAAGCTCCTGTCATTTTGCTAACAAACTTTACAACAAGGTAGAAATAAAAATGCAAACTTTTTAATTACTGATTTCGGTGCCGTTGCAGTGCATCATTTATAGCATAACCATTTTTTAAGTCTCTAAAATTGCTCACATGTCTGAACATTTGTCATTGAATTTTAAGGGCGAAATCAAAGCATAACGCCTGGCCTGCAAAAATGTGAGCACTCTGTTATGTTGGATTGAAACTACCCGCGACAAGAAAGTTACGAAATTTAAATCCAGGCATGCTGGAGCAGAATCTGGTCAAAATCTGCAAGTATTATAAAATGTATGAGTAGACAAAATATGAACGTGCAGTGTTTAGCGCTCGTTTGTATGTGAACAGGCACAAAAAGCTACTTTGCCCGACAGGCAAAGGAGGATTTAGTGGCTGCCCCAGAGTTTTGTGCCTCATATACAAAAGAAAGGTTTATATAGCTGTTTTTTTGTGCACAGTTGAAAGGAATAGATAAACATTTAACACTGCATGTAAAGATGAAATTATGTGCACGCACCCACGATTCGACTTGCTGCTTTTCACGAAAAAACATGGTTGCAACGTGCTTTCATCCAAGTTTCATCACATCATTTCCGATGGAGGGGGAAATGTTGTAGGCCCGTGTGCTCAGATTTGGGTGCACGTTAAAGAACCCCAGGTGGTCGAAATTTCCGGAGCCCTCCACTACGGCGTCTCTCATAATCGTATGGTGGTTTTGGGACGTTAAACCCCACGTATCAATCCAAGTTTCATCACTGCAGTTGTGGTCTGGTGCAACAGAGTGGTTGCACTTAGCTCTGTGCGTGTCTCTAAGCTCCTAGTCCTCTTCCCTTCATCTTTGTCACCGTTCTGTTATGGCTTGGTAAGGTGCACAAAACGCTATAACAAATATCTTTAGTTACGTGCAACTCTTCAATTTCTAAATAATAGATTTGTCACAAGTCGTTGTGCACTAAGACTTTCTAATATAAACAACTACCCTTAAGTGAATAATTAGGAAGTTAGTTTTTGTTCATTGTAACAGTGTCTCATTTGCTATGGTAAAGTATTTCTGCCTTGACGTGGAGTTGGGGTGCAAAAATGGCAGATGCTTTATTATCGAGATTTTTATTATTGATATCGTATCTAATGAGATAGCTGTTTTTACTGTTGACCAGTTCACATTTTTATTATTGATATCGTATCTAATGAGATAGCTGTTTTTACTGTTGACCAGTTCAGATTGCCATCGAGTGCTTGCACAGCACCTCCTCGTGGACTTCCACTATAGTGGAGAATTTTATGGTTTACAATTGCATCCTCCAAACTTCTAATTAACTACTGTGACCTATTAATACTCCAGGAAACTGGAGAATCACAATGTAAGCGATAGGTTTTGTGTTACCTTCATCCCAACTTTTATTAACTTATGAGTACGATAATGAAACATGCTGGCCTGGCATATTACACAAGATAATTCGAGGCTACACTTTACAATGAAAATGAATAAGGTCTCTTAGATGGAGGCTACCTACTGAGTAGCAATTGCTGCCATGTGTAGCATTCTCCAAAATAAATGGAAATTGAGAATGTTTTGTGCATGTTGAAGCTAAATTATTCCATAATCGATATGCCCACCCAGTTTCTTGTGTGTTGCATGAACAAAAAAAAAAGCCTCCAGACATCTGGAACCTGAAATATGCTCAGAATTTATAGGACGGCGCTTGTCTCTAGATCAGTAGCCAAGGTCTTGCGTTGTGGAGCTTCAGTCCATAGGTGTGTTACTAAGCCGTTTCAAAAGGGCCATGTAAGCAAAACAGTCATGCTTGGGGCACGTTGTGAGCTGCTACACTACTAGAAGCTCAAATTTGTTGCAGCAGTAGCGAACATAAGCAAACATTTTTTTTTTTTTTCAGATCTTGTAGTTCTTTAACAACATTTGATTGGCCACTGCATGGCTGCCTCTTTTACTGATCCTCCTTTATTTTGGACTCTTAGGTGCTCTGTCCACACCGGTCGCTCTCCCCAACTCCATGCAGTGCACTGAAACAGAGTGCACCTAGAGAGAACTTTTTTTTTTTTTACAGGGAAGAGAAATTGTCAAGTCTGTCGAGGAGCCCAAAGTGTTTTAGTCAAAGTCGTCCCCCCCATCCCCTTCTCGTCTAGTATCATCCTGTGAAGCACCACTACTGTCTTGGTAATGCAGAATGAATGGAAGCTTTACAGGAATTTCAGTGGGTCAGCAGTCAGCGCCTCCCATTCCTTACTCTGAAAATGCCGCAGTCTTGCATCCCATGTTTGCTCTTGTCCCTCGAAGAAACGGCCTCTACTCCTGCCTGAATGATAGGGAACTTTCCTTTTTTTGTGTGTGTGTGCAAGTGCTCACACAAACCAGTACATTTATTGCAAGATATGCAACTATCATACACTCAAATTATTTACAAAACTTGTCAGATTTCATTTTCGATCGTCGATCCAACAAAGCTTCGTGGAGAGAACCCTCGATTCTGGCTCTTTTCAGGTCCTTTCGGTCTTGCTGACTCACACGGAGTTTTCTATCTTGGAAGCTCTGGAACTTTTTCCTGAAAGTAAGAAAAATAAGAGCTATCACTAGGAACATGTCGCAGTACATAAGCAGCATCTAAAATATGGAAGGCCTTCTCTAATGCTTTTCACAGTCCAAGTAATTCATCATTACGTGTTATAGCTGTTCTCCACAGCGGTCTTGCACTACTACATGCCACTACCACACGCAAGAAAGCCAACAGTTGGCAGTAGCTTTGTCCTTGTCATACATGCCACTGCTTAGTGTCACTGGGGTGACATGTGCTAAAAGAACTGATTTCCTTTTGCAGCCTAGGCTGCGGAACATTTGAGAAACCGCTACCCTCTAAATTATATGTACGAAAATGGTGAGCAGACGAAGTAAATGTAGCATCTCCTTGAAATGCAACGTTTCTGTGATAGGCAGGCTGGACTCGGCTGCAGTAGCCATGTTCGAGAAAAAGGCACTGCATTAGAATCCAAGACAGGGAAGTTAAGAATCGCATGTGAGTAACCCTTGTGCTGTACAGCACTATACTGTCGCTATCTCCAATTTCTATGGCACAGGTTTGGTTTGTTAATGACAACTTGTAAAATGATTAGCAGACATCAAGTCTTCACAGTTTCTGAAATGTGTTTTAAAAGGTGCATGATGCATGCACTTAACACTTACACATAATTTACTTCACATTCTCCCAAGGACCCTCTCTCCTCTTCGGGAACATCTTTTTCCTTTGATGTATCGGCTTTAGCCACAGCACGGACCTGTCGGTACACAACAGCAAATTATCTTAAATATTTGTTGCACGGACCTACGTTCAATGAAAGGCTTGCACATTCCCTTTGAAAACTGAAGGAAAAAAAAAAGTCTCCATGATGGCTGCTCACCTTAATCATTTCATCGCTGCCTGCTGAACGGCAATTGGCTTTTATGTCTGTACCATCCACTACTGTGACGAAGCAGTTATTGCTGGCTTGAAGGGCTACTTTGCCCTGGAATAGCAAGTGCATCACTTGTCAGCGCAAGTTTTTCTCTACTGCAAACAACCACTGTTCGTAACACACTCACATCTTGAAAGACTGGTTCCCACTGCTCAAGTGGGCCTATGGCATCTGACCGCCCCACAACTGTACCATCTGGCTGGACAGAAAGGTACTTCCCATAGCCAGATTTCAAGGCTATCTTTGTGTCAGAGAGTTTGACAGCTGTTAATATTTCTTCTGGAACTGGGCCTTCACCTAGAAAAAAAAAAAGGACAGGAGATAATTTCATTAGCGACGTTCTCTTCACAATTCACTGTTCTTTGCTGTGTATTTGCCGGCATTTCAAGAGCAAAATCACCCTCGTGGCTTTTCATTTTAAGAGTTGATAAAATTGCCATGTGATGACATGACCTAGTAGAAATAGGCTGCCAGTTCAAACTGTAGGGAGGCATACAGCTTGCGACAAGGTGGGGGAAGCCTTGTACCTGCCATGTGTGTAAGGCAGAGTAGAACTTTTTTTTTATGACTGCACGTACCACATATACCGCACTAGAAGCGAAAGTTGGGTTAGTAGCCCTGTCGTCTCTCACACAGTTTTTGTCTATACTTTTGCACTGTTTTTACTTCCCAGCCACGCATACCCATGGGATTATTTTCATCCGCACGCCTTTGCCGTCTGCTGTTGGGAGCATTTGTCCGACGAATTCCGTGAGAGTAATGCTTCCAGTAACAATTCTGTTGGAGCAATGCTCCCCACGGCAGCGGCTTCTGACTAAACGACATGGGCATCGATTTCGGCACTGGCTCCCGTGGTGCGTATACTTTAGCTCACAGGAGTGCATATGAATGGATCCATGCTGTCACTAACTAGGGTTTTGGAACAGTGCAACGCAAAGCGTTGTGCATGCGTCATACACCAACCTCTTGCGGGTTCCCGTTATGGTATTCTAAAACCCTAATTTTACGTCCAAGCCATCAGTTGCAACACATGCACTCTTATGGAACATTAGAATCTGAGCATTTCATCCAAGTGGAACATGTGGATGGGTGTTCCACATTTCACAGCCGAGTTGTTTCAGCCGAAATCTTGGGACACAAATATTGTGGCTTTAGCACGAGATAAAGTCAAGAATACTTTATACGATATAATCAAATGCACTTCGAACAACAGAACACTGAAGTACGGGTAGTCTAAACGATGACGCGCCGCGCTCCAGTCTCGGGTGTACAGATAAGCAAACCTTACGTCACTGGCAGTTTCGTCTTGACGTCACATACACGGAATGCAAAACGCCACGTTAATTACAGAAAATCTCGGTGGCTCATTAGAGACAGTCGAGGGGCCGAATACCCCATTAAGAAATGAGCTTACCGAGAGGATGAGGACCACCAAGAACGAACAACCCATCATCCCGCGAGGACATGTAGCAGTACGGGCTGAACTCAATGGCTATAGGACCCGTGTACTCTTCGAACGCCTTCAGCTCCCACCATCCTCCTGTGACGAAATATACAGCATATAAAACAGTTTGGTATGCACTTCAGCGTGTGTAGAACTGTACCGTGGTTGACGGTGTCCTCACTTTCCATCCTTTCGTCGCCACCACTGGAGCTCTGCTTGGACTTGTTTTTACTCTTGTGCTTCCTGCGAGATGCAGGGGATGTCAACGTGAAACTGTCACCGCAAGCACACAGCTCGCCATCCTCGCTTCCCGCACACGCTACCCGCACAAACATGCGTAACATGGCCCAACAGATTAACCTAAAACAACTTTCACTTAATGAACTGTGGCAACCCCAAGCATTGTTCACCCGACAACGGAGTCAGAAATCAATGAACCAATCGTAACCAATGCGATCGCGAAAGAAATGTACTCACTTCGTTGCGCGGCCCTTCAGCACAAGCTTCCCGCGACGCACTAAGCTGTAGTCAGCCATATCTCGTTTAAAGTCGATGCTGTTGAACTCGTTCACGGGTAGCACTCAACTCGACATCAGCGTTGACTGACTCCGAATAATTACGGATCTAGAGCAAACCGAATTCACTGTTTACAAACACTAGTCGACACAAAACAAATTGCTTGGCCGTGAACTTAACCGGCTTTGTTATTTCGCTGTCGCGTTGATGTTTTTCTTGCTGCCGATGCTGGTTTCTGTGTTTATCATAAATAGCGTAACTTTCATATAACAAAACATAAATCTAAAAACTTTATGTAAAATTGGGTTATTTTGTTTTAAATAGTGAAATAAATAAAGTGACGTGTTATTGTTAACGCATGTCAACACTATGACGTAGTGTCCGCCGGAAGTGTTTAACGTCAGGTGTTCAGCGTCAGCGGCGGCTTGCGTTTACCCGCTCGCTTCGCTGGCTCCCTATCGCTTTTCATACGCCTTAATTTTTTTACGACACTGCTCGCGGGCGCAGTGGCAGTAGGCAGCCCTGGAATAGTGGCGCTCGTGCGGCAGGTTCGGCGCTGCTTTTGCCGGTCGACGGAGCGTTTTTCCTCCGGATACTTGCGCATATCGGCGGGAAAAAGACGGCGGCAACGAGTGCTTCGAAACGCCGACGAGCTACGGTGTAACCTGCTAGAAAAAAAAGTGATCGCACCTTGCACGGATATAGCGTGTCGACTTCGGCGATGTGTGCCTGCTCCCGTCGCTGCACAGCGAGCAACGGCTGCTCCTCGCCCGGGATCTCCGACGACAGGCGTGCTGTGTGGTAATTCTTGCATCCGTGTGAAGCTTGTCTTCAAATGACTGCAACGACGACTCGTCGTCGAAGACGCGGATGCACTCGCCTCGCTCTCTCTCGGAGTCGTCTCGGATATAACACTTTCGAGTTCACTTAAAGCGCCTTGGCTGCGGTGCTTTCGGTGAGTTCTTCGGCGGCCAGTTTCTTGTCGCCCCCTTTTTTTTGCTCCCTCTTTTTTCGCCTCTTGTTGACGGTAGTTCGTTGGCGCCGTTTACGTGCACTTTCTATCGCGACAAACCTGTGCACGAGATCGGCCGATGTTGTGCGAACCGAGAAGTGCCTCCTTTCAAGAAGCGGCTGTCTCAAGGGAACCCCGAGAGATCACGTTCCAAGTTTGCTTCCCCCCCCCCCTCCTACTCTTTTCTGCGCCAGGGTGCTTGTTGCGTAATAATCAGCGCGCCGGCTTAAAACTGCCGTCGCTATTGCGCTGACGCAAACTTCGGATATATGTCCCAAGTTTCGCGCTGCACTTGCGCTAGCGCGCTTGTGAAAACTTCGTGATTTTTTTTTTAATTCGTGAACTCGGTTCGCCCAGTAAGGAAGCCTATAATAAAGTTCTCACCGTGGTGCTGTTTTTGAACAAAACACGCTTTTCTGTTGAGCTAGTTGCCGACGTCGGCGCGTTTAATTTTCGCCTGCCAAGTTTTCACTGGCTGGGCAAGGCGGCGAGACCACTTAGTCGAGGAACGTAGTGGAATAATGAAGTCGTTCATTGTGCTCACACGCGCTCTAAGGCAACCGTGCCAATGAGTACCGAAGCATTTTAAATGGTTTCGGTTAGAGTTCCTACGGATCCGGTAGATTTGATGGTAAAAGGTTAAAACAGTGCTAAACGTACCGTGCGGATTGGTTCAAAAAAAAAAAAAAAACAGATTTCGCGATGTGTTAACATATAGTTTGCTCTGCGGTTTCGCTTTTTTTGCCGGTTTCCGACTTATGATTGGATGTATTTCCAAAGCTCAGGCGAAATATAAAAACACACAAATGGAGTCATGAAATAAAAAGGAGACAGTAAATACGCTGATGTTCAAGTAAATTTATTCCACAGTGAAAACAGGCACGACCGCAGGATAAAGAAAGTTTTTTTTTTTTTTTGCCGCAACTGGGAATGTGGCACACGTGTGCTTCCCCCCAACAAATAAATTTTTTAAGTAGATAACCTGCTTCCTTTTGTGACAACACGATAAAGACACTGCTTAAGCAGTTCTCATTTTCTTTTCTAATACAAACGGCCTGTGATGAGCGAGGTGGAATTTTTCTCTGTCCCTGTTTTCTTTCGGTGTCTGCGTGTTTTCTTAGTTCGCCTAAGCGCTGAACATGCATCAAACTTCAGCATTTTAAGTGCGGTATAATACGCTCGGCTGTCACTTTCGCCGTTCTTGCGTGTGACAGACGTTGCTCGTTAGGTACCGACCTTGGCTGTGCGCTTAATCGGCACCGTGGCGCTGCGTGAAAAGGATCCGTTCGCTCGTATTGGGACACGCTCGCTGCGCAAGACTTCGACGCCGATTCTAGGGCGCATACCGGCGGCCGGTGCGGGTCTGTGCGACGCGTGGAAAAGTTTCGCTTCGCGCGGTGTTGTGGCGGTCGGCTGCGGTGTTGTGAAGAGCGACTGCTTCTGCAGTCGAACAACGGTTTTTCACAGTCGTCGGCGTCACTTTGTAGTCGGTGTGCCCGAGGTCTTGACTCGAAGGCTGAGTGACAGCGCGAGGAAAACTTAGGAGACAAAAAAAAAAAAAAAAAAAAATGTCAGTAATGTAACTCCTAACTGCCACTTGAGCTCGGCAGTCAAATATCGCTGTGCAAAAGAGAATAACGCAGCGCGAAGAAATAAGAGGTACAGGAAAGAGTGTGACTTGCAATTAGATTTGTTTGAAGGAAGTCAGATGCGCAGTTAAATTATCGCAAAACAGTGAAGTACAAGTTGTAAGCATACTGCGGGCACCTGGCTGCACTGAAACAAAAAAAAAAATCCTCGAATAGAATACGAAAATAAAGTTTATTCATCATCAATAGTTGCAGTAAAGTGACTCTCTTTTTCCTTCGCGATGCGTTATTACCATTTGCACAGGGAGAACAAACTAACCGAACATGTCGGCGTTTCGCGTAATCGTATGGTGGTTTCGGGTCGTTAAACCACGTTAATTATTATTATTACTATTAGCCGAACATGTCAGCGATGTAAAAACGAGCTCTTTACGCAGCGCACGGGCCAGCTTTTCTAACTTTACCAAGACACAATAAGTATTTGAAGATGGTGCCAACCGTGCAATGAAACGTTAGTGGCGTGCAGTGCAGACGAGGACAGGTGTGATGTGGCAAAAGTGGGCATGTGAACATTCACGCACAGCGCCGTGCGTGACCTTGGCAGTCTTGCGTCCACGATTTGTTGACGTAGTGCCGCACCGGCACTTCACGATAATTTACGTCGAGTCGTATTTTAATATTTTTTTTCTGATCCGGTCATAACTCCGTTGCATACAGGCGTTGCTTGATGCTGACAGTGATTTTTACATTTAAAATAATTGAAATTAGAAACATATTTTAAGGCCTAGCGATGTCTGAGAATGCGAGATAAGCGCTAGCGAGATGACAGGCGGAACCGCTTTGCGAGGGTTGTGAGTCATTGCGCAGAATAGCAACGGGACACGTTCTTTATTGCCTCGTAAACTTCTTGTCGCCGTCTAGAGAAGCAATATTCAGGTCGTATTGCATTTTCTTTTTACGATTCGTTATATCGCATACTTCAATGGGAGGCACCCGACAATACGGAGTCATTATTTGTGCTTTTCAATCACTGCCGAAATGTATGTGGGACACCATAGACAGTGGGGCGAGAGGCGCTTTGTTCTATTGTTTAATTCTTGTATCCGAGCTTTGAACACGAATGCGTACAAGCAGGCCGAGTTTCTGTCGCTGGAGGCAAAGCGGAACTTTTAAAGATCTTTGCGCGATTCCATGGCGGGGGGTTTCCGTCGCGTTTCGTTGCTTGTCCGGCCACGCCTCACTTATGCTCCATCCGTCCGCTAGGCGCGGCAGTGTTGTGAGAGAACTCCACCGCGCGGTGATCTTTCATGATACGTGAGTTGCTTAGGAACATCGTATTGTCTTAAATGTTCCAATTTACCTTCACCATATTCTCGTACCTTGCTAATATACCCCTCGCTTACCCTCCTGTTCAGATGAACACGTGACAGCGCGTCACGTTCGCACGTGTATTTTAGCACGATTCCGCGCTTGCTGACGCACTGCCAAAGAATTGCGAGTTTCGTATTCCCAATTCTCAGCTGCCACCTGTTATTTGGATCTTTGGTAGAGACGTGGCTGTGTAGGAAGGTTGCTAGACCATCCCCGTAAGATAACGTCGCAGGGGAATGACAGTCGTATAGGACGCTGTACAGGTAGATATGTGCGTTTCGCCACATTGTCCCTCCTCCTTTCGATCGTGCGATTTCGGTCCTCGTCTTGCTTGAGTACGTTACACCTTCAAAGTTTCAAAGTGAGTCATGACGTGACCTTTTCTTTCTCTTATTTGGCGATCGTGCGAGAAAGCAATCAGAACGAGCTTTCGAAGTGATCACGTGGCCACACGTTCACGTCGGCAACATAATCGCATTGTGTCGCGACCGACATGCAAGGGCTATTTGGGGGGCGAAACTCCTTATGGTAAAGGGCAGTCCATCCCTCCGACGTACCCAGCACAGCATATCCACAGCCGGGCGGACGCTTCGCCCCACTCATCATCATTCACTCATTTGATATGCTGCGATTTTTTTAGTATTCCGATTTCTCGTTGCTACGCTTCGCCGCAAAGCGTTTCATTGTTTGTTTTCTCACAGAGGGTGCGCTCAGTATTTCCCATCGTTCGAGACATAAGCGCGTGTAAAACGAACGGAGCTGCAGAAGTGGGCTTCCCCTCACAAGGCCTATCAGTGCGGAGAACTCGGATTTACAGGCGCCTGCTGCATACGTACAGACAACACCGTAGTTTTCAGACACGTTAGAAACCTCGCAGGCTTCGAATGTTCATGCTAATATATTTCCCTCCTAAAATACATTTCGTTAGCGCACGAGAGTTGTGACAGATTTGTAAACATCCGCGCTTGCGAAACGTTGTCTGAGCAGCTGTAATGTTATTCCCCGTTCCTCTCAATACGCAGAGTGCGAAGTTAGTAACGTCACACGATGTGATAATACCATTAGTGATTCGCTGGCTTCGCTATGTATGACGGAGTGTGCTTAAGATCTCACATTCTTCGTGTGTTGTCCGGTGACTGCATATAGCGTGTTAATAGTTTCACAGTGCATTTGGCGAGTGTGACATTCTGTCCAATATTGTACTTGATGCTTGTGATCTTTACAACGTGTTCAACTGAATACACAAGGGAAAAAGAAGAAAATGGTGGCGTATAATTTTGTAATCAGTTCATTTTAAAAGCAGTTCCAGCGAACAGCTTGTTGGAACAGTGATTATGGCGCTCGGCTGCTGACCCGTAGATGGTCGCGGGTTCGATTCCGGCCGCGTTGGTCGCATTTCGACGGGCCGAAATGGTACAGGCTCGTGCATACTGGGCGATGTCATTGCATGCCAAAAAATATACGAGATGGCCTAAATTTCTGTAGCCCTACACTACGGCATCTCATAGTCATGTCGTTAATTGATCTCATGTCGAAAGAAGGAAGGAAAATGGGAGAAAAACAACGGCAGGGAGGTTGACTAGCCTATAGGCAGTCGGTTTGCTACCCTGCGCATGGGAGGGGGATGGGGGAGATGAAAGATAGAGAGCGTAGAGGGAAGAGAGATAAACACAGCAGATTCGGCAGCACACGCGCGCACACTCTGTCATTGTCCAGTCTTGTCTTTCGCGGTGGTGTGTGACATTGCTTTCAAAAATGGCCAGTACATTCTCTTGGACGCCAGCATAAGTTGCTGGCCTGCTAGAGATACCGGTTGCCATGTTATATCTGTAACGTTAGGCTGACGAGGACACGTTGTTGCGGCAGAGAACAGCTTTATGAAAACGAACCTCAATCCGGGTCCACTAACTAGTTGTCGCACGTTTCGCCACGTAAGTCAAGCAAGCTACACGTGTGCACGTAATCAGCAAGGTGTAGTTGACTGTCCTTGACAGCGCGGTGCAACAAGCTGCACCGAATCTGCCGCCGGCAAACACCGTTGTGCTCTGCCGAGACGCTCGTTGTTTCACTCGTGTTGGGCAACGGAGATTAGCTGCGCCACTCTTCCGCGGCTCAGAACGCGAGCACGTGGCGACATATTGGCGGGCTATAGTGCTCGTGTGCGTTCTGTCGGAAACAGCAGAAGGCCGACACGATATGGCTGCTTGTTGTCGCGGTATTCGTCATTCATCGTAGGCGAGCGCCTGTGTTAATCACGGTGCGCGTAACTATAGCAGTTCTGACTCGACTCGCTGAAAACGAATCGACGCAAGCCGAGCCTATAAACACTCTGCGGCGGTATATGTGTGGAAGGAAGGAAAACGGGGGGAAAAAGAACGGCAGGGAGGGTATATGTGTGGAGCCACGATGTGCTATAGGAGGTGTTCACGTGACGTTATCCGCGAGGGGCGCGGCAGTCGCTATATCTGTGGTCTCGCGCGCGAGCGTCATCGTCGTACCACAACCGAAGTTTTTTTGCCAGCACGTGTTACGTTGATATATCTCTAGGAAAACGAGTTATTGAGCTTGCAGCGCCGCCAAATATCGTGCTGTCACGTGCCGGATCGCAGACGGACCGTGGCTGCTGCGGCGTATTCACTGGCTCCGCCTGGCGGGAAAAGGGAATGGCGAATACCTCCTGTATTCTGCTAAAGAAGCCGACTCACTACGAAATATCGCGAAGCTGTTGGTTGACTATGAGATAAAACGTCGCATTTAGCTGTTAGTGAGCTCACCTGAAGCTGTGGAAACGCGTGCAAGCAGATTTTCTGGTTCGAATGACCGATTCCATGCTCGGTCTGCTGAAAGGGGGTGCTTATCGGGCAACAAATCGTGTATATATTTGTAAGCGCCAGAGATTACAGCAGTTGACGTTTGTCACTGCTAACACACGTCGTGTGTTGCAAACACACGTTGTCACGGTGAACTCGAATCATGTGCGTGCACGCAAGTGTATTATACCTTTTGGCACGTGGTACCGCAGTTGTCAGTTAGGCGCGTCGCGTATCTCTACTGGCCGAATTCCGTCCATCCCCCTTGCCGTTCACTGCAACGTGTTCTGCCATGTCGTGTGAAGAGACGATTGCGCGAGTTGGTGCGTCATATTCACGTATTGCTGTATCGCAACTCAATTTTGAGCACGGATTGATTGATATGCGGGGTTTAACGTCCCAAAACCACCATATGATTATGAGAGACGCCGTAGTGGAGGGCTCCGGAAATTTCGACCACCTGGGGTTCTTTAACGTGCACCCAAATCTGAGCACACGGGCCTACAACATTTCCGCCTCCATCGGAAATGGAGCCGCCGCAGCCGGGATTCGATCCCGCGACCTGCGGGTCAGCAGCCGAGAATTTCGAGCACGGAGAAAAGGGACGCAAGCACAGGGGGAATAAGGATGAGTTTGTGGTATATACTGAAACGTACGGTTGCGCAAAGCTATCCATGTTAATACCGTGTTATATTCCTGGAATGACGAAAGCATGCGAGCATATACTTTCAGCGGAGTGCCCTGTCTTTCTGTGGATGACGGAATTGTGTGTAATATAGCCTCGTTGCTCTGTCACGTGCAGGGCCGGCGGCGGCGACATGGCGACCGCCGAGGATTCTAGCATGGCGTCGCTGTCGCTGGCCGCCGAGCGCGAGGCGCCCCGCAGGAGGCGGCTGTGCCGCTGGCTCCGCGAGCTGCCCTGGAGGTGCTGGCGCTGCTCGCGGACCGCGGGCACGGAGGGCGGCAGCCCGGGTGCCGAGCCCAACCGGCGGCTGGTGCCCAACCACACGGTGCCCGAAGACACCGCGCAGCACCCTAACCGCGGGTTCGCCGACAACGCGGTGCGCACCACCAAGTACACGCTGCTGTCGTTCGTGCCGCGCAACCTGTTCGAACAGTTCCACCGGTTCGCCAACCTGTACTTCCTGGGCATCGTGCTGCTCAACTGGGTGCCGCAGATCAACGCGTTCGGCAAGGAGGTCGCCATGATACCCGTGCTGTTCGTGCTCGGCGTGACCGCCATCAAGGACGCCTTCGAGGACCACCGCCGATACGTGTCCGACAGGCGCGTCAACAACTCCACCTGCCGCGTCTACAACAAGTGAGTTGACGAGCGTTGGCGGCGGCGCTTGGTGCGTTATACTTTCAAGCTAAGCCCCGTATCGTCTGCGACAACGTTAAGGTCCATTTAATGTCTTGCTATAGATATATTTTTATACCGACAACAGTGCAAACAAAGGACAAGGGATAGGAAGAACACAAACGAGCGCTAAACTTGCAACTGAACTTTATTTGCGAAACGGAGCAGAATATAAAGCTATATATTGTTCACGAGTTATGTATTGTTTCAGAATATATCATTGTTCACGTGTCTTTTTTTTTTCTTCTATATATTCTGCTCTTCCTATCCCTCGTCCTTCGTAACGCTGTTGTCAGTACAATGGACACCAACTTGCCCAACAATTCGCTCTCTAGATATATACGTTTAGTTTGAATTACTGTTTCGTATACACATGTGACCGCAAGCACCTGTCTCTGATGAACATGTTCTTTTGGCCTATTTTGATGCGCTGGTTCGCCCGGGCGGATGGTCATTTGGAAAAGGTTCGCTGGATCACATCGAAGAGTGATTGTATACCATCGCGCGTCAAACATTTTGGGTGGTGCCACTGCACTCTGTCCAGCTCAAAGATTTTTATAGGGACTGAAACGTTGCTTACGAAATAATAGAAATGCACTGACTGCAGGTATGCGCTGGATTGTGCCGTGGTTTGGTGCTATTTGGGAATGATTATCGGGGATTACTTGTAGTTGCAATGCCGTTTTATTAGTGTAGTGTTTGATGATGCTCGGCCGATTGCCTGCGAGGTGGTTGCACCATAACTTCGGCAGTGTGTGTACTTTTGTTTAGCGTACTAATGATTTTTTATAGTAGTTGAGCACGTCAGGTGTGAAAGGTCCGACTGCGTAAAGGCACGTGCCAGAATTGGCGCCCCCTTTTTGTATGATCAAAGGAAGACACTCCCACCCCATTCCGCACGCCTGTGTCCACAAACGAACGAAATTCCCGCACGTCGACGTCTTGACGGGGAATCGCGAGCTGCGCTCCTGGAGTCGAAGAACTCGTGGTGGTGTCGGCGGACGTCCGTAGCCTCGCGGTACGCCGATGGTCGCTTGAAGGTCGTCGCGCGCACACCGCCTCTGCCGTCGATGTCATGCGGTTTTTTGATGTCATGCGCTAACCCTAAATCGCGCACAACACACCGCAACGTCTTGCCACTCTTCTCAACCAGGCCGAACTCCCCCTTCCCCACACACGCAACCCCCACAACTGCCAGTCCCAATGATGATGATGACGCCGTCATGTAGTGCCCTCTCTCGGCCAAGTTCCGATGATGATGATGATGACGCCGTCATGTAGTGCCCTCTCTCGGCCAAGTCCCGATGATGATGACGCCGTCACGTAACGCCCTCTCGCCAACCTTACATCGAATTTCGTGGCTTCGCCTTTGAAGGTCATCGCGTGGCCTGTTGTATCGACTGACCTTACACCCCCTGATCCCGACGGGGGTCGTTTTCTCGTCACCTCTAGTGGATGCGGTCCCGCCGCGGAGTTAGCGTAAGCCGCTGCGCGACTGGAACTGGGTGTACCGTATGTGCTACACAACTTCTTCACCTGTGGTACATTTCTTGCAGGTGCCCTTCGGCTATACACTCGCTCAGTTTTTTTGTTTGCAGTGTATGTTTGCATCCTTTGTAAGGATCAGTGCGCAGCGCAATGTGTGTGTCACCTTCTCATCCTTATTCTTGTGTCAGGTAGTACATAACAAACGACGTTCCCGCGAAACGGATTTTCAGTGTGGATATAACGTAGTGCGATTTGAGAATCGGCAGCTTCGAATCTAGAAAGAGTTATAAATAAACGCTTGCTAATTAAGATTGAATAAGCACAGAAGGATCAACGTAGCAGCAATGAAATTTCAGGAGCTTTTCACCTGTCGTCGACTCTTACATTTCTGTCGCTGTAGATGCGTCGCTCATTAGGCAAGATTTTGACCTATTTTTAGGGGTGAAGCTCCGGCTCCGTATGCCGTGGGTCGTTCCCTCCTCCTCCTCTGTAGTAGTAGTAGTAGTAGTAGTAGTAGTAGTAGTAGTAGTAGTAGTGGTGGTGGTGGTGGTGGTGGTGGTAGTAGTACTGGTAGTAGTAGTATGCAGCCACCACTAGTTAAGAGTTCCTCTATAGATGGCGTTGTGTGTATATGTCCTTGGGAGTAATATAAATAGACGGCTTTAGTGGTTTTCACAGCATACCCACGGAGTGAATGATGAAGTGGGGCGAAGCGTCCGTCCGTTCGTTCCAAGGAGGCAGACAAACAGACGGACGGGCGGATGATTCATGGTTTACCGATAAATCACTCCGACGCTTCGCCCCCACTCATCGTCATTCACTCCGTGGATAGACATGCTGCGATATTTTTCTTCGTTGTTTTTTTTTCTTCTTGCACGTTGAAAGGCAATGTTCCGGAACACGACGAAACAACGCTTGTTTCGTAATTGTGTAGAGTTTTCTAATTTTCGCACGCCGTGCTGCTGCTGCGGCGAAACCTAGATGGCAAAAACTACAAAAACGCTATTAAAAGAGAGAGTTAGAGTGAGAGATAGGGCTGTTGCAGCCGCTGGTAGCCGCATCGGGCAGCGGTGGCGTCGCTTCGACAGGGATTTTCACTTAATAAAATGTTTCCTCTCTCTCTCTCTGTCCACGATATCGCTATTATTTCCCGTTGTCTTTCTCGACTGGGTGGAAGAGCGCATAGCCTGGCAAAAGGGTGATGTTGTACTGGACGGGCGGAAAGAGATTCGGGCGAATACGACTGCGTATGTAGGGCTTTGTTAGGTCGACCGCGTCGTGTGACAGGGGCGCTGTCGGGAGCTGCAGCCAGACGACTGCGTTGCGTGCGGTCCTGTGTGCGTGACGTAGTTTTGAGCGAAAGCCGCCGTTCCCATTGTGCACTTGGACGTATACGTCGCTTTCGCGCTCGGCGACGGAACGGCAAGCGGAAGTTGTTTCCCAGACGGAACGACGTCACTCGCTCGTGTCACTCGTTGGGAGAGGGAAAAAGAGAGAAGGAAATTGAGGGAGAGAGAGAAAACCGCTGTTCGCCGGGACGTGACCGCGTCCTTCTTTCTCCGACAGACGGGCACTTTACTTGTCCGTGTGCACGCTATACAGCCGGTCTGCATTGCGTGGCCGCTGCCGCCGCCGCTGTCATTTGAGCGATTATTCCTCGTTTCCCACTCCTCTCTCTTGCATCACTCTTCTTCCATTGGCAGATTTCGGTCGCTGCCGTGTTCCTCCGATGATTAGCCTTACGGTCGCTCTTGCTTAATCGCCCTTCACGTGGCAGAAGGACTTGTTCCTGGGCTATAGTTGGGGCCGGATCAAATTCATTATGTAGCGCAACAACATACGACGAGACGGACATAAAGAACGAACACATCAGCTGGCGCTTTTGTCGTTGCGCACTTTTCTCGTTAAGTAGTGGTTATAGTAGCGCTTGTGGTGTGTCGTTCTTTGTGTTCCGTCTTCTCGTTTGTTGAGTGCTGCATTACGAATTCGCCCTTCACTTGTTTGCGTCGTCTTGTTTTGATGATTCCTTTCTTCTTTTTTTTTTTTTGGTGCTAAACGGACGAGAAACACCAAATCGGGAGTCATTCGCGTGATTTCACTGTGCGTGCAACAGTGCTGATCGAGGGGGGGAGTGAAGCAAGTTTATTCAGTGGTTCACAATATACGCGAGTAAATTCAACGTCACCTGGCTATAGGCCCGTTCGAGGATGGTCAGTTTAAATCTGGCCACCCACGCGCCGGAACCCTCTGCCAGAATTTGAGAGGTCAAGGAAGACCTGGGCCTCAAATTTTCTCCAGCAAATGTCGTCTGTGATGAGTTGATCTTACAGCGAAACTGCTTTAGTGTACGCTGCACCGTCTTTTGTTTGATTATTATTATTATTATTATTATTATATTTGAAGTAGTAGTAGTAGTAGTAAACCTCACTTAGCTGACGTGCCCAAAAGGGCGAGTAACGAATGAAAAAGAACGAAACTATGCGATGATGATGATGATGATGATGATTGAATTGTGTCAACGCGCGTATTTCAAATCTAGCGGCGCATCAGGGGCACCGCGTGATCTCGCCAGCCAATCAGACACGCTCGCGCGCTTGCAACTTCGTCCTTCGACGATAGTTATAGCGCGAGAACAAAACGATGACACAGAGACAAGAAGGACACGAAAGACACGAGGTTTCGGTGCGGGCAGGTAGTTATATTATTTTTACCTTTCTGTTTCGTTTTCTTCTAGATTTTTCTGTGCTGTTTTTCAGTGCCTTTGTTTTTGTGTTGTTTGTTTTTGTTTTTTCTTACTCTTGTTCTGCTATTTGTGCCATATGGTTTTTATCACATGGTTACTGTCTCCTCTATATATTTTCGTGCTCTGCGCATTAAACTCAGTTGGAAGTTAGCGCTCGTGTCCTTCTTGTCTCTGTCTCGTCGTTTTGTTCTCGCGCTATAACTATCGTCGTGCCATACCAACTAGCCCAAGCTGCCACACTTCTTCGTCCTCCGGCGGTGGTCGCAGACTTGCAGGTGGCTTCCATTATTATTACTGTACCCTCTGTTGCTTGTCCGCGTTGTGTACGCTCACAATTTCAATGAAATCGCTTCGCTCTTGCCTTTTACCGTGCCGTAGCAATACCGTGCCGCGCAGTAGCAATACCGTGCCGTGCCGATGGCTCCCTCCCTTTGCGTTCTCTGTAGCGGGCGCGCCGCACCGCGAGAAATAACGCCCCCTGTCGGGCCTTGAGTCTTGTAAATGATGGGGCTGCCGCTGCTGCTGCCTCGTTGTTTTCGTCCTTCTGTCGGTCGCCGCCGTCTGCTGTTTCCGTGCGTGCGGGGTATTAGGCCAACTTCTTTTCACCATACTCCTCCGCCTTCGCGTCGACCTTCGAGGTTCCTCTCGCCTCTCGCGCGTTTTTCGCTCAACGCCTGCGTTATTTTTGTCTCGGAAGTTGCGTTCGCTTAACGATCACACTATCGTCTGAACCCCCCTTCCCCTCGGCATCGCGTGTACTTTAAGGGCTTCGTGTTTACTTGGCCGGAAACAGGAAATAATTTCAAATCCAAATTCGGACATGTGATCGTAATACGTAGCGAGCCTATTTTTTTTTTTTTTTTGCTCTTATGTCATCTTCGGCTGTAGATGTGTCGCTCATTAGGCAAAATTTAGACCCATTTTTAGTGGCGAAGCTCCATGCGCCTTGGGTCGTTTCCTTCTCTGTAGTAGTAGTAGTAGTAGTAGTAGTAGTAGTAGTAGTAGTAGTAGTAGTAGTAGTATGTAGCCACCACTAGTTTGAGTTCATCTATAGATGGCGTTGTGTGTATATGTCCTTGGGAGAGATATAACTAGATGGCTTTAGTGGTTTTCACAGCATACCCATGGAGTGAATGATGAGTGGGGCGAAGCGTCCGTCCGTGCGTCCGTCCGTTCCAAGGTATGCCATCTTCGGCGTCGGTGTTGTCGGTCGCGTGTGGCCCCGCGTGAACAAGAGAATGTACAGTGGCGCTCAGTATCACTTTGCAACGAGGACGTGCGTGGAACCAACCGTAGGCTGAAACATTGCGCATATGACTTCGACTTGGCATTCATATGCGCAGCTAAATGATGTTTCTTCATTTTGTATCGTCCGCAAGTGAGGTCACACTTATTTCAGGCTAGTGGAATGATAGTGGATGCCATTGGCGGTGTTCCCGATGTCGCGCGCTCCCGTGTTGCTAGTCGTAGCGCGTGTCTTTCGTGTCCTTCTTGTCTCTGTGTCGTCGTTCTGTTCTCGCGCTATAACTATCGTCATGCCATACCAACTAGCCCAAGCAGCCACGCTTCTAAGTGACTGTTGTGTTTGTCCGTTCGCTGCCTCACGAGGTATTCATTACGTATACGATCTTCGTGATCTCTCTCTCTCTCTCTTTATACATCAAAGCAACGGCGTAAATCGAGGAACCCCAAGTGGTCAAAATTTCCGGAGCCCTCCACTACGGCGTCTCTCATAATCAGATAGTGGTTTTGGGACGTTAAACCCCACAAATCAATCAATCAACGGCGTAAATCGTTTAAAGCTTAAGGTATGGGTGGCAGTTTGGGCTAGTTGGTATTTCGTGGCGATAGTTATAAGCGCGAGAACAGAACGACGACACAGAGACAAGAAGGACACGTGTCCTTCTTGTTTCTTTTTTGTCGTCGTTCTGTTCTCATCGCGCTATAACTGTCGCCCTAAGGTGGGATTACGCGGTGGTTGTTTTGTAAGCGTGGCTCTGAAAAGTTATATAGACGAGAGGTGAAGAAATAATGTTAAGGTAAACGCCATCTGATGACGTGTAATCTGATATGCCCAGTTCTGTGGCACGCTATTTCAGCACCCGATGTAGTAATACGCGTACAGAACAAAAACACGAAGAAAACAACGTGACGATACGGTTGAGGCCAACATATCTTCGTATAATTAACCGGGCCCCAAAATTAGCCCCGCTCGGCTAACGTGGGCCAGTACGTCGTCGGAAGCCGGTTCTTCTTGGCCCGGTCCCGCATTCGGCTCGGCGGCTTTTTTGAAAGTCTTGACAGAGGCTGTCTCCGCGTGTCTGCTGCTGTTTGTCTGTCGCGACGTGTATACACTCGGTGTTTTCGCGATGGGGAGTCTCGTTCCTCTGGCAGCAGCAGTGCATGCGCACACCTTTCCGCGTTCTCAGGCGTTCGCCCTTGAAGACGCTTGGCACGGCCCCTCCTTCGCGTTATCTTCGTTTTTACCGTCCTCCAAGGAGAGAAGCCCACCCATGCATGCAGATTGGCAAAAAAAAAAAAAAACAAAACAAAAAAAAAACAAAAAAAAACGGTGCTGCTGGGGAAAAGAAGTGCGGATCCCACGGTGACAGTGTACTTAAAAACGGTTTTAGCGCGTCAGCGTTTTTTTGTGGCTCTTTACTGCGTTCCGAATAACCGCGCGCGTTTGCGTCCGTCCGAAAACGAGGCCCGGTGTGTTGAGCCACTGTATGTTCTTGCAGGCAAGCAGCACTGATTAACTCCAGCTTAAGTGATGACTAACGACTGGCTTTGCGTGATTCTGATTAATATCGTCTGGAGTTGCCTATATCGTCGCATTGTCCCATGCTATATATATATTTTTAATTAAAAAAGAATTTATTCGCACTACACTCTAAAAAAATATCGAGTAAAAAGGGTGTCTTTTTGTCCCACAACAATAATCGTCATCAGGCTTGCGTGCGCTTCCTTTCCTAAAAACTCGGCGCTGGCCACTTTCCTATCGAAAATGCAATGTAACCCTGATAATGGGCATGTCGATTGTGACCGGAATGTACCGGTCGCGGGGCGATAGCGCAAGAATGAAACGCAATATAGATGACGATTATTGTTGTGGGACAAAAAGACACCCTTTTTACTCGCTTTTTTTTTTTGAGAGTGTAGTAGTAATGTTCTGCTTAAAGTGCCACTTACAGCCTGCACACTAGAACACATTGGTGTAGTTTCCTGGTTATATAGATATCACTGTAAGCGGCGCCCCATTAAGTGCACATGGCTTAAGATCTTCCTGTCTGCCGTACTTAAGCCAACACGGTCTTGTTTCGATTGTAACGAAAGTGTAGACGTCTGAAGCGAAGGGCTGTGCGATTGACACTGCTGACGACATTGTCACTGCCGTGTTCAAAGCTATCAACGTCGACTCAAACCCCGACGAATGCACGAACATTTCGTCGGGTCGTCAACGGTGGCGTATACCGCTCTTGACGAGTCGAGTATGTGGTATAGTGTTGCCATTTCTTTTTTAAACGACATTTGCAAATTAGGCTTGTGCGTCGTCCGACACTCTCCCTGTAGGAAGTTTCAGCCTCGCTTTTCCTCCTTCTTCTTTTCCTTCTTCTTCTTCTTGTTCTTCATGTTCTTCTTCTTCTTGTTCTTCATGTTCTTCTTCTTCTTGTTCTTCATGTTCTTGTTCTACTTGTTCTTCTTGTTCTTCGTCTTCTTGTTCTTGTTCTTCGTCTTCTTGTTCTTGTTCTTCTTCTTCTTGTTCTTGTTGTTCTTGCTTTTCTTCTTCTTGTTTTTGCTGTTCTTGTTTTTCTTCTTCTTGTTCTTGTTGTTCTTGCTTTTCTTCTTCTTGTTCTTGTCCTTCGTCTTCTTGTTCATCTTCTTGTTCTTGTCCTTCTTCTTGTTCTTCTTCTTCTTCTTCTTAGTGTGGTTTGGGGCGCCGTTCGCGCAGCAGGCCGTGTCGTGACCCAGAACGGGAAGATAAATGCATACACAGGGCCAGAGCAGGAAGCCGAGTCGCGCGCGGAGAAAGGGAACGCGCTGTGCCGGCGGCGTCTTGACGTGTTTATTATGCTCGCTGAGCATTTTGTACACTCTGCTGCGCGCAGTCTGCACGCGTTCTCGTTTAAGAAGTTGCTGCTCTTTTGAGGGAGGCTTCAGGAATTTGTCGCTTCCTTGTCTTGTTTGTTCGTTTGTTTCTTACTTGGTGTTGGTCGTTGGCGTACGGAAGGTTCTACATAGGATGGGAAGAAGGGGGGGGGGGCGTTAGTGCAGTGTGCCCCCCGCCCGTATCTTTGTGTCCAGTGTGAAATAATAAAAAAAAAAGCTCCGCAATGGATGCGAAAATGAAGCGACGAATGCGTTTCTCGCGAAGGCCTGCAGTTGGATTCCCTGATTTTTGGGGCAAAGGTGCGAAGTAAACAGCTCTTTGTAGGGAAAAAATCAGGTGTCCACCACTAGTCGCCAATAATTATTGTCAAAGAACATATAACCGTGCTAATAATAATTAAGCATGTGAAAGGTCCCATTTAGTATATGTGCTTAGGTGAGCAACAAACAACGCGCCTATGGCGTTGTTTGCTGCTCGCCGCATTTCACCCTCCTTTACGCAGAAAATTGGGCTGCTTAGCTGCTCTACAGCAGCAGCAGCGATAAGGAGGCATAAATGTGGGAAGGAAATTAAGGTTTAAGTGGAAGCCACAATAAGAGACTGCCCAAATACGTGCTCGCCAGGAGAAAGGGAAGCATCTCGCTCCCGCTCACATTGCGTTCGTTATCATGATGCGCCGAGGTATAGTGCACGCATCTGTGCGTGTACACATAGTTTCTTAATATACACTAGAGAGAACTCTGGCGCTAGTGTCTATGGGAGCTGCAACACACGGCGCTTGAGCGAGCATGGGAATGATGGGTAGTACACACATTTGTCTAAACTTCGTACTTCTGTCCTGCTTCTTGCACCGTGTGTGTTCGCGTGGCTTGAAGTTGTTTTTTTTTTTTCACGAAAACATGAATTAGCGAATGTTCACCGTTTGCGCTTCACAACCTTATTCTTTTAGGCTTACCATTTCGAATCGAGGCCTTAAGTTCAAAAGGGTTCGTTCTTTCTTTCAAAACGAAACCGTAAGCAGCAATAAACAAAGCCGCAAGTACGATTCGCCGCCCGCAAGTAGGAAGACTAGGCAAGTGTGTGTACTACCCATCATTCCCATGGTCGCTGCACGATCGCAGCGCCAGAGTGTGCCCTATAGTTAATTTCAGTAAACTCTATGCGTGTACAGTCGACACGCTCTCCGAGATGGCGGCGGCCATTGTGGCTGCTCGCGTACCGCAGAGAATCCCTCCCGAGCGTATGGATCTGGAGCAACGTTTATAAATAAATATATATCTATAAACGTTGATCTGGAGCGCAGGCTTGGGTGCGTCCGGTTCCGAGACGTTGCACCACGTCGTTCTCGCGCCGCTGCAGCTTCTGGAGAGGTGAAAGGGAAACTCGCAAAGCTGCGTCATCCCGCCTCGGGAGGACTTTGACCTTCTATAGCTTTTTGCCGGGTCGCACACCGAACACTTCCTGCACGGGCGAGCGTAGTCGAGGATGTACGGTACCTGTGGGGCCCCTTAAATAAATCTTGCAACTATCACTTTAACCTCCTTGTACAGTACATGAGCAAGCTGCAGGGAAGGCGCGGTGATGAACCCGAAACTATACGTTTGGTCGCGTCAGGTGCAGGCAGTTGTCAGCGCTCGACTTACTGCAAAATGTCGTTAGCCTACCGCCACTGATTCAGTCCAATAGCCCTATTTAATATTAACGTGGGGATATACAGTGGGCACATGCAGAACGGAGTTTTCGAGGGTATACAAGTCGGAAGTTTAGGCATCTTATGATTGGTCGATAACATCAAGCTTCCCCAAAATGCGCTGGCGTCCGCGAACTATACCTCTGAACGAATGGTGATGTACTGAAGGGCTACCTCTACGTATACGCTGCATTCGTGACGTATTTCAGGTGTATAGGCTGACATCGCTGTACGTCTATTGTGTTGTAAGTGCGTTTCGTGTGAATTACGGCAAAAGCGAGTGTGTACGTCGTGTTCTTCGCCTTACATGTGTGGTCATTCGAACATCCTTGATTAACACTGCGTATACTAGTACGGACGTACAGACACTGTAGGAATTGCCGTGCTGGAAAGACTTCGGGAGCAGTCGGCGAGGGTATGAAGCAGTCACTCCATAAGCACTCTCATTCACCTACTCATTCACCCACTCAATCAATCAATCAATCAAGCAAGCAAGCAAGCAAGCTAGAAGCAAGCAATCAATCATGTTACAGTCTCCCACAGGGAAGCTAAAGGGATATTCGTAATCTTGCAGAAGTGACCGCAGAAAATTGTTTTCCATGCCGCATACTTGGCGTACAGAAAGAAGCTTCCGTTATGATTTCCCCGGGGATTTGCTCGCTTGCATCGTGCGGATGTCTTCGTTCCTGCCCAGCTATGTCACGTGCTCATAGGTTGTCCGGATGAGCGGCGCTCCCGTTTTGGAGCGTTTCGTCTGTCGTTTCGTTTCTTTTCCCCTGCTTTTTTTTTCTCTTTTTTTTAGTTGCGAACACCGTTACGCTCCGGTTGAAGCGCAAGACGCCCTCGCTTGAACAGCTGCCAGCAGCGCGCCCCGCTGCGAGCCAAAGACAACAACACCACGGCGCCCTGCCGACGCGCGAAATATGCTCGTCCCGGGGCCGCTAAGCTTGACGCCTTCCTCCTCCTCCTCCTCCTCCGCCAAGAGGCGGCCGCTTGCGACGGCGACAACCGCGCCACTTGTCGACGCCTCCCGTCACCCGCTGTGCTCTCCCGACTGTCAGCTTGTTGCACATTTCTGTAACACCGCGACAGCGCATGCCGCCGATGAGGGGAGGGTTGTGCTTGCACGCGTAACGATCACACTGATCAGAAGACGCCATGAAGAAAAAAAGAAGATAAAAAAGCGATGGCAAAACAAAATATCCTGTCAGCGCAACATAAATTCATTCAGGCAACCGGAAGGATACGCTGCTAGTGGTACTGCCAGATATATCCAATTCCTTCTCCCCCTTCCTCATTCTTGTTAATTTGTTTTATATATATTCTGGTTTATCGCATTCTTCTGCAATTTTTTCACGTTTTTTTCAAAGGAACATTATTATTGTTCCTATCTAATTTCTCTTTATTATTTTTTGCAAGCGTTGTAAAAAAATGATCTATTATGAGGTACAGTGTGGCCAATCCCCCATGTGGGTATGAGCCAAGATCTCCTAGGAGACAAGACAAGACAAAATATTGTAGATCACTCAAAGACCGTATAGATTGAACGACGACGGTTTCGATCCAGGCCGTCGTAGTGGCGTTTCAAAGGAGAAGACGTGCTATAGAATGCGTGCGCTGTACACTGTCCGTGCACGCTATACACGGATCGACAACACACTTTTACTCGACGCTGGCGGAATCGAATCCCGGCTACGGCTGCCGCATTTTCGACGGAGGCGGAAATAAGTGAGTTGCGCGCGTGCTTATAGATTTAGGCGTGCGTTAAAGAAATCCCGATGGTCCAAATTCCCGGAGTTCTCCACTACGGTCTCCCTCATAATCATGCTGTTGTTGTTTTTTTCTTTGGGGGGGGGGGGGGGGGCGAAATTGTTTGACAAATTTTCGTGGTACCTGTTTTCTTTCTCTTTTTTTTTTTGAGCAACCCGAAAGTTGATCGCGGTCAGTGTGTCTCATCACGCGGAAAACGCCGGAAAACATTTATATTCGAAATTTTTCCTTCGGCGACTATGAATCCGAATACACAACATGTATTCTGCAAACAGGGGGAGGTCAGCGCGACCGACAGTGGTTGGAGCTTGTGCTTTGGCGGTGTGCCGCGCATGCGTCGCGGCTCGACGCATGTCCTGCAGTTTGCCGCGAAGGCAGCCCCGCTTCCCCAGCGTCAGCTCCTTTTACTTCGTAAGTAGCACTGTGTAAAGCGGGTAATGAATAATGCGCATGCTCCGATTTTGAACACTAATTATGAGGTGCGCATAAAATCATCCTACTGTATACGTACAGCCAACCTTATGCTGCACCATTAAGTCTCCAAGTCTCGTCTCTATTCTCTCTCTATATCACTGTGTGTTTGTGTGTCACTTTTGAACTCAATTAAAAAAATTACCTGTGGCTTAGCTCGGTTGTGCCACGATATATATATATATATATATATATATATATATATATATATATATATATATATATATATATATATATATATATATATATATATATATATAGCGTGAGCTGCAGACGGATGGATGGACAGACTAGCGAGTGAGCTCACGCAAGCGCTAAACTTCCCACTGAAGTTTACTGAAACATGAAAAATATATAGCTAACCAAACGCGTGCGCAGCTTCACGACCACAAAACCACGTGACTGCTGTTGAGCTGAAGCTTATCACCTTGGGGCGTCGTCGTGGTCTTGTGGTGCTGCTCAGGCGCGTGGTTACCTATATATATTTTCCATGCGTTTCTTCAGTAAACTTCAGTTGGAAGTTTAACGCTTGCGTGTGTAGGCTTCTCTCGTTTCTCGTCCCTGAAGTTGGCGCTACTTGACAGTTCAATAGAGTACCAACTAGCCCAAGCAAAAACTTCGCCTATATAGCTCACCCGAGTCAAGAGCCAGCCCCCCTGACACGTCGCTCGGAGTTTCCAAGTGACGTCACATGGCGCCACCTTCGCGCCGTGTGACGTCACTGCTCCTCGCGCATGCGCACTGCAGCGCGGCTCTCGATGAGCCACGCGAAGGTGCTGAAACCTCGGCCAGTGTATACAGTTTACGCTACGTCATATATCACCGAAATCGCGAGAAGTGTGCTTGCATCTGCCACCGTGTAATTCGCGGTGCTTTCACTTCCACCCCCATCTAATCACACCTTGAGGCCAGTCTGTCAGTTTCTTTCAACAGCGCCTGATCGTCGAAATTTCGCGAGCCCTCCACTATACGGCGTTCTTGGTGATCGTATCCTCAACTTAAAACCGTGCTTGTTATTGGTATTGAGATTGAACGAGGACAGTGTTTATGTCTGTGTACATTAGCTAACCTTAGAGATGGATTTGTCATTTTAATCCGACAATGCACAGCTCACAGGTGTTCATAAAGTATGCGAGTGAATACTGTAGTTCAAGTCACCGCACTTTGTGGGACGCGCTGTTAGATTCCGCTACCTTTAGGTACCGTCCCATGTTTTGTGAGAAGTCTGACCTTATACAGCTACGGAACTGAGCGCATGCGTGGCTCAGGAAGGGACTGTCACCCATGGACACCGAAGGCACCACTCTGGCCGCAAGAAGAAACTTGTTAAACAATAAAAGGTGACTAAAAGTAAGTGAGAGAGAGAGATAGAATACGTCGAACGGATGGTGACGGCACTTGGAAGCTTCTGTACCAACTCGTCGGAGATTTGCATCAAGATGCACGAGGTATTGAGTCATCGTAGCCAAAATACGAGAAATCAGATCCGACACCAGATTTCACAGTGCATGTCAACCTGTGTTTATGTAGAACATTCCAGACTGGTACTTGGACCTTCTTTATACTTTCAAAGAATGAACCTCTGATTTCGAAAGTAACGGCTGTCAAGTTCGCAGACTGATTCTTAGTAGTATCAGTTAGTCCGGCGCCTCCTATGCATTGAATGGTCACGATAAAAAAAAAGGCAAAAACAAAACCGCACAGGACGAGGACACAGAAATGGCCTGTGGCACAGCGTCTCAAGCCTCTTCTCTGTTCTGGTTTTGTGTGCTTTTTCTTTCAAACACGTCTTACCGAAAGGTCCACAGAGAGACCTTAGCTGAGTAGTCTCCCTCACATTCCTCCAGTGTTTTCGCAACGTGTAAGTTACAAGTGCTCTGATAGATGATGATCGTTCTCGCTCATACTTCGTAGTCGGCAATAGTAACATATGGTTGATATGGCCGGTTCAGCTTGTACATCTCTAAGCGATTGTGTGTGCCTATGATATCGTTGATACAGTGGGGGGCTTTGCAATTATGTAAGTAGGAACGGCTTGAAATACATTGCCATTATCAGCGCCGCTGTCATCCTTTCCAGGAAACACTTTCTGATCGGGAGCCCGCGACTCGTAAAGCTGCATTGCGTGCACGCATTGCTGCGATACGCGACACGCTGCTGCCGCTACTGGCAATATCTCCTGTCATTTCCTCCTATCTCCAGTTCGTTCGCTCAGTCTGCATTGTCTTCCTGAAAGGGTGTTTTTTTTCTATCTTGCTCTGCCATTGTTCTGCAGCTCGTCGTTTTACGGTGATATTGTCGGACTATCAGATTGTGTCAATGACGCTGATTAACACAGACACGTGCAAGAGAAGGGAGGGGCAGGGAATGAAGGAGGGGAGAATATTCATCTAAAGGGGGCGCCAAATCTGCACCATTCATTTACCAAGTCCGGCCTTTGCCGTCTGATTCGTCCCGCGAGGCTATGACCCAGCAGGTTTCTGGAAGATAAGTGCGGCCGGGGATGTTGCATTTCAAGAACGTTGTACATTCCACCTTTATCCCCAGAAATCTGGGGACCTTGCGAAACAGGCCCTTGCAAGAAGGACGTAATCGCTTCATTTGCAGTTTTGCCTCCGTTACGAAGTTTGCTTTCTTTCAGGCTTGCCCATCGCGAGAATAGTGAGTGATTTAGCTGCTGTGATCATTCTTCTCCCGTCCCCCCAAATGGATAACGTTGCACACACTTATGATAAGTGTGTGGTTTGGGGGGGGGGGGGTGATTGGGTACGAGTAGACGACTCTCGCTAGTATTGGTTAAGAATAAAAGATTGCTGAGTTAGTTGGTACGTATTCATTCTAAAGAGACAGGCGTTTGGTGTCCCGACTTCCTCCTTGTGTGCGTGTTTGCACGCCCTGTGTGTTTAGAATGAACAAGTATCGCACGCTTCGCAAACTCAAATGAAAGCTTCGCCTAAACTGATTAGGGAAGTAAATAGGCATCCACAATAAAATTAAAAAACAAATTATTACTGATAATTCTCGTTCAGCCCTTTCGCGGACTCTGCGGGAAGGCAGGCAGGTGACCCCGCGGTATCTGTAGGCAATTGCACTGGTCCGCAAGCATTGCCCTGGCCCTCGATTCTTTCTCTCTCTCTCTCTCTCTCTCTCTCTCTCTCTCTCTCGAAAAGGGCAGAACGGCGCGCCCTCCGCGACGGAAAGGAGTGCACGGCGAACGTCTCCGGCGCGCGCGCGCGCCACGTCGCGCTCACGTGGCGTCGATCGGCGTAGGAAAGCCGGTTATAAGCGGGGCCGGGCAGCGCAGATAAGCGAGAGCGATCACGTGATGCGGCGACGTCTACGGCAGAACGAGCCTGCTGCCGCTGTGTAGCCAGGTACATACATGGCATGCGCCCGGCGTAAGCGCTTCGTATACGACGACACCCCGCGTTATTACTATAGGCGGCATATGCCGGTGTTACCGACGCGGTGCAACGGTTTCCTTTCTCGTTTCGCGGGCCGTGTCTGTGAGCTTAGTGGCGCCCCCTGGCGTGTCGCAAGGACGGGGCGGGCGTTCACTGGCTCCCTCGTCGTGGCTTCGCTATAGCCGTGCCGGCCGTTGCGAAATGGTGCGATGCGACGCACGCAGCTCTGTACCACATCGCATGCGGGTGGCCCCGTTGTAGACGCGGGCTCACACCGCTGTACCGCGTCACTTGCTGGCACAGTTGCCCCGCGATATGCTCCTCCCCATAGCCATTTGGAAGGTGGTGGTGGTGGTGGTAAAAAACATTTATTTCAGAAAAAGTCTTCTAGAGAGTGCCGACGTATTTGGAAGCCTGCTCGATCGAGCCGCGCGGATGTGTCGGTGCCGCCCGCCACTGGGACCGGGTGACTTGGGCGCGCAGGACAACGGGAGGCGCGACCGTCTTTTCGGCGGTGGGGGCGTTCTCATTCGTAGTGTGTATACAGGGGACTGCAGTTGAAGCGTCCGCGCCGCTTTGCGTCTGCTTGAATAGATGAGTTCGCCAATTCCTTCCGGCGTGTTCATCGCGAGTCAGCTTCGAAATGCGGAAGTCTGTCGTGGCCTGCTTTTCGCAAACTATATAACGTGGCTGTCGTGAACCGTCCGTTATGTACAGTCGCCGCCGATGTGAGTTGCAACACGTTGTCAGTACGCAGAGTGGCACCAACACTGCAAAGCGGCCTCTACATAGAGAATATATTACTTGAGTAAAACACCGTTTCAAGTGCTGCTATCCTCTAAATAGATTTGACGTTTGCTGGTGTCACCGCTCAGGCTTGGAGCCCCGTCGTCTATGATCACCGTGTTGCAACTACCGCGGCGATACGCCCTACAGTAGAGTAATATGTTGGCGCGTCTCACTACAGAGCCAGCAATAGGTCAGCGCGTGATATATTACTCTTTTGGTGCACATTTTGGATTGTATTGTTTGTTCTTCAAGTGGGCTTCACCCTTATTTTTTTTCTGGTACGTTTCTTGCCACTTCCTGCAAACACTTCCAACTTGCGCATATGTGTTGATTGATTTGTGGGGTTTAACGTCCCAAAACCACCATTTGATTATGAGAGACGCCGTAGTGAAGGGCTCCGGAAATTTCGACCTCCTGGGGTTCTTTAACGTGCACCCAAATCTGAGTACACGGGCCTCCAACATTTCCGCCTCCATCGGAAATGCAGCCGCCGCAGCCGGGAATCGAACCCGCGACCTGCGGGTCAGCAGCCGAGTACCTTAGCCACTAGACCACCGCGGCGGGGCTGCGCATATGTGTCATTATCAATAACTGCTGAATTGAGTTGACAGGCTATTACAGCGAGCGTATGCATTTGAGCTTGTATACTCGTGAACTTACGCGAGGGGAGTATAGGAATTTCTAATCTTTTTACTGCACTCTTAAAAGCACTATCAATCAGTTGTGATCTCATATGGTATATAGCATACGCAGATGTGCAAAGTACAGCGAATGGGAACGTTCGATTTTGATTATTACAGTCTACATTCAGAACTCTCGTTCTATGACGAAACGGTTACGGCATTGGCTCAGAGCATTGCACACGAGGAGCTTGTCGTCGGGCGAGCTGTTTCGAAATTGCACCTTTCGCTACATTCGTCGTTTCACCGGTGGCGAGTTTGAGCGTTGTCTTTCATGCATGAATGTTGATAACCCTGTATTCGCGTTCGCCGAAGCGATCGCACTGGGCCTATGCAACGAATCGGAACAGTTTACCGTCTTGTCGAAACGAAAGAAAGGAATCGCGGGCAATTGAGCGTCATCATTGAGTTTATTTTATTGTCGCGTATTTTCTCGTGTCCGCGCTGCCTCATTCGATTGCGTCGACAGTGCGTGTACGTATACCCGCCGGTTTTCTGGGAATGGCAGTTTTGCGAATAAGAGCGGGCTTCACAACTTGTGGGAGTCTGCGCGTCGCGACACGTGCGGAATCGTAATGAGGCGGCGTCCGCTTCATGGACCGCTCGGCGTTCGCCGCATGAATTTAGTCAGCGGCCGTGCCTTTTTAGAACTACTCTCGACCGCTGCTGGCGGCGTGCTTTAATTCACCACAGAGTACTGCAACCCCCCCCCCCCCTCCTCCCTCTCTACACACACGCGCACACATACACATATACAGGATGATATTGCGGATGCGTCATGATAAAACACGGAGGGCATGCACTCTTGTAAAACTTCCTCCATGATTACAGTGTTATATGAACAACAAAAAAAAATCAAGACTAACAGATGATTCTATAGGGAAGGCTGCGCAGAGCTTTGCGTGGGTAATCGAACTTGTGTAGTCACGCGATGCGCATGCGTCACAAGCTAACCAGTCTCAGGTCAGTGATGGAGCCACTATTTTCCGAAATTCTGCAGGATGCGTACCTCGAAGATCACTTACGTCGATCTCGCGAAGATTCGAGCGTGCTTCGTTTGCGTTGTGATTTGGGGAGTACGATGTGCCGTTATAAAACACTTGTATATAGTGTGCCTGTGCGTGAGCACATCTCTAAAAGCGTGACACGTGCAGGCGTCTTGCCCTGTCTTCTTCATGTTGTCTGTTCCGATTTTCTGTTTCTTTTGCTTCTTTTGTCATGACGCCGTATAATCTTCTGAATAGTTGGATCGGCCAGCTCTAGTCTCCCTCATATAGGACGCTCGCTCAAATTTCACGACGTTTTATTCGATTTTATGAATTGCAGTATGATAACGGGGTTCGCAATTATATCGTGTATTATTAACAGCGTTTCTGCATTCCTCGAAGCATGTACTTTTACCCATTCTTTGTCCCCCATACGGCTTTTATTATATAGGGAAGTAGACCCGCTTTAATTTCTGGCTCGGGTCCGTTCCTTCAGTATACACATCGTTCATCGCGGCTCCGTTTTTCCGTTCATCGCTGAGACACGTAGAATGCTGTGGCCCCCTGTGCTTTTGGGTCCTCTATTATGGGGACGACGCCATGACGATTTCGTGGGGGCAGCTGTGGCGTTGCTCGAATTCCCGCGCTCGGGGGCGTTTCATGTATATACCGTCGTATGACGATTTTACGCGAGGCGCATAGGCTGTTCCATTCTGGGTTGGTATACACATGTATTGTTCTTATTGTTGCGTATCGCAATTAACATCAGTAAGTAAGGTATAGAGAAAAGCCGAATGCGCTTCACTAACTTGTCTTAATGCATATGGGGCTAACGTAGCACTGTTGATTCAAAGCTTGAGAACGGCAAGGCTACACAAAGATATGGCGACGGCGATACCCATCCGTTAAAAAAAAAAAAAAGACGTCTATATTTTCAGTTTTTCAAGGAGACAATGCACAAGAACTAGATGCTAAAAGAAATATAATAAACAAAAAATATACAAAAATGAATACGGACGTGTACCCTCGTATAACTGTTGGGCCGTATAGTGAGCCAGCCCGTCGCGGCGTGTTTCGTCGCTTTCTGCATAGTTCTCCCTTTCCCTTTATCGGAGGTGGCTGAAAAGTTTTCCCGCTGGCTGCGTGGAAATTAAGCTATAGCGCAGCCGCCGCCGCCGATATAACGGTTACAAGGCCGGTGCAACGCGTACGGCGCTGTAAGCGCCGTGTGGGGGCGCAGCGGCGCATGATCTGACGCATGATTAGCTGATCCGCACTGTGGCGCACCTGCGATTGCGGCCTGCGGGCAACATGGAGGATGGTGGTGAATACGGGAGCAGAAGAAAGACGTTCTGGGAAAGAGAGAGAAAGAGAAAAAAAGCCAGGAAAGCCGTTTTGTGCGTAATGTCGACGTGTACTGTACGAGAAGTTGGTTAGGTGCGTGTGTGTACTGGCTTGCGTGGCGAAGGGCTATATATCCAAGGTTGCGGCATTGGCTTGCCTCTTTAAATCTTGACGCCCCCCCCCCTTTTTTTTTTCTTTCTCTCTAGCTTTCTTTGTGGTTCGTTTCTTTTCCTTTGTCTCGAAGATTGCTTTTCCTCGTCTTTTTTTTTTTCTTAAGCCACGTCTCGCCTAAGTGTCGCAGCTCGTTAGGCGCCTTGCCGCCCTATATCATTGCTTTCTCGGTTATCCTTTCTTTTTTTTGCCGTTGGTTTGTGTAGTACGCCTTGTTATGAAGCTGTGCGGGGACTGTGTGCAGGGGATGCCGGCGAAATGTCGTGAGTGTGTGGAGATAAGTTTCGCGAGAGCGAAGTTTTGTGCATGCGCTTTGATGTGCACAACGTCTGACCAAATTCAACATGTCGCTATAGTGAAGCCCATCGTTATCTATGGGCGTATTACACGACTGCAGTTACATCGTCACGGTGCATAAATCGGCACATTACATGCTGCATCGGCATTTTACTGCATGTCTGTTTGAGTGATTGAGTTGTTGACCGCATTTTTCGTAAGATAGAGGAGCCGCGCAATAGTAATGGGCATTGAATAAACGTCATTGATTTTCTATCGGTTTGTTTTTTACGGTTCCGCAGTCTGGTTCGCAGACTCGTCCAAGAGTTTTCTCAAACTCCTTGAAACCGTGCTTCGCATTACGCATTGTCTTGCAGCACGTTCACGTGTTCGTTTATTTCTGTCGCTATGCCGCTAGCTGTATAGGTTTTATAGCCACAAATATATAGATATACTGAAACGTTCCGTATGTGAGTTCAGTAATTCCATATGTTTCCATACGAAATACATATGTATTCCGTATATTTTCTACATATTTTTTATATATTTCTGTAAGATTCTTACGGAAACATGCGGAATTCTTGGACATCGCATACGGAACGTTTCAGTAGATATGTCTGACCTTGGGAATGCAGCGCGCATGTGAGCGCGATGCTGGAGCAGCAGCAGCTTGCGTGGCGTGGGGCGGGGTCTTGTTATGCAAATGAGGTTTCTTTCTATATATATATATATATATATATATAAGTACGACTCGCCTCAACGGCTACATGCGTTACGACATCAGGGTGGCCTACTTACAGTGTGTCGTTCTATGCCGGCGAGTTGTCTCGGGGGGGTAGGAATGTTTCGGTAGAACGAAAGGGAATGCACAGGGGCCGCCAGTACATTCTCTGCGGGAAAGCAGTCGCAGCCAAGATGGCGAATTAACAGCTATAGCGAGCAACAACTACGACAACAACAACAACAAAAAAAAAATGATATATTTGCGCCATCGCCAATTGAAAGAGGACAAAGGAGAGGGCAGAACAAAGTCCGCCACGGTGGAGCAGTGGTTATGGCGCTCTGCTGCTGATTCGTAGATGGTCGCGGGTTCGCTCCCGGCATTTCGACGGGCGGGAAATGGATGATAGAGGTCCTGTGCGGGCACGTTGAAGAAGACGCCAGGTGGTCGAAATTTCCGGAAGCCTCCACCGCGGCGAGCTCTCTTAATAATGTCATGGTTTTTGGGACCTGAATCCCCAGATATTATTATTGTAGGGCAGAATTAACAAAGGCGCTGACTTCAATTAAAAGTAAGCTTCGTTGCCGAAACTACCATTCTGCCAAGCGACTATACAGAAGCACAGTCGGCACGCCTCCATCGCTTTGAGTTTTCTGCCGCGTTTTTTGTAAGGTATGCGGATCCAATCGGCGCATTAGAAATGCGCATTCAATAAACGTCATTGATTTTATTTTCGGTTTGTTTCTTTCGTGATGGCCTGCGGCAATATTACGACAGGCCGATAGTTTTGTAGCCACACGTTTGGGACAAACCGAAGACTTCTATTGTTGTCCGGTCTCGCGACAAGCGATGCACGGTTCGGACCTACGAACCCATTTGTTCTCAAGTCTTGCGTACCTGTCGGCGTTTTGAGACTTTTCATCTCAAGCTCCACAAGAGGGTGTACACACAAGGCGCACGTGTATGCGAGTGTAGGTATAGGTGCGTGACCGCCTTCTTATATAAGCCCCGATTGTCACGTTTCGTCAAAACAGAAACATTTTAGTTTCGTGCCGACAAGTCTTCGCGCCTGAGGCTTTCGTAACGCGGTCCAGCTCTCTTAAATCCCCTTTCGTATGCAGGGCAGTACGGCATCTGCTTACTTTTGCGCCTCGCTTCCAATTCTATAGAACTCTCTTTTTTGGTTCGTGCAGAGCGGTGTATATCGCTTTGCGCGTCGACGTGGCCAGAGCGACTCGCGCGATAAAGTGGCTGCGTCGCTTTCTTGCTATACTTTTTTTTTGTTTCGTATTACTTTAGGCCAGTGTGGCGGCGGCCTCCGCAGTGACCGGAATGTCAATGCTCTGTCTCTCCTTGAAATCCAATCGGCCGGCAGAAATGGAGGGAGCTTCTCGAAAGAGGTCGGCCGGAAACCGACGGTGTGAGAGGGACTCCGCACTCGCGCCACTTTGTACACGCTTTCTCTTTTTCCCCTTTCTCTCTCTTTATCTCTTTTTCTCCTTTTTTTTAGGAAAAAAAAAACCATCTGGTCAGCAGAGAAAGGTGGTGGCGCGATCGCGTATTGGGAGAGTAATAGCGAACAAGAGATACAGAATATCAGCCGTATGTCTTTCACTTTCTTCGTTACGCATCCTTGTCTGTCAGCTGTCTTTTAGGTGCGTATTTCGCGGCCGAGCACGAGGTCCCTGGGTTCGATCCTCGCCTGATGAGGCGGCAGCAGTCTCAGACAGTGGAGTGGAAGCTCTCTGTGTATCCTCTTGATTCCGCCGCTGTTTGTGATGACTCTCCTTATCCTTGCTGATCCTTATTCCATTTTTATTCGTTGCTGGCTCCCAAATGTGGAGCGTTAATAGAGAGAAGTTAGGTGAAAGGCAGGAGGGTCAACCAAAAGAAAACTTTCCGGTTCTGTATACAGTACGTCTCAATGAAACAAAAATTGGACGAGCGTGCTTTGAAAACGCATGCTAAACAAGTTTATGGAAGGAGGTATTCGAAGCCCCATTCGCACATGTACTTCGCCGAATGCGATCAACGATTATTGACGTAATGAAAAATTCAGTGTCGCCCGTGAGTCTTCGGTGGGTGATGTTTTGTACGCAGGAGTACTCCGCAAATGTTGCCAGTGATCGCTGGTTCTTGAATACAGTAATGAGCACTCCAGAACAGCCCAGGAGGCGTTTCGAAAATCTGTGGTTTCGCTGACGCGCTGAAATCGCCGTGTTGCCTTCTTTTACCATGAGTTGTGAAGCAGCGCTTACGGTACACACGTTCGACTGTGCGAGCAATTATAGTGTATCTGACCTATTCACCTGTACGCCTTTTTTAAAATAGACAATTTCTTTTATGTCTATAACCACAGTGGTGCCACCGCCTCTTACATATCAGAAACGAAGCCTCGGTCATTCTCGTTTTTATTTTCTTTGTTTATATAATGGTTCCACATTTGAAGGGCGTGCTCTGCCCTGCCGTTATTCCTATTCACACTCTCTCCTCGTAGAATATTTGCGACAATAAGGAGCGAATTGATGTTGGCGCTTTCCTAAAAAAAAAAAAAAACGTATATATAACGAGTCTTTAGCGCCTGTGATAGCGACTCGAGAGTTCTCGCCAATTTCACTTAAGTAGCGAAATAATCGCAAGGCGCACAGGAAAAGCCATGCAGCTTGCTCGTGAAAGCGCGCGTGTACACATGAGTGCGCATGCGGAGATAGTTCGTATGCAGAGCGACCTTTCGTTTTTTGCGCACCTTTGCTCGCCGCTCGTGACCCGACGACCGCGGTCAAAATGACGACAGCGCAGTAAGTATAGCACGTGCACGGTTCAACACACTCAGTGATGGACGCGACGGCGTTAGTAGCGGCCAAGTTGCGGAGAAATAAGCGTGGATAGAAACGCTGGAGAATGTCTTTCGTGGTTTAGTGACCGCTGAGGTAGAGAGAGGTAATTTTCATCGAGGGTGGGGTGCACGTGACCGTCTGGGTTTCTAGCATGCACCTGCTGCGGGTGCTACGGCGTGCATATTTAATTATTGACGAACACGCAGTCTTTCACTAGAGCTTGCCTTGTTCGCACCGTTGGTCTGTCGTGGGGATTGTGTTTGAAGGTATAGCATCGCACGCTCGGTGACCGCAGTGGACCGTTTTCTGTAATAATAATAATCGTGGTTCTACGTCCGAGAACCACGATATCATTATGATAGACATTATGAGAGATTGCGATTGTGGTCATAAGAGCGGTTATAGCCTTTTTGGAAGCAACTGGACTATACGCGTGGCTGTAAAATTTGTCTCGGCTCGAAAGAATTGTACATACTCACCTCTCTATCTCACCATCGTCATCCACTAGTCTTTCTTCTCTCCTTTCCCCTCCCCCAGTGTAGAGTAGCAGGCTAGAGCAAGCTATCGCTCAGGCCGACCTTTCCGCCTTTCTGTAAATAAACCCATCTCTCTCTCTATCCTGAGATTTCGGCCATTTGGGGTTATTTAAAGTGCGCCTAAATCTAATAAGCACACGAGTGTCTAGCACTTTTCCTATATACATGGAAATGCGGCCGACGCAGCCGGGATTCGTACCCGCGACCTATACGGGTCACCAGTTCAGCACCCTATTATAACCACCACTGTGTGTGGTGAGAGAAGGTGTTAGAAATTTGCCATGTTGTTCCATCTGTAAAGACCCGTGAGCGGGATACATTCGTGGGGCACCCTGCAGGGGCTGACTTATGGATCCCCCGAAACGCCACACGAAAGCACGGACTGAGCTAGTGATTGCCTGTTGCGGTCCGGAGTGGGAGCCAGAGCTGACAAAGCACAAAAACTTATATACGTAATCCAGAGAGTTACAAATATTTGATAAAAAATGTGCACTTGATTCGCTATATCACTGTAAATGTTGGATCGGTTTTTAACTAATCCTGTGAAAAATACTCGAGCGCATGTACAAGCTCATGCATCGGAGAATATTAATAACACACATGACAACTGTTCTTTCATATTCATCAGGCTTGTTCAGAGTCCGGCCACCTTTTCAAAACGGAATCGTAGTCCAGGCCTCTCTTTGTTCATTTCAGCGACAAGATTTACCTTTGATTTTTCTGTATTTCCTTCAGTCACTCGATCAGTCCAGTCAGCGTCGTTGCAGATGCAGTCCTGAGGCCGCACAGGACAAGCAAAATTGTCTGCTGAAGCAGGGGCATGCTGATGTATATAACGAGATATAGAGTTACTGTATATGCTACCTTTCTACCTAAAGGTAGCATATACAGTAGTCTAACGAGATATAAACGCGAGCGCCCTCTCTGACGCTGTCAGGCTTGTTTGTGTACGCGCTCTCATCGATTGCGACCAATCACGTGAATCGCTTGTGATCGCTCTGTTTAATTCCTATACTTCGTTTCGTTGCGTTTCGTTTCACTGATAAGGGGAAGACTTTACAGATGCCTCATCAAACGCGAAAATTGACCGACTGTTCCGCACGAGTGAGCAAAATAATAATAATAATAATAATAATAATAATAATAATAATAATAATAATAATAATAATAATAATAATAATAATAATAATAATAATAATAATAATAATAATAGCGTGATGGCGTCATCACATGGCGTGAAAGATCGTAGAAACTTGTGACGTCATGACGGAGTCATTGTGACATCATAGCGTCACATAACGTGCCGTCACGGGACGATGGTGACGTCGCCTTTTGGCCGAAGGTGGGATCACGGAGGCAATGCTATAACCAGGTGTAAAATCACGTTAAGTGCAGAAAGCCTTCGGAAGGGTTGCTATATGGAGGACCAATAGGTATACACTAAGAAGAAAAAAAAAGGAAATGGGCCTTTGAGTCTTTATCGAATGCATCAAAGGGAGATCTCTTTGTGTTTTACCTGCAGTGCCCCTGCATGGGTCACAAACAGCAACCGTCACCTTTTCGGCATATACAAACGCGACGTATATAGTATACACTGCTATCCTTTTCGTCTTGATTATATAGGTGCACTACCGTTGTCCAATTTGTTTCCTCTCGGATATTGACGGGACGACGGTTCGTGGGATCAGCTGCCTCGTCCGTTGTTCCACGTAATTTTTTCGATTGCGCCAGCTGTATACGCTATAGTAGACCGATACCCCGCGATAAGGCCTACGTCGATTGGATCGCCGGAACTCGTGTCTGCAGGTGCAGGGTTTTATTACCTCGCCGTGGGAATCGCTTCCCCGCCCTGCTTTGGCCGGTCCCTTGTTTTCACTTTCTTTTCGAAGGCAGCTGCTGCTACTGTTCTGCTGCAGCACTCGCGATAGTCTGCGCTGATACTGCCGCCTGGCGGGCCGCTTCCGTGATTGCGTGCCCGTTTCCCCCACGCGTGTGTATGTACCCAGTTTATATGGGATGGGAAATGCTTTCTCCCGTGTGTATACGACTGTGCGCTATAACTGCCTTGCGGGTCTGTATTGACAGTGCGAAGAACCGACCGGTTCTGGCACGACTCTTCGCTATCATGCTATAGATATACGCACCTGCGCTACTGGATAAGTGCATTCGTCGTTTATAGAGCTTGTGTGTCCCTGATAACTGTACATACAGCGCGCACTTCAGTCGCGACTATACGGTTCTATGTCCTGATGCTTGTGTGCACCTCTTAAACATTTGCGACACAGCTGTCCTCATTTGGAGACGCGACTTCACTTTACCGTTTCCGTGCGCTGTTTTGGCAAGGCAGGGACCACGAACACTGAGCTTATATACGGCAAATTGAACATTCGTGTTACCTTAAGGTCCGTTGTACCACTTCTGTGTGAAAAGCATTGCTACACACGATTGCTTCGCTGAAAGCCGTGTCATGCGTGCCTATTGCGTATCGACAGGAATTCCGAAATATTTTTCGAACTTTTTTTAGGATTGCTTATTTGCATAATTATCTATGCAATTTGAGCGGGTTGTTGAGTTCTTTTAACGAAGAGAAATGGCATGACTACTTTTACAATAACTATATAGGTCACGAATTACGTTGTGATTACGGGTAATGTATCTAAAACAGACTAATTTGTTCTTAAACTTGTACTTATCTTAAACTGTGTCTTTAGAATTTTAACATCTGATTATGTAAATTTCAGGCATTTATAGACAGTCGATGGAATGCTCATTTTTGTCCCATGTCTCCGCCGTCTTGTAGCGTTTAAATACGTACTGACACCATTCTTCAACGCCCCGCCGCGGTGGTCTAGTGGCTGAGGTACTCGGCTGCTGACCCGCAGGTCGCGGGATCGAATCCCGGCTGGAGGCGGAAATGTTGTAGGCCCGTGTGCTCCAATTTGCGTGCACGTTAAAGAACCCCAGGTGGTCGAAATTTCTGGAGCCCTCCACTAGGGCGTCTCTCATAATCATGTGGTGGTTTTGGGACCTTAAAGCCCACATATCAATCAGTCAATCGATCAATCAATCAATCAATCAATCAAAGGCGTGTTTACTGTGTACAGAGACGGCTCTCGCGAAGTGCGAGGCCCGGTAAATGCTGGTAGGATATTTTCAATTTGACATTAGTCAACTTCCTCGTGTCGCACGTATACTGAAATCGACACTTGCTTGACGAACTCGGGTTATAGTACGAATTGCGGAGACTTCCAGCATTAGTCTGGCTATAGTTATGATGACGTCAGGCACTCAAACTTCCAGAATGGCTACTTATGCGTCAGATTCAAAATATAGCCGCTTGTGCGTCACCAACGGAGCCACTGTATCCAGTGGCAACGTCGCAATATCTTGCAAGAGCTCATACCGTATTGCGATGTCAGGGTACACAGCAGAAACCGAAACTATAGCTTTCAAAAGCGCACTGTAACTGCTTGTTCAGAGTGCACTCGCGCTTATAGTGTACACTATATGTGTACGCTCTTGACGGCTTTACCTTTTTATTTGACGCAAAAGGAACGGCAACTGTAAACTTATCGCGTCAGTACCTATAACTATAGCACGCTGTGTGTTTATCTGAGCAAGGCTCGCTGTTGGGCGAGTTGGTTAACATCAATGGCACACGTATTAGCGGCCCCGCCACGGTGGTCCAGTGGCTAAGGTAGTCGGCTGCTGACCCGCTGGTCGCGGGTTCGTATCCCGGCTTCGGCGGCTGCATTTCCGATGGAGGCGGAAATGTTGTAGGCCCGTGTGCTCAGATTTAGGTGCACGTTAAAGAACCCCAGGTGGTCGAAATTTCCGGAGCCCTCCACTACGGCGTCTCTCATAATCAAATGCCCCGCCGCGGTGGTCTAGTGGCTAAGGTACTCGGCTGCTGACCCGCAGGTCGCGGGTTCGAATCCCGCCTGCGGCGGCTGCATTTCCGATGGAGGCGGAAATGTTGTAGGCCCGTGTGCTCAGATTTGGGTGCACTTTAAAGAACACCAGGTGGTTGAAGCTTCCGCAGCCCTCCACTACGGCGTCTGTCCTCATAATCAAATGGTGGTTTTGGGACGTTAAACCCCACATATCAATCAATCAATCAATCAATCAATCACGTAATAGCGCAAACTTGGAAAAGATATTTTAGAAAAGTAGGCGAGAGCCCGACCTTCATGCGCGCTCCTGATTGTTTTCTCGGATATTTTTATACGTATAGTCCTTTGATGCGTTAATCTGGAGCGCAGCAGACTCGTACAAAGTGGACAAATTAGAGCACGTGACCCGTCAACTTTCTTGGTTTTTATCCTAGTTTCCATGTGCCCTCCGCGCAGTATCTTTTTCCTTAATATATATATATATATATATATATATATATATATATATATATATATATATATATATATATATATATATATATATATATATATATATATATATATATATATATATATATATATATATATATATATATATATATATATATATATATAGATGAAATAGATGATCAGAGTTTCTTCCGGCTACCGTAATAAAAGTTATAAACTTCGAGAATAGTGCAGTATAGGAAACAAAACAATAAAATATTTATTTAATCCTAACAGTTTCGGCTGGTGGACCAGCCTTCTTCGGAGGATGTAAGTGAAATGATACAAGTTCCCGTAGCAGAGGGTCACCCTCACAGTTTAAAGACCCTCCAAAAAAGAGAGAGAGAAAAAGACAAGCGGGCGAACGAGGTAGCAACAGACAACAAGAAGCAGAAGAAGGAGAGGAACTAGAAAGGAGCGACGGAGAGCCGCCGGAAACGAGCGGGTAATTCTGGCATTGTTGCTGCGTATAGGTAAGACGCGCCGCCAGCGGAGGCGACCAAGAAAAACGGAAAAATGTGGAACATGTTGCCGCTTACTCGCATCTCACACATGGATCGAGTTTAAATTCACGTGGTTCGGCGGCTGGCCCGTGGCATCGGGCCACACACACACACACACACAAGAAGCATACGACCCGCTCCAGTTTTCGGAATATAATGGCCACGTTGGAAAGCTAATGTGCCCTCTCCCCCTCCCTCCACCTGCCCTCTCTTGCAGAAAAATGTACAACCAGTCATACTGAAAATAAATAAATGGGTATTCTTGTAAAGGATGAAAATATATAAAAATAAATAATACTAAAAAGTACTCAGAAATGAAAGTAAAGTTTAATAATACTAACACAATCCGTTCGGTTTACGTAGCATCGAATTCGTTTAGTTTCGCTATATTGACTAACTTGCGTGTGCGACTTCACGTATGTATAAATAAATTAATTGAGTAATTCAATTTCTGTGTTTCACGAAACGTCGCGGAGACACGTCAGTCGCCCAGGGCTCTCGTTGATTCCGTGGGTAAGTGATCTGAATTTCTTTATAAAGTATGACTCCCGCTGTTCGCGCTCCCGTGTGTTCTGGAAGCCGGATTGTAGGAGTATGACACTTACGCGTTCGAAAGAGTGACCAGGAAGATTGATATGTTTGGAGAACGGCAAATTGGGGAGGCCCTTTACGTGTGCCCTGTGGTTGTTGAAACGCAAACGGAACGCGGTTTCCGTGTGTCCAATATATTCCTGTTTGCACACCTCGCAGCGAATTTTGTATACCACATTGGCTGAGTCACAGTTAAGGTCGTCTTTAATTTTGTACACACATATATATATATATATATATATATATATATATATATATATATATATATATATATATATATATATATATTTATTTAATTTTCCCCCCACCGAGTGCTCTTTACGAAACGCACTTCCGGTCTTTTCGAAGGGACGTGTCTCCAGCTGCGTTCGTCTTTCGACTTCCGTTCTTCCGGCGGCGCGCGGCTGCGGTGCGCCACCAAAAACACACGCTTCGTTTAATGAAACCACCTCGTGTTCGCCTGCTTGCTCCGCAATTTTTAGCCCGGTCCCTGTTGTATATACGCACGTGTGGCGCTGCCTACTTTCTTATACTACACAGCAAGCAGTGCTGCGCGACCGAGCTTCGTTGCACTGCGCGATCCACTTTTGTGCGGGCCGGGCCCTCCGCCGCACGCACGCTCGCTTGGCGCTTTGCCCTACGCAGATCTGGAGCGGCGATTAATTTGGGGTCTCCACATCCGAAGCGGCACGTCTAAACTGCCGACGTAAAAGTGCGGGCAAGCTTAAACGCACACACACACACGCACACGCACACGCACGCACGCACGCACGCACGCGCACACACGCACGCACGCACGCGCACACACACAGAGAGAGAGAGAGAGAGACAGACAGACAGACACAGACAGACAGACAGACAGACACAGACAGACAGACACAGACAGACAGACATAGACAGACAGACAGACATAGACAGACAGACAGACAGACAGAGACAGACAGACAGACAGACAGACACAGACAGACAGACAGACACAGACAGACAGACACAGACAGACAGACAGACACAGACAGACAGACAGACAGACAGACACAGACAGACACAGACAGACAGACAGACACAGACAGACACAGACAGATAGACACAGACAGACAGACAGACAGACACAGACAGATAGACACAGACAGACACAGACAGACAGACACAGACAGACAGACACAGACAGATAGACACAGACAGACAGACACAGACAGATAGACAGACAGACAGACAGACAGACAGACACAGACAGACAGAGATGAGGGCAGGGCGGAAAGAGTGGGTTGAGAGTGAAAGTGCACCGTGCCGAAATTTATGGCCGGGCCCCGCCGCCATGTTAAGAAAGCAAGAAATAAAGTTCTGGGATTAAGTTCAGCAGAGCAGTAAACCTCCACTCGGCGTGTCTGAAGCGAGAGGAGTCTCTGTTCAGTCGCCGCAGTGTTTCTGCTGCATCCCGTTATAGGAAGTGGTTGCCTTCGGACCCGCGTCAAGAGAGCGGGCCGGCTTTTCTCGCACAGCTTTCAAAAAAAAAAAAAAAAAAAAAACGAGACGCCGAATGAGTTTAAAATGGCAGGCCAATGACGTCACGATGACGCTCGCCAATATGCGCGGCGTAATCACGACGACACTACTACTAGTACTTCACGAAACGTGACGTCACGCGATCGCTTGGCCCTATAGGTGGGGCGATACCGGATGCGAAGCAAAACCACGTGAGGTGGAAAAGGTTTTTTTTTTTTTCAATGGATCTGATCTAGAAGGCAATGTAAAGCAACACTAAATCCTGAAAGCAGTGGGCGGGGAAGACTATACATCGGTTGTGAAGAAACAATAATAAAATGTAATTTCGCCTCTGAGTCGTCTCACTCAAATGCACAAAGAATCGATCGTATGATTTTTAATTGAGAATCGTACCGTTGCTGATTTCTCCATGAATCCCAAATTCATTATTACGGGTTACCAGTTTAGCGAATTACGCTCCGTAACCCATATATAGCCTTTTGAATGTGTCCACCTTTACCTGTTCTGTTATCGCCGCCTTTTGTCTCTGATGTATGATGCCATTGTTGCGTAGCGCAGCGTGATCGCGACAGTATGTTTCACTAAAGCTTATGAGCCGTGAAAATAACGCTGGGAGGTTGCGGCCGAGTGATGCTTTCCGAGAATCCGGCAGTGTCGCATAGCAACAGCGTCCGTCATTAAACCCGCCGCAGTGGCTCGGAGGGTTACATGTACCACTACCCCTTACTTCCAGTCACACTCCCACAACGGCTTCGCGTGCTTGCAACGGACTTTGCTACTCTATCTGTTTATTTACTGATCCACATTACCGGACTGCATCACATGTATGCAGAATGCAGAGCAACCTTCCCGAAAGCGGGCCCAAGAGGTCCCTATATGGCCTATCTATTTTCGATGGAGGCGAAAACGCTGTAGGCCCGTGTGCTCAAATTTGGGTGCCCCTATTATCAAATCATAACAGCAAGTTATTTCTTATAAACATCGTCTGTGGACGTTCCTTGTTGTCTGACCAGCATGCGTCGGCTCAAATGCAAAGAAAGGCGAGCACCGCGCAGAAGCGAAAGCTTTATAGTAGACGGTCCTTCGGCCCAACTCGGCCGCTGCCCTTGAAACGAGGAAAGGGCTCGAAAACAACGCTATACGTCGCGGCCCTGTCATATGCACCTGCGCCGAATCAAGAGCCGCAGTCACGCGGATAAAGCAAGCGCACGTCTCTGTCAAAAGTACGAGCCGCGCGCGGTGGTGCACGTGACCCCTTCGTGATGTCCACGTGACGCGGGTTCGCTGCGATCTCGACGCCACGATAAGGGAAGACGCTTGCGCTTGTGTCCGTCAGATTTCGGCTTTGCTCTTTGCGCTGCTTTAATCTGCAATGGAACTGTACCAACTAGCCCCAGTCATAGATGAGAGGGAAGAAACTTGAGGGAAAGGCAAGGGAGGTCATTCAGAACTGTGTATAGACGAAAGGCGTCACACTACAGTCTAGTGGTTTATTTATTTATTATTTATTTATTTATTCAATACTGTGGGCCTTTTCAGGCCTATACAAGAGAGGGCGTACAGAGCGAACAACGCTTCATATCGCAAAGATGATGATGAGGTTTGATGATGATGAGGTTTGATATTATAGCGTCCATTTCGCGGTAATATCTCTACGAACGAAATACATAATTAGGTCAGTGTATATTTTTAAATATTTACCCAAACGAAAGCGCCCGATATGTGCATATACATTGGTATACTGCATCGAGGACTTTGCGAAATTCGTTCATATCTCACAGGTCGTTGTACGTCCGTAGAAGGCTTTGAATCTCGCTGATTTCACTGTGACTATTTTAAAAATACAGTTTAATAAGCCATGAAAGCATTAGCCAAAGCGGGCGGGAGAGAATGAATTACGCCCCGAATAGCCGGGGCTGAAATCACAAGGGGGCGCTGCTACACGTGTTTCGTTATGAGGCTTTTCCATAGGCTCAAAGAGCTTTGTTTGTTTTTTTTTCACCGTAAGAATTTTTTTTAAACCTTGCAAAACAATTGAATAACGGGAAGCTCAAACATATTTTTCTCTTTAGTTTTAAAGTAGAGGAATGTCAACGTCAGCTCGCGCGCAGTAAAACTCTGCTTCCTATTTTTGTAACCTTTTTAACCATGGAGTCAGTGTTAAACTGCGGTTCAATGTGCAGCGTTGCCGTATCCTCGATTCAAACGATAGCGACGAACGGCGCAATGTATAAATCATACTTATATCCATATAAGAAGGCCGATAAAGAGGTGTCCAGACTGCGACTACACGATAACCTCGCTCTCGGGCACTCACAATGTCCAGTGCAGGCAGACATATACGAGTGGACAATGCGATACACTTGCAGTCCAGCTCAATTTCAATTCTGTCCTCCCAGTGTTGTTCGTTCCGCGTCGAATGACTGAAAACCTGAACGCTCGCATCAGAAATGAAAGAACGTTAAGCGACGCTCAAGTGAAACATACGAAATGATTATATTGACAAATCGCGTTATCATGACTAACTTCGCTAATTTCGCTATCGTAGTTTTGTTACTACAGAAAAGAACCAAGGACAAAATCTCAAATTTCGCCGCCGCCGCCGCCGCCACTTCTTTCTGCGCATGGCGTCACGGATTTCAAAGTATATTTTTTCGTACTTTGGAGGACTTGCCGAACGAATTTGTTGAAACTTGGCCCTCTACGAGGACAATACTTCGTTTTTTGCTAATTAGTAACTATGGAAGACCCAGTAGGCGCCGCCAAACTATATGACGGCACGGCGTTTACTGCCGAAATTTCGAGGTCCATGACAGGGCCACCCATTTTTTATCTTTTTCTGTTTTTTCGTTTTTTTTTTTTGCACGTACCCCTATAACTTACTAAACGTCTCCTCGCGGCAAGCTTGCCGATCTCGATATTGTGAAAGAGTGCTTTGCTAGTACGAGAATTATCGGGTTTTTTTTTTTGCTTTTTTGCTGCCCCCTTTAAACAAATAAATGCGTTGTACGATGAGAGCGAGCTCCGCCCTTTCCGGCTCAGCGAGAGAAATCGGCCGTAATTTTTTTTTCACATCCCGGAACAGGCTGTGTGACCCGTTGTATATGTACGCTCTAAGCGACTCTTGGTGAAGGGGCAGCTGGGGATGCGCATTTCATCAAGGTCTGCACACACGCGCCCCACCACATTTCAACGCGTTGGAATTGCCCTCGCGAGAGACCGCGAAAACTGAGGCTGTACTATATAGACGTCAAACTTCTCGAGGAGAAATCCGGCAGGCCATCTTACGCACGCTACAGCACGCCGTGTGTATATACAAGCGTTACGTAGGGCACGGCTTCGGCATGTATCGCATCTGCGAATCTGATAAGGGCTGCAGCGAATCCGCGTATACACAAGTGACTAATGAAGCGGGGCGTGATTCACCGCGGCCACTTGTGTCCTACAAATGCGATCGAGCCAGCTTATACTCTCGCAGCTTTTGGTAAACACGCTATTTTTCGATTCTCTCGGTACACCCGTACCGAATGGTACGACTCGCTTTATTCTTCATTGAACAGCGTTATACGGCACAGCTGCCGGATTTTCGCAGAGCGGAGAGGAGCAAAACAACGCGACGGACAAAACAGATGCGAGAAGCTGCACAGAAAAAGACGAGTCGCGCGTTGCAAGCACCGTCAGAACACGACATCCGTAATGTCGAAGCGCGCCCTCTGCAACGGTTGGATCACGAATTGCGATCCAGTCGAGTACTGCAGCAGTCGCAAGAACCACAGCACATTTATTTCCTCCTTCTTCTCCAGGCATTTTTAATCGGCTATAGTCCTGAATAATCTTACAAGAGAAAAGAAGGTATGAGCCGCAACGTCGCCTATACACTTGGTGGGGGGGGGGGGGGGGGAGTACGTGCTACTCTCTTTGGTGTGTCCCGAATTGATTAAGACTCTCTTTAATGAGTTTGCGTAAACTCTCTTTTGGGGTGCTACCATCACTATCCTACGAGAGTATATACGGATCTCTAAAGAGAGGTAAAGTGTAATTTTTAAAGACAGTGATATTGCCAGGTTAGCGCGCACACGCACACACACACACGCACACACGCACGCGCACACACGCACACACACACACACACACACACACACACACACACACAGTCAAATGACTTTTTTTTCTTAGAGTAGGACTTACCCGTCAAGGAGTAAACCAAAGCAAACCATAATATTGTCGAGTGAGAAACTGGATAATACGCACGCATGCAACGTATACGAGCTTACAACATTTCTGTTGTTTACGTGCACCGAAATAGACACAGCTCACGCGCGAATCGCAAGCTGGCGACGTCAATCCGCCCAAACGAAAATGAGGCGCCCCACAAGTGCAGCCCTTCTACGTTTCCGACAAAGAGAACTAAAAAAAGGGGGGTAAGTGCAAAAGGATGAAACAAAGAAGAATGCGACTCGCCTGGCGCCCCCGTTTCGATCACAAGTGGCCCAAAAGTGGAGCGGAGACCGAGAATAAAGAATATAGAGGCTAGAAGCATCACGACAGGAGGCGGTATAATAACATTAACAACACCGCGCTTTGTTGTTGCGCAAAAGCGGAGATATAGGCACGAAATTCAGAGAAGCTTGGAAACTTCTACCAACCGGCGGAGCACCATTCCGAAAAAGAAGACGAGGTGTAGAGGTGGAGGCGAAAATCCGTCCATATATATATATATATATATATATATATATATATATATATATATATATATATATATATATATATATATATATATATATATATATATATATATAGAATAAAACAACGACAAAAGACACGCAATGTTCATTCACAGCGAATGCGGAGAGGCAGTTATACGAGGAGGGGGATATATGCGGGATAAAACGATTAACAAGCCACGCGGGTCTTCGCGTGGTCATCACCGGGCGAGGTGATGGGGAGTTTCGCTGGAACTGCAGGCTTCAGGAGAGAGGCGTGCGCGGATTCTGTAATGCGCGTCGCCTCGTAGAAATGAACACGCCGAATGCAGCAGAAAAAAAAAATGGACGTTTTCTTCGAGAGACGCGACTGGTCCTCCCACTCTGCGGCACAAGACCTCACAGGAAGCTTCGTTCTTCACGCCAGGCGAACTACGAGGAGGAGTTGACTTCTATTATTTTCTTGTTCTTGCGCGTGCACATAGCCGCAAACGGTCTTTTTTTTTTTTAGGGGCGAAGCTTCTTAGGGCGTGGGCTGTGCGTCCCCTGTATGTAGCCACCTCTCGCTTAGTTCTTGCAGTGTTCACTAGATGGCGGTAGCGTCCCTTGTATGTAGCCACCTCTCGTTTAGTTCTTGCAGTGTTCACTAGATGGCGGTACTTGTATTTGATGATAAAAGATGCAAGATGTTATAAACTAGACGGCGGCACTTGTAGTTGATGATGAAAAATGCGAGATGTTATAAAATTGGAATGATGTCACATATGGCAGGTGTCATTGGTGGAAGGCAATCGTTCGATTTAGTGCAGCGACGTACGCTAGGGGGGAGCATTGTAATAAAATCGAGTGGGCAAAATGTATGGAAGATTCATGGTTTACCAGGTTTTCCTCCAGAGCTTCGCCCACTCATCATCATTCACTTCGTGGATATGGCGGCACTTTTTTTTTCGCACGACAAGGCCCTTCTCGCGTCGTACAAGAAGGTTCCCCTCATGCATTCACGGGGCCTATAGTCTTACCCCCTGCACGACACACACCATGCACGCCGTTGTCACGCCTCGAGCGCAAGAGGAGTTCACGCCCGTCGCTTCATGTTGGCGCTGCCTATTCATAAAGAATGTAGTGTCGGCAGATTTTTCATGGCTCACTGAAAGTGACTCAGGTTCGCACATTTATATCACATATATCTACGTCCATGGCTGTAAAAGAACATGGTCGACCGAGGAAAGAAAAAAGGAAAAAGCAAAACGAGAGAGAAAACAGGCAGAAAACTAAACCTTTGGACTGTTATGAAAGCACGTAATTAAATTGCTTGTAGTTAGCCAGGATCTGCCGCCATTTTGACGCCAATAGGCGGCGTTAACCGTCACGCAGTCATCGTCTAGCCGGAACGGGCCGGTTACAACTAGTGCCTGTAGTACGCGGGTAAAAACGGTAGCTATAGGGGCACTTACTTCGAACACATGGCAGAAGCCATCAATGCCTCGCACGCACAAGGCGTACATAACAGAGGCTCCTGCGCCAGTATATTCAGGTTTTTCCATGGCTATAACAAGTGAGAATGATTCCACGCGGGAACACAAGAGCCATATAGGGCAGGACGTATAGGGTAGCCATGATGGATGAACGGCGTATAGCACTGCGCTAAGCTCGGCAAGGTGAAGGGAGCAGCGAGTGATCCATCCATGCGCCAAGGCTTCCTCGTTAACAACAGCGCAACTCACTTTCGCCGTGAGGTCAAGCGCAGGACTGCTTAGGAAAAGTATAGCGGTAATAAATGTTCTATTTACAGTGGCCTCGGTTGGCAGCTGACGTCTTTCGGCTTTTGCTACTGCTTCCATAGTCAAGATCGGTGGGGACATTATCGTAAATTTTACAGCGCGAGAACATAGAAAAACACTGGGACAAAGTATGAAACAGCGCTGCCTTCCAACTGATGTTTACCTTGCAGTATGGCAGCCATGCTGCAAAATAAAAATGAACATCAGTTGGAAGTCGGCACTCTTTTCTATACTCTGTCCCAATTTTTTTTTCTTGTCTCGCGCTGGGAAATTCACCATCATGAACTGAGACCAACTAGCCCAAGCTTGTATGCATTTTTAAACGAAATCAGTGAGGAGGGGGGGGGGGGGTAGTTGGCGTTGTATTCCATGCGTCATATTTTCAGCGTAAACAGGAATGAAAAAAAAAAGAAGTGACTGAGAAGAGAGGACATATCGGTATCGGTGCGACAGCAGTGTGGCTAAACGTTATCAAGATGCTGGGTAGATGTGGTGATACCTTGGGAAGAGAGTTGCTGGAAGCTTTCCACATTAAAAGCGAGGACACAGGGTGTATTAGTGATACGTCCATACATTTGCCCTCACATACGTGGAAATTTCGTATAAGTCGCATGTTTCTTATGCTGCCCTCAAGCAACTCACCTTGGCACATTTGGATGACCGATACAGCGACTCTGTGCAGGCTACACCGATGGATCCGTAACTTCGTCCGCCTCGGCTGTAGCCTTCGTGATCGCTCAACTCGGTATTTCGCGACAGTACAAATTAGATCACAGGTCATCTTCGACAGCTGCGGAACTTGTTGCTATGCAGGAAGCCATAAAATTTGTCAACGACCAAGCACCGCGTAAATGGACGATTCTGTCCGATGCGAAATCAGCGCTTCAAGCAATCCATTCCTGCTCAAGAAGAGGCCAATTTTTCGCGTTAGCGTTAGCAATCGACCAAGCATTCGACCCAACACACAGGAGTGGTCATTTGATTACACTCCAATAGACTTCTGGACACTGCGGCCTAGTTGACAATGAAACAGCCGATAGCGAAGCAAGAGCGGCAGTATACAACGCTCCTTTGTACGTCAAAGTACCGTATTCGCCGAAGTGACGTCAACACATTGTTGAGATTGCTCATGCGCGAATGCGCTGCCACTTACTGGTCGCTACCAGATCATCGGAACAAGCGTCGGCGGGAAACAGACCCCGGTATGACTTTTCGTCTTCCAGCTAAAATCAGCCGAAGACATGCTAATATACTGCACCAGATTCGCCAGGGCGTCGCCTTCACTCGTGACTTCACCCACCTAATCGGCCGTGCGGACAGCCCGAATTGTGAGCGCTGCCAAGTGCGCGGAACTTTTAGCTCACATATTTTGTGACTGCTCATTATACGTGGCGCAAAGAAAAATGCTAACTTCAACGCTATAGCAAGCATCGGACGAACGCTATTGAGTGAAAGACACATATTGTCAGCAATGAACGACCAAACAGTGTCAAAAACTGCTACAAAAGCTGTTTTAGACATTTATCAAAAGCACTAGACTAGACAGTAGACTGTAGTGTGCTATGCTGAGTGGCTACTGTACATACGTACCACCTCTTTTTGTACTCATCATCCTTTCTCTCTTTCCTTCCTCATTCCTTTATTCCCTGTGTAGGCCCGTGTGCTCAGATTTGGGTGCACGTTAAAGAACCACAGGTGGTCGAAATTTCCGGAGCCCTGCACTACGGCGTCTCTCATAATCATATGGTGGTTTTGGGACGTTACACCCCACAAATCAATCAATCAATCAATCAATCAATTCCCTGTGTAGAGTAGCAGGCTAGAGCGAACTAGCTCAGGCCGACCTCTCTGCCTTCTAATAAATTATCTCACTCACTCTCTCTCTCTCTCTCGCCCATACATTTGCACGGCAACGAGTTCTACAGCTGCGCGCATGCGCTTTAGGTGATCTGTCTTTGCCGCGGTGTTTTCCTAAATAAAGCCAGTTGACGTTTAGCGCTTGGCCTGTGTACTGTCTTCTCCTCTCCTCAGCCAGTTCTTTCTTTTTTTTCCCCTTAATTTGTGCCAAAAATATGACGTCCGGGAATTAAATCGCGCTGCGCTGTGTGTACACGCTTTCATATCTACTCCGGTGACTTTTTATTAGCGCCAAAGATTGTCGTGTCTGCGGTCTGCATGCGTGTGCAACGAAGTCGTGGTATAGTTAGATCGCGCACTTGTTGGGCAGTTGTCTCAAGACGGCCTTCGTTGTTACATAGTTGTTTGATATACCAGTGCCTCCTGAGGCTTTGTACATCCTCTCAAGGAAATATCCAGCGTGATGCTTCAATGTGTTCGCTTCTTACGTGTGCAGTATATATCAACTGACTAAACATCTTTTGTTTTCTTTTTCAGTATCGGTATGGCAGCTGTTTGTCATAGTTGGACGACCGCTAGATGGAATGTTAATGAGGTTGACGTTGTAAAGGTGCTTATTTTACTAGCTTTTGTTATGGCGAATTGTACTACGCTGATTTAACAGCTTCCTCCCTATACCAGTCAGTTACTCGTGATTCGATTACCCGTACGATGCTTACTGATGAGAGGCTTAACTTTTAGGGACGAAGCTCCTTAAGGCGTGGGTCTGTTCATCCCTTGTATGTATGTATGTAGTAGTACGTAGCCACCGGTGGCACATACCCGGGGATACGAGATGGGAGATGGTGGTACTTGGAGTGTCCAACTAGATTGGACGCACGGACGGACGGACGGACAGACAGACAGACTAGCAGACGGACGGATGGATGGATGGATGGATGGATGGATGGATGGATGGATGGATGGATGGATGGATGGATGGATGGACGCGCGGGCGCATGGACGGACGGACGCACGAACGGACGGACAGACGGATGGACTCACTCACGGACAGACGGATGGACGTGTGGATTGTCGCGGGGACGAACGGAGGCAAGATCGAATTTAGGTTGGACGGAAGCACGGACGGGCTGACGGACTCTTCGCCCCACTTATCATCATTCACTCCGTGAATATGCTGTGAATTTTTTTTTTCTCTTGGATTCCACGTGGTATAACTTTTCAGTAAGATTGAATATGAATTTTTAGTTCCGTTGCACGGGTAAGGCGAAAGAGACGTACTGTACCTGACACCATTTAGTAACCGTTTTTTTTTTTTTTTGTCGTGCTTGTTTTGCACAGTGACAGAATGCGTATGTGTGTGAGTCTTTCTTGTGTTGTACTTCGATGTTGACTGTACAAAAACACGAATTCCTTGTATAAAGGTCTTTCGTTTGCCGATTTTATTCCACCGGGACGGATAGGACGTTTTTTTTTTGTTTTTGTTATCATGCTGTAAATTCTGTTGGCTATCAGAATCTACGGCATCGTCATGGCCACGCAAAATGTTGTGCTCGAACATTTGGTGGGTGTGTATTTTGCCTCTCGCTGCTTTTGGCTCACGAGCCTCTTTTTCTGTTTTTTTTTTTAAATTTTTTTTCTGTGCCGGATGTACTTCCATATAAACTCCCATTTCCCGTGTTGTTGGCCCGTCACGCCGATTGCAGATAAGCATATCTGATACTCTGGCAACAGCCTCGAAGGTCTCTCCGAAGACGGAGTCGTGCATCTTTAAGCGCGCGCAGAGCCCGATCTTTTAATGGTCGGGTATACGGTATAGTATAGTTGTATTGAGAGCTAACACAGCAATCCCCGTGACGCAATCGTACTCGGTTCCTTCGTCGGCTTCGTTCGTGAGCGTCCAACACTGACCTCCCCTCACTTATCGTTTCATTCCCGACTCTATACAGCATTGAGAACATTTCGTTTCCCGGCGGCTTAATCTAGCCGTTTTTTTCTTTCGTGCTTAGTCGAATCCGGGTTGTGTTCTCTCGATACGCTGGTGGAACTTATGGGAACGCGGAGCGTGGGGAAAACCCGGCGGCGTTGCCGTTTCGTTGTTTTCGCGATGCAGTGCAAAAAAAGAAGGGCTGCAGCCTTTCGTGCCACGCGGTCAATCGTTCGGAACGACGGCGAGCTTCTTGTGTGTGCGTCCCACGCGGAAAGTCCCGTTGCGTGTAACTTGTTCGCATTTTGTTGCTCTGTGTCTCTCTCTTTACGTCCGGGTCCGAGTGAAAAGAGCTGACGACGAATTGGACCAACGCATGTAACAATGCCTACACACTGCTGGACGGACAGGTCTCGGCCGTTTCCCGACGTCGCACGCGAGTATTACTCGTGTCCACGAAGCGTTGCTCAGTCTGTCAGGGAGCCCATGATTGATGGTTTTGGGTGCACGTTAAAGAACCCCAGGTGGTCGAAATTTCCGGAGCCCTCCACTACGGCGTCTCTCATAATCATATGGTGGTTTTGGGACGTTAAACCCCACATATCAATCAATTAATCATGATTGATGGTGTATATAGTGCGGGCCCTCTCTCCCGATCGCCATTTTCTACACGTCGTGGCAGCGTTCTCGCTTTGTTTTGCGAGAGACCTCTTATAAGGAGCACTTTGCGGGGTCTGTCGCAAATTTAAAACATTCACGTTTCGTTCGCGCGCGCGTCGTTATGGGAAGAAATCTGTGTTACTTGTCTTTACCACGAGCGGTTTTGTTGCCACTTTACAAAGCCTCACGTAATGTGTCGTGCACGTTAGAGAATCCCGCGTAGCCGAAATTTCCGGAGCCCTGTATACGACGGCGTTCCTCGGAGTCATGTGGTGTTCTGGGGCCGTAAAACTCCAACAATTACCTTTTATAGCACGGTGTGTGTACTTTTGGAAACGTTTCATAGTTATCCTTACGACATACGCATGCCATACGTGCAGTATTTCTTTCCAGACATCTCGATTTTTCGTGTTTTTTTTCTTTCAATCTTTTGTGACGCTTCGTTCACTTACTAACTAGTGCTTGCAAAACGGCAGTTTAACGCACCAGATACATCCTATTTTTGAACAGCGTACACTAAGGTTAGACGTAATTACGATATAAAGTCGTGCCTGGCAAAGGACGTGGCCTTGTTCCTCGGGGCATGCAGGTCGGCCTTCATAATAGCCTAGATTTGCGCCTCTGCGTGCTTGGCGCACGCTATATACTTGCTTCACGACGTGAGCTTCGCGAGAATGAGTGCTTGCAGATCTTTTTGTTATTTCCGTCTCGGACGCCACTGTGCGATAATAGAGAGCGGAGAAGGTGAAGATCCTGCAGCTTTCATGTCGGACTGCGGGCGCGTGTGTTACTGGTATACTGGTGGCGCGGCGGCCTGTGCGGATCGTTCTTTTCTGAACGTGCCTTGTCCGGTGGCTTGCTTGCATATGACCCTGGCCGCTCAGTCCGCTGTGCTGAGGATGCGCCTGATTGCGTGTCTTGATTACATACGCTGCACTGTATACAAGTATAGTGCAAACTATGTCCTTTTAAATCCGCGCACCATCGCGAATGCTGTGCGTAGCTTCTCTGCCAAATGCACGCAGCTGCCAAAAGTTCGACAGCTGCGTGCATGATGAAGTGGGTTCGTGATTGTGTGAGGAACACGCTTTTTTAATTTGACGGCTCCCTTTTCGGACGAGCCACAAACTTTGGATTATGAACGGATAAGATGCACAGCCTTGAACTGTCGGGGCACATAGCGACTGAAGAAAGAGCATGACCTTCGCGGTTAGTAACAATAGGATGCTATATTTAGTGACGCGCCTAACGAGAGTTGTTGCTTGTTAAGGCTATATGTCTTCTTTCACCTTTAGATAGTTTCTTCTGTGCCCTAATCTATCATGCATTGAACCGGCGAAGAAAGCGATTGCTTGTGTTATGCTTTTCGCAGTGCGTCGGGCAGCGCACAGGGTAAAAGTGCATAAGACGAAGACGGTGCGCGTGAGAAAGAGACTTAACGCATTTGTCACGCCTCTTATCTGTCTTCGCTTTGCGTCTTCGTCTCGACTTCGTCATGCTGTAAACCAACACGCCCAAACATCTGCCTTATAGTCGGGCTATCACTGTGACAGCTGTACGGAATCGGCCTCAGATCAGCGTGCACTGCACGCATTCTCCTCATCGCGTCCGCTCACTGGTTCCCATAACGCGGTCAGGTTTTACTGAGGCGGCCTGCATCTCCGGGAATCATGTCTTTTTCTTTTTTTTTCCGACCCCCCCCCCTCTCAATCCGGCCTACACAGCCTTACGTAGTGCATTTCGCCAAGGGGATAACAGCTTGCGTTTGTCTGCAGTCGGTGGCATCAAAGGGTTCCTCGCACCGTTCGGGCCTCTTATTCGCGTCGAAAGCAGCCATTAAGTGACCAAGTCCCCCCCACCGCGTCCTTGATCTCATCTCGTGCTAAGCGCGTTGCTCACGTGACCGCCAGACGACCATCGAGCGCCGGGGCTTCTTCGGTGTGTAACAATCTTGGCTTCAAGGTTTCCCGGTGCTCTTCATTTTCACGCCGCATGTCCCGCCCCGACGGGGTGGATGCCTGAAGGTCTTGCCGTACTGGAATCGCGAGGGTGAACAGCACGTGACGACGGTGGACGGCGCGGGAAGAAGCCATTTGCCTGGCTCTATCTCCGCGGTATTACACACGACCTCGTCCCCCGTGTGTCCCTGAGTGTGCGACCTGCGTGAGCTAACGACAGTGCGCTGCTGCTGTACAGCGAACGAGCGAAAGACGAAGTCCGTGAAAAGGGTCCGTCTTGCTGTGTCTGCGTCCTGGTATTTCTGCAACTCTCTCTGACCCTTGAAAACCTGGTAACACTGGCGTCGCAGGGGGCTTTGGGTGTTGTAACGTGACCTTCCTCGAAAATTTTCATTTTGTGCGTTTGTTCACACCCGAACACATGCAACGCACGATACGTAAAGTATTATCACAAGGTATCGACGCCGTCTGTCAGCTATAGCTGCTTCTGTGCAGGGAAAACATGACGCGGGAGTATTTGTATGTTATGCTTCGCTAGGTACACGTGCATCGATTGGTATGCCCCCTTCCGGCCGTCTGGTGCGTGGCTAGAAGTGTAGGGTGCCATTCTCTGTGTTAGTTTGCATGAAAACGATTCTTTACGTGGCACAAGGAGAGAGAGAAAATAAAAATGAGGTGGTTATGCCGAGGACTTTTCCGATGGCGCACCCAAGGCCGGGGAAATAAAATAGCGCAACGAAATGGTAGTAATGAATGAAGAAGTCGATGAATAACTGCACGAGTGTGGACGCCGTTCTCTACTCTGTAAAGGTCATACTTGCACAGAGTGTTAAAAAAACGGTGTTGCCATCCCAATCGCACATACGACGTTCATTGCGCAGTTATTGTTGCCTTTTGGACAGACGTCCGAGAAGTGCGTAAATCGTAGCTTGAAAACGTGTCCGCCCGAGTCACCTGTAAAGACGAAAAAAAAAAAAAAAGAGGATGATACACAACAAGAAGGCTGTGCTCCAATCGCACGTTTGAATATGAAGATTTTTGCAGTACTGTCAGTATGCATATATAGAAGTAACTCCGTGGGTAAGCCAACGCTATATAGGCCGCACACCCACGTACTTCTGTATGTCTTCCGATGGCTTATCCGTGTCATGTCATTTCAGACTTGTTGCATCGATTGTCATGCTGTACGCTCGTGTGCTCGGAATTCGATCGATCTTCTCGTTATCAGCTCGCGCGTAGTTAAGAATGCATTTTTTCGCTGCTTGTTTTGTCAGCATGTGGAAGTGAGAAAGAGCAGCGTATACCGTCTCTTGCCTTTTCTGTTTCTCCTTCGTGCGTTTTGCCTTCTCTCGGAATCCATTCAGTTACCCTCAATGACCAGCGGTTGTCCTGTCTACGTGCTACTCAATTGCCCGGTACATGTCCATTTCTTCTTCTCGATTTTGACTATGATATCAATAACCCCCGTTTGTTCCCTAACCCACACTCTGCTCTCTTCCTGCCTCTTAAGGTTACACCTATCATTTTCGCTTCTATCGCTCGCTCTATCGTCCTCAACTTAAGTTGAACCCTCTTTGTAAGCATCCACGTTCCTGCTCCGTAGGCAAGTACCGGTAAGATGTAGCTGTTATATATACCTCCATTTTGATTGATAGTGGTAGACTACCATTCATGATTTGATAATGCCTGCTGAATGTGCTATATCCCTTCCTTATTCTTCTAGTTATTTCATTCTCATGGTCCGCAATTACTACCTGTCCTATAAGTACAAATATTGCATTATCATTTTCCAATGTTTTCCCACCTTTCGCAAAGCGCTGTTCTCTTCAGAGATCGTTATACATTGGTTCGCAATTTCGAGGTTTAATTAAACATCGAATCTGTTCAGCAAGAAAAAAAAAAGAAAAGAAAAGGAAACGCAGGATCGCCTATGTGCATGCACGTATATAGGCGATCCTGCGTCTATGGTGAATGCATTCGCCTTATAGACGACTCGATGTCGAAATCTATCCGGCGTGCTGCTTACGTGGTGTCGTGGTATTTTTCTCGGCTTAATTCATCTCGCGCCGGCCGTTTGGTCAAGGACACGTTAGCACGAGAATTACAAGGGTTTGGCTTCAATAACGGATTGTAAAAGTAAAACTTGGTGCATATTTGTATAGCTAAGAGAAAAAAGTTCATGCTTTATAGATGCCAGCAGGCAAGAATATACATACATATTATGAGAAAGAGCTTACCCGGTCTTCCTCTCTCTCTCTCTCTCTCTCTCTCTCTCTCTCTCTCTCTATATATATATATATATATATATATATATATATATATATATATATATATATATATATATATATATATATATATATATATATATATATATATATATATATATATATATATATATTTCCTTTCTCTCTGATTTGAGACTGTATAAAGCTGAGCACCAACAAACTGTATCTTTAATCCTGATGAAGGCCAGACTCTAGGCCGAAACGTCGAAATAAAGCACGTTGTGACCGCTCACGGAGGATCTACTGGACTAATATATATATATATATATATATATATATATATATATATATATATATATATATATATATATATATATATATATATATATATATATATATATATATATCAACGCAGGCTGCAATGCACAAGTAGGGCTTCTTTGCGACGTCATGTTTCTGGGGTCTGCCTCGTTCGTCATTTAGAAGGACAGACCAGTCTGTACTCATGCACCTCACGCGGCATGTAGACATCCTGCACCGTTATGCGCCTGCCGTGCGAAACTTGCGTGCATTGCCGCAAAGTCGCGTTTATATTATACCTGTCTTCTCTGTACGCTGTGCAGAGAACAGACGCGAGCCAGTTGAGTCGTACGTGACCGGCGCCGACTCTTCTCGCAGTCGTCGACCCACGAGACATCTCGATCGCTGGTCACCGCAGCGGCGTTGTCCGAAGGACGTCAATGCGTATACATGCGAGCCATTCTGCATTCGGTGTCGGGCCTGATCGAGCGGTATATAGTTCGGTGCAATCGACGTTGATTGAAGTTGCGTGCAGTGAGTTGCTGGGCCGAGCTTGCAGGGTTTAGACGATTGTATATACCATCCTCACTGTATACCCGTGCTGCCTGGTATTGACAAAGGTCACAGACACAGATTAGCCTGTTGGTGCTTGCGCGCGTATTTGGATGCGGATATCAATGGATTAATGCCGACAATAGCTCATTTGCGGCGCTATATGTGACAAGCGCGGGCTCTGGAGGAAAGCAATTGGGGGGATGGGGGGAGCGTGCATATATCCTTCCTACTTCAAATCCTAATTTGAGAGAGAGAGTAACTTGGCCGTTGATTTTCACTATTTCGCAAGCAGCACATGCAAGCTGGTATGAGTGTGGTGAAAAGGTTGATGCTGTGTACAATACACAGAAAAAAAAATCGCGCGCGTGTGTATGGCGCTGTATAACATTGCAACTAAACCAACTTACTTAAGTTGAAATCTCATAAAAGAAATACACGAAACATACGCACCTCCTCAGCAATATAACTAACTGCTATACCTTCTTGTTTTCAATTGATCGGGTTAAGCGATTGCCTTTATTTATTTATTTATTTATTTATTTATTTATTTATTTATTTATTTATTTATTCATGTTACCCTACAGGCCCCAGAGGAGCATTGAGTAGGGGGGGGGGGGGTTTACAGAAAAATCACAATACATAAAGCATAAAAAATATATCGAAGAAAATAAAGAAAATTGTACAATGGAAGGGAGAAGAACAAACACTATAAGCAAATGCAGCAAAATACAAAATGAAAAATAAAGCATCTTTATACAAAATCAAGAGAACATATAAATTTGGAGTAGCTCACGAAATTTGGCCGGATCTCTCAAAGAAGCAATTTCATCCGGAAGGCTATTCCAAACTGCGATGGCGCGTGGCAATGCATAATTATTGAATGACCGTGTGTTGCCGAAGATGCGTCTGAAACTGAGATGATTATGAAGTCGACTAGATGTACGCGAAGGAATGTCAAGCGATAGACGAGTTGTCCACGAGTTGTAGTAGTACTTATGGAGGAGGCATAGACGGGTGACAGAGCGGCGGGAATCCAAGTTAGTAAGGGGAATATCGCGTTTGATATAGGCGTGTAATGGATAGGCGCGTGTGTACGCTGACAGTACTTTGTTCCTTCCTTTTAGTCCCTTGACTGCTTCCCCCAGTGTACCTCCGTGCACTCCTCCTCCTCCTCCTTGGGACAGTTATAGGTGGGCACAGGAATAGTTCGATGATGATGTCTCGCGACCATCATAACTCAGTGTGTTCATGAGGGAGAGGACTTAAAGGCACGTCGTATGTTATCACCTCTATATATAATTCCTCGTTTCTTGGCTGATCCTTCAAAGTGGGTGTGAGCCATGCATTTAGGCCGTCGTCGTCGTCGTCGTCGTCGTCGTCGTCGTCGTCGTCGTCGTCGTCGTCGTCGTCGTCGTCATCATCATCATCATCATCATCATCGTCGTCGTCATCATCCGATGCCTGCTTGTCGCTTAGTAAAGTGATGTCGACAAGGCGGTGTGCCAAGACGGATGTCGGCGTGTATCGGCGCTGTGTATAAGGCTGCACGCAACCTTCGAGTGGCGCTGCCCGCATCGCCGGCCAAGTGTGTACGGTGGCCTCGTTGTCGCGCGCGCGAGTGCGTGTGTGTGTGCACGGCGCATGCGTGGTGGTGGCGTGCTCTCCACGCTCACGCAGACTGGCTCGCTGCAGGCATTCGTACAATTCGTTCGAGCACGCCTCTATTCCCGCATGACAGGCGGCTTTTATTTATTTTTTTTTTCGTCTCTATTCAGAGCCCGAGGTCGTTCCGTACTGGCTTTACTGCCGACGGAGACCCGCCCCGGGGTGGCCAGTTAATCACGCCGTTCCTCTCGACTGAGCGCGAGGTCGCAGGTTCGATGCCGACGACACTGCCGCCGCGTTCCTGTACTCCGACGCTGTTCAGAAAGCCGTGAGATTAAAAAAAAATTCTAGAACTTGTTTTTAAATGTGAGCCTGCAAAAATGTATGGTGGCCGGAAAGATTTGAGTCTGCGCCTGTTTGTTTTTGTATCTTTCTTCGTGTCCCGTCCTGCCGCAGTTTTTTTCTGAAGATGGCTTATTCGTGTGTTTTTGTATATTTGGTTGTCCTGTGTATCTTCACCGCCAAAGCTGTCTGGCGAATTTTATTCCTTCTCTTCTCGTAAAATAGAGTGAGCTGCAAATGAGCTCAAATGTGGTTTAACTAAATTCGTTACTGGGCTTACTCGTAATCCTAAATACTGGATAGCGCGCGTTCGACGCAGTATCGCGAAAGAACACGGTGCTTGTCCTTTGCGTCAGATTTTGACTCTTTGTTTTGTGTTGTCGGATCCGTGCTATCCTGTATTGAAGATTAACCTCGAGTGCTCCGCTGTTTGTGATGCGTCTTATTACGGCACCTACTATTGACGTTCGCACTCGGTACTTCGGCCAACGGCCTGCAGTGCCCTCGCGACTTCGGGTTGGATGTACTGTGAAGCATTCTCTCTCTCTCTCCATCTCTCGGTCTATTGAAAGCAGCTGTTTCATGTCTCTATCGCAATCTCTGACTCACCATACGTTGTTTGCAATAGGAGAGCCAAGCTTCCATTCGTACCAGCGGCCTCGATTTCCAGCAGTATCGCAATACCTTTGCGACAGCATACCCCCCCCCCCCTATCTCTCTCTCTCTCTCTCTCTCTCTCTCTCTCTCTCTCTGTGTGTGTGTGTGTGTGTGTGTGTGTGTGTTTATCGTCTGATGCCGACACATACGTTAGTATATACCTGTCATTTTGACGCTGCAACAAGCCTTGTTGTCTCGAAATAACTTCTTCCGGTCGATTTTATTATTTGCACAATTTGCACCCTTTCTATACTTGCGCGCCTCGACTAAAAACACCTGCCGTAACAGTCAGTGCTAGAATGCCTACCTGAACTGCAGTGGTCTGTTGTTGTCCTTAGGTATGCGAGTCCGCCTAGCACCGATATGACTGGATAGTTCCAATTGCCTCAAATGGCCACCGCTTTCGTTACAAGTTCTAAACGATTGCGAAGTGCGCGTAATTAGAAAAAGGACAACACGTAAGAAGACAGAGGCACGAGAACCGAGTGCACACTACAAACAGATTTATTTCACGTGGGGCGCTATTATGTCGCCAGGGGAATAATGAAATAAAGAATGCAAGATTTTAACGCAAACTGTTTCAAAAGGAAATGTTACATGTCGTTCTTCTGCTGCCTCGCGATCCGTCCCAGTCCGTGCCTCGAAGCTAACTGCCTTGCCAGGCGGCTCCGGCCTGACTCCTCGGTCGAGAGGGGCTTTCTTCACCCCACGTGGGGCCACACCAGTGCAGGAAGCGCAACGGTGGGGCTCTCGTATGCACTCGCAGAAAACGCGTGAGTTCGGACGTATCGAGTTTCAGCGGCGCGTTGCACAGGGCCGGAAAGCCATAAACACTGCCCTAAGGACGGTTTGGACACAAAATGACACACACGCACATGGAGCGGCAGTGCTCCGACACTGACAATGTGTAGGATCACAAAAACCATAAATGCGTATGTGCGATTAATAATAAAAAAACGAAGTTTAAACATAAAACAGTTGATTAGTAAAACACCTTTGATTTGATTAATTTGATCACTTTGTTTTTGATTTTATGAAGATTTGATTAGTTTAGAGCGTTACAGATGCATAGTTTACTGCGGGCGCTATATACAGGCTTGCTTTGATAAAATGTGCTTCCAAAATCGCTCGTCCTTGTGTATGCGTTCTTGCCCCTCACCAGTATCTTACAGTGTGAGATGAAATTGTGCAGGCTTCCTCTGTCACTCTGTCGGAGTGTTGTATATAGCTATAAGGCAAGGCGGCGACGCAGACTCACTTTTTATCTTTCCTGAAATCGCCGCGCTTCACGTTTGGTCCTGCACTCGGAATACGCTTCACTATAATGTATAAGCGTGTTTGCTCAGCTATATATTGTTCAGGACGACCGCTGTCGGTAGGAGGAGGTTCTTGTTTTGGCGGTCTGTACGCGGAGACTCGGAATTGCGACCTCGATCGTCTGCGACGACGAGGAAGAGATTGACGTCTGTCGGCTGCTGTGGAGTAAGAAAGCCGATTGACAGTGGCGTGATCGACACGCTTTGTGGTCCGTTGCTCTCTGATAGGCCTCGTAGAACTACTGTATCTTGACAACACTTCGTATGAAGATACTTCTTTTAACGAAATCGTTCGAGATGACTATTACGACACTACACACGGGGAAAAAATTGCGGACAGGAAACGGCGTCGTTGTGTTGTCTCGTAACCATTTCGCACGAGAATGAACTAACTGTCCAACAGTGTGTTTTCATACAAGATTACACGCTTCCACAAGATTACACGTGATAGCGGCCTTGGAACTTTTGAACACTCCTGTAGCTATCTATAGTGTGTGACTGCGGAAGTGTATTGCGCGGTTGGCCAGAAAAAATGTAATGAGGTGTAAACATCGCACAGCCTCCTTCGCCCCACCCTCGCGTGAGTCATCCCTGTACGAGGACTTCCGACGCACGTCGCGTCTCTATCGCGTCCGATAAGTGCCACTCTGGCACGATCGATTGCCGACAGTACTTTCAAACAAGTACGCTTGTCCTTAGCTAACAAACTTCCTTTCCTGGTTGACCCGGTTTTATTCGTGTTTAACTGATAGCGGCTACGGCTAAGAAGATGCTGAAAGTATGTAATAATAATATCTATACGCCGCGAACGTCCTCGACTAGTGAAACGTACGTCATTTTATGTCGAGAAAATTTTTAAAATCTGAAACCTACAGTTGTCGAGTTGGGATTGAGATGATATACCGGTGTAATGTTCGCTTGTCCTGACCTCTATCGTGTAACTATTTATCACAGGCCAGGTCAAATACACTTTAAGAAAAAAAAATGACCCTTTAACTGTTTTTTTTTTGTCAGTTCTTACTTGCCACGCATATTACTCTCTTTGTAAATCACGACTCTCTGTACCGAGAGTAGTGAGAGCCAAAAGAGTGCCAACACATGCTCTTTTTTTTTATCTCAGTGTATGTAAACAGTTCTATATTACAAATTACCTGTGGCTAAACAGCGGACGCACTGCTTTGTGTGAGTACCGTGGGTGCACAAGTGATTCTTAAAAGAGAAAAGAAGAGAAAAGTGAGCCCCGTAACTGTCTGCATCAGAGTGCGACACCTCAACAGTAGCTCACGAGGGATGGGGGCAAGGATGGATTAAAAGGATAGGATTAAAGGTATAGAAATAGAGCGGAGGAAGGAGAGGGCGTGGCGCAGGGACAGCGACACCCACAAGCAAGGAGAAGATGGGAAAGATGGACACGCTCGCAGCAGTCCGAGGACGGGGCACCACTCCGAGCGAGAGCTCTTGTCGGCGTCGGAAGATGGCGTAGGGCGAGCACAGTCGACCAGAGCTGCGCTGTCGTCGGAGTATCGCTAAAAGGGGCTTTAAGTATCGCCGGGGCACAACCGGTCGGCACGAAATCCGGAGAGAGAATCCGTGCTGGCCGCTTGTGCCTGTGTTGTTTTAAGCGTGATGCTATAAACACTGCGGGTTCGTCTGTCCGCCGAGGAACCGGAGTGATGGTGTACACAATCGGCGTGTCGTAATAAGGAAGCTTCCTGGTCGCAAATAGAAGACCCCCGTATTACAATGCACAACACGAGAGAGAAAGGGAAAGGTGCGTGGCTGGTGCGCCGTGTAGTGGTTCCGCACGCGTCTTCACTTCCGCGTAAAATCGCGCACGCGAGAGTGAATGGGCTCGCGCCCGTTGCAGGTTTCGCCGCTTAATTCCACGCGCCTTCGGATGGCGCGTGTACCGTATCGGCCCCCGCAATGGCTGCTCTCTTATTTTCAGTGTGGAGCCGCAACGAAACGGCGTTCGCGCTCCAACCGCTCACTTCACGTGGCGCGGGCTGACGACATGGCGAGATGCACTATAGCAGAGATGGTCGATCACCACCGTATAGAGTTTCCTAAGATAACTATAGAGGGTACTCTGGCGCTGCGATCGTTCAGCCACCGTAGGGGTATGACGCGTATAGTCATGGCGAAAGGAAAGCTAAGGAGACGCCCTCGCAATGGCTGTGTTCCAATTCTTAAGACAGCACGTAGGCAGTCTTCGAAACTGCTTAGAAGACAACAGCACGTAGACCGTCTTCGAAGATTGCTTAGAAGACAGCACCGATCCCATGCTGTCGAGGAAATGGAGCACATTTAGACAGCTTTTACGCGACGATGCGCCACCTCGCGTCGAGAAGAAAAAGCTAAAAGAAACAAACGTAACAGTTGTAATTTCTGGCTGATTTCGTGTTCAAATAAAAAACAAATAAACGTTACTCACATTGAGCGTCTGGTAAAGCGTCTGCTTGTGTGCAGACGGCCATTCAGGCGAGGTTTGATCTATCTGAGCGATTCGCTGAGCCGCCATCTTGTTTAGACAGCAAAGTAGCCTGCATCGTACTTGTCTACGATGCGGTCTTCTCGGAGCTGTCTACTTTGCCGGCTACGGGATAATTGGAATGGGACTTAAGATGGCCGTTGTCCATTTAGCTGTCTATTTAGCCGTCTACGCTGAGTATTGGAACACAGCCAACGTGGGCTGCAGAGCGAAACGTGCGTGGCGGAAGTGACGTGTTTTTTGCAGGGGGTTTGTAGGACAAGGTAGGCACGCCGCGTCGTATCGTGTCGTCTGCATCACCACTCGTATGGCCGCGTTGTTGACAGCCGGCTGGAGTTCTGAATGAGCATTTTTATGCAGCTGTTGCACTTCACAGATGATGCAATGTGCTGGAAGCCTACAGTGAGTGTTGGTCTTCGCGACTGTGAGTTGCTTAGTTTATATCGCTGGAGGTCGAAATCGTGCCGTCGTTTATTCCTTCCACTCGACTCTCTCTCGCTGGTGCCCGTTGCGCTTGTGCGAGCCGCCGTAGCGTGCCCACAAATACCAGGAGCAGTCCTCAACTCTTCCCTACTTTTGGCTTCAGAAAATGGGACGTAATGGCCTCTTCTCAGTTTATTTATTCCTCCATGTGGGTAGTACACAAGTTTGCCTAGTCTTCCTGCTTGCGGACTTGAAACGCACTTGCGGCTTTGTTTATTGCCGAGTTTTTTTTTGTTTGTTTTGCTTCGGGTAGAAGAACAAACCGTTTTGAACTTCGCGACCCCGTTCTAATTGGTGAGCCTAAAATGTTACGTTGGTGAAGCGTAACTGCTGAACATTTCATTATTGTCGTCTCGTGTCAAAGCCACGCGAAGCCAAACGTAGCCGCAAGTAACGAAGATTAGACAAATGTGTGTACTACCCATCACTCCCATGCTCGCCGAAGCGCCGTGCGTGGCAGTACCCATAGACACTAGCGCCAGAGCTTCCTCTGGTGTATTTATCGGAAAATCTGTGGTCAGAGCGTCTCTGGACTTCAGTGTTTCGCAGCTGGTTGACACTCTTAGAACGGTGGTTCGAAACGCTGACGCGCCTTTTGAGATGTCGTAGACGGCGCTGCGTGTGGTTCTACTTTATACGTTATACTTATTTGACGTCTTCCCCTCAACAGGGTGTTGCACGTTCGATTGCACCTAAACGTTGGCTCACAAGCGTCGTCGGAAATCAAACACGAAGTGTGATGTAGAAGGTCCGTTCGTGTATACATACATCTTCCTTCATTTCTTAGCGACAATTTATACGTGTTATTACAGGTTGGAAAAGCGAACAGCTACTCCAACCTCTCTCTCTCTCTCACGCGCGCACGCACGCACGCATTCATGCATGCACGCACGCACGCCCGCGCACACAGTGGAAGGGTGCTGTGCATGTTTCTGAAACCAGACAACTTTATTTTAGACAGAGGATACATATATGAATACATTGGTATGGTATGAAGAACTTTATTAGGTCCTGAGGATCAGTCCAGGACTGACGTTGGCTGCTCCCCCGTCGGGACAGAAAGGCCGAACCGCTCTGCCGCCGCACGGTCCCTCTGGACAGCCCTGAGTTGGTCCGCCAGCGCGTCATTGTGCAGCATTCGCTGCCACGGTGAGAAGCCGCACTGACCAATGCCGAGCAGCGACAGAGCACGTGTTAAAAATCGAGCAAGCCCCCGCACTAACTACAATACATCGAAAGCCCGCAGTCCGGATTAATTTTATTCATGACGACCGGCTTGGGGTACATCCGCGTCCTGGGCAAGGCTACTTATAGCTTACTATAATGTCTCGTGTCATAGAAGCCAGCCACTCTCTTACCTGAACGTTTTCCCCTGCAGAGAAGAAGACAAAAAAATCGCAGCATATCCACGGAGTGAATGATGATGAGTGGGCGAAGCTTCGGAGGGTTTTATCAGTAAACCGTGATCCGTCCGTCCATCCGTGTCTATCTATCTATCTATCTATCTATCTATCTATCTATCTATCTATCTATCTATCTATCTATCTATCTATCTATCTATCTGTCTGTCTGTCTGTCTGTCTGTCTGTCTGTCTGTCTGTCTGTCTATCTATTTATCTATTTATCTATCTGTCTGTGTGTCTGTGTGTCTGTGTGTCTGTCTGTCTGTGTGTCTGTGTGTCTGTCTGTGTGTCTGTCTGTCTGTGTGTCTGTCTGTATGTGTTTGTGTGTCTGTCTGTATGTGTTTGTGTGTCTGTCTGTCTGTCTGTCTGTCTGTCTGTGTGTCTGTATGTGTTTGTGTGTCTGTCTGTATGTGTTTGTGTGTCTGTCTGTCTGTGTGTCTGTCCGCAGCTGCTTAGTGAGTCATCGAACGGTCACGTACGAGCTAGGAGGGACAGACACACGGCTTCGGGTGCTTCGCCCCTAAAGGTCTGAACGAGGAATGCTCATTCCTGCCGCAGTCTCAATCGGAGCCAGATAGCCCAGCGTTTCTTGTGCTCGTATATAATATACGCACGAGCGCGGCTATACTGCGCGAGTCTCTGCGGCACGCTATCGTGTAGTTTTGCCCGGTTCGTGCTCGCTTGCTTGCAGCTCCGTCGCTGTGTGAAGTTACGGTTGCGGGGCCTCCGATGCGGCGCGTGCCTCCACTTCCGGCTGGTGACAGGAGGGACCACCGCTGCCAGCGCAGCTGTTCGTGGGGCCGCATCGTCGATGAGAGCGCGTTCCTTCGTGCTCGCGCACGTATATTACTACGACGGGAAAGTGCGGGTTTGACGTGTATACGTGAGAAAACAGAGGGTCACGCTTCTGCCCGTTTATTTCGGGTCACGTCCTCCGTGGTGTATGGCTTGGCGGAGGTCGCGGGTTCGTTTCCGGCGGTTCCCGAAATCTCAGGCAGAGCGTCAGTTCCAGAGGCCTTACTCGCGGTGTCTCTGGCAGACAAGGGACCCACTATCGGCGCTTGCGAGGCGTTCTGGACATCCGTGATGCTCCACATCACCCTATGGTCCCCTTCGGGGAGACGCCTTCATTTTTTTGTTGTTGTTGTTGTTGCTGATAGGACTTGTATCGTGCATGCCCGGCAAAGATTAAGAAGGACTAACAGGGCGCAGTTTGGTGTCGCACAGATTCTGAAATGCCTCCTCCTTGTATATATAACCATCATTCCACTCTGCTCCGCTTCCCGCACACAGACAAAAAAAAAAAAAAAGAACGCAAATTGTGGAATCTGGAGCCGTCGCGAACGCTTTCTTATTTATCTTGTGAAACTTGCCGGGTTCAGCTATTCCATCCTGTGAATCTGATCTTCAAGTGCATCTAACTTGTATACACGTGCACCTCAAGAGGTCACCGGGTTCTATACGAACTGAAACAACTTTATATCGTCTGAAACAAATGAAACTGAAACAAGTGAAATGGTCAGAACGCCCTGACATTACTGGTACAGAGTACTTGAATGTTTTTCTTTCTTTTTTTCTTTTTCCAGGTTGTCCTTCTTTTTACTTCTATCGCGATACACGTTTCTGCAGAGCGCCGAACTGGCAGCCGTGGGATAGCGGATGCCCAAGTGGTCTTCTGTGTCGTACCTGCGTGCGCGCCATTCTGTACTAGTCGGTTCAAAGCATTCTTCGAATCAGTTTGGAGCCATGCCAACGCTGTAATAACGGCGCTACGCATTGTCTCGCTCCGTAAATTGCAGCTTCTTTTTTTTTTTTCGGCTGTCACACGCAGCTGCTCCCAGAACAACCATGCAGGGCCTGACGATATATAGTCGAAGCACGAGAGCAGAACGACGACATAGAGACAAGAAGGACACGAGCGCTAACTTCCAACTCCTTCTTGTCTCTTTGTCGTCGTTCTGTTCTCGCGCTATAACTATTGTCATGTCCTCATACCAAGTAGCCCAAACTACCACACTTCTAACATACAGGGCCGTTTCTAACGGTCAAACTCGAGGTTCAGCTAATCTTCCTCCGTCATAGCATGTACGTGAACGACGCTGGCTCGTCCTTTGTGGGATCTACATTTAGGTAAAAAAATAAAAATACCTATACGTAGTGTAAGCGTGCAGGGTACAGTTTCGACTCATATGCTAGTGCACGTATAAATATATATACAAAACTGTCAAGTGAAGTAATGAGACCTGCTGGTGTTTTGTTTTTTTTAACCTTTCTTTTTACCTGCCTCCTCCTTTCAGGACTTCTCACCCCTCCCTTGAATATAGATAGAGGGTGAATACGTGAACGCCAGGAAACTTCTCACCATTTCTCTCTCTCTCTCTCTCTCTCTTTGTGTGTGTGTTTAACTACGTAACTACGTGCGTCGATTTGATCGATTATGTGGATCGTCGTTTGACTTATGTTCCAGCAGGCGCAACCGTATCCGACAAGTTTTCCAACAGGTTCCACGGCAAGTGGGCAAGTTGAGGCAAATAGCCCTTCGTAACCACCTTCCGTTTACGAATGCGTACACTCATCGCATTGGAATGACCAATAGCGCGGCATGCAATTTACGCAGTTTGAGGAGACGTTTGTGATCATTTTGCGTCACTGCCCATCCTACCAGACTCAACGGCGTGTTGTTCTAGGAGCCATACTTAATGGTCTTGATGCAAGACCACTATCGTTAAAAAAAGATCCCGTGACCTTGGTCCACGGTTTTGTACATGCGTAAAAAAACCACGAAAGCTAAGCTGTTGTGCTATACTTGAAGACGGCAGGACTTCACGAGCGTCTGTGAACTACCAGCGCGAGTTCGTGTTGTGTGTTCACACCAACTGTTCACGGCTTTATTTACTTACTCTTGTTCTTTATTCTCTGTCCTTTTTAATATTCCCCTCTCCCCCTCCCCCCACTTGTAGTGTAGCCAACCGAGCCAATGAAGATTAGCTAACCTCAACGCCTTTCTTTGTGGTCTCCCTCGAGTGTGTGGTGCGTTTCATAGAGTTTCTCAAAATTAACTAGAGGGCACTCTGGCGCTGCGATCGTCCAGCGACCATGGGAATGATGGGTAGTACACACATTTGCCTATAGTCTTCGTACTTGCGGGCGTCGAATCGTACTTGCGGCTTCGTTTATTACTGGTTACGGTTTTGTTTTGAAAGAAAAAAAAAACGAACCCTTTTGAACTTAGTGACTTGATTCAAAATGGTAAGCCTGAAAAAAAAAAAAATAAGATTGTGAAGCGCAAACGGTGAACATTTGCTAATTTATGTTTTCGTGAAAAAAAAAAAAAACAGCTCCAAGCCACACGAACACACACGGAGCCAGAGAAGCAGACCAGAAGTACGAAAATTAGACAAATGTGTGTACTACCCATCATTCCCATGCTCGTTGAAGCGCCGTGTGTTGCAACTCCCATAGACACTAGCGCCAGAGTTCCCTCTAGTAAGTATTGTGGGAAACTCTATGGTGCGTTTGTATACGTTGCCACGCATCAAAAAAAAAAAACGAACCCTTTTGAACTTAGTGACTTGATTCGAAATGGTAAGCCTAAAAAAATAAAGTTGTGAAGCGCAAACGGTGAAGATTTGCTAATTTATGTTTTCGTGAAAAAAAAAAAACAGCTCCAAGCCACACGAACACACACGGAGCCAGAAGCAGGCCATAAGTAGTAAAATTAGACGGATGTGTGTACTACCCATCATTCCCATGCTCGTTGAAGCGCCGTGTGTTGCAACTCCCATAGACACTAGCGCCAGAGTTCCCTCTGGTAAGTATTGTGGGAAACTCTATATGGTGCGTTTGTATACGTTGCCACGCGTTGACTGTATACGTGCGCGACGCCGCCATAGAGAAAGGAAAAGACTTTCACTTGTTCAAAAAGAAAAACACAAGCGCGATGAATAAAACCGTAGTGAATTATCATTACCTGCATCTCTTTTTATTATAACTTAATCGAAATAAAAATTACGTCACGACCAATTCGCACGAACCACTGAACAAAACAAAACAGGGAATCGCTAAATCAAAACTACCTACAAAAACTATCCATTTGGGCGATGAAAAGTGGTCTAAAATCATGAACTTACGCCATAGCCAAACGTTGGTTACGCAAAGTAATTCAAAATTTGCGCCAGTGAAACCGAAACAGGAAGCGCACGCCACTTGTTTTCACCAACCACCAGGTGTGCTAGGGTCGATTGGGCCGCTGGGGTCTACGGGAGTGTCCACTCTTAACCTTTTTTTTATTTCTCTATGACGCCGCCGTCGCTGACGTCATCACGCGAAGGTTGAGCGAACCAATCGCGTGCGACGACCTCGTTCCGGGCCCGTTCGACCTCGCGGGCCACTCGCAGAGACGCGCTCGCGTGGTGCGCAGGCGACGGTGACGCAATATACGTTACGTCAAGGTCGGGATCTGGGAAAACGCCGATGTCCCCGCGTGTGCTCGCGAAACTTCGTAGTAGAGGTGCGCGGGGTTGTCGAGCCGCAGCTGTCGTAGCGTTCGCGCCGTGTTTTTCGGAGCGGACGTGACGTAACAACTTCTCGCGTTTGCCGTTGACCCGTGGCTTATTGTCGTCGCTCCCATTTCAGTAGTGGTGATTCGTTTTCCTGTTTTCCCTGCCGTTACAGATCGTAGCCCCGTACTCATCTTTTTTTTTTATCTCTTGCGTTCTTTCTGGAGCTCACTCAAAACAAAAGTGTCATTTAATACAAAACAAAAAGAACACGCTATAGGTTCAACTGCAGGTGAGCTCGCTATGCATGTAGCCAGGTTTCAGTTTTTTGCAGGTCTTTATTTATTTATTTATTTATTTATTTATTTATTTATTTATTTATTTATTTATTTATCTGTTTTCGTGGTCACACGTTTTGTTCACCCATTACTATTACCATAATCATCCTCGGCTATGTGGTTGACTACATTGCGAACCAATGTATGTGGTTATGTGGTTGACTACATTGTGCGCGCGTGTGCTGCTGTGTTTATCTCTCTTCCCTCTCTCCTGTCTATCTTTCAGCTCTCCCATCCCCCTCCCATGCGCAGTGTTAACCTCCCTGCCGTTCTTTCCCTCCCATTTTCCTTCCTTCCCTTGCGAACCCACGATTGCGTTTGCATTCTTCGCCGTATTTCGCACACGTATACATCAGCCTGTATATAACGGGTCAACTGCGTTCCACGTGTATTTTCTGCTCAACAGTTGCTGTGTACTTTAACCCTAATGTCTGTAATGTAATGGTTGTCATATCCTTCCTTCGGATATTAGCGTCATCGCGGACGGACAGCGTTGTCCTTCCAAGCAAGCTGAAGCGGTCGCATATGCGTGCATGTATGCCGCCTCGGCCCGCGGCGCTCCAGTGGCATTCGTGCCGTCCTGCCTTCGCTAACGCGCCTGCAGGCATAGTACGGCTGATATGTGTTTGTTTAGGCCATAGCGTCGCTATATATCATACGCACGCGGCGAAGACATGGCGGCTGCGCTTGTTGTTTAGCTGGGCGCGCGCGCGTATACAAGTGTACGTTTGTTCCGACGTCCATGGCGGCCGCTTCATCTGGGACCGTTAGGTGCATGCACGCGCTCTCTGTGCAGTGTATACATCTGGTAAAGCCGGAGCCACCGCTCAATGGGTGGCCCCTGCTTCCAAATGCTCGTTTAGTGTCATTCTGGCTGCACTTCGGGCATGATGTGTGTGCGAGGGGCGCCGCTCGACTGTGTTGAAATGTGACGAGGTGCCTTCCATTAATGCGTCAACGTTGTAGCTGCGGTGACTCGGTATGCTCGCCTGCACTGCTGAGCGCAGCAAGGTCGTCGCGGTTTTCGATTCGCAGCGGCTGCATGCCTCGATGAAGTCCTTATGCTAAGACCGGACGACCGTGTTGCATAAAGACATAAGCGTGACACTGTGGATATATAGTTGAATCCAGTGCATCCCTTTACGCGAGTGATAATACTTGTTGGGTTTTTATAGGTCCCAGAACCACGATACGGATGTGAGAGACGGCGTATAGTGAAAGGCGCCGGTGTTTCCACCACCTGGGGTATAAGAATGCGGTCGGCATTCGATCCCGCGACCTTTGGGTCACCAGTCGAACACCTTATAACCAATAGACCACCGCGGCCGGCCGCCTTTACGCGTGTCATGCAATCGTTGAAGCTTTCCCTCGTATAATGAATATGAGTGAGTCTTGCTTCGGTGCTTCAGGGTCATCTTTTGTTTTACCGTCGAGCTCGCACCCGACCCAGGTCAATCCAGTTATTTAAGTACAGTTCCTTGGAAAACTCATCAGGTGTGTTGAAAGGCAAGTTTGGGAGCTGCAGGCGCTTTTTAGCAGCAATCATTATTTTTATTATACTCGTCTTCTGCGCTTACTATCGGCCGTTGAAACCCACGAATTACCTCTGTTTTTTGGCGGTTGCGGTGCTTGGTTACCGATCTGACGGTTACCTATCTGATTTCGATGGATACAAAATGCTTGAGGATGGTGCTTACACTAATGCAGGCGGTCAAATGCAGGTGGTCAAAGTGCAGGTGGTCAAAACTTCAAGGATGCATCCCTTACGGCGTCCCTCGTAATCGTAATCATGTCGTTTTGGGACGATATCGTTACGTCCAGTTATTATATTTGAAACTCACGATCGCTCATATCAACAAATATAATCGAACCCGGTGGAAAATTCTCCTGGCAACCTTTCCACATTTTTTTCTTTCTTTCATCCTGTGTGCATGTCGTGCGCTTAAGCTAAGATTGCTCCGGCTGTGCTCGAAAATGCTACTTTGCGGATTCATTAAACTTTTCGCCATTTCCTTCAGAACTGAACGCTTCGGACAGTGTAATTAATTACGTACGTTCGCGGATCTTTTATACGTACACTAAGACGTGGTCCTCATCGCCAGTTTTTCCCTTGTATAACACCGTGTCGTCAAAAATCTCTGACGGCTCCACCCTCCCAAAGAAATATTTTTGGGAACGGTCCTGTCTGACTGCATATGTATCGCCTGCACTGCTTCGTGTTCGTCAAGTGTCGACATCGATTAGGCCTGCAAGCCAAATCGGAGCCTGCTGGTGGATACGGGGAAGTGTTCGATGCAGCATCTATTAGCGGGGAGCAAAGGGAACGCTGGAACTGGGTTTGCGCTCTATACCGTGTATCCGTATGCATGCACGCGATGACAATCTGTTTTTTTCACCGCGGAAGTCGCACATACGTTTAAACATCTTCGTGACTTGATTTCCGAAAACCGGAAACTCGTATCTGGAGCGTGGCATTTGCGTAGTCGCGTCTACCGCAGCGTTGAATTATACGCCTAGAAAATGATGGCGGATTCTAACTTATTTTTTTGCCGATCTTTTGCCGTTATTTTTTCGCTTTTTTTTTATTATTAGCGGTGCGCGGCTCTGGTCGTGAAACGAAAGTGTAAACTGTATTGCGACGTTTTTAACGGTAAACTATCACGCGGAATGTGGAGTCGCGTGTTAGGGCGAGAAGTCGTTATCATCGCGTCATCTTGCCCTGAACTTCTGTTAAGTTTAGATGCCGTGTGTTTTGAGCGGTACATTTCGTCAATAAGTCGAGAGAGCTTCATTGCAGTGCTTTCGCGTATACGTCACATGCAAAGTGCTCGCGTGTGGCATATCGTTTTTTTAACGCTGATTCTGTAAAGCGAAGGTGGGCAACTTTTTGAGGCGGATGGCTGAGTTGTACGAAGCCGACACAGCAGGGACTGGATGGTGAATTCCTGGGTAGAGATATAATGCGTGAATTGAAAATAATGTAAAAGAAAACTCGAATAGAAATCGCATTTATTTGCAGCATCCATGTTGCGAGGTTGCAATTCGCTATATAGCATGGGTTACGAACAAAAACCTCATTTGAGATCCAAACTGCCTTATCGGCCTTCAGAAAAAAGTGACAAGCTATAGGGTATGGGTTTGGGATAGTGTGCTGGGAGCCGTTGAATATACTGCCTCGCCGGTCGCAGCATATGACCGTGCGTTAAACCTTGCACTTGCATAGAGATTGATTGATTGATATGTGGGGTTTAACGTCCCAAAACCACTATATGATTATGAGAGACGCCGTAGTGGAGGGCTCCGGAAATTTAGACCACCTGGGGTTCTTTAACGTGCACCCAAATCTGAGCACACGGGCCTACAACATTTCCGCCTCCATCGGAAATGCAGCCGCCGCAGCCGGGATTCGAACCCGCGCCCTGCGGGTCAGCAGCCGAGTACCTTAGCCACTAGATTACCGCGGCGGGGACTTGCATAGAGACAGCCGCGCTTCTTGCAGCAATGTATAAGAGCAGCGGTACGATTCGTTTATAAATTACCGCATTCTGTCGATATAAATTGCCTAAACTATGGTCACTATACGAGGCACGCCGTATAGTAGAGGGACTCCCGATTATACTTTTTCAATTTGTAGCTCTTTGCTGTGATTTTGGTGCACTTCAAAGAGCCGCATATATATCCGGGAATATATCCGGTAATCTATAGCCTGCACCCATAACTGGTTAGTAGCGTAGCACCTTATAATAGGCGCTGAAGATCAGTGGCTTGTAGAATTTGCGTTAAAGCATTGCCTCATCGAGATATAAGCATCACGTTCTCAGCATAGTCCTTCGTGCAGTCGTATCCACGTCTACGCACTTTCTGGAGACTTAGTTCTCCTGTTCTAAGTATTTTACAAGGCTGCTAAGTGGCCCATCTACTGCGAGGTGTCAGAGCACGTTTAAGAACACCAGATCGTCGAAATTTCCGGGGCCCTCCGCTAGTGCGTCCCTCATGAGCACATCGTGAATTCGGGGCGCAAAACGTCGTATAGTATTGTCACGGGGTGAGAGTAGGCAGAGGGTAGAAATAAATTTACAGATTGCACACGGAGTACACAGTGTCCTTGAACCAAGATGGCGGAGTGGCAACAACAACACGAGCTTTTGCTGTTGTTGTTGTTGTTGCCCCTTCGCACTGGCACATACCCACTATGGGGGATTGGCCATGAAATCTAGAAGTATCCTATATGAGATATATTAAAAGGTTTATCCTTAATGAAAAAACTAATGATGTAATAGAAAATAATAATTAACTAAAAAGGAATATTAAACTAAACAAATAATTGAAGATTGAATCAAGAAGAGAAAAGGTGAGGTAATACTACAGTGGAAGACAGAAATTTTGAGTAGACCAGACAATCGAGCTTATCTCACCCGGTCACAATCAAATGAATATGCAAATTTCATTCAAAATTAGACAAGTGTCTTCAGAAATATATTTAAGCAGGCATTATTATGACATGCGCTTTGATTCTCGAATGAAGTTGCATACAGCATCGAATACGCTCCTGTGGCAATGTCCCAAGCTAAAGGCACCGAAACTTAGAACATTATCTGCAGTTAAATTTAAACCTACTGCTTGAAACGGAACAATTAAAAGTCTTTTCCTAATTAATGAATAGTTTTTACATGTTATAAAGTAATGCTCTATTGTTTCCGTTTCTTCACAGAATGGACACAGGGGGGATATCGCCAGACCAGCTCTGTGCAAGTAAAAGTTTAATGGAGGGACACGACATCGAAATTTGGTTAAAATAACTTCTAACTTTTTAGATTGACTCCACTGAGGTTTCCAGGGGTATGTTAGGTGCTGATAGTCCGTATATTTAGTAATATTTTCCATAATATCCGTATAAATAGCCCATTTTCTATATCTGATCGACACTATGTGTTCCGATTCTGGTAGTACCGAGATCACAGGGCCATCAAGTGTGGCTCGAGATAGTGAATCGGCTATTTCATTCAACCGTATGCCACAGTGTCCCGGGACCCAGACTAACTTCAGGAACTTCACATGAGGTGGAACTAATGTTTGTAATGTCGCTAGAGCTCTTGATTGTTCTGAAGCTGTGAGAGTAGTACACAGCGAAAGAGAATCAGTAATTATCATTGCACTCTCTTCGTTTGAAGGAAGTTTTCGTAGCGCTAAAATAATAGCCAGGAGCTCAGCTTCGAAAACCGGAGTGAAGTCTGGTAGTCTTACCGAGAATGACCAACCGAGGTAATCTGAGACGATTCCTACTGCTGCCTTTTCTTTATTCACAGAAGCGTCTGTTGCTATTATGTTCTTTATTTCCGCATGAGCTATGTAGTCTTCTAACCTGTCATTTAAGTAACTCGAAGATTGAAAGTTAGATAGTGGGGGAAAAATTTCATCACATTCTATCGTAATATTGTGATTTAATGCTTTGGTTCCAATTACCGATCTGAAATCCACCTTTATGCTTTCAAGTTTCTTTTGTACAAAAATAATCTGGGGAGTACGAAAGCGTGGCCAGTGAGCGAGGAAGAAGGCGTCGGGGTCACTAATAAAGGCATATGCAGACCGTCTCGCTGATAAGCCGTAAAATTTCAAGTATGTTTGTACTGTTAAGATACGGAATCGGCAAAGAATAGTTGGTATGCGAGCTTCCTGATATAGTACATTAATAGCGACATACCTGGGGAGTCGCAAACACAACCGTAACGCTTCTCGCTCTAATAAAACTAACGGTTTAATTTTGTACGTAGGGCCACCCGAAAATAATATACACCCAAATTCGAGTATTGGGCGCATGTACATTTTATATATCATTAATAAGGTGTGTCTACGTAACCCATATTTTCTGTTGCTCAACCTTCGCAATAAGCCTGAAGCTCGTTGTGCCTTTGCCACGTTATAGTCTATGTGAGGGCTCCAGTTAAGTTTCTCGTTATAAATAATGCCCAAATATTTGATAGACTCTACTTGTGGAATCGGTTCCTGATTATAAAGTACTGAAATTTGAATAGAATCTGCTATAGGGAACACCAGGAGCGCACTTTTACTGATGTTTAGAGACAATGAAATTGAATGCAGCCAAATTTCAAGAGAATACATGTACTTTTGCAATTTTTGATGCAAAGAATAAATGTCACTGTCTGCAACGAAAAATGCAATGTCGTCTGCATAAATGTAGACAGTGATATCTCGTTCAATGGGAATTGAGCTCATCAACACATTGAATAACAGCGGAGATAGGACCGCCCCTTGAGGTACTCCACGTTGCTGTTTGAATTTAGATGAGTGACATCCATCCTTTGCACAATAAAATTCTCTCGATTTTAGAAACTCTGCTACCCAATCAACAATATATCGCGGAAAGTCACATTCGTGTAAAGAATTCAATAAAATTGAGTGCTCAACGCTATCATAAGCTTTAGCTATGTCTAGTGTTACTAGTACCGCGTATTGTCGTCTTTTTCGGGCAAGCTGTATTCGGCTCTCTAAGTCGGCATGAGCACACCAAATTGAGCATTCGCTACGAAAACCTATTTGAAATGGTTTCAATATTAGCTTGTCAGCCATCCAAACTTTTATTCTATTATTGAGAACTCTCTCTATAATTTTGATCAGGTGAGATGTTAGAGAGATTGGTCTGATGTTGTCAATGTTAAAACCTGACCCTTGTTTTTTTAATATGGGAATCACTCTAGCTATTTTCCAGTCATGTGGTATCCAGGCATTGCTTAAGGAATAGTTTATAAGGTTGAGGACGTCGCCGGGTGATATCTGGAATAAAATTTTAATCATAGGAACTGTTATACCGTCAGGACCAGGAGCCGAAGAGGGTAAGTTTCTAATTACGCTTGACATTTCGGACAATGTCACTTTTTCGTAGTCAGTCTTTATAGAGGACTTTTGCCAGTTGATTGTCAAAGTCGACGAAAATCTGTTAGCTAAACCTCTTCCGATTGCCTCTAACGAATTAGTCATTTCTTCCGTCGATAACCTGTCATAATCAGAGTTAGCTAGAGACGGCAGAATTTTGCGCGATCTCATATATCGGAATAACGCTTTCTTATTTCTAGGTTTGGAAAGAAAGTCGAAATGTTTTTTGTCATAGTCTTCTTTAGCTTTAGCCACGGTGCGCTTAAATGTAGCAGCAATAAACTTGTAATCTGCCCAATTTTTGGGGGACTGATTATGAATTAGCTGCTTCCAAGCCGCTTGTCGTCGTCTATGATCACGAGAGCACTCAGAATTCCACCACTGACTACAAGGCTTTCTCGTATCAGACTCAATAGAAAATTCTGCTTTTTTGAACGTTCTTTTAATTACCGCACTTAATTTCATGGCTTTATTTTCATCGTTGTCTTCAGTGGGGGTAGTCAAAGCAACTTCTAGGTCATTTTTAAATTTGGAATAATTGATAAAGGTTCGAGCTTGGGAGTAAGATGGAATAATGGGGCAAGAAATTTCAAACAGTACTGGTAAGTGGTCACTGTTGGTGGCGCAGTCTAGAGTAGTCCAAGATACGCTAGAAATACCCGAGCTGATAAAACTCAAATCTAAGGCAGAGCGGGATCGGTCTCGGATAAATGTGGGAGTTCTAGCGTTGAGGCATGATAAATTATGGTCTATAGACCAGTCCCACAAGCGTTGTCCACATTGATCAGTCCTAAAACCCCAACTAGTGTGGTGAGAATTAAAATCTCCAACCATAATTTTTTCTGTGCACCACGAACTAACAGCCATGTCTAAACATCGCGTGTCTTGTACACCCAGAGGAAAGTAAAGATTTACCAGAGAGAAGGGAGAGCATCCAGGCAAGGTGATGTCTAAAGCGAAAATTTCACATTCGGGGGATATACTTTTGTACGAAGTTTTGATCTTTGAACTAATTTTATTATTGATAAAGAACGCTAAACCTCCACCTTTGGATGGGCGATCCAGGCGAAAAGACCGGAAATTAGGTAGGTAAAACGAATTATGTGCTGACAGCCACGTTTCTTGCAGTGCAATAATGTCTGGATTGAATTTACAAGATAAATACAATAAATCTGTACTAGCTGAATGAATAGATCGGCAGTTCCAATGAAGAATTTTGATAGAACCTATCATTTTGACAGAATTGTTTCGGCAACTACCTTATCTAAAATGCTGTCTTTAAGAAAATCGCTCTTCGATAGGTTCTCCTTCTGGTATTTTTTGTTTTTTGAATGTTTTGAAGAGCCAGTATTTTTGGAGACAGGGGATCGAGTGCGCTTTAGGGATTTGGTGTCCATGTCCATATCATCGTAATCCTGATCATCCTCTAGTATGTCTTCACCTATCCTCTGGTTGTCTGTACAAGAGGGCCCTGCAGCCTGTACCCCTGAAGGAGATGACTCTGCGTCTGCTTCACTTGGTGGGAGAGTTACGTTGTCTTGGGAAGTATCCTTCATATCTCTTGGTGTCCCATATATTTGCGTCAACTGAGTGGCTACAATATGAGATAAGGAGTCACAAAGGGTGGTGGCCAGGCGATCTATAGCTTTCTCCATCGCTTTTTCAATCATGTCTGCAATGGACACTGAAAGAGAAGCTTCTAAAGTTGCATTATGTCGGGCTGCAACACCAGCATATCCCTGGGTTCTTGCCTGAATTTCAGCGATGGCGTCTTTTCGTGAACAGCGTCTGCGATCAACAATTTCCATAATTTGAGTCTCCCGCGCTTTGGCTGAGCAATTAGCGTTATCTGCGCAGTGCTGCTCATGACAAAGACAACACTTTTCTTCAGTACAATTGCATTCATTTGCAGTATGTGCCTCACCACATTTTCGGCATCTGGGAGCTGACCTACATCCTTTTAAAGTGTGTCCATAGCGCCAACATTTCTGACACTGGAGGGGACGAGGTGACAGTTGTTCGACTCTGAATATTAAAGGCCACGCCTTGATTTCAGTGGGGCGAATCGACCCGGCAAATGTGACAATTACAGACTCAGTAGGGATCTTTGTCTGTTCTACAACTCGTGAGCATCTATAAACTGCAATAGCACCTGCCTCAGAGAACATCTCTAGGACCTCAGCTGGAGTCATGTTGATGTCTACGCCTCGGACAATACCTCTGACGCATGCTAGGTGAGGAGGAATGAAGGCGCTCACCGGATTGGTAGCGAACATCGAGCATTTAAGTAAGTCTTTGACACAGAGCTGGTCAGGAGAAAAGCAGACAATGCCTCCCTTGCCAAACTGCCGGACCTCTGTGATGGTGTGATAGTGAGTTGTCGCTGCTTTGAGTTCCGACTGGATCACTTTAGGGTTTTTCATCTTAATGACTCCGTCGTTGCTTGGGACTAGGGCCACAGGAACGGAAGCGACGCCATTGCGTAGGAACTGGTCCACTGGTAGCTCCTGCGGTGAAAGAGAAGCAGACCAGAGATAAGTCCCTGGTCCAGGCGAAGAAAGCGGCATCTGTCTGGATTGGCTAGCCAGAAGGGTACTAGCTAATCAATGCTAAGGCTTTAGATACGCCTATCCAAGAAGAAATTCAGTAGAGGCTACTCAGATTTCAGCCAAACCCCCAGAGCAAGCAAGCGTGCGAGCGCCTGTCAGGAACGAACAGCAACCTCGTTCTCGTTTCGAATTAATCTTTTGCTCGATCGCCATCTTCGTCGCCTTTATGGTGCATTCGTTGATGTTGATGATGACTTGTATCAATATTAAATTCTACGGGGCTGCCAAGTATTCAAAATAGTCGTGGTGGGCATGCAGCGATGTCAAACAGAGTGGTGCAACACCTCATGTATCGATCAGTTCGCGATCGCTGCTTCTGTCGAGTGGAAGGGTGGTGCTCGCGCTCTGGATAATGTGTACTACTTTGAAGGTTCAAGCACTGCGCCGTGCTCCCGAACGGGCTGCAGAAATTAGGTGCCTTTTTGTCATCTTCTAACCACTACCACCACCACCACCACCACCACCACCACCACCACCAACACCTTGAAGGTTTTTAAGGCGGAAATGTTGTAGGCCCGTGTGCTTAGATTTGGGCGCACGTTAAGAACCCCAGGTGGTCGAAATTTCCGGAGCCCTCCACTACGGCGTCTTGCATGATCATATGGTGGCTTTGGGACGTTAAACCCCACATATCAATCATATCAATCAATCACCTTGAAGGTTAAAGGTGCGTCACCGCTCGAGCGGTTTCGAGTGGCCTGCTGCTTTATCTGTACATACGCTATCGTGGTTTCACTTGCTGTGTTCGCGAAAACTCTCTCGCGCGGAAGGCAGACGCGATAAGGCGAAGCGTCATTTTTTTTATCGGCAAAATGAAGAAGGCGATAATTTCATTTGCCTCGAGACGCTCGCTGCTCTGCTGTCTTTTTGCGCGTCGTACCGTTGCGATTTTCGGTGAAGAGGCAGTGTCGAGTGGCCTCTCTTCTGCAACGTCTCTTTCGGTGAAGATAAGACGCCAGAAATGCATGCAGTGTCGTGCTCTTGCGGAGCCGGCGCTGCAGAGTCCACCGCTATCGGCAGTATAGCGTGCCACGACGGCTGTGTACGAGATATGCGCGCGCCTCTCGTTATCTCTTCGCTTGCTCCTGCTGCTGTACGGCTGTGTTTAGGAGAGCAGGCAACGCGTGCACGCGCACTCGCGGAGTTTCGTTTTCGTGCGTACGCAGGATTGGATTGGATTGGATAAACTTTTATTTGGTCCTCCAAAACACAGATCACTGTGTTGCGGGCAGCTCCCACGTTGAAACTAAGATGCCAAGCTCCTCAGCCGCCTCGCGGGCTTGGTGGACAGCCCAGAGCTGATCTGCCAAGGACGACGAGCTGCGGATTGCGCAGGAACAAGAGTGCCAGCTGACGCCTGCGTCGTTATGCACGTAGGCCACTGCTTTTTGCAAGGTTTTGTTGAGGCATGTTGACCGGGGGGGTGGGGGGGGGGGGGAGGGATCGTTTTTTGTAAAGGTCATTGTACAGCCAATTTTCGTTCTTTCCAAAACCCGCTCGTTCCGATTTGCCGTGTAACTCTTTTGGCGTATTTTTGGGCCTTTGCGTCGTGAAACGCGGAAACGTACTTGTAAACATCACCGAAGCTTCTGTTACACGGAATATAAGTTAGAGTATTCGATGAAGTTAGGCGATCTCTTTGTGCGTTCGGTCCACATGACGGGAGCGTGAATTCTCGCTCTTTTGCATTCGAGACAATGTTCCTGCAGATTTATGCACCGGTTTTCTGCTGTGATGTTCTTGTGCAGTGGCGTGAGCATGGTGTAATTTTTTTGTTATACCGTTGTCGTGAGTGAAGACGAACCGCTCCCGCAGCTCTCCATTGTTGCTAACGGCTGCTTTTCACCGCCACCACCTGCAGAGTGAGCGCTGCCTTCCGTCTCACGAGTCGGAACGCTTCATTCAGTACCGCTTCAGTCTTTCGCTGTCGACCTTTGCTGCCATTCGAGTGCACTCCCGAAACGATACGTCGTAAAGCGAGCTGTTGAGGGCCGGCCGTTAAAAAAAAGACAAACTTGGGGGCAGTGAGTGGACTACTAAACAAGGCACCGCAGTCGTTTTTGCACCACAAGGCGGTGCCTCTAACGGGCTCTTAACAAGACGTGTTTCACAGCTCAGAGTGTATGTACTCCGAGATCATGGCGAGGCCAACCGCGGAGCAGGAAATGAACGCTGTCTGACAAGCTTGCCCGCTTCGTTGTAGCTGTACCACGCGTCGCGAAAAGGGTAGAGTCAATTATCCTCTGCCAGCAGCTAGCTGCGGGGTTAGTTTTGCCTCGTCAATGTCTGGTGGTTATAGTCGTCGTCGCACCGACTGACTGTCGGCCGTGTGTTGTTGGTGTCGAAAGAAGCCTGCTGTTCCCTGCAGGTCGGTCCGTGCATGATGTGGGGCCGACACAAGAGACGTCCTTGCCAGGAGACATATAAGCGACCTCCGATTTCCTTCGAGAGGACTTCTCGTTTACGGCTGTGACGTCGCCTTGTGACTGTACTTTAACTATGAAGGACGTACATCGTGCCCCCCCCCCCCCCCCACCCCACTACCTTCTTTTTTCTCGAGAAAGGGAATTTATTTTATAGTATGAACAAACTGCAACTTTTGTCATATTACTAGAACCTTCGCGTTATACGAAGGTTGTACACTCTTAGATAAAAAGTTAGTAATCAGTTGGTAAACGGGCGTGTTTGCTTGTTTCCGGAGTTTCTTTACTACCTTCGCGGCATAAATTTACTAGCCAGTAGCTAGTACAGCTCGTAAGTTTAGCCGTTAATAACCAGAGAGCTTTAGTGTTTTTAACCAAGAAACTACTAAGCCACCTACGTTTCCCGATCTATTCGAAGTTGCTGCAGTACATTTTTCCGTAATTCTCACATCGTAAGCAAAATTTAGGCAAGCTTTAATTTTATCGACTACCTTGGAATAGAATTTTCCTGCTACGTAATGGCACACACATACGCAAATAGAAGGACATGGTGACGCGTAAAAAACAGCAATTATCCTATAAATTCTGTGAGTGCAAACTATAGTACGCGGTGTGCGGTCTCAAAACAGGTGTATGTATAGCCTTCGAGCTGCTGCAATAGTATATCTATGTCGAAGTCTTGGGAAGATTTACTTGTGCATGCGTTTGCGTGCGTGTTCTCGTGATCCGTTCATATGACTTCTCATACTCATATGCGCATATAATCATACGAGTATGATGACTCATATGAGCATGTCGTATGCTCATGCGATATGTTCATACGATCATGAGCATCATCGTAAATGTGATCATATGTGAATCTGATTTCACCATATGATCATGCTGTGTTCAGTTCTCTACAAGTATGTTGCCGTGATGCGAACTCGCCACAGTATAGGTACGTGGCGTTGTTAGAAACCATTATTTTTGTTTACGAGAGCCATGACAATTCGTTTTTTTTTTAAATCCTATACTTTTGTAATGGAAACTTTTTGATATGGCAACGCACACGCAAATTCAACAAAGCATGCGCAAACCTCTATTTGCGGGGCTTACTAATAATTTACTAATAGACTAACCATTCGAGTAAGCACTATTCACTCTACGGCGTCTCTCATAATCATATGGTGGTTTTGGGACTTTAAACCCCACAAATCAAACAATTAAGCACTATTCACTTACTAACTAGGTAGTAACTTTCACTAACCTGCATTTTACTACCTTCTTCTAATAAGAGACTAGTGCTTCATGTGACAAGTGAATGGTTAGTATTTGGTTAGTGAATATGCCCACCTTTACTTTAAGAGTGTAGGGTTGATCTCTGCCTGCGCCAAGTTGCCTTTTAATCCACTTCAATCACTTTCCCTTTCTGTCTTAAAGCATACAAATGTCCGCTATACCTTCCTCAGCTTCATTGCCCGTTGTTTTCGCTAGACATGCGTCCAGTAATATAAACCAGGTTTCGATCGATGCCTTCTCATTATTTAGTGAAAAACAAGGCGCAGTCTAAAATATTCTTGTGCTTACGAGATGATGGGTGCTCGAAATAATCAGAAGTTCACGGTCGAATAATGTATGTCAAGCGATAAGTCAGTGTTGGGTCAAAAAGCGTCAAGCTTGATCGTTATCGATCGATATTACGAGAAATTTGCGTCGTGGGTTGTTCATCAACAGCGCCCGAAGAAAGTTATAAAGCTGTCTTGTAGGTCATGTTTTTGCCACTACCTTTCATGGTCTGTGCTTTCTCAACCACAGAGTTGAGCTCAGGCTCAAAACTGCCCCGCCGCGGTGGTCTAGTGGCTAAGGTACTCGGCTGCTGACCCGCAGGTCGCGGGTTCAAATCCTGGCTGCGGCGGCTGCATTTCCCGTGGAGGCGGAAATGTTGTAGGCCCGTGTGCTCAGATTTGGTGCACGTTAAACCCCAGGTGGTCAAAGTTCCGGAGTCATTCACTACGGCGTCTCTCATAATCAAGTGGTGGCTTTGGGACGTTAAACCCCACAAATCAATCAGCTCAGGCTCAAAACAGATCTCGCGTGTTTCTTTTTCGATCGCAGGGTTCGTCTGCCTAAAGACGAAGGTGATCGGTGTGATAAGGAGGTGATCGTTTCGGCGATAGCCAGCGTTGTCCCGGGTGTCAGCTCACATCAGATAAATTTTGTTAATTTGATTCTTGATCCTGGCGAAGCTTAGTCAAGTATAGGCTTTCTCGCGTGGACAGCGGCGTGCAGCCGCCTGTACAAATTTGACCCGCACTCGCGCTCTAGCCGCTGTGAACTATCTATACACCATGTAGAGTTACCAGTTTAACGCATTGCAGGTTGAAATTATTTACAATCGATTCGCAGGCTTGCATTCAATTTGCAAGCGGTACTGCTGACTGGGCGGGTTGGTGCATGATAAAATGATAATGCTTTAGCGCAGCTCAGTTTGAGCCTGAAGGAAAGATACTATGCAGTCGAGAAGGGGGAAAAACAGACGACTGTGCGAGCTCTTGTTTATTGCGTACCCTTACAACACATTATATAGCTCATTCCACGTGACGCCGCACACATGACAGATAAATGGATGTGTACGCGTTGCGCCTACGGGGGTACTCGGAAATATTGGAGCACTTCGGTATTTTGGCTGCTCTGTCTGGTCACGTGGTTGCACTGGTACTTATTATGGTAGTCCAGTATAGCAGAATGTTTTTGAGGTTACCATGTTGTCACACAGTCCCGTTAATTAGGGAGGCAATCGCCGGGCTAATTCCAGGGGCCAAAGTATCGGCCCCCCGAACCGCACCACGAAAGCGTGGACAATTTAGAAGTGGTCCTATTTGGCGCGCCAGCGGACGCCGGCTGTGGCCCAAAGAACAAGTCAGAGCCGAGAGTTGATTATATTCTTATGAGCCGAGAGTTGATTATATTAACAGAATTATATTCTCAGTAACGGCAGATCAAAAACAATACACAAGTATGCACACTCCACAATAGTTAAATACAATATGTCTCCAATCAAACAACGTTCTACACAGCACAATCAGCCACACTCGAAACAACGGACACAGACAACAATACGCACCACAATGCAGTCGCATGCATTGAACAACCAAGACACTTAAAGACTAAAGAGATAGAAAATCTATTCAGTCCAAAGTTCTTGGAACAAAAGTCTAGATGATACTCTTCCGAGAATCACTCACTCAAAGTCCAGCGTTGTTGTCGTTCCGCTGCCCTCGAAGTTTCTCTTCCAGGAAACCTCGCCGAAGTTTCTCTTCCAGGAAACCTCACGTCTTCAATAGGCCACTCTCCATGCTTCAAACTTCTTCGCCGGAAACACGTCGGCTTCACACACGCAGCCGTTGCCACGCGTCTTCGCTCGATAGCGGTAAGCACACACTCTTGCCTGTAGCTCGAGTCGTCACCCCTCAGGTCGAAATCATCTTCTTCTCCTGCTTTGTCTCCACGGACAAAACCTTCGCCGACCACACGGCGGAATCCCTACGCGCTCTGGCGCTAACTTCCGTCTTCTTTTGATCTCTCACCTCGGCTGCTCCATTAAATACCTTCCGCGCGAGATTCCAGAAAGTTCTCGTCATTTCGTCGGCGCGATACGCAGCGAAGGCTGGGGAGAGGCCGAGATGGTTCGAATGCCCTCCGTGACAGATGACTCAACTCGGCATGGCCACGCCTCTTTCCTTCCAGAAATTTCGAGTGCTTGCTCGGCCGCCGATGTGGGGTGAGGAGGTTCGTCGGCGAAGCCACGCTTCCGAGGGGAGAGCGCGCGCCCGGGGAGCCTTGGATGTTTGTTTTCTTTTTTTTTCTTTTGACCTCGCGGTGTCTCTCCCGCGCGTTATCGCAAAAATTTTTAGCGCTCGTTCTGTGACACATGTCAACTCCTGTTGAAGCACACTTATAGAACATGTTCGGGAAATCGCCCTGCTTAAAAGGACTCGAAGCAACCCTCGATATACTAGATATACGTCGGTTGCACAGAACTGTTGGTAAAATAAATTCTCTCTTTTCTCTCTCGCTCGCAAAATGGTTATAGGAATGTTAGGATTTTCTCTTCCCTCTTCTCGCTCGGAGAAAATTACCGCGCCTTTACACATCTGCCTTGAAACCAAGCGCCCGTCACGCTACCTGTAAGTCGTTTCTTTTTTTCGCTTTTTCCATACGACTTAGTTGACTTTCTGGCAATTGATGAACTCTTTGTGACGTCGTTTTGCGATAAGCCAAGTAGTGCTGCAAATGACGCCATAACCAACGAAAATGGAACGAGTGCTTCGAAGAAATAACGATTGAAAAAAAAAGTAAAGAGAAGCTATAAGCTTTTTTGGAGATTAACGCAGCGATGAACCGCTCTTCGATATCGACGCTCAGCATCGCTGCATTGCAAAAAGCGATAGGGATATGCACTCGAGAAGCGAGGCCTCCGGTTTGAGGCTCGTTAATATTCTATCCTCGTGAAGGTCTTCATGTGGCACCGACTTGTTCTCTCATTGTTTCTGTTGAGTTAGTGAGTGAGTCAGTGAGTGAGTAAGTGAGTGAGTGAGTGCGTGAGGCTCAGGACGGAAAATGCATTCTGCACCTGCGCATTTCGCGGGGCACGGCATTTTTTGGTAACGTTAACTGTCCGATCTTCCGGCGCCGCGTGTGCATTGAGCAGCTTGTTTTTCTATAGAGTCTTAGCGGGTGCGCGTGTCTCTAGCTTCCACGCGACCTGATTTTCCGAAAGCGAAGCCTCCGCGGAAACCACGACAAGAATTCGGAGACACTATATAGAGTTACTGTGTATATGCTACCTTTAGGTTAGCATATACAGTAACTCTAAGAGTAACTCAAACCTGCATGTAGCGCCATCTCTCGTCAGCCACAGTGGTGGCCTGCCGTAACTCAGAATGGGAAATAATCAAAATAAAAATCTGACGAAATCTGACGACAAAATTTGATGAAAAAAAGTTAAGTATCAAAACCTACTTCCTGTTCTATTCATCAGAGACTTGTTTGAACAATCTGGCAAAGTTAGTGTCGCACTAAAAACTGCCTTCCCAGAGTGTTTAATATTTAACGATAGGATTCCATGTGTTTCTATGGGTGGTGTTCAAGAGTTTTGGGAAGCCACACGCCTTGTAGGGCGAGACTGCAATTTGGTAGTTTTTAGTAAGAAGCTTTTTTCAACAGATAAGGTTTTTCTCGTCTATTTCCCATTCAGTTATGGCAGGCTGCCGTTCCTCCGGCCGAGCAATGGCGCCACGTCCAGATGCCCGCAATTTCCGGGAATGTACACCGCCCGCTCCGTAGCACGTCAGCCGATATCCAATTCCTTCGTGGCATCGCTCATTGTTCGCAAGAGAGGTCAACGCCGCTTGCGCAGTGTCAGATGGCATCAAGACGACCTGGCGTCTCTCTTTGTCTCGCTTCATTCGATGCCGACTGAATCGAAGGCGACCTCGTATTGCGCGCGCTTTTGAATTGGTCGACCCCGTTTAAGATTACGTCGTATGTGTATCCGCGGACGTGCGTATCTTGCGGTCTAGGGCGTCCAGCAAGTGGTAGCGCTGTCGCTAAAGACGTGGAACATTTTAGTCTTTCTGTTTAGTGCGACAGTCACGACTACTGATGCGCACTCGTCAAAGTTCAGGCACACACACACGTTCAACCGTCTCTACAAAGGAACGTTGTAAAGAGAGGCCACTCGAGCTGTGACGTGGTTCAGCAAGTAAGGGTCTGAATACACGTCAGGTGGCGTAGCAATGCATGCATCCATAAAGCACGCTCACGCTTTTTGTGGTCAGCACCTCTTCTGGACAGTCGTCTCAAGGGGACCACCGAAACGCTAATCTGGCATCATTTTTTTTTTGTAATGGAAAAATATAAATGATGCCTACAATCTTCCATGTCGGCTCCAAATCGTGTCCTGCAGAGGGTGCTTAATGCACTATACCTCAAGATTCAGTAAAGTCTGCATAGAAGGTGTCTTCGGAGCACGAGAAAGCGGGTTCGAATGCCAGCACCGAAAAGAAAATCATTCTGGCTTTTTCATTATTTGTTTCATGATAACTGAAGACATATCCGTCTGACCAGCCGCTCGTGGCGCTGATGTCAGTACAGTATAGCTCGGCCGTTAGCACCAATACGGGAATGCCCTCTCTTTACGTAAGTTTATTTTCCTATGCGTATATGCGTGTGCGGCTCCTGCATTTGGCGAGCCGCGTGGTGAAACCCATAGAGTTTCTCAAAATTAACTAGAGGGCACTCTGGCGCTGCGATAGTTCAGCGACCATGGGAATGATCGGTAGTACACATATTTGCCTAGTCTTCGTACTTGCGGGTGGCGAATCGTACTTGCGGCTTCGTTTATTGCTGGTTACCGTTTTGTTTTGAAAGAAAGAACGAACCCTTTTGAACTTCGTGAGCCAATTTGGAAAAGTAATTTGAAAAAGAATGGGGTGGTGAAGCGTAATTGCTAAACATTTGCTAATACTTGTTTCGTAAAAAAACAGCTCCAAGCCACACAAACGCACACGGAGCCAAAAGCAGGCCAGAAGTACTGATATTAGACAAATGTGTGTACTACCCATCATTCCCATGCTCGCTGAAGCGCCGTGTGTTGCAGCTCCCATAGACACTAGCGCCAGAGTTCCCTCTAGTAAGTATTGTGGGAAACTCTATGGTGAAACCGGCGCACGAGAAGCGGCCGTCCGTCTTCACCAGGCCGCCTCTATACTTCCACTTTTCCTGTCTGGCCGTTCTATCCTGCCCGATTCCCACACCCGCGGTCTTGTTACGTCATAGTACCGCAATCCGTAGACGATGCGCGCGTCGGTTCCTTGTTCAATCGAGCGACGCCCGCAGAGCCTTTAGATAAGCGCGAATTTTTTTTTTTTTTTTTTTCCAGTTTGCGTAACAAGCCCGTCGTGTGACGTGTCGCGAACGCAATGGAGCGAGACGCCGCTGTGCGCATGGCCGCGTATACTGTGGTTTGTTCCCGTGCGTGGCTACGGCTGCAGATGTTTTAGTGCGATAGCCTGTAATCGTGTATGGTGTTCCGGATATATCCTAGACTCGCTAAATCGGCGCAGGTGATGGCCGCGTATTCCCGCAGTGCTTTGATAGTGATTGCTTCGAACTTACGTGTGTGTATTGACATGCGGGTATCGCTCCGTTGAAGTCTACCACCTTCTATGTCTAATTACATATGCACATTGACGATCCTGCCACTGATTTTAGCTAGTAGATGTCCACCACCGCCAGTGTATTCAGGCGCTTGTCACCTGTTCGTCGCCGCCCCCCGCCGACCTCCACGGAGCTTCCACTTCTGAATGACTGTGGCGTTTTGCATCTTGCTTTCGATCATCAATCGATCACTCAGTCGCCAAGTGCTCTCAGTGAGACAGCCGGTGTTTCTGTTCATTTTTCTCATTTGTGGCTTTGTGTAGCATGGTATAGCTCCGCCGCGGTGGTCTAGTGGCTAAGGTACTCGGCTGCAGACCTGCAGGTCGCGGGTTCGAATCCCGGCTGCGGCGGCTGCATTTCCGATGGAGGCGGAAATGTTGTAGGCCCGTGTGCTCAGATTTGGGTGCACGTTAAAGAACCCCAGGTGGTCGAAATTTCCGGAGCCCTCCACTACGGCGTCTATCATAATCATATGGTGGTTTTGGGACGTTAAACCCCACATATCAATCGTGTAGCATGGTGTATACGTTCGAGCACGTCGCTATCGGTGATATCGCGCGCTGCGCTGCTATCTATGCCACCTGTTCGGCAGCTGTACATTTACAGCCATTCGTGCCGACGGCGGACGCAGGGCTGGGCGATGTCGTCCTCGCCGAGCCTCCCGTCGTCAGCTGTGTTGCCCCGCGCCTGACTACGACGCGTGCGAAGGTCGCGGTGGGCGTGTGTGCACGCTTCCTGCGTGACGTGCCACAATATGAAGAATCGCTCTTTTTTTGCCGGAAAAACCCTGACGTGGCGGTAGCCCCCCCACCCCCTCCCCTTCTTTTTAGGGGGCGAAGTTTCTTAAGGCCGTGGGTCGTACTAGCCAGTTCTCAAGGTCACGAAATTGCGTTGCATGTCAATAAAAATGGTGCCACAGCATATCCACGGAGTGAATAGAGAGTTTTAGTACTGCGTACGCTGCGTACGTGGCGGCGTTGCGTACGTAAGGACGCCGCGTTCGGCGTAGTGCGCATGCGCAGACCACGACGCGCACGTATCGCGTTACGTACGCAGCCGCTACGTACGCACGCATGAGATGCGTGTGTGCGTACGTATCAGGTGATCGCGCCGCTCTCGAACAAGTTCGCGAGAGCACGAGACTTCGTTTTGCAAAATGGCGGCATCGAAGGCATGCACCGACCGGCTCTGTGGCTCAAAATAAGGCCATAATCTGGCTATAACACTTGGATTGGCTCACATTGGCTGTCAACAACACGTACTTCCATTTTGATCTACCAGATAACGCAACACGCTCGTTACGTACGCGGGTACTACGGCGTACTAAATGCCGATTAGTGGCAAACGACGCCACGTAACGCAAGGCGCTTGCGTGATGCGTACGTAGCACCATTCCGCAGTAATAAAACTCTCTATTGATGATAAGTGGGGCGAAGCGTCCGTCAGTCTGTCCGTGCTTCTGTCAGTCCGTCCGTCCGTGCTTCGCCCCCCCACTAGTCATCATTCATTTCGTGGATATGCTGCGATTTATTTATTTTTTCCTCCGCACGTGGGTTCGTGCGCTTCCACGCAGCAATGTGTTTTTTTTTTTTAAGTCGGCCTATGTCTTGCGGATGTATCGCTTACAAAGCTTTGCTTATACCACCGGTCGTATAGTTTATCTTTTTCTCTTTTCCGGGTGACGCAATCAGTGTCGAAGGAAATGCAAGGTGCCGATGTAATATCAACTTGAAGACAGTTTAATATTGGCCCCTTGATACACCATATTGAGCACGAAAAGAACCTAAATAACGGTACTAATCTCTTTCAATTATTGAAAGTAAAAAGTCTCTCTGTTTTGTTTGTTTTGTTGGTTCGCGTTGTTCTGTTTTTGTTCGAGGTTCACGCAGCCTAATTTGTGTGTATCCTGTTGTTTTCTTTTTGCGTGTGTGTGGGAGGTGAACTGTGAAACTGCAGACGCAACCATTTGTCAACCGGCTTTTAAATCGTATCTTTAAGTTTGACAGCTATAACCACTATACAAATATAGCGAAGTCGCGATTGCTGACTCTGAATGAACAGATCTTGTAAAAGGTAACTTTCTACTGTAATCCTTCGAAGGTTGCACACCGTCCTTTCGCTTTGGTGGCCTTCGAAAAAAAAAGGCGGAGGGGGGAAGGGCGGTGCAAAGACGAGACATAAAAACGTTACACACAACACAAGTGCAGGTCCAACTCGCTGTGGCAACTCGCTGGGGCAACTCTTGCATTTAGTGGATGACCGCTAATGTAACTTCGGGAGGCTCGGTCTTTTTCCGAATCGACGCTTTTCACGTGTCCACTCCGAAGGCGTGTGTAGCTGCTCCCGTGCACCGACAAACCCCTTCCTTCTCCGTGCTTAGTATTATATAGTCTGTCGCCTTACCGTGGAAGGCAAACAAGTCTTGGTGTGCGTGTGTGTGACCTTTCTGTTTCCTCTCTTGCCGGTCGCGGCGGCAACTTGTGCATCCGACGACGGACTTCTTCTTCTCCTTTCGCTAATCTTCCTGCGACGCTTGGCGATTGCAACCTTGTTGCACCTCGTCTCGTGTCGTCCATTTCCTGCCCCCACGCCTTAATGTCCGCTCCTCTTCCGCTGGAAAATCGCTGCGCTGATGATCAACGCTCCCCCCCGGTTTTCTCACTTTCTTCTTATGCGGCAATCCGCAGCTCATCCTTGGCAGATCAGCTCTGGGCTGTCCACCAAGCCCGCGAGGCGGCTGAGGAGCTTGGCATCTCAGTCCCCACGTGGGAGCTGCCCGCAACACGGTGATCTGTGTTTTGGAGGACCAAATAAAAGTTTATCCAATCCAATCCAATTCTTATGCACTGCTTTCTGTCGTCTCTGGTCGCGCCTCATGCAATTACTCTGTGTTGAAGTATCTGTGTACACGTGGAGTCTGTTGAAGGTTTACTTATATCCGCACCTCGAGGAGCGACATCCGTCCGTCGGGGTTCAGGCTCCGTGCTCGTGTACTCGTGGTAACTGCGCTGGTGGTGCAGCAAGCAGTATATAGTTTGACGCCTATCAGCAGTATGTTGACACGTTGACGCGCTTATCAGGCTGTAGGCTGATAAAGCAATGGTATGGTGCGTCGTGTGCTATACTGAGTCCTCGGTTCGAGGCCCGCTGTTTTTTGGTCGTGTTTGCCGGGGATGGATTAGCAGTACCAACACTACTTACAGACAAGATTCGCAGTTTATGCCGGCGCCGAGATGAACAACCTCACGGGATACGCTAATCTTGTGTTTATTGACAGTGCGGCTACCGTGTGCACGTCAAGCAAGTCAATTAAGCGCGGGCGCATTTTTTTTCATGGTCACGCCGCTCTCCCTCTAATGTGCGAGGTTACCGTGTGAACGATAGTTATAGCGCGAGAAGGAAACTAACGACATAGAGACAAGAAGGACAAGAAAGGACACAAAATACCTTCTTGTCTCTGTGTCGTCGTTTTGTTCTCCCGCTATAACTATCGTCATGCCGTACGAACTAGCCCAAGCTGCCACACTTCTAAGTTACCGTGTGGGTGAGTTGGTTTTGGATCCTCCGTTATAACGTGCCACAGCGCAAACGAGCAGGGACTAAAGGCTACGCGACAGTATACTACATAGGTATTTTCCCTTCCCTTTTGTCCCTGGTCCATTCCCCCCTCCACCCTTATGCTGTAGTAGTCTTCGTCGTGTGTGAGCACTGCTTTTCATTTGTCGTCTTTGTCCCTTTAGTTCGAGGACGGGCGTGCGTGTGTGTGTGTGGGACTGTAGGCGGTGCTCTCGCCGGGCACGTGGTGTCGCAACGAGCGGCGACGGCAGCCGCGCCTTCACAGCCAAGGTCTCTCGAACCGGACGCACGTCTTATCCGGGTCTGCACGTTCGGTCTGCATGTCTCTCACGTCGTCTTAGTTCGTTTCTTCCCTCTCTCCTCTTCTGTCTCTCTACTAACATTACGTACGTTTTTTTTTTAATCATTCGTTGTCCTCTTTGCTAATGCACGACAGCGCGCTGCCGCCGGTTGCATACGCCGCCTCCTTTTGTCCTCAAGTACCATCCAGGCGGAGACCTGTCTTCGAACGCTTCGTTCCAACGGTCGCATTGTCGCCATCGTCATAAGCCTAATTTATGTTCGCTGTGTGTCGAAGGTCTCTCCCTGTGATCTCCAGTTGCCCCCCTTGTAGCGTCAGCTCGTTATTAATCTCACCACATTGCTGACCTCGACCGTGTGCTAGTGTCCCTGGCTTTCCATTACGGCCCTCTCTTCCTCCTCGACTTTTCCCGCAATTTCCTCTCGTCTCGGTATACGTATAATCCTGTTTGTGTGATAAACGATCCGTTATGTTATTTACTTGTTACGTGACCTGTCCAGACAGACTCTTGACGCGAAGTGCATTGTAAGTTGCACGTGCCCGTTTATTTTCGTTGTGTTTCACAATCCACGTGTAGCTGTCAGCAATGCAGTGGCGACACATTTTTTCTCACTGTGGTTTCACCACGTTATTTCGGTTAATTGACTGGTTGTGGGAGGGGACCGTGGGTCCACTGCGATGCAGAAACTACGTACGATGCCATTTGACTTTTTGAGAGAAAAAAAAATAGTGAACAAAAAGAAATTCACGACGTCCCGCTAAAACGATGCGTGGATGCGAAGCATGCTGCGGGGAGCTGGTGCGCTTAACCGGGAGGCGGTGTGCTTTATTGAGAGCTTGCTCTGGCGCTAACACTAACATTGGCAGCGACGTTGACGCTCATGGTGGCGTTGCGCAGAACCTGGGGAGGCGCAAAGCACGTAGTGATGGACCGGCGTTTCCTACTAGAACGTGTCAATCGCTGCTAATGGGCAATGAGAGAGGCAGAACGACTCCGATTGGGCACAGCGACCCGCAGTTCGCTTTCAGTTAACGCGCAGGCCGCGTGTTTTTATTGTTCGACAACAGACGGGAGAAGTCTCCCACTGGCACTGCTTTGGAGGTCAAGATCCAGTGCCTACATGTTTACAGGGTGGCCAGTGAAACGGTACGTTTGTGCAGCGTGAGCAGTCGGTTTTTTTTTTTCAATCAAGAAACTCGCTATAGCAGACGCTGCCTGCGTCGGCGTTGCGAGGCGAGAGAGGGAGGGGGAGCGTAAGAGACGAGAGAGAGCGGGGGGGACACGTGGGTAGACGCCGCAGAACTGATGGACGAGGGTCACAAATGGCATAAGATATATACGCATCTAAAAATAGAGAGTTTTAGTGCTGCGTACGTAAGGACGCCACGTTCTGCGTAGTGCGCATGCGCAGACCGCAACGCGCACGTATCGCATTACGTACGCAGCCGCTACGTAGGCACGCATGAGATGCGTGCGTGCGTACGTATGAGGTGATCGCGCCGCTCTAGAACAAGTTCGCGACAGCGCGAGACTTCGTGTTGCAAAATGGCGGCATGGAAGGCAAGCACCGACCGGCTCTGTGGCTTAAAATATGGCCATAATCTGGCTATAACACTTGGATTGGCTCACATTGTCTGTCAACAACACGTGCTTCTATTTTGATCTACCAGATGGCGCAACACGCTTCACGCTCGTTACGTACGCGGGTACTACGGCGTACTAAAAGCCGATTAGTGACAAACGACGCCACGTAACGCAAGGCGCTTGCGTGATGCGTACGTAGCACCATTCCGCAGTACTAAAACTCTCTAATATCGCACGTGCAACGTTCTCCTCGACTGGTGGGCTTGTGGCCCTTCCATTACTCGCGAATAATTTCGTGCTGCGACTTTGGTTCTGGCCGATGTACACACATCGATCAAATACGTCTGAACATCAACACAGCCATGTGACGTCACGTTGAGTCCTGCCATTCCTTTCAAGTCCACGTACCGAGTGATCATTGCGCACGAGGTTAATTAACTCTGTCGATTTTAGTTTGTCGAGCGTTGCTTTTGCAGTGCTCTCATCGTGAACATGAGTTCGTACGTATACAAGAAAAAAAAAGGGGGGGGGGCGGAAAGAAAGGGAACGAGCCTGCTTGGCATTGCGACCTGTTGTTCTTGACCAATTTCCTCTTTTGTTTTACTGCGAAGCTGTATATGTGGCTAGGAGATGGTAAAATGTTTATTCCGTAACTCTTCGAGTGTGCAGAAACTACTTGCAGAAGCGGTGCTATACAGCACACGCTGATATTGTGAAAATGTATAGCTGGGGAATACCCGCCACAGCGTTATTTTATTTATAAATTTATTTATTCGTTCCTAATATTATTTAGTTGAAGAAGCAGTACTGTGAAGGTCACCAGACTCAAAGCACGAAGCACGCGTGTCTCAAATTTGGTTATTTGAGAAATGAAAGACAAAATAGAGTTATTACGGAAATAGAACAGGATATACCGCGAAAGATCCCTGCTCGCGATAAACCCGGAGCCGCGTCTTTATTCTCGCTGCTTTATCATCTGTACCAAGTTATTGGGCGATGGCTTTCTGCTTGCTGTTTATGTAGACTGCGGGTAGAACTTGTAGTATGTTCGCTTTGTTTCTGCCTTATTCAGTAGTACTTCGTTCGCGTACAATACGAGAAAACGTTTTCGGCGTCCTCTCTGGCCGCACTCAAACGTCTCGCACGTTCTTTTTGCGCATAAGCGCGAGGCCACGCGAAACCATTCCCGCTCCTGCCAGGGATAAACATTCTTGCCCGTTTTTGTTAAGTGCCGCGCTACAAGCAAGCCCGATAAACTATAGGGAAAACAACGGTGTCCGCGTGGAGGGAGCATAAATGCGTTGAGAGTAAAGAGAACAACAGCCAGGCTATCGCGACTCGTTGTGCATTTCATCTCACACTAAAACGTCGTTGGGGAAACAAAAAAAGTGTCGTGCATATATAGACACAGCAAAGTCGCGCTACAGATAACACCCGCGAGGTATGCGTAAACAGGCAGGGTGAATCCTGCAGATACGGTCGCCAAACCTTTGGCGTCACATCCTGTTTTAGGAATTCGCGCGTGCGATTTTCTTGGGACCCCCGTCGCGCGGGTAACCTCGTTGTTCTTTCTTTTCGGTGCGGGCACTGCTTCTTGGGAATTCGCGGCGTTGCTGCAGGTCTCGGGAGTGGCTGCTTTACCGATCTTGGTGTTAACGTTTTAGTGCTATTCTTATTGACTGCTGAATGTCGCGGGATTGAATACCGGTCGGGGAGGCCCCGTTTCGACGGAAGCAAATCGCTAGAGGCCTCTGTGCTCAATTTCGGCTGCACGTGGTGGAAACTAGCTGGTCGCCATTTCAGGAGCCTTTTACTACGGCGTCTCTCATAATCGTGTCTATGGTTTTTTTATTTTATTTTTATTTTATTTCTACATACTGCAGGCCTTAATAGCGGGCCCATGCAGGAGTGGATACACAGAGGTAACATGAGACATAATAACGCTCCACAAGAAGAAAAGAAAGAAAGTATTGATACACATAGGATACTTCATGACTCACATGTATACATTTTTAGAGAAATCAATCTCTTTTAGACAGTTGACAAAAGATTCCAGCGTAGAACAATTCACAACGTTGACTGGGAGCCTATTCCGAAAACCAATGGCCCGGAGTTGCGTCACGTGACGTGGTCTCTGCTACTTACCGTAGTGAAGCGCTTCGCGGCGTAAGACCTCAACAGTCATTATTGTCGTGCTTATTGTAGCTAGACTCTGCTTTTAACAGTGGATTAGCTTCTTAAGAGGGCTCGGCAACACAAATTAAGCGCGTAGTTGTCATCCACTCTTCTATAACTGTGGAATGCACCAATATCGTTGCGCGAGTGGCGGTGCCGGAAACTGAGCTGCTATAATTTCATTATAGCGGAGAAGCCCCGTTGTGTTCGGACTAGAGCGACGCATAACGTCTATTTTTGCGATCCGAGAAGTGATGCTCCATCTCGTGGGAGTGACGAGATTGGCCAACCCGCCACGGTGGTCTCTGCTACCGACCGACAGGTCGAGGGATCGAATCCCGGCCGCGGCGGCGGAGGGCCGTGTGCTTAGATTTAGGTGCACGTTAAAGAACCCCAGGTGGTCGGAATTCGGGGAACCCTACATTACGGAGTCTCTCGTAATATGGTGGCTTTGGGACGTTATAAAACCCAACAGTTGTTATTACGAATTGGTCGGTGGTTTGGATTGTCTTGACGCGACGAGTCGCACGTAATGTTCTTATGTTACCAGATAGGCCAAACAGTTGTGCGAAAAAAATTCATAAGAACACTCTTTATACTTTTGCAGATAAAAACTGATTTCTGTTTTTTTAAAACATATGAAAATTTAAAAACACTTGCAAGACGACGGTAGGAGCGCTGCACAACGACCACCAAGAGGTGAGCCAACTGGCCTTTGACGTCGGTGAGAGAGTGAAAAGGGAACTTTTTTTTTTTTCGTCGTTTGCTGGGGTTTTGATGTTTGGAGACTAATAACTTGCGTTACCGTGCAGCAGTTTGAATAAAAAGATAGAAACAGGCTCGAAAAAAAGTGAGAAAAAAAAAGACGGAGAGCAAGACAAAGAAATGAGTAAATTGAGAAACGAACAACGAAAGAAGTAGATAAAGAAAGAGAAGAAAGAGAAAGAAGAAGTGGATAAAGACAGAGAATAAAGAGAAAGAAAGATAGAAATGGCGAGAAAGAAATAGAGAAAGAAAAACAACAAGAATGATACTAGAAACCGAGAGAGAAAAAGAAAAAAGAATTGAAAGAGGCCACCCAGATACGCTTTCTTCGGGCTTGTGCAAAGTTGCCTTAATTTATTATTATTTTTATTTCGTATCTGGCCTGTTGTCTTAATCTGTTTTTCGTTCTACATCTGTACGCTATCACTATTTTTGTTTCCTTCCTCCTTTGTTCTGGCGTGCGTTCATGTAACGTTTTTGTTCTGGCGATGTCTGGTATTGACTGCATGAATAAATTATTACTGATGATCAATTGTCCTTGCTTTCCCCACGCACACATACTCAAAGGCGGCATGCAGTGAGTGCCGCGTTGCTGCATTCTCTGAGAAGATGCATTCGTTGATTATATTGTTTTTCACGGATCTTGCCTATTGTTAACGGGCGCAAAAAGGTATGACGTTTGCGTGACGGCTTCCATGTTGGTGTGGTCTGCGAAACGCAGAATCTCCGTGTCTGCATTCTTAAACCGGGTGCGTTGAGAACCGTTTCATGAATAATACGCCGTTCCATTCGTGTATACCTAGTATAGTACACACCTCAACATAGGAGCTTTGCTTTTAGGGGCGAAGCTCTTTATGGCGTGGTTTATGCGTCCCTCGTAGTACGTAACCACCAGTGGCACATACCCGAAATAGCGGTCCTTACGATTTTGACCTCCAAGGTGGTTCCGGTGAGAGATTTCTTCTGTGCGTTGTTGAACAATAAAAGATAGTGCATGTTAATGGCTGCTAAGGGAAAATGAGAGACAGGAGCATTCGGCCTTTAGGTAACGCGCACGCTGCGATCCCCATTAGCAGCTATTGGCATGTACATTGAGCACGATCTGACAAGAAAGGGTTGCTACGTTATACTCGCTGGGTGTAACCTCCTTGGTTTTAGAAAGGTTTAGCGAGCGTTGGGCCGCATAGCCATGAATACAGTGAACTAGTATATACCATGAACTCGAGGTGGTTAAAGGTGGGAAGTAAACCCGAAGCGCAAGCCGTAAGAAAGTGTGCATGTGCCACCTCCCGTTTAGTCCTTGAAATGTCCGCTGGATGGCGGTGCTTCTATATGGAGAATATATGATGAAAAGATGCGAGATGGTTGTACTTGGAGTGCTGAATAGATGGACGAATGGACACACAGACAGATGCATAGATGGACGCATGAACGGACGCAGGCGCGGATGCATGGACGAACGCAGGGACGGACGCACGAACAGACGCACGCACGGACGGGTGGATGGACGCATGGCCGGTTACACAGATGTACGCAGGAACGGACGGAAGCAAGAACGAATGGACGGACGAATGCTTCGCCCCACTCCCCATCATTCACTCCGTGGATATGCTGCCATTTTTCTTCTTGAAGTATTTTTCTTTTCCACAGTGGCATTCCACAAATCGAATTTCTGAACTTGACTTTCCGATTATCTATCGTATTGTTGGGATATTGTTGTCTATACGCTTCCGCACTGGAAATATTTTTGAAATTCCAGATTCCAAGAACTTGCTCTGCTCTTGCGCTGCTTTGATGATTCCAAAGACGGGGAAGAGTGACAAAAAATAACTTTTCAAGAGATTTGTAGTGGCTGAAGGGAATATTCTTGTTTGACGTTTATAAGCCGCGCACAAACAGCCAAATTCGGAAATCATTCGCAGCTCACGGCGTCTTATGCTTGCAGTTGCAGCAGGTCGCCGTTCTCTGTCGGTGTTGTTTACCCCGGGTTCATACAAGTGCAAAGGGTCACTGATATGTTTACCGCACTCCACGGTTCTCCCCTTTATAGGCGCTGTCAGAACACCGAGTCACTCTGCAATAAGGTCGGCGCTCTTCGGGTGACAGATTCGTAAACAGCGAAGAAAAGGGCGCGCCGGATTTATTTTTCGCTCGGCATCGGCACTCGCAGTCTTGAAAGGTGCCTCTAATATTGCAGCATATAAATACGTGCCTGTGTTTGTTTTCTCCCGCACTGCCGTGTACCGCGATATTTGTTTGTTTATCTAGCTGTTTGCCGATTTGCTTACTGATTTGTTTGTTGCTGTAGGAGACACCCGTTTGGTGACGCACGTGCCAACGACGTGACGAAAGCTATGGCCACTTTCAAGAGCCAAGCCATTTTCGGCTCAGGCTTACCCGCATATTACGTGACTGCACGGATATTGTGGCCGGAGATCATGGAGCTCGCAGGATGGGGGGGGGGGCGCAGGTGGTGATGCGTGAATAAACGCTTCAGCCGTCTTTGGTAGCGCGAAGCGGGAAAAAAAATGTTCCCACCTCCCAGAGGGGAATCGCGAGGAAATGCGAAGGCATTTCTCGCGCCGAGAGAGGGTACCGTCGCCGTCAGACATTCGCCTTCACCAACTCCTGCCATCGCCGGCGCCCAGCCACCGAACGGTCGAGAGTGAGGAGCGAGCGGACGGCATAGTGGGGCGCAGGGAGGAGAGAGAGCGAACTGCGAGAGAAGGAGCGGCGAAGCATTGCACCTACACTCTCTGACACCACATGATCCGGTTGCTAGGGGCGACGATAAGCGTGCGCGCCAGCAGCTGTTGCTATGGGAGAGGGAGCGAGAGCGGACAGATACCTTCCGGAGCGCGGACACCGCCGCGGACAACGCCGGATGCCTGACAGTGCCCTACCAAGAAATGCATTCGCATTAAAAAAAGACAACGACCACAAAATCAAAGTGGTGCCCCCTCCCTCCCCCCCGCGCCCTCCGAAAAAAATTTTCTGGCTACGTGCCTGATGCCCGAGTATACCGTATTTGTCCGCCAGCAACCAGCATTGACTCACGCTGGCCAGCGATTCAAGATTTGTCGACAGTAGATGGTGTTGACTAATGTCGGCTGATGACTGTTTATTTTCACTACTGCCAGTCTGTACACCTAAGCTATAGCAAGTGGGCATATTGATACGATTTGGGCGTGCTTTATGATACAGCACACTTCAGTGTTGAAATATATGCCAGATACAATAGGGAAATGTACGGCACATGTTCGTATGGTTATGTGTTAACGTCAACTAGTGTGTGTGTGTGTTTTTTCTGTCATTGCAACGGAAAATGTAACGGAGTGTTACTACAGCAACAACGATATCGTTATGTTACAATTTCATTCCTTATGCTTATTAATGGCGTTAATTATCCTGCTTTGAACTGATAAAATTTGCGCCTTTGTCGAGATTTTCCAAAATCGAAATTCACGTCGACCAAAAAAAAAAAGGCGCTTTCGCATGTTCTATATTTCTACAGCGCGCGTTTTGCCGAGAGCTCATGCGCTCTCTGACGTCATCGTCTACGTTGTTCTGACGTACACCCCAGCTATCCCCCACCGGGCACGTTGTTCGATTCATGGGAAGCCATGTATAGGCGCTCGTATACAATGTCACCACCGGTTGTTTGCGACAGCGTCGGTATACGAGTGGGTAATCTTCCTATGGGCGTGCGCGCGTGTTCAACTTGCGCTGTTGGCTGTCTTTCGTGATTAAAGCCACTTCATCGATCGCTCTACGAAATTCGCGTAGTGACACGTAAGCCGAGAGGTCATGGCTTAGCAATGACTCGCACCAGGAACCGCTTCTGTAAACGACAGCTTGCAAATGTTTCCTGTTGTCTCTGACCTATGGTCGATCTTGTTGGAGTTCCGCAAGCACGCTATGAAGAGCCAGCAGTATAGGTGTCACTGTCGGGAGGTAGTTGCGTAACTGCTGCGATCTTCGATACTGCAGGTGTTAGGCAGCGACGAACGGTGGTCGATGAGTTGCGTTATTGGTTTTGATTCTGTATACATACGCAGGTCGAACTTGTCGATGTCACCAAGGACCGTTACCTGAATTCCTGAAAACTCTGCCGAATATCGTGAATATAGCTGGATTCAATAATTGCGTATCCCTGCCCGCCTTTTGAATATATCTTTATAATGATCGACTTTGCTAGTTTTTCTCACTAAAAAAAATATAGTCATGTGCTTCTTTGCCCCTTTCCCCGTACGGGGTTATAGGCAAGAATTTTTGCGGGGAGAGAAGGGGGGGGGGGGGCATCTCGAATTGGTCATTTTTTCGTTCTGTATGCCATGGCGAAAACATATATGGTAGGGGGAGGCGGAGGGGTGCATGGTCTTGGCGTGCTACTCCCTGGCGACACCACTGCCAATGCATGGATGGAAAAATCAAGCGATGACGTGCCTTTCACAACGGCTTGCCATTGGTGCCCGCTTTCCCGAAGGTAAATGGAGGGGAAGCAAGCAGTCCTTTGAATGCAACGTCAATCGTCCTTGTCCCGTAGCATGCAACCCTGCGCGTCAAAATTATCACGTCTAACGTCTGACTGAGTAAATTTATAGGGTAGACTCCCTCCCCTTGCGCAATTTTGCGCATATGCGCAACAAGAAAGCGCAACAAGAAAGCGGCGCTGGATGACAGATGAAGCTACTACTGCGTTTTCATACACAGCACGTACCAACCCACCCGCCTGTTCTGATGTCTGTGCGTGGACACTCTCAAGGCGTGATCGAGGACGCGCTGAATGGTGGGCACTGTTTGGTTCCCGCTCGCTCGCCACGCATGGACGGGTGTGGCCAGACTGTGCACTGTGTTGACCTTGCTGTCTCGTCCTTGTCACGAAAGCGCGCTCACGGCTGTGTTTGTTGGGTGGTCGATAATTACACGGGATCGTTCCGGTTTATTGGGCTGCGTACGACAGTTGTTTGTTGTTTGCATGCTACAACGGATCCGTTTCCTGCAAGCGGTTGGAGTCTTACAGCTGTCAGTATTTCAAGTGCTAACGTTAGTTAGTCAGCACAGCACGGCTGCCGTGCGGTTACGAATAGCTTAAGGTATATGTAGTTAATGCCAGTTATTGACACGAATACTTGCGGCGGCCTTAATTTTCAAGACAGTTGCAGCCACATTTTCTGCAGCCGTCTCCGAACGATAACGCGCACCTGGTGCCTGGTTCTGGTTGTGCACTTCATCACTGACGAAAATAGTTGACCACCCAAAGGACAATCCTCGTAGTTTTCGCACCGTAATCTTGTGCGCGTCTTGTGTGTGTCTGCTAATTAATACGCGAAAAATGGCTTTTTCTCCTCTCTTTAGTGGTCCTTTTACGCTAGTAGAGTATTCTACCTAACGTATACTTAACACCATAGTGGAGCCTTTTACCGAGTTATGAAATACGGTGTCACCTCTCCTTTTTCACTCGTGCTTTTGCCGCTACCCCAACGAAGGCATATACCCCAACTCCGCAAATGCTTTTATAGACGATTGCTGTGGGTGTTGTCAGGCCTCGTTGTTGCCTGTCAGTCTACGTGTTGCGGACGAGGAACCTGACGTTAGGGGAGGGGGGGGGGACACAAATGCCACTGCAAACAGAACCAGCGATAAAGGAGTAGTTATGCCGTATACCGTAATTGCCGATCGTATTTCCGTAACTTGCCAACAGGCTACGTACTGTAGGGTCAAAGGGACAGTAAAGAGAAAACAACGATTTTTTCCCCCGTATTAGTAAAGTACGATTTCACAGTCCCGAAAAACGCCACTCTTACCGCGCGAGCAAACGCGCGAAAAAAAAGGGCGCGTGGAGACGCCACCCTGAGATCACTGCACCAGGCACCGTGACGTCATATAAGTTTTAAAGGTGTCTGGTGGGTCCTACGTAGCGTATAGTCGAAAAAAAGTAGTACACTGTCATCTGTGGGTGCCACATACTTACTTAGCATACGGAGTTTCAGCATGTTTCATCAAGCTGATGTCGCAAAAATACAAAAAAATATTGTGAAATCGGTGACGTCACGCGTGGAGACTTAATTGATTGATTGATTTGTCGGGTCTAACGTCCCAAAACCACGCTATGATTATGAGAGACGGGCTCCGGAAATTTCGACCACCTCGGGTTCTTTAACGTGCACCCAAATCTGAGCACATGGGCCTACAACATTTCCGCCTCCATCGTAAATGCAGCCGCCGCAGCCGGGATTCGAACCCGCGACCTGCGGGTCAGCAGCCCTTAGCCACTAGACCACCGCGGCGGGGCACGCGTGGATATTTCGGCGCGAAATTTACAAAACGAAAACATCAGCCTTTATTTTCTCCGCCAATAATTAACTTACGGTAGCGAAAGTTACGACATTAGAGTCGGGGTTCGTAACGTTCACGGCCAATATTTACGTCGTTCGCGGGACGCCCGAAATCGGCGTCTGCAGGTCAAAGTGTGAAGCGCGGCAATCCCATATGTAGTTGATTGATGTGTGGGGTTTAACGTCCCGAAACCCCCATATGATTATGAGAGACGCCGTAGTGGAGGACTCCGGAAATTTAAACCACCTCCATGGGTTTCTTTAACGTGCACCCGAATCTGAGCACACGGGCCTACAACATTTCCGCCTCCATCGGAAATGCAGCCGCCTCAGCCGGGATTCGAACCCGTGACCTGCGGGTCAGCAGCCGAGTACCTTAGCCACTATACACTACCGCGGCGGGGCAACCCTATATGTAGCATGTGCGTATGGACACATATACAGTCTCCGCGATCCGCGGCCGGCCGCCATTGTTTGCACGAATCGTTAACCGCGTTGACAAAACATCGCTCGCAAGGTCGCCACTTCGTGTGTTTTTTTGTCTCTGACTTTGTTTCTTTCTCTTTTCAAAAACCCTTGCGCTGAGCTACTTCATGCATTCTATCGTTGTTGTATAATCGCGCTCATCTTGTCAGCGCATCCTTTTATGCTTCTCTGGCTATGCATATAGACGTCAAAGGGTTCAACACATCGCCCGCTTTTTTTTGGTTGTTGTTTTTTGCGTGAGCACGCAACCGACGTTCTTTCCGTTTTGAAGTTCATTGGCGCGTCACTCGACGTTTCTGTCACATCTGGCCATTCTTCTGTGTGGAAAACAGCGTGCTTCTTCGCGGATGCAGTTAGACACGTCGCACTGACGCGAGCGTGTATAGCCCAAAATAGAAAGGTTCGTTGCTGCTGTAGCGACAGGCTATGTTTTCCTTTCACAGTAGTACTTAACGAAGCTATAACTGAAAAACGGAAGTTTCAGTTTTTCTGACGAACGCCATCGTGTCGTATATACAAGGAAGCTGAGCAAGTTGTGGCTCATGGCATGTTTCACGTTTTCCGTGTTTATGTTTCGAGTTGTACTTATGTTCGGGGAGTGTTGCTTGCTATATCACTAAGACACACGGCTCGTTCTCGCGAAGAATAAAAAATTCTAAACAACAACAACGACTACGACTACTACTACTACTACTACTACTACTACTACTACTACAAAAATAAACATATCCGTAGTTTACGAACGTATACGCTGGGAGCGCAAATATGATCCTTTGTCTTCATCGTTTTGGCAGAGGAACGAAATTCATGTTGTCATAGTTTTTTTTTCTTAACCACTGTGAACGCCTATGCAAGATGTGCATGTTGATGAAAGGTCGAGAAGCCCCTTCGAATGATCGGCGTTGGCGTAATTAATGCATAATCACCTGGCTCCACGTCGACGCGCAACATGCGTGCGTGGCAGGGTTGGTGTTGCACGTGCGACCATATTCACCCGGGTGAAACGCAATCTGCACGACTGAGTATAGCTGATCTTACATCAGACATGGAACGGGGAGGCTTCGCCCGGTTTAGGCATTCGTTGATTGATTGATCGATCGATTGATTGATTTCTTTTGCGCGGGAGGCCATTTTTATGGCCAAAAAGCGCTGGTAGAGATGTTCCGTGAACTGCGGATGTAACATGGCTGCATTCAATCGAAGTACAAGTGCGTGAAATATCGGTATGTATGAGAGTGATATAGGAGAGTGATAGATGAAGTGCGCCATATGAACCTAAATGGTGAGAGTGGTTATCTAACTCTATGTACGCTAGCGAGTATAGGACTCGTGCTTCAGCCGTAGGCTTGAACGCTAAATAGAGCAGCTGGGGAGCCCGGTGCACTGAAAATCGGTGAACGCTTCTGTTGTGAACTTTTTTTTTTTTTGTCGCAAACATTTAGGAAGGCTGCCATCGTTTGCTGTCTTTCTGTTTAAAATATGAGAGGCCGCGGCGGCGTATGCATACCATTTGCTGTTTATTTGCATGACGAAATTGCCTAGTTTATCTTCTTTATTATACGTGGAATCGTTTCAGTGAGTAGCATTTTCTTCCTTGATATTTTTATAAGTGTGCGTGTATGCTTGGAACCTCCGCCTGCGCCCTTTCGCTCGAGAGAGCTGTTGCTATACCTAGAGGCCGGCTTGCGTTTCAAGGGCCGTTTTGTAAGTTGACCCGCATTATAAGCGCCCATGCCATGAGCGCCTCGCGTTTACTACACGCTAAACACGAGTCGCTTATGGCGTGGGCGCAGCTGCTCGCCTAAGTGCGGTCGGCACTATAGCCGGCGTTGCTGGCTTCCCCTGCGTCGAAACTCCGGAAATAGACCGCGCGTGCGCACGGGTGAGTCTTGTTTTGCCGCGATATGCGATATCGCTGTGATGGAGAAGGAGGCTGTGGTCACAGAGACACGAAGCCTCCAGAAATATATTGCATCGAATGGGTCCGTATATCGCTATCTTGAACGGGCCACGAGACCCAATCAGTGTCATGTGGTCTATAAATTGGGACCTACAAACAATATTTATGGTACGTGTTTCCTTTCAGCGCAACAGAAATCTAACCAGCTAGAGTGCACGGCGATTTGCTTATTGATTTACCACTATGATTTCGGCAGGGGCACCTCCTTAAAATATCCATTTTCCCTCTCTATGCCACGTGAAAGGAGTTTCGGGGGGCGGGGGGAGGGAAAACGTGGCCGCTGTGCCACCCCCTGGCTTCAGCATCTGAAGTTTAATTCCCATGTTTTTATAAAGTGCGTATAACATGTCAGTGGCATGCTTCTTAGGTGGTAACGACGAAGCTTAACTCTCAGTATAGGTATAGTATTTAAATACCCCGCCGCGGTGGTTTAGTGGCTAAGGTACTCGGCTGCTGACCCGCAGGTCGCGGGATCGCATGCCGGCTTTGGCGGCTGCATTTCCGATGGAGGCGGAAATTTTGTAGGCCCGTGTGCACAGATTTCGGTGCAGGTGGTCAAAATTTCCGGAGCCCTCCACTGCAGCGTCTCTCATAATCATATGATGATTTTGGGACGTTAAGCCCCATATATCAATCAGTCATTGTATTTACATAATGCGAGAAAAAATAACTTGCTGTTCCAGCGGTAACAAGCATGCATGCACGACTGTCTTTCACAAGCGAAGGACGAGCGCGCCATTGTGTTGTGGGCGGAGCTTTCATTTTTTTTTTCCCTCTACAGTGTAGCCGATCGTAGAAGCTGCCGTATCGTGGGATCGACACTCGCGCGACATTGTTAAAAAGTTTCAAGGGTGTACATATGTATATTTACACAGTTCGCGATATGAGAATGGCCGAAATTCGAGAGCAAGAGACGTTGGCGTCTAGACGTCTTGCAGACTACGCATAGCCTGCAACAATCGCAGCCGCAGCGTGACGCGGTGCTTGCATTGCATGCACGCGCAACACTTCTCTATCGACACGACACCACCTCCCTCGCGCGCTGCACGGGACAACGAATGAAAGCGTGCGCGGCTATTTATAGGCGCGCAAACAATATTTGCATTGCAGCCGCGTTGCGCGTCTCGGTAAACAGGTTGTCGCAGACGCTGTTCGCGCAGGTACATATTATTATATTATTAATAGTAAGAAGCACAATCTGGACATTTGATGATTTTACGTGCCAGATTATTATTATTATTGTTGTTGATGTTGTTGTTGTTGTTGTTGTTGTTGTTGTTGTTGTTGTTGTTGTTGTTGTTGTTGTTGTTGTTGTTGTTGTTGTAGCCTATAGCGGACCTCGTTTTGTGTGAGCCGCAGTAAAGTCCCTGAGGAACTTTAAGCCGCCGTGCTGAGGCGCGCCCTCTCTTGAAATGCCATATCCCATTTCGCACATGCATGATGTGCAACGTTTAGGAAGCTATATGCAAGAAGCACGAACAGCAATATGTCTAAGTCCGCGAGTATTGTAATGGGTTTACGCGCGCGCGCGCGCGCACGCACACACACACACACACACACACACACACACACACACACATATATATATATATATATATATATATATATATATATATATATATATATATATATATATATATATATATATATATATATATATATATATATATATATAAACGAACAAACAAAGACGTTGAGCGTTCTAGCACAACTTATTGACTGCCACGTACAACGCGGTTTGATTACATTTAATGCACAAAGCTCATATTTATCACTCAACGCGAATGAAACATTATATAACAAAAGGGATGGTAATATCCTTAAAATATATATAGCTTGTTGCGAACGCATCTAAGTGCAAGAAGTCTCGCTTCCAAAGCGTTGCACCTGCTGTATGTCCCACAACCTGGATCCAGCGTGAAACTTTCTTGCTCTGACACGCTTAGAGCACACAAACGAATTTTGAAGTCATGGATGCATTCAATATGATGCAGTCATGGATGCATTCAGTATTTTCAAGGGCTAAGTATATATTTTACTATACATTACTGCATTTTTATTACTTTACGAAATTGTATACAACATATGTCACGCACATTTGAAAGAGCATATGTTCTTCCGCCGTGACATAGTTTCGGTTTCTATAACGTAAAGGCTCAGTACCAAGTTTGGCGACATTGTAACAATTCAGCCAGTTCAAGTATAGAATAGTAAAGCCGTTAAAACCGTGGGACATCGCAGCTGCAGGCATGTGAGTGTATGTAATTGTCTAGCGAGGTCACATGCGCGGTGTGGTAAGTGCGCCTCTAGTCATCATCATCATCATCATGATTTCGTTTTATTTGTTTAAAAAAAGGCCAGTAACATAATCATTTCGCTTTATTTATTTACTCATCCCAACTCCTTGATCATGTGACCTGCGTGACTACTACTACTACTACTACTACTACTACTACTACTACTACTACTACTACTACTACTACTACTACTACTACGACGACGACGACGACGATTCAAGGCACAGTATCACACTGCAGCTTCGCCGTAAAAGTGCAGCATCGAATGCCCTCGAGGTGCGCCTTCCCAAAGGAGAGTCAGACTTCGTAATTTTGCCTTGAGCTGTATATTTCGCACGCGCATCAGCTGCAGGGTAGTTAGCACAGCGGATCAATAAAAAAAACCAAAGCAAACAACCCGAAAAAAAAAAGCACCGGTCTGATTACGTAATACCACGGCAAGGGGGGGTGGTGTACGCCCCGGCAAGCTTGCGAATGAATCAATGTTTCGCTGCTACTGCTGCCATCTAGCCGCGCGCGCAATCACACAGCGTCGCCGCCGCGAACCTCCGTGGTTTCACGCGACGTTGCAACACACAAAGCGCGTTTTCCCTCCAGGCGAGTTGAGCGTCCGCTCGTTTGCGATATGCGTATAGCCCGGTGAAAGGAGAGAACTGTAGTGACGTGCCCGGGTAGCGCGGACGCCGCTAGCGGAGCCCAAAGTGGGCTTGAAGCCCGCGAAGAATGACCCGACAACGCGTAGTTCACAAACAGCCAAAAGCCCCGTTTAATGCCCACCGATGCCCTTTACACAGAGTGAGGGCGCCACCTCCCAGTTACTAGAAGCAACAGGTGGCGTCCTCTACAAGAACCACCGTATGACTGTCCAGCTCGACTTGTTCTGAGAACTATTACGAGCGCACGCGTGGGGCTATTCGCTCAAACAATGACCTAATTAGATTGCAGTGAACTGTAATGTTGTACACAACCACTAGGGGGGTTCTAGTAGTGCCTATATGGTGCTCGACAGCCGAGCCGAATGTCGCGGGATGGAATCCCGCCCGCATTTTCGGAGGAGGCCAAAATGCTGTAGGCCGGAGTATACTTCAATTTAGGTGCATCTTAGAAAAAAAACCCAGGTGATCGAAATTTCCGGAGACATCCGCTGTTGCGCCTCTCGATTTCGGTCACGGTTTCGCACCCACCAATTACCATTATTGTAATGTTATACAACCTGCAGAGGCTAGAGTGACGTTATAATTGTCGACGTGGTCATGCTTGAGTATAACCGACTGTTCACCAACGAGGTCAGATTACAGAGAGACACGGACAGCTGTTGTCTTTTGAACTTTGATCGCTCAATCTAAGGCAGCCCATTAGCAACCCAGCAGAGCAAAAGAAAGGTTTTCAAGTTGAATAACTCGTGCAGGGGTGGCTCACAGTATGAATATACAGTGTTCGGCAGGTTCTCCTCACAGGACTGCACTTTGACTGGGGCAGATGCACGTCGACAGTTTACGTGCCACTCTGAACAACGGCTGTTTGCTCGAACGCATTCGCGCGCACTATACGACGGCGCCGGATCCAAGTCAGCAAACGCGTCGGTTTACTCCGAAAGCACGTTCGCCTACCTACCTATATGCGAGGCTCTGTGCACGAACGCGTCGGGCCCTCGGAAACACTTGTTCATGCATCGTCAAGTGAAAGCTGCGTGGCGCCAGTAAGCCGCTACGGATCACTGGCGCAATTTTCCAGATGCGACTCATCGTGTGTTTGGTAACCGTGGTCTAGTGGCGCGTGGAATATGATAGCGCCGTCGAAAGTCGAACGCCGTCTGTGGCTCGCCTAGCCAATTACAACACTACACTTAGGAGTCCCTCTCTCTCCCTCTCTCTCTCTCTCTCTCTCTCTCTCTCTCTCTCTCTCTCTCTCTCTCTCTCTCTATCTCTCTCTCTCACACACACACACGCACACAATCAGTATTTATCAAGGAAACATGCGATGCGTGCAACGTAAACAATGCTAAACAATGCCCACATAGTCCCAAGTGGAGATTCGGGTTGCATACATGGAAAATCGTGCGCCAGGGGCAAGGGGTTACGGCTGTCGTGTACGGCGAGGACTTACACGCGAATACCATTTCGCTGTCGTCGTTGTCGCTACAATCATTCACGAGTGTCGGGAGATTTTTTTTTTTTTTTTTTGGGGGGGGGGGGAGGAGTGCAAAGAAGTGCAAATTAACGGGGCAACGCTGATGAAGGAGGGAAGATAGTTGGTATAGCTTTGGTGGGGAGCAAGTGTTACTGTGGCTCGAAAGGCGAGTGCCCCTTCCCCCCCCCCCCCCCCCCAACGCTCATGCCACCATAATCATTAACGGGCGGGCAAATTTCCTTGCAATTATTAGAACTTGCTATGGCCGTTTCGTCTTCTTTTTCAGTATAATTAGGGAAAGACAGAAACAAGAGAGAGAGAGAGAGATGGAAAAAGAAGTATCTCATGTTGAAGAGGGCTTGTATAATGATACAGCCAGCAGTTCAGACGGGATACTGAACACTTGCAATCCATCTTCGCGCAGTCAGCTGAACGAAGACAATGGGAAAGTATAGGATGAGCAATCCAAACGCGCTCTCAAGCACAAAAAAATAAAGAAAAATGTCGCCTGTGTCAGTGTCTCGTCCTCTCAACATTTCCTTACGTATAATTACCCTTCTGGGTAACCACGTCAAGACTAATGAAAATAAGTGCGAAAGAATGTCGCACACGCGAGCAAAAGCTATACGCTCAAGTTTGAGCATTCTATTGCGCATGTACGCGGAATGGAATCGTGACTGAATTGTCAGCCCGCTACAGAGGCAAATGAGAAGGCTGCACGCACCGTATACAATTACCGGCCCTCCATTATTTTAAACAGCGTGCACGGTTTTTTGAAGGAGGACGGACGGGCCCCTTTCTCACCGCTTCGTCGCTGCGAGAAGGAGGAGGAAACGTTATTGCGGACCCGCCTAGCCGGAAAGAACAGTACGCAGCGATTTCTCGCAGGTTGCACGAAGAGGACGGCAGGGCGAAGGAATTAAGCGCGGGCCTTCTACCATCAACAGTTTCCATTCTCTCGGAACTCTCGACAAACAATTGTTCCCGACTGCGTGACGCAATCATTAGTGTGACTTTCTCCGTCATATCTGTCTTGCAAGGAATTATATATACTGACGTCAAACTTACGCAAGCAAGACGAGTACTAAATGACGAACACTGCCCAAGACGAGACTGCACTAACGCTTCTCGTTTTGTGTTGTGCGCTATAAATGCTTAAGACGAAATACGAACATGCCCAAAAGTATACGCGATTTTAAGTTGCGCAGTACGCTCAAATGGCGGTGGCGCGTTTCAAAGGGCTACGCATTTTGATGGGTCTCTTGTTTCCTGCGAGCCCATTTTTCACTTCTTCTTGCCCTTATTTTCTTCTATCACCTTATAAATGTCTTGCATGCATTCAATGTTTGGTTAGATTCCAAACGCGCTTCTCCGTCATTTCAGCGCGTCAGCATGCAGCCGCCATCGAAGATTACACACGAGCTCGACCTGCGCGACCGTCGTCACGCCGATGGCCGCATTTCGGAGCCCACCGGCGCGCATCGGGAACCTCAACGTGTGCGCCGTCGGAATGGGTCACGCTGCAGCTTCTCTGGCACGCCATCACGCGCAATCTTCCGACCATTTTATTGACCCGGAAGTGGGAGCGATACGGCGCGAGTGAAAGCGGAAGTCGCACGCGACCGAAGAGCACGCTTCGCTGTTTGTAAGCAGCGGTATACGCGCCGTCGACATGCTGGGGCACTTGTAGTGGCGCTCGGGCTCCGCCCAGCCCAAAGCTTGCCACCGCATCCTACTCGGGAAGAACATCCCCGACGCGCTGTGCTAGGAGGCAGCGCAGTTCATGTAGAGCCAATGACCAAAGACCGGCACGTCGCTACAAGCGCCCTCTGTATGTCGCGACGGCGCCTACCACTGGCCACGACCGGGCTTACGCTACACGGCCGGGAAACGGCCGGGTTACTAAAATGGACACGGGTGGGCTATAGACTGGACGTGCTCGCATGTGCAGTCTATAGCCCACCCGTGTTCATGCGGGGTTTTGCGTACGAAAACTGCCATACAGATTCATAGTATTAAAAAAAACGCTCAATATCACACGCTTCTCAATTGTCATATGACTACCAGGGAAGCCATAATGGACGGCTCCGGAAAATCAGAATACGACCACCCCGGCAGGAATCGAACCCGCCACCTTCGGTGTGAGCAGTCCAGCACAGTAACCACCGTACCGCCTATGCGGACGCTTGCCCACTATGCCTTTAATTCGTCTTCTCTTTGTCTTTTCAACAAGCGGGAAAAAAAAGTGTGAGCATGTGCATGTGCGTACGTGGGGGGACGGAAGGAGGCGGTGGCAACGACAAACAAAAAACTGTTTCAGCGGTAACGTGTTTACGTCTGCAGAGACGGGGCACCGCGGATCCGACAACGCCTGTAATTTCGAAAGAGCACGATGAGTTGACGTAAATTAACAGCAAAGTTTTAATGACCCTCGTCGATATATAGAGTGGATCCTCTCAGGCGAAGCAGGCGCTGCTATGTTGTTTACTAAGGGTCATTGCAGCCGCAGGATCACACATAAAATACACACGCTCACTTGCCAAAAACCAAAAGCGTCAGGTGTAGAAAACCAAATTGGCATGTGCTTTATTTTGCTTCTTAAAAATGTAGAAAGAAACGCAAAAGAAAGAAATGGAAACTAAACCGAGGCGGGGGTGGGATAGTAGCCTTGCTTCGGCGGCTACCTCTTCACCTCTCAACCCAACATTGTCACTCTTTTGGTCATGCTGTTTCAAACAATTACCTTTAACCTACGCCAATAGGCCATGCTTGCTACTTTATATAGCCAGCTTGAGATGCTGGAACATTGCTAGGGGACTAATCACCCCATCTCTTTCCAATAGAGAGCCACTAAAAACAGCGCACATATTATCGTCGAAGCCTATAGGCAAATCGAGACACAACGGTTCATATAGGCCGAGTCCTTTTTTTTTTCCTCTAGTCATCCGCCAATGAGAATAGCCGATCGTAGCGATAGCGTCAGCGGCATTCGAGCAATACGCAAGACAATGTGGGTTGCAAGATTAGCTGTCGCACGTCCGTCTCCCCAAGGACATTACGTGCGTTCATAAGGACCCCGCAGATATAAAAGCTCCACTAACATTTACAGGTAACCTGCACATAAGCGTCAGACAAAACTCGCATCACCCGCCACTCAATATAGGTGGCATAAAGTTAGCTGGACAGACAGCCTGCCGTTGGCATGGGAGCGAACCTGCGACCTTCGGCGGCGGCGACTTGCTAGCGGCAAGTTCTCTTTTCGGCCACGTTATTTTTTTCTGGTCCATATCGCAAGTATTACAATACTCTTAAAAGCGGTACAATCAACGCTCCTTGGTGTTCGTTAGAATTGTGACAAAACAAATGCACGGGCCGTCGAAAAGTCCCTTCCTTCATTCGGCCTCAAACTAGCGACGCTCACATGTGTCTGCATCGAAAATTCAGTGCTATCCGAAAACATTCGAGAACTGCTTGACGTCACACAAATTAGTAAGTGTTATTGGACGGAGTATTCATGCAAGTTCTCTGTGGGACTGAAAGCGATGAGTGTGGCCGAAGCCGACACTTTTTCTTGAGTTGTATATAGAAGACTATAATTTCAGCGAGAAGCAACGAGATAAGCGATACGAATATCAGTGTACGTCTCACCGGCCTTCCGAGTGTATGAGTTAAGGCTTACAGTGCGTGTACATGTGCATCTCTAAGCAGACAGCGTAACAGATGGCGTTCGCGCAAGAGTGTGCTCTCTGCACTTGCACAACACGCAGGAAATCTCGTTATTTTTAGCGTGTATATTATGGGCTACCATGCCCCGGACTGAACGCTCGCACGATGCACTAAAAATGTTAGGTATATTCTCTCGAGTGTGCTGCTGTTTGTGTTCATGAGCAGCGCGTTTGGAAGTCTTTGCATGGAGGACTTAAAAGAGAGTTTTGATTGCGTAAAGATCCATGTTGTTCTAGATCAGCTTCTTTTGTTCGCAGACTATATATGTACTGGACAATTCTAAATCTATATATCTCTCTGTGACTCAATTATCTTGCCTGAACAGACAATAGAAGAAAGCCCGTAGGAAACTTATCGGTGAGTTGTCCGTACACAGATTGTCAATTCGTAGGGTCGTAGTCCAAAGATAAGAGAAAATTTCCATACCGAGATAACAACGACCTTCACCAAAACGGAGTGCCGTTTCAATGTAAGGGTACATACAGGTTCGATATTTTCTTCTATTGGAAAAGAAAAGGACAAAGAGGTGAGGGGGCTATTTACTGATACAATTTTGCCATTTATATTGACTCTTTCGAAATATTCTTCGAGGCTTCGGCCGTCGCCATGGTTGGTGTTAATATGAACCTTAGTGGACTTTAGGAGGCAGCCGTGGCATTTCTTCCGCAAAGCGGATAAATACGAGCATCTATAGGCTTGCACTCTTAAACGACTGACGTCACATTCGTGACCGACACACTGGTGTGACTAAACTTCTGAAGTCGCCGAGGCAGTAGGCGGTGTATGCTTCGACCATATCTGACCACACAGAGACCGCAATTTAAGAGGGACTGGAAGGGACACAAATACCATCTTTTCTGTATTTCTGCGGGGTCCTGCCAATGCCACCGTATACGAAGACTGCTGTGTGTGTGTGTGTGTGTGTGTGTGTGTGTGTGTGTGTGTGTGTGTGTGTGTGTGTGTGTGTGTGTGTGTGTGTGTGTGTGTGTGTGTGTGTGCGTGCGTGTGTGTGTGTGTGTGTGTGTGTGTGTGTGTGTGTTCACTTATGAGTTCGCAATTATTTGAGAAGCAAAAGCGCCACTCTGCTTAATAAAAACAAAACAAAAAAGCAAGAGCGACAAGAGAGTGTTGTGACACAGAGCGGCTGTGACGTGGAGTAACAAAACGTATACGTGATCGTTCGTTCTTGCATTTACGGAGCGCAAACATCGCAGACCATGGTTGTCGACCTCGCTACGTTCGTTCTGTACGTAATAAAGCGCTTCACACCTACAGCTATCATTATATCTTCTCGGTTTAGGTTGTGCAAGCGCGAGCGAACTTTTTTACTTAGTTCATCTGTCGCTCGACCCCTCGTCAACGCTTCGCGATTATAATAATCATAATAATGATAATAATAATACCTTTTATTTCTTCAAATAAAACAGTACATGAGGCCTGCCAAAGCCAATCGGTGGCTTGAGTGGCAGAGCCTGGCAGACAGCAAAACAAACCGGACGCGTTACAAGATTGTCCTAAGAGGGATGATAGGACAAAAACAACGTGCATATGAGATTAGAAACAACGGGGCATATAAGCAATAGTTACAAGCATTATACAATAGTTACAGCAATTGAAAGTGAAAAGGTGTAAAGGAAAAAAAAAAAGAAAGAATTAGAGCAAATGCTTCTTAAGCAAAGTAACACACTGGATAATTGTGCAGCATCATGCTTGCGAATGAGTGTATGTGAAATAACGCACGACATGCATTACAATTGTAGACAGATACGCCGTAGCAGTTTCTTTAATTTGTATTTCGTTTTTTGTGCGAAAAAATGCTGGGGGAAAAGTATATACATTGAAATAGGTTGGTATACATAATGGGCTCGTATTCTATAGTTCCATACTTTGTTGAACACCGCGACCTCCAAGCTCACCTTATGTCGATATACGTCTGTTACGTCTGTACAGCTGTTACGTCTGTAGACGATTTCTTAAAGGACTGGAAACGTGAACAAGTTCAAAAGCGTAGCCCAGGCGTTGGAGTCACTCCTGGCCAGCGTTCGACGCCAGGCTCGCGCCACAGCGCCAGTGCCCCGCGCGCACTTCGTTAATGTCGTCTTCTAAGGCGACATGTCACTCTTCCTCCCTTAGACGAAGTCTCCATAGCGGTCTGGAGGTCGCCTAACCTCTGGTGGTCGCAGTTGCCGAGTGGCCACTGCCTGTGACGTCGACGGTTGCGAGGGAGTGTGATCTTGCATCTCGGGCGATTCAGGCGGTTGAGCAGCTGAGCTCGATGGCGTCTCTTCTGGCGTTGCGTCCAAGAGATCGTCAGCTGCGCTCCAATCTGTCCGCGATTGGGTTGTTTGTCTGGTCTGACTCGTTTTCCTCATGTGATTGAGGTGACGCCGAACCTTTCCTTGGTCGCTTTTTACAAGCCAGGATCGTGGTCCGACGCGGCGCAGTATTTCGCCTTCAATCCAATCTGGCTTTTTCAAAAACTGCCGGATAAGCACTCTATCCCCTATAGCGAAGCGGCGTGATTTTTGCAATGCCTCCTGGCTCTCAGGACTTCGCTTATCCGTCTCCCGCTTAAGAAGATCGAGAGGGCAGAGCAATTCTCGTCCGAACATCGCTCTCGCCGGTGTCATACCTGTGGTAGTGTGTATTGTCGTGTGCTGCCGATACAGAAATCTTGCAAGTCGGCACTGTATGGACTTGTCTGCATCTTTCAAAAGCGCTCTTTTCAGCTCCGCCACATAGCGTTCTGCCTGGCCGTTTGTTGCCGGATGATATGCTGGTGAGGTTGCAGCCTGTATGCCGTTCGACGCATAGAACTGCTTGATCTCGTTGGAGATGAATGCTTTTCCGTTGTCGGAGATGACCTTTCGGGGAATGCCGAACGTTGCAAAGAGGCTTCGGAGCACGTCGATTACAGCCGCGGATGTTGCTTGTGTCACGTGCCGGACTTCCACCCACTTTGTGTATGCGTCCACAACAACTAAGTAGGTGCGTCCGAGTAGTGGCCCCGCGAAGTCAACGTGCACCGTGTTCCATGCTGTCTGGGGACGGTCCCACGTAGGAATAGGAGCTTTGGGTGGGCTCTTTTGCGTTGCTTGGCATTCACGGCACTGTCGCACCGTTTCCTCGATCACCTTGTCCATTCCGGGCCACCATACGTAGCTCCTTGCGCACTTCTTCATGGCTACCATGCCTCTGTGACCCGCATGCAGAAGTGCCAGAACACGGGATCGTGCTGAGCTCGGTATGATCACTCGGGATCCAAGTGTGATGCACTCGCGCTGTAGTGCTAGTGCGGTCGCTCGTCGTCGGTAAGGAGCAAACTCATCTCCAGTGAGTTTCTCCACTGTACCATCCTGCACTGCCTTGTACAACCTCTGCATGATGCTGTCTTGTTGTGTCAGGCGTGCTATCTCGGCAGCAGTCAACGGAGGTCTCGATAACGCTTCGAACAATAGTACGTCACCTGGAGGCCAGGGTTCATCGAGACGTTCTTGTAATGGCAAACGGCTCAACGCATCCGCGTTTTGATGGTTCTTGCCACGCCTGTAGATTATGCTGTAGTCATACGCCGATAACTTGATGCACCATCTGGTCATCCGTGGAGAAAGGACTTGAGCCGTTGGCTTTTGTGGACCCAGTATGCCGAGCAGTGGTTGGTGGTCAGTGACGAAAGTCACCTTTCTTCCCGCAATATACTTGTGGAACTTGTGGGCTGCAAACACCACAGCAAGGCCTTCTCTGTCCAATTGAGCATATTTGCGTTCTGCCGGCCCTAGCGTCCGAGATGCAAAAGCGATTGGCGCCTCTCTATTCTGGTCATCACGTTGAGACAGAACAGCTCCTATGCCATATGGTGAAGCATCACAAGAGACAAGAAGCTCCTTCTGTTCGTCGTAGTGTGCCAGTACGGTCTGACTGAGCAGCAATGCCTTAAGCTTGTCAAAGGCTTCTTGATGCTTTGTCTCCCATCTCCACGTGGCGTCCTTCTGAAGAAGCTGGTATAGGCAGCTGGCAACTGTTGCCCTGTTCTTCAAGAATCTGTCGTAGAAAGCCAGCATTCCGAGAAATGATTGAAGCGCTTGTTTGCAGTTTGGTGCTGGAGCGTCCGTTATGGCTCGAACTTTCTCTTCGTTTGTGTGGACGCCTGTCTCGTCGATTCGGTGTCCCAGAAAGAAAACTTGTCGCACCGCAAAGCAGCACTTGTTTTTTCCGAGGCGCAGATTGTAGTTTCGTAGCCTCTTCAGCACTTCTTCCAGTCTCTCGGCGTGTTCCGTGGCGTCTTTCCCACTGATGATCACGTCATCTAGGTATGCGCACACGCCTGTGATGCCTGACAGCATTGTCTCCATAAAACGTTGAAAAATGGCTGGGGCTGCAGAAATTCCGAAAGGCAATCTCTTGACCCTGTATAGTCCCTTCAGCGTGTTCAGGGTCAATATCTCTGCTGTCTCTGGCGTCACGTGAAGTTGCTGGTACGCTTGTGCTAAATCCAGGGTGCTGAAGACCTTGCCTCCCCTCAAGTGGCTGAGCATTTCATCAGTTGAGGGAAGTGGGTAGTCTGCCTTCTTTGATACCTGGTTCACTGTGCAACGGTAGTCGCCGCATATTCGCAACGAGCCATTCTTCTTTCGAACCAGTACGAGAGGCGTTGCCCAATCCGAATGCTGTGCTGGCTCGATTATGCCTTGACTTTGCAGTCGATCCAATTCTGCTTCTACAGCTGACCGGAGCGCGAAAGGAACCGGCCGTGCTTTTAGGAACTTTGGTTTCGCTCCTTCCACGAGGTCTAGTTGTACCGCTGGACCGATGTGTCCTGATATGTCCTCGTCGAATACAGATTGGTACTTGTCGAGAAGCTTCGAAACAAGTTCATCGCCGGATACATCATTGATGCCCGTGATCTGTATACCCAGGTGAGGAAACCAGTTTCGTCCAAGGAGGTTACAACCTGCTCCCTTGATGACAACAAGTGGTAGTGTCATGGTTTTGTTTCCGTGCGTAACAATCACCGTTGCACATCCGAGAACTCGAAGAGACTGTCCTGACCATGTGCGTAGGAGCATGTTGTCGGTCTGAAGCCGTGGTCGATCATCTGTCCACGTAGCTTTGAACGTGACCTCACTGATGAGTGTGCAGGCTGCACCCGAGTCGACTTCAAAATCCAAGAACTTGCCATGTACGCGTAGCCGAGTCATGACCTTCTGTGTGCTGAACGCGTTGGTTACGGTGTTGAGCTCGTAAAGGGCCACGTCTGATGAGTCCTGCTGAGTCGACACTGGTGCTGAGGCAGCTGTCGAAGTTCCTTGTTGGGGATATTCGATGCTGTTGCTCGTTTTTGCTTCTTTCCGCTTTTTCAGACAGGCTTTTTCAATGTGTCCGCGTTTCTTGCAGTAGTTGCAGGAGACTGTCTGGAACTTGCAAGTGTCCGGATTATGTAGCGCGTTACAACGCCAACAGCGTTGTTTCTTCTTTTGGGCAGAGGCACTAGAGTGACCTTGGTTGTCTATCTTGCATGTGCTTATGCAGGATTCGTGAAACTCTTTAAATTCGGTTTTCACGCGTTTCTGGTCTTCGATGGCGTTTTCAGCTCGCAGTGCAAGGTCGAAAGCTTTCTTGAACGTCAAGTCCTTTTCTGCGAAGAGCCGTTGCTGGACCTGCTCGTTCCGAAGACCGCAAACGAAACGATCACGCAGCATGACGTCCATAGGCAGCATTGTCGGATTCGCTGCAGTGTCTGCGCTTGTCCCGAAATTGCAATCTGCTGCTAGCTTTTTGAGCGCCGTGACGTAATCACTGACCGTTTCGTCGTGCTTTTGGTCACGTCGCTGGAATCGTGCCCTGCAGAAGACCTCAGACGGTTGTGGATCGAAGTGAGCCTTGAGCATCTTGACTATGTCCTCGTAGCTCACTTGGTTGGGCTGCTTGGGTTGAACGAGGGCGCAGACGATGTCATAAGTCTGTTCCCCGCACAGCGTTAGCAGATGAGCACGTTTCTTCGATGCGTCCGTAATCTCGTTAGCCTCGAAGAAGAACTGTAGCCTCCCATACCAGGATCTCCAGGAGCTGGGGCTGCCGCTGAATTCGGGTAGCCGACCGAAGTCGGGCGTCGCCATGTTATTTCCTTGACGTCGGTGGAGTGCCGATGAGTCGATCCAGTCTTCCTCGTCGCCAACTGTTACGTCTGTACAGCTGTTACGTCTGTAGACGATTTCTTAAAGGACTGGAAACGTGAACAAGTTCAAAAGCGTAGCCCAGGCGTTGGAGTCACTCCTGGCCAGCGTTCGACGCCAGGCTCGCGCTCGTGCCACAGCGCCAGTGCCCCGCGCGCACTTCGTTAATGTCGTCTTCTAAGGCGACATGTCAGGCTCGTATTCTATAGTTCCATACTTTGTTGAACACCGCGACCTCCAAGCTCACCTTATGTCGATATACGCAGCGAACGTTCGCGCTGACCAGGTGGGAGTCGCAACGAACGCGCACAGTAAATATTTTTACACCCAGAAGGGTGTAAATGAGCTTGTCCCATGGACGACACCCTTAGGGTGCTAATTCAGCACCTTCCAAAAAGGGTGCCTTTCCATGCACCCTTAGAATAGGGTGTACATGTAAAAAAACTGTAGGGTGTTACAAATGGGTGCTTTTTTTTCAATCGATTATTTATGGGTGTTAAAAGGTGTTGCAAAGGGTGCTTTCTTGTAAAAGCACCCTTTTTACACCCTTTTGGGTGTAAAATTTTTTATTTTGTGGCTCGTTCGTGTAGATTGTCCTGCGTGCGCCACCCCGCCGATCGGCGTCGTCGTTGCGCCAGCGCGGGTGAACGCCCATGCGTCCCGCCGATCGATATAGCGAAGCGGCAACCTTCGTAGTATAATGCGCCCACTCGGCCGATATAGTATGTATGTACACATCGTTCGAGGCGTGCTACGAGCTCTCTGCCGCGTCGCACGCTCCGGTCGTTCCGATATGAGCGTGAATTATTGCTCTCGCGGCGTCTCCCCGCTGTCTCACCGCGCAACGGCCACTGCATGGCGTGGCAAGCGCAAGGCGCGCTATACGTCGGCCTACATGGGTGCCTCAAACGTATTGCTGCTTGTGGGTTTAACTAATCGAACGTGCACCTAACTATTACGGGATAAAACAATGCAGACGACGCGGAACCGTTAAAATTTTGCAAAGAATGCAGACGGGCGGGCAAGGGGGGAAGGAATGTCGTGGCATGTCATCTTACAAGTTATCAGAACGACGACGTCGCAGCAAATTTTATTGTTTTTCCTTAATTTTTTTTCACAGTTCTCTTCCACTGCTGCTATATAATTTCGTATCCTGGTCACTCTGCCTGCCTTTTGTGTAGCGTATAGCTTAATTTTAGCGTGTGCGCGGTTCTGTTCGCGCTCTCCGCCAGCCCCATGGCCACAGTTATTGAGTTGTTCCTGTTCATACAATATAATCTTTTCCCCGTCTTGTCATCGTGCTTAAGCCCCTTGGAACTTGAAAACGGTTCCACCGTGTCTATAATGTCCGCTTGAATGTCGTATAGGAATGTCGTATAGGAATGCCGCGATGAATTTCATGGCCCTTATACAGCCGCTAATCACAATCATCGTCCACATTCCTTGTACCATGAACTGGCGCTCTTTGGCCATCAAATGGCCCTTGCGCCAAAAAACACCATATATCATCATCAATGTTGTATAGCTTGTAACGTTCACTCGAAACGAGAATTCGGTCTCGCGCTGAGTCTTAATATATGCATGGCGTGATCTGGCGCTGCGTGTATCCATGCATTAACGGGCCGTTGTATACATACGTGTATGGTAACTGACGCTATAATCTCAGCAACGCAGTCTATAATTAGTTAAACTAGTTAACTCGCATCGATGCTTGCTGCTACAGTCACCGTGTTTGTTAGTGTTACTCCGCTCCATAACAGTAACGGACAACTCTATACTCGCGCTGTTTACTGTCCCAGAAAGAGATGAGATCGTACGAACGACTGTGCAAACGTAAACGTGCTGCTGGCGATTGACGGGATGGCAGCCTGCAGTGTGCGCCGACCCCGTTATAATATGAAATCATTAAGCAGATTACGTCGACCGTTCTTAAACCGATTTGTTATAGAACTCGGTAAATATTTCACATACATATGACGATGGCATCAGTATACAAACCACACCATCTGGATCACAATAAATAATTGGAGGTTTACGTTTTAATACGACCGTATTATTATGACAGACGCCTTTGTGGGAGGCTCCGGAAATTTGGACCACCTGGGGTTACACATGCTTCTAGCATTTCGCTTTCATCGAAATGCGATGGCCGCGACCAAAATTCTATTCGGCCACCTTCGTGCGTATATAGTCTCGGAGGTCTTCTTTGTACACTGACAATGCATCCACTGCGTTACTGCAAGCTAATCTGGAGCCCACGGGCGTTTAGTGACAGTTTGTAACGTATCTAATTATTCTCAGCCGCGGAATCGTTCTTTAATTATGTACAAAGCCTTGAAAGCAATAATTTTGCGCCCGTATGGGACATGTTCTTTGCCGGAAAGCCGGGGCCACAGTCGTTTGTCTGCGACTCCGCGGCGCTCAATAGACGACTGCGCCGGAGTTATGTCGTCAAGTTAAAGTGGAAAGTATGTGGCTTAATTATACGAGTGTAATAATGGTTGCCACAATAAAGCGTGGGAACAAAACGCCCTGAATCCGTGTCGGAAGTGCTGCGCTCAGCGTCATGGACGCAGATTCGTAAGGTTCTTCGAAATGGCGGCTTTGAATGATAGCATCATCACGTCGCGACTATCCGATGGAGGCGGAAATGTTGTAGGCCCGTGTGCTCAGATTTGGGTGCACGTTAAAGAACCCCAGGTGGTCGAAATTTCCGGAGTCCTCCACTACGGCGTCCCTCATAATCGTATGGTGGTTTTGGGACGTTAAACCCCACATATCAATCAAATCATCACGTCGCGACTAACGTGTTTCCTTTTGATAACGAATCGACCGCAGCGTTACTGGCATCCGTGCGTCGGTAAGGAATGTACTCGGATGTGACGTACTGATTACGCGAACGCGACGCCACAAACTTTGCGGTCCGCCATACTGCGATGGTGGTTTCTTGGGCGTCATGTTGGGGGTCAGTCTTAGTGACGCGCCTTTGGGAAATTCACGATTGCTTCGCTATACGGGTCACTTCATTATAAAGGTCGGCGAAGCCTAATTCTCGTTATATGTATATAGCCGGTATACGTGAGCAATCGTGCGCTTTTCAGGTTATTGCGTTGTATCGGGAGTTTTAGTGTACATTGAGCGAAGACTATAGAAATGTCCGCATAAAGCGCTGCTGCACTGCTCCCGCGATTAATGGCCGCACTTCAGGTCGTCGTCATTCGTATGTATGCTAAGACCATATTGCTGTAATTTGCGTGACAGCGTTCCGCGTGTGTTGTGTATTGAGGTGCGTATACATATAATTACGAATTATGAAATAACAGTCTCTATCGTGAATTATGAATAACCGTCTCTATGTTATCAATATCAATATGTTGTCGCTAGCTTGACAAGAAGCTAGCATTGCCGGACAACTGGCAATGTCATTGTAAGTGTTTCACTGTTGTGCGTATCGTCCCTCAAAATATTGTATTTCCTGAACTTTGTATCTACTTGGTTACCTGTGATGATGTATGCCCGCTTCCTGTATGGGTATGAAGAAGGCCCACAGTATTGTTAAATAAATAAATAAATAAATAAATAAATAAATAAATAAATAAATAAATGTAGTATTACGCTTGCAGCACATAAAGAGCATTTATACGTTTGTTCGTGTGCGCACGCAGCATAGATGTGAAGCTGCTGGTCGGTATTATTCAGGCTGAACGAGAGAAAGAGGAGGAAGCAGTTTACTTTCGAACGCATGAGAAGCACGGGAATAGGTCTCACTTACGGCGCCGCCCGCACGTATACCGTCGCGATGTGCTTTCGAGGTGGCAATACGGCGCGTATAGATGAGCACATTGTCCTGCTCGCACGAGTCATTCCGGTTGTTGTCACTGAAACCGATTCATCTGTATGCATTCATACACAACGCTTTCCACGAGCTGCAGTGACTGGACTATAGTTGACGGGTTTGTTTGTTTTCCTTGGCGTTGCGTTACACCGGTTAGAAGGAAAGAGGCGTTAGTCGATGCGGACAACGATGCGCGAACGTGTCCAAGTGGCGCCTTCTGGCGTGTACTTGTTCGGGAAGTATGTGTGTGCTTGTGGGCGAAACGTGAAAGGAAAATAGCGTGATGGAAACGAGATACCGACGGCTGACTATATAGTAAAGCGTAGCATATGTAGAGCTTGCAATAGAATGCTCCCAATGGAATCGGTCGTTGCGAGGCTGGTCGATTTCAGAAATTGGAGCAACAAGTTTGCGTTGCGAGCCTGCGCCTATTACGCTCACAGAGAGAGCGATGAACGCGTACTACAGCAGAGTTGTTGACGTCGAAGTTTCCCGTGTGTCGTATAGACAGAAATCATTATTACTAACCGATATAAATCCTTATTACTAACCGACACGTGCTCAACCACCGCCAAAACACTGAGCAGCTGGCTGAAAAGACAAGCTCAAGCTTGCAGATATTCGCCGCCCGTGTGTTCTCCTGTTAATTTTTTTGTGGCCGAGTGTCGCGAGTTATGTGATTTGCCCAATTCTGGTGGCACATTCGATTTATAGGCGCTTTAGAGCAGGTTTAGGAATGGAAGAGATCGAAGGACTAGAGAGAGAAAAAAAGAGAGAAATACTTAGAAAGAGAGAGAAAGGGTAGACTCGGAAAGATGTAGACGGAGAAACAAATCGACGTTGAGAATAAGAGAAAGACGCAGACTAGATAGATAAAAGAAGAGAGCAAACATAGCCGTGTATAGCGTAGTGTTGTAAGGACCGGGAAAGGTAAGAGGTGAGAGGCTGAAAGCCTATAGCCAAGCCAAGACCAGCTAGGTGCCCATCAGCTCTGGTGTATATTACCCAGCATTGCAACACTTAATGCGAGCAGCCCTCCCCCCCCCCCCTTTTTTTTTTCACCCTGTTATTCGTAACTTTTTTCTCCGTGACCTGAAGTGCGAGGGTTCCTTCGTCCTGAAACTCTAAGAATAGCCCCACCCGACGACCCGAACTCTACACATGAGGGTGTGTGTGCGCATGCAATACGTATATAAAACGCGTCTTTTCTTTCTTTCTTTTTTTATTAACTGGCTCGCGGATACTCGCAGATGTTCCCAACGTTTATAGATTCTTAAAGTGGCTATAAACGTTGGGTGGCGGCGTTCATGGCTACAATCCTTTTTTTTTTTTTTTTCATTAAGGCACTATTGCTAGCTGGCAAGCGTTTGTAGTGCTGTTTTGCTAGTCTGCTCGTGGGATAGTGCTTTATAACTTCATCTAATATGTAGTCGCCCCGATGCTTGCTCAACTCGACAGATGACACTTCACGTCCGCGCAGTCTCTGTAATGTCAAGGTTATATTTTGTAATAATTATTTCTAGGAAATTGTCGCTGTACGTGTTTCAAGATATTTTCGTATATCAAATAGGTGCTTGCGGCCCGTTTGATGCAGGCGCTGCAGCAACGATTCAGCGATATGCTTGCGTAGTCCGTCGTCCAGCTATAAATTCATCTAGAATACACCGTTTTAGTTTGGCCTGCCTGAGCACCATGTTGAGTCGCGTTCACGGTCGAAGGGGCTCCGGCGCAGTGGTCTAGTGGCTAAGGTACTCGGCTGCTGACCCGCAGGTCGCAGGATCGAATCCCGGCTGCGGTGGCTGCATTTTCGATGGAGGCGGAAATGTTTTAGGCCCGTCTGCTCAGATTTGAGTGCACGTTAAAAAACCCCAGGTGGTCGAAATTTCCGGAGCCCTCCACTATACGGCGTCTCTCATAATCATATGGTGGTTTTGGGGCGTTAAACCCCACATATCAATCAATCAATCAATCAGACGCTGCTGATCGGCACACGAGGCTCCTGAATGCATGTGAGCCAAACGTTATAGCGCAGCACGTGGCCTAGAATTTAGTTGATCGAGCTAAAAATTGCTCGCTATTCTCTCTACAAATCATGCTGTAAACTCAAATGACCGCGCCGTAAACGCCAAGTCCACGGCCGTTGCCCGACTTCAGCATTGTGAGCTGCATAGTTGCCGGGGCCGCCGCGGTAGGGCGCGACGTGCTAGCGCGCTCGCTCGTGATCCCAGTGAAAGTAAGTCGCGCATCAAAAAAAAAAAAAAAGCGCGCACGGTCATGACGCACAGGGGACGTAACTTCTTTCCCTTGTGCCATCCCTCCCTGTTTAGGTTACAGTGCGTTCGTCGCGATGAGAGAAGAGATGAAATGCTTACAGCGTGCTACGAATCCTTATGTTAACTACAGTATTACTTGGCAGATTAAATAAATAAATGTTGCTCGTGAGGCAACATATTGCTCTAATGCTTGGCGCCGTTGTGCAATGTTGAAGCCACTTCCGCCACGGATATATCGTTGAAAGTTACTGCGCTTTATCAGTCCCAGAGAATTAACAACCATATATAAAAGGCGACGAATGTTAGCCCATAAACACAGGTGCCTGACTCCTCGAACACGTTTTGTATAGGGCTGACACTGGCACATCTCCAGGCGCATAGAAAGAGAGAGAGAGACGCCCTGTCGTGTTCTCGCATCTGTGCACTCCAAGCTTGAGCTGTCTGCCTCGGCTGTCGTAACAACTCTTTTGTCGACTTTCAGTGCGCGCGGTCGCCCTTCGTTTGTCGCTTATTATCTGGGATACATGACAGCCCGTTCGGGGCGAAGCCGCGACGTGCGTCCCACTTCTCCGCGGCGGCAAGCAGACCTCGTGCACTTGACCTTCTCGCGTCGTATTCACTGTCAGCTTTCAGCGGTCCACTCGTCGGGCCATCGTCTCGGTGACAGGTGTTTCTCGTACGTCAGATCTGCGAGTCACATCGTCCACGCTGAAGGTCTGGCAGCGTCCTGGCGAGGTGCGGCGAAATTCTCCACCGCGCGGCACAGTTGCTCAAAGCGGCGAACGAGCTGTGACGTGTTCGTTGGCCGTTTCAAGAAAATAGACTTGAAAAGGCGGGCATACCGAACAATAGTAAAGGAAAATGTTTAGTAAGCACATAAGATTACATCACTGCATACCTCTCGAACGCCTGCGTGTTTTGTACGGTTACCGACATGCAAGTTTGTTTCGTTTTTTCGCTTGACTTCGATCTTGCGCAGTGCGTCACGGGTTTGAAGAAAATTGAGCGAATGTGTCCTGGGAGTATTCTTGAAAATATTTGTTTTCCTGCGCATATTGACATAAGCCCGCGGTTTTTTGTGTGCACCTCCGGTTTTGTGTAGAGTGCGGTGTGCATAATGAATGAATAAACTTTAGAAGTTCGGCAGTTTCGGGCGAGGCGAGGATTGGGTGACCCTCGTTGATCGTTGATCGACGTAGCGTGTTTAGAAACATAGGACAAGGAAAGAGACAGAAGGAGCGCTTATATATATATATATATATATATATATATATATATATATATATATATATATATATATATATATATATATATATATATATATATATATATATATATATATATATATATATATTACTGAGACCTTGTGGCCTCTGCAGTTACATAAACGACTTCAGGAAGTAGACAATACGACAGTAGTAGCAGAAGATTATCTGCACTTGCTGCAAGTCTTTTCTTAAATTATTATGCCATGAGGCGCGCTCTTCGAAAATTAAGAAGAAAAAATCCTCAGCTCGCCGGACTCATTATAATGTCGTGTCGCCTTTATACTTTCCTACTATGATTTATTGCCCTCACGAGATGAAGTTGTCACTGTCAGAAAAAAAAAAAGTTTTGGTGTTCACTTGATGTTGAACGGAACCGCTGTTTTCTCTGCAAGTGAATGAAAATAAGCTTGTACGTGTGAGTATGCTACGGTATGCACTATCTTGTAGCTCGTGCAATTGTGATGATTTGGGTTTTGATTGTGCACGGTGTTAGCGTTTTCTGCGGGGACTTCGACGTTTTTCATGGACTATTGCAGACACCGTCTTGTAATTGAACATAGTACACGATTCTAGCGTGCACATGCACATTCCACGGGCGTGTGTCTCATATGTGATTATCTCCCTGTTCGCAGGCAATGTGGCCGCTATGTGAAGACTCTGTGGAAGCACGTCCGTGTCGGGGACATTGTCCACCTGTCCTGCAACGAGGTCATCCCGGCGGACATTCTGGTTCTGCGTTCGAGCGACGACCAAGGGTTGTGCTACATCGAGACAGCCAACTTGGACGGCGAGACGAACCTCAAGCAGCGGCAGGTCGTCCGGGGATACGCCCAGCACGTAAGCTTGTATACCGCAGGGTCACTTTCACCCGTCCCAGCGGTGATGGTGGCGGCGGTAACAACATTGTTGTGAACTCCGGGAAATCGGTGGCCTGGGCCCCAGGAGGTCTGCAGAATTTGTGCCCGCGTCGCCTCACTATAGCTTGCTGGGTGGCCCTGGTTGATCTTGAAGGTCGTGAGCTGCGCAGCGCGGCCGCCTCTGTACCACACCTCAGCTTCAGGGGAGACTGTATTTTCTCCGCTTGTAATTGCGCATTGGCAGAGATATTTGTCTAAACTGAGAGATAAGTGAGCCCAGCCGCGTAGCTATCTTATCGCTGCCGAACACATATCTGGATATATTCTGGCCTGAACTTGGTTGAGTTTATTATTGCGATAGCAATTATATGGACACTCTCGGCTGGATTTTGCCGCCGGCGTCGATGTCATGCACCGTATATGTATACGTATCTATATATATGAAAACGCAAGAAAGAAAAAAATCTAGAAAGAAAGCACTGGCGCGCGGAATCGGACGTGAGACTTTTGTGTCGTGAAAGCGAGGCGTTAGCCGCTGAGCCACCCCGGAGAACGTTCTTCGTCGTTCAAATGGCAAGCTACCACTTACCGCTGCTATGTTTCCGGCATTACCAGAAAGATGGCGCAATGAGCGCACGTCGCCACATCGCGCAGCAGCGCCCGCTCTAATCTCCTACGCGTACTTTGCCCGGCTCAGAGAAGGGGAGCTATGCTCCCTCGCGCGCCCTTATCTTGCGGTGGCGAGGAGGGGAGGATCGTACGCCTTGGCTGGCCTCGGGCTTTACGTGAAACGATTCTGCTGTAGTTACCGAGCGCACAAAGGTCACTGCAATCATTGCAGTCTCCGTTCGCGAAAAGCGCGCGCTTTTCAGACTCAGCGAAGTAACAAATGAGACGCTTATTCCCGTGCATCCGTACCGGTGAGTACGTTTCGGGCGTAATTTGTGCGCGAGAAACGCGGGGCACGTTTTGATCTGCTTTCCATTTTGCGCGTGACCTTTCAAATTGTTGCTATCGCGTTCATTGCTTCGCCTTTGCGGCAAAGCTGTGACTCTTTATTGAATTAGCAGTGCTTGGTGTCGGGTTAGTTATTACATGATTGAAGTAGAATCGATGGACCAAATGCTCGGGTAGGGACTGTATACGTGTCTGTGTTTCTTTGTCCGTGTGCGACCGAGCATCCTCGCCATAAGTTCTCTCAGTTGTTTATTAAAACTTTTTGTTGTATGCCACAAATACTCGCGAAAGGCAAGAAGAACACAAAAATCACAGCATATCCACGGAGTGAATGATGATGAGTGGGGCGAAGCGTCCGTCTGGCCGTTCGTTCTTGCTTCCATCCGTCCGTGCGTCCGTCCGCCCGGCCATGCGTCCGTCAGTCGGTCCGTACTTCCGTCCGTCCGTCCGTTCATCTGGAACGTGCGGACAAAAGCACGCACGGAAGCACAGACGGATGTGCGAACCGACGGACTTCAGGAAAACTTCACAGCCTGCCCCCCCACCCTTTGCACCCCAAGAGCAAGCATTTTCAAAACACAATGCATATGTTCCCAGCCTCCCTGCCCCCCTGAACAAACTGACTTGTCGTGGGTACTCCCCCCCCCCCCCCCCCCTCAGCAAAAGAATCCTGGGGCTGCCCCTGCTTCGCTTCTTGGAGACCGAAGCGGTGCCACTAAGAAAGCTGCAGTGCAAACACCCTCGGGCGCCTATCGTGATATGCATCTACTCATATTCGCTCATGGCCAACACACTTTTCACACACAACCTAACATGTTGCTGATGCCACTGACACAGACTCCGGTATTTCTACTAAACAACTCTTCAACACTACACATTAAATATGGTGCAGTAATGAGAAGATCAATAAAAATTAGTGGGTTGGCCCATAAGCAAAGCATGCATATGTCAATATCGGTGAATTAGCTGTATAATGCAAGGTTCATAGATTTATGGGCTTCTGTACCCGAGTGAACAAGAGCTTAATTACATTAAAAAATGTTGTGATATGCATGCTTAAAGAAACAGCAGGGTAAGACAGCTCACCCAAAATCACTATGCCATCTGAGCTTTGCCAGCCTTTTCAATGCACTCATCAGAGAGCTGGGGCAGCTGTCTCTTCCGTTCTACCTGAAGGAGACGGTCACTCACCCCTGCCTCTCTGACCTTACCGCATGGGCGTAAACTGCCCTGCATCAGTTCTTGACTAACCCTCGCACCGTTTTCCTCACTCTCACAGCTAGTGGGTTTCGGGTATCTTATCACTCTTGAACTTTATGCTGAACAGTACGGCAACGGTGAACATTCATGTTTCCATTTTATGATGTATAATTGAAAATGAAACCTGCAGGTTCCAATTTTATGGAACTGCCACAAGTGTTGAAGACTGGGCGAGTTGTTTCGTCATACTTGAACTGGTATAGCGCATTACGGTAAAGAAGAAACGGCTGAGCGGACCAACACAAGAGGACAGAGCGCTCTGTCTTCTTGTGTCGGTTTGCTCTGCTGTTTCTTTTTTATCGTAATGTGGTATACCAGTTCACGTAATCAAACTTCCATAATTAGTACATGTTCTGACCACAGTGGCAATGCTGTCGAGACCCACTTAGAGTTACTGTATATGCTACCTTTAGCATATATAGTAACTCTAGACCCACTGACGTGTGCTTTCATACCTTGATAGATCTTAGTGCTTATGGAAATTTGCCCATTTGCTGATATGCACTGGTTCTTTTCTTTGATACAGAGTGATACCTTTCATCCGCTGTCATTTACAAGTACAGTGGAATGTGACCCACCAAACTGCAAGATCTACAGATTTCATGGATTCATGTAAGTTTTTTTTTTTTTTTTTGGTGAGGCGTGCTACCAACATTAAACTCGGTAAATTTGACCACCACTGCAGGCAACAATGGCCACAGCATTCTGAAGCCAAGCATGAGGTCGCAGGTTAAATTCTTGGCCACGGCAACTGCATTTTCAGAATTCGAGAATTCATTTGTACGCATTAGATAAATTTACATGGTAACAAAAGCTGCACGTCTTGCACTAATGGCACAAAGCTGGAGCCACCAGCAGAGCTAGTGTTTGACACAACTAAGATTCGCTAGTAACGCCAAGCTTTTGCTAGAGATTTTAAATTTTTGCTCGTAGTACTAAGTATGGCTAGACTTGGCCAGACATGTCATATGACTACCTGTCACGTGATATTGTGGTTTCAGTGTTGTGGTTAGCTGTTACGTGGTTTTTGGAAAGAACATGTGAAGGGACCAGCTGTTATGCTGCCCAGGGCAGGAACATGCCATGTGACTATAGCTATTACGCAATGTTTCATGATTTCAGCCACGTTAGTAAACTTTACAAGATTTTTAGTTATGTGGCTAGATCTTGCATGTTTTTATGTATTTTTTAGTTACGAGAATGTTGTTACATAATTTTTTGTTATGCGAGTAGTTTTTATGTGATATTACATGATTTTTAGTCGCATGACTAGTTGTTACGTGGCATCACACCATTTCAGACCCATGATTAGCTGCTTCATAATATTACGTGACTTTTAGTCGCGAACTATGATGCGACTTTTAGTCGCATCATAGTTCTTGTATACCACCTTGGAAAAATCGACACACGTGTTGTGGGAGCAAAGCAGAGGAGGGCGAAGCAAGCGCATACCCGTTCATGATGGTGATAATCGCTGTTCACACAACCGGGCACAACGACAAACTTCTTAAAGATCTCTGCTCTTGAAATAATCAAAATCTCACCTCTACGGCAATGTTTTATACTGGCATATGTTGTTTTGAAACATTGAATTTCATGAGTTGATCTATCGCACTGATGAATTCCATACAAGTCACTTATCTGCAGCTATTATATTTGGCTAAGAAAATACTTCTTATTACACTAGCAATAATATGGACTCTCTCAATTATTTTTGTTCATTGGAAATGCCACCATGTTCTTCATAAAGACCAAATTGATAACATCCCTCCTGCGCATCGTATGTTCTACCCACAGCTAAACATGTGCGAGCGAGAGTGATAAATGCGTCTGAAGCAGGGATCAAACATGTCAGCTCACCTGCATTCCTCTAAGGGTGCATGAGATAGCATCCCCCACTTGTTAGTCCTGCGGTCAAATGCTTAACCAGCGAAGAAACATCCCGCCCATCTTGAACGAGCATGAAGGAATGCAGGGAAGCTGCACGCTGTGAACTTTGATTCTAAGGGCATGGCAAGATTGCTGGAGAGTATGCTATCTTGGCAGGCATCAGCGGTCAGCTTGTATACCCTTCTAAGTTGCTGCACTGTAAATGCTGACAGACTGTGCAAAAAGAGCATCTCTCTCTGGAGTGGCCCAATTCTCTTGCATTAGCATTTTGTAGAGTTAAGCGATATCAGGTCCAAAAGAGTTAGCTGCCAGCTTTAATTCATATAATATTACAACTTGTTGCTATCGCATTCACTGCTTCAACCTTCTACTGAAATTGTGATTTTCTATACAACTGCTGCACCCAATAATCGCCAGAGATATTTACATGTGCATATTCAAAGGCATTTGCTGACACATACATTTGCTGACACATATGGTGCTAACTTTATTTCATGCAGCTGCCATCCTACTGGAGAAAAAGTGCCAATCACTTCTGACAACTTACTGCTTCGAGACTGTGTTCTCAAGAATGCGGACTTCGTCGAAGGCATTGTTGTGTATGCTGGTATGTGTGTCGTACTATTTATATTAAGGCAACTGCTTGACATGCTGTTTGAAAACACTGCATATTATTCCACTTCAGAGTTAAATTTCTTTTAAGTCCTTGCAATGACCTTTTTTAAATTTGTAGTTGTAAGTGCTGATGCATTAAAAAGGGAACATAACTGGGGCACCATAAACTATATTTCTTGCCATCTGTTAATCAGTGTTTAATGTCTGGACTGTTGTACCGTACAAGTATTTAATGCTCAATAGTAGTTCTTCATCGTAGCTGCAGGTTCTCTCAGCTTTTTCTGATGGTATTTTTAAAATCGGAACAACCTTTTGCAGGATTTGAGACCAAGGCAATGCTCAACAACAATGGGCCAAGATACAAACGCAGCAGACTGGAGCGATTTATGAACAGAGACATCGTCTGGTGCATTGTGATACTTCTCGTCTTGTGCTCTGTTGGTGCAATTGGTAGGTGCTCAAACTGTACTCGCATGTTTTGCTACAAAACTTGTAAAACAGTGAATGTATATAATATTCAAGAAGGCACCTAAAACAAAACTTGCAGCTACTCCACTGCTCAGAATGTTCAGCGAGTTCAACTGGTTTCTTCCCCAAGACAAATATGAACCTATCAAAACTAGTGCTCATTGGTGAAGATCATTTATGTTTTATGCCATATAGTGAACTAACTCATATGTTCAAGATATCTTATTAGAAATGGGATGTTGCGGTGCATTCCACCACACTTCATGAATTTCAATAAGTTTTTCTCGTAGCAGTTCTTCTACGTGGCAGCTCATAGACTGCGATATATCCTTTGTAGAAGTTACCATGCACGCGCCTATTGCACATATCTGTACACACTTCCTCAGACTGCATGCAACATGAATACTCATGTCCAGAATTCTTTACTGATGCCTCGAAAACTCGCACTTCTGTCGCTTACGCAGCTGTTGGTCTATTTTAGATGCTGGTACTATGCATCCGGACACCGGCATTTTCACAGCAGAAGCTTATGCGATACTTGCGGCCATTAAACAGATTAAACAACTAAGATTACGAAGTGCAGTAATATACACAGATTCCCCGAGTGTGGTAAATGTCCCCAAAACTCTAAAAAAACACAACACTCTATCCTTGTCTCGCTGTACTCCCTCAGATGCATGCACGATCTACACATTAAAAAAAAAAACGTATCATTAGCTGAGCGCCAGGGCACCGTTATATATGAAAAAAACCTATTGGTGGACCTGCTAGCTGCATGGGCCAGTGAAACCACTGCCTATACATAAATAGCTATCCCTGCACTTCACTTAAAGCGATTCTTTAGACGAAAGCTCAGGGCTCATTGGCAGGGCACATGAGATAGCCAAACTCAAATCAAACTATTCATTATCAAGCTGTAACTTGGTCATTCACCGCCACTTTTAAAATCGCGTTGTACAGAAGTAACATTTACAAGGCTATAAGAACAGGATGCACACACAGTACCGTATTTACTAGCGTAATAGATGCACTTTTTTTTTTCTCGAAAAATTGGAGCAAAGTTGGGGGCTGCGTTTAATACGCGGGGTAAATTTTATGAAAACGTTTTTCGGGAGGAGAAAAAAGATGCGGTAATGTAAAAAAGAAAAAGTTAAGGTTGCTTAGCCTTTCGCAATTTACACGCGCGTGCACTGTTTAGAAACAGCTTCCTTGTTGCACTTTACTCATCTTCAATGGTTGATGGCGCTGTCTTCTGCTAGCTGTCTCTGGGCCGCCCGCGCACGCAAAGACGCTTTGCGACTATCTTTCTCCGCAATCGATCGTTTAACCGCGACAGTGGTAATCTGCTTGTGATCTCGAGGGACGCTCTTTTGAAAGCGAGTACTCAGGATAGAACGGGGAACGAAGGGACAGTTAGAGTGAAGGGAAAAAAAAAGTGGGCTAAAAAAATAAAGGGGGGAGGGGGTTCGCAGGAAGCGACCGATGTCGGTTGGCGCGGGCAGTTTTGTGACCTTCGCTCCCTATGTGCTTATCGGCTGCGATGTCTCTACACTCGCAACGCTCGTGAACCCCGCTGTGGCGCACAGATAAGACGGGGGACGTGCCGCGCACAGAAAGAGAGAAAAGCAATAGGCATGCAGCAACGGGCGAAAGGGGGGGGGGGGGGAGCGAGCCGAGGTGGTTGGGGGGGGGGGGGGGTCGGCAATGTAATAAAAAAAAAACGGAAGAGAGCCAACGGGTGAAGAGGCGCCAGGTGTCGGTTAGCGCGACTGCAGCGGATGAATGTAGGAGTTGCGTTTATTACGCGGGGGAAAAAAATCGAAATTTTTGTCTGAAGTTGGGGGTGCGTTATTATGCGAGTGCTTTCATTACGCAAGTAAATACGGTACTCACTCGTGCCTCTTGTCTGGTGGGTCGCGGGTTCGAATCCCGGCAGCGGCGGCTGCATTTTCGATGGAGGCGGAAATGTTGTAGGCCCGTGTGCTCAGATTTGGGTGCACGTTAAAGAACCCCAGGTGGTCGAAATTTCCGGAGCCCTCCACTACGGCGTCTCTCATAATCATGGTGGTTTTGGGATGTTAAACCCCACATATCAATCAATATCAATGTTCATCGGTGGGGGAACTGCTTTTCTAGCACGAGTTATTGCTAGCACCTTTAAGGACGTGCGCAGTTTTGATGTGATATATTCAAGAAATTCATAGCATAACCTCTTAGGAGAGATCGCTGCTGTGTTGGCTGTATTGAACAAAGCTGCTGCCTTGTGGCCCTTGGACTCCAGGGCGTTGACGAGACTTCTGTGCTAATGTCATGCAGCTGCACCATCACGACCTCTTGGCATTTATTCTCACTTGCACATTTCACATCACTTTCGAGATTTTAATGCTAACATGTTTTAACCGCTATAGCGTGAGGAATTTCAAACGGGCCCTGAAACACTTTTTCAAGTAACCATGGAATGAACTCTCTAGAAGAGCTTGCTGCCACATGAATTAAATGGCGCAGAAATTTCAAAAATCCGTCCAGTGGTAGTGGAGTTGCAAAGATTTGTCGCTTGCTGCAATTACGTTCTTCTCTGGTCCCGACGAAAGCGCTGGAAGCTATGCAGGGAGGGCTGGCAGGTGCAAAGAAAAACGTCACGCCGCGTGCTTCGTGACCTTGAGCACTTTTTTTATTTTTTTCTTCGAATGTACGGCTTTTTTAGTGTGAACATGCGCGCACGCGTGGACAAGGTGCTGTCGGGAGCCCTATCTACCGATCGGCAGCGCTTTCTGACCATGCTCAAAAGTTGTTGCAGGGCCCCTCTAATGTCCTTATATAGTCACTTACCACAATCACTGCCCACATCTCACTTCCCATGACCTGGTGCTCTTTGGCCATCAAATGGCCTTTGTACTTAAAGCAGTTTTTCTATGTGGCTGAACAGCATTGAGCTGAGAGTACTTAGTCTGCGTGACTCAGCAGTTGCAAATGGTATTGCACATAACTTTACCATGACGGTTGACTTGGCGTTTTGCAAACTCGTCGAGCTAGTACACTTTCCTGTTGGAACTTGCATTCTTCCATATTCCGAGTGAATTCACTGTTTCAAAACTGCAGCTACACCCCTCTACATTGGTTCCCATTCTTTATAGTCCCTAAGTTGCTGTAAAGTTGACGTCTGCCCCATGACTGCTGATAAATGTTATTTTTTCTCAACAGGTTGTGCATTATGGTTGAGATCATTTGAAAACCGAAAGGAAGTCATATTTATACCTTATGAACAGGAGAACAGGTACATACCAGCTGTTGAAGGCTTCATTGCATTTTGGACATACATAATTATTCTTCAGGTGAGTGCCCTATCATCAATGTATTCTTAGATTCAGGACTTATTACCATGAATCGCTATAGCATGTGAAACTGCTGTTCGAACTTTTTATAAGCTTAAGTAGTTTTTTTAGGGGGATTGTAATTAGCAGATAATTGCCACTCTGTTATCTCGCACCACCTTGGTTCTTTTTCACATTACAAACAGGTGTGTTGCAGAGAGGCACTGCGATTGCTTATAGGATGTGATGTACATGTAATTCTATTACTCCCTAGGTCACTGAGGCATAACCTCGTTCCACACTGTAGAGTGACTTAAAGATTCTAGCACTTTTCAGATTACGAAAGTATTTTTGGGACGTTTTTGCTACCCTAACACGCACACGTAAGGCATATTCACAATTCATCCGTCTCTGCTTGTGTCTTCAGGTGATGATACCACTGTCACTGTACGTCTCAATTGAGATCATCAAACTTGGCCAAGTTTTTCACATCCACGAAGACATAGAGCTTTTTGACGAGCGATCAAATCGGCGCCTCGAGTGCCGTGCGCTGAACATTCCCGAGGAGCTGGGTCAGGTGCAGTACATATTTTCAGACAAGACGGGAACGCTCACTGAAAATCACATGGTGTTTCGCCGCTGCACGATCGGCGGCAGGGACTACAATCACCACCACCCCAGTGTGTCTGAAGGTATGAACAGAGACATACGTTTTCTGGATTGCAAGTAGCTGGCATCAACCATTCTGAACAAAGTGCACAGCTTAGTGAACTTCGAACAAAGCAGTAATGAAATTAGTGCTATCATAAGCCTTACTCTGCATGTTTTTTGTAGTTTTCTTAATTTTTGAATTTTTTCTACAGAAGTATGAGTGCTATGTTACATATACAATGTGTAAACACAAAATTACAGCTTCGCTACGCAAGACTGCCACTTCTTCATGCCCCGCAATGTATTGTCACACAAGTTTGCATGTACAGGGTAGTGCTAAGGATAACTTGTGCCCTCTGCCCTGGACAGCATAATTTACAACCTCTATGGCACTACCAAGAGTAAACTGGCTTTAAGCTCATCGTTCTACATTCACTTTTTCACCTTGAGCGTGGTCCCCCTCAACGATCACATTCGGTGGCATCGGTGCTGGCAGCCTATGTTTAACAGTTCATCATCAAGGTGTTTGAGGGAGAAAGGGATAGTGAAGGCGATGATAGGCATATACTAGGCTTGTACGAATATTCGAACGAATAGTAGAGTATTAGAATTTGGTTCAATTTGAATTAAAGTTATTGAAAATTAGAAGTATTCGCAATGAACGAATAAAAATATATTAGTCCGCATGTGGCTGCCTGTAAAGGTGGTTTCACTGCAGTGTAGGGAGTGCTAAGCTGTGAAAGCATTTATACAGGGGAACTTCGGTCTGCCTCATTTCAAATACTGGAAAAAATTTCGCGACCGAGATAACCTGCGGGATCGATTACGGGAAACATGTGTATATAATCTGCAAAATATCAACAGTGACAATTGCTTGGAAGGTATGTAAAATTAATTTTGAATTTGGCGTTGAATGTGCGATCGACTCCATCGCGCTATGGACACCCTCACAGGGGACCCTTGGGGACTTCTCTCACGTGATCACGCCACTGCAAGTTATGACGACATCATAGCCGCCATTTTTCTTTGGTTACGTTTGCTCCAGCAGACTGTTACTCAGCAGCTGCTCACGAGTCCGAGGCCGCGGCACACAGGGTGGAAGTTTTGTGTTTGATGAAATTGCTGTCCCGTTTCCCGTTCGAAAAAACTTTTTTATGCGCAACACACGGAGGTGCGTCACAGTTCTGTGTGCTGACATGGTCAAGCGTTGCGCCCGGCTGCTAGGTGGTGATAGTTTCACCTTGTGGCTTGTTTTTTTTAAACTGAAACTGACACTGGTCAGCAATAATGAGCCTGTAATTATTTATCTGTTCCACGCTGCAGAAAACCGTGTATCGTGTTATGACTAAGAGACCCTCAGGAACACATTGCAACAAAGAAACGCGAGGTCAAAGTTTTTGTGTCAGTATCCCTTTAAAGGTGCCCTGCAACACTTTTTGAGCATGATCAGAAAACGCTGCTGATCAGTTGTCGAGGCTACAGAGAACACACGAGTCAAAGATTATCGCGTGACCTGTGGCCTGCAATTCACAATAAATTCTCGAAGTCAGCTAAAAATTGTTTTCCTCTCTGGGAAATGACGCCACGAGCTCAAAAAATGTTCCTCACAGAAGCTGTATCAGCCATTGGCTGATTTGAGCACGGCGCGCTCGGTCGTTACTGAGGCCGCCACGGGAGGCCGCTTTGTCCACACGTACGTGCGTGATCCCACTGAAAAGCTGTGTAAAAAATTCTCAAGGGTCACGAGGCACGCGTGACGTATTTTCTTTCCCCATGCCATCTCTCTCTGCATAGCTTCTAGCGCTTTCGTCAAGATGAGAAGAGCGAATGCGATTTCAGTGTGCTACAAATATGCCCATTTTCTTTTATATGTCACATATATACTATTCAAATTCGATTCGAAATTGTTCGACCAAAATCACTATTCTCTTCAACTTTGCTTGGAACCTAAAATTCACTATTCGCACAAGCCTAGCATTGCCTTAATGCTACTCCGCCTCAGAAGCTGTGTCTCCTTCTGTACCTTTATTTGCTGTGTTTACATACAGTTGTTTTTTTGTGTGTGTGTGAAAAAGTTCACGCACTTAGAAGTTTCAGTAATGTATTGGACAAAAGATGATAGAAGTTTCAGTAATGTATTGGACAAAAGATGATGCCCTAAATACACAATATTGGAGAGAATAGATATCTTGCTTGATTGAGTAAGATTGGTAGAACTTGATAACAAAAGCTCTCACAGTTTCGTGACTCATATAGTCTCTTTTTATTCACTTTCCAGCTGAGGAAAACGACATCAAAATACGCAGTTATAGCTGTGGTTCCAAGCCATCTAAGGCAAGTAGTTACATTAATTTTTGTTATTGAATCGTTGTTGTGTGTGTTCAGCAAGTGTAAGAAGAACACACTTTCAATATGTGTCTTTGCTGGCCAGAAATAGGCAGATAGTAATGGTGCTTAGCTTTTTATGGGCTTTTGCAGCATTTGCAAGTGATGGGGATGCTCATAATTACTGTAGAATCAGATAATTCATGACTCTGTATTGTTTGCCTTGAAGGAATCCTAAACCACCTCCGATATTTTTTTTAGCGTTTGATGTATACACGTACATTGATTTCAGAATTCCGCAATGGTGGACAGTGCCAAACCAGACTTGATTATGTGGTGCAGGCACATCACAAAATAAAAGAAACTATCCCGTAATTTCTCCGAACCTTTCAGTCCTTTGGGTTAGGTACGCACGCTCCCTGCTTATCCTCCTCACAAGGTGAGGAAGAACACTCTGGCAGGAGAAAAAGATGAGCCAATGAATGGAGCATGGTGAAGGAAAGAGAAATGAGCGAGGGCTGCATTTCAATTATCAGATTCGTGTAACTCCACGATTGCGGTACCATTTTTAAAAATTCTCCAGGCCATGTGTTCACTGTATATTCGTCCACAGCTACAACACCACAACTGCATTTCGACCTCTTGGTAGTTTAGGGATCCTTTAAGTACTACATATTCAAGAGTTGCTTGTTTCTGCTGAACTGCCCTTGATTGTGGCGTATGGGGAAGAATCGGTACTGCTGCTATCAATGTGCATCAGTTGGAGTACTGCATATTGCAATGTCCCTTTTTTATCACGTCGTGCTAATGTTCTCAAATGCGTGGTGTTGAAATACAATTGCCTTCTCTTTTGTCCAGGATGACACTGTGTTCACGCTGAACCCTCAGCTGCAAAGGGAGCTGTCCAACATGGAGTACCAGCTACGCATGGATGGCAGTGGCCAGCAGCTTTTCCTGAGCCCCGAAAGCCAGCGGGTGCAGGAGTTCTTTCTCCTTATGGCCACCTGCAACACTGTCATTGTTTCGAAATACCCCCACAAGGACATAGTGAGTTTCAGCCTTAACCCTTCCCGTCCCTTTGATCCAATGCTACTTTGTTGTAGTCCATGTTGTTGTACAATGGTACAATCGTAATACATTAGAAGTGTGGCAATTTGGGCTAGTTGGTATGACATGACGATAGTTATAGCGTGAAAACAGAATGAAAACAAAGAGACAAGAAGGAAACGAGAGATGACGATAGTTATAACGCGAGAACAAAACGACGACAACGAGACAAGAAGCCGTTTAACATCCCTTGTGTCTTTGTCCTCGTTCTGTTCTCGCGCTATAACTATGGTCATCATTACTTGTACAATGGTAGTTTGTTTATCTTAAGTGGTGACAACAAGGTGGCATTCCATCTTCTCCTGAGCTTTTAACAAGCTGGCAGGGTTCTTTGAATGCTTATGCGTAGTTCCGTTGACCAGTGAAATGCGAACGCTGTGGTGGAAGCACCAAACATGCAAATATACGATAGCTTTATTTGCATCCTTCACATCAAAGAGAAATATTTATTTATCCTACGATGAACTGTGTGCTCTTCACTGAAGTTATGATCAAGCATACTGGAGTGTCCCGTATACTATCACGGTCTCTCTCGACTGCTTCCAAGCTTCATTTTCGAAGAGAATCTGATGCCCTCAGGTTTTTTGGTCAGTGTCGGTTGTTATTATTATTATCATTATTATTATTGTTATTATTATTATTAAGTATAGTCATTTGTCCATGCTGGCACGTACAATTTTTTTTCGTCTATCTACACAACAGGCTCACCCAGTGAGGGCCGAGCTTCTAGAGTAATGGTACTATGATTTTGAAGACACAGCACCATTTTCGGTTTTTATTAATATCGGCTTGTTTTCTTGCTTTTTCTCTATACTCTGCTGTCAACCACATTGCTTCGTATGTTTTCTTGTTGCCTCACTTTGAAGCTGCGCTCAAGAGCAATCTTGCTAATACATTTCGGACTTTTGCAGAATTTTTTTTTTGTATGCTTACAGGACAAGATGACTTTTAACTAACACGCCACATTATTGGCTGTACTGTTACACTGTTTTAAATTCTTTCTTTCTACCTGTGCACTAATCTTAATTAGTCATGTACTAGTTGCTAGACTGCCAGTGCTTCTCAGTGTGTTTTGCTTGTGCTGGTCCGATTTGTAGGTGTCGGTGCTTACTATATCCACCTTTCTTTCTTTTTTTTTCCCTTTCAGATGAACAGCAGTGGCTTGTACCTAAACAATGGTAGCACCCATGCAACATCTCCCGATGGTTGTAGGTCACCTCTGAAACCGTCCTGTCCCTTGCCTTCCTCGCTGCCATCACCCGTGGCCCGCAGTCTTGCCGTGGCATCAACTCCGACGGATTCCCGTGCTTCGACGCCGACGCGGCCACACAGACTGGCCCTGCCTTTCCTAAACTTTGTCACCAGTCCCTCGAGGCGGACCATGACGCCGTCGCCTACACCAAGCCCTCAGCTCCAGCCAATTTACGAAGCCGAGAGCCCAGACGAGATTGCACTGGTTGATGCCGCTGCACGTTACGGTTGCAAACTGCTTCGTCGTACACCGGATGCAGTTACGCTCATGCTGCCTGGTATGTAGGAAGCTGGTGCAAGCTAGCATGCAGCTAACAAGGAGCTAATCTTAAAGACTAATTCTTTTTGCTTTAAACCAGGGTTCTTACTAAATGATTTCATGAAAACTGTGTTACAAGTGAGGAACTGTCAGCTGGCCAAAAGGTGTTTTCCCCTCCCATTCATAAAGTAAACTAAGTATATTATTTTACACCAGGAATCGTTACTATGTCATCAGCTCAGTCACAACTTGAGTGCGTCCATGATTTTTATCAAACTATTTGTGCATCTCAATTTATAAAGGCTGTGTGTTCTATCCGCCCAGAGATATGGTAATTCTTTTCCTTAGCCTTCTGTTCGTATTTATGTTTTCCGACACATTTCACCGACATTTGTTGAATTATTTTCATCTTTGTGTAATTGCTTAGCTGTAGACCTCTTCTCCAAGCAAGTACTATGATATCCAGTTTTTGCCAAAGTCTCAAAACTACTGTCCATGACGCTACAATTGCAAAAGTGAAAAGTGGAAATGAAACCCTTTGACTCTTCCACTGCACAGGTGAGGGGCTGATCGAGTACAGAGTCCTGCATCTGCTGCCCTTTGACTCATTCCGCAAGCGCATGTCCATCATTCTACAGCACCCCATCACCAAGCAGAAGGTGCTGTACTGCAAAGGGGCAGACTCTGCCATCCTGCCACTGCTAGCCCCTACCAAAGACCAAGGTGGGTAGCCCGATGTTGCAAGATTTGTTGCACCATCGTTTCGTATTAAGGCGAAGGCCTCGTCACATGCTGGTCTTGAAATACACCATGCTGCACAAGAAATCGCTTGACATCACGCACATCAGGAATGAAAACCAGCATTTGAGCCGGAATCGAACCCAGGCACTCTGCGTGGCAGTGAAGCATTGTTGCATAGATCCATGCCAATTCTCGAAACTTCTTTGAAAAGAGGTGTCATGTCTAATAATTTTTAGCGTTTAACATCCCAAAACCGTAATATGATTGTGAGTGACACCATAGTGGTAGGTCTGTGGAAATTTCAAACACCTAGGGTTCTTTAACGTGCGCCTAATCTAAGCACATGGGTTTCGAGAATTTCTGCCTCCTTCGAAAATGTGGCCGCCGCAGCTGGGATTCGACCCTGCGACCTGCGGGTCAGCAGCTGAGCACAATAACCACAGCTCCACCGTAGCGGACAGTGAAATCAAGCAAATGCATGAACTGTCAAATGTATAGCGCCGGGGTAAAAAAACCATTGCATGACATTTATCGCTCGTGCAGACAGGAATTGTCAACCCGTGCATGTGTTTGAGCAGCATGCATACATTATGCATATGACTTATTAAAAAAAAAGCTATCAACTTTCTTCAATTCCAATTAACTTATGTTTATTAATCTCAGACTTAGATGAAGTTTCTCAATCTCGGACTTGGATGAAAACATGTATATAAGAACATGCAGGCATCAGCAGTATGGCAGAGAGAGTTGTAAGAAGACTCAACTAATTATGTTGAAGGTGTTGTTAGTCCAACATAACGAGTCTAGTTTTCAACATTTACTGCATGTGCTTTGAAAATTTAAGTGAAGCAAGGGGATTAATATCATTGGTGTGAGGAACAGATGCGGCTCGTGCTTTACAGTGTTCACCGTTCATAAAGCACGCGTCTTCACTTTTCTTTCCTCATTTCACAAGTTATCCAACACATTTGACATATACCAACCACAAATGAAGGTAGAAATGAGTTATTGTGCTTAAACCTCTCGATCCTCCAGCATGAATAATTTAATGAACAAAGTTCTGGGTCTCACATCCTTAAGTACTCCTTTCTGTCAGTTGTATACTTTATGCACTTTATTGTAATACATTGTGTAGTTGCCCCGTGTCCATTTGGTCAGTGGCTTGAGCAAGTTCTGCTTTGCTTCCGTATAAAAGCAAAAGTCGCAATAATGCACTTTCATAAAGCGAATACATAAGTCCCCCCTCCTTTTTTTTAACAGTCATGCGTCAAGTTATACTACGCACTCAGCAGCACCTGAACCAGTACAGCAAGAAAGGCCTCCGGGTACTTTGCATGGCAAAAAAGGTGGGTGAACAGCTCATTTTTTCACAGTGTCATCACACCGATGATAATTATCATCTTGTACTGAAGCTAAAGCTATGAATAGTAATTGCACAAGACAAAGGCATCTCTCAGTACTCTCTCATTATAGGTCCTGGGCTGATCACTCTGTACTTCTACACTGGCTGCTTTGTATAGCTTTGTGCATTTTAATACTACTGCCTATTTGTCCTCTAGTATTTACGACTATGCACTTGAAAGTCAGACTGATGTTACCAATCTTCTGCTTGATTTTGTTTAATGTATTATCATCTTCTGTTTGTTCTGTTCTTTACCAGTCTCCTTATATTATTTTTCTAAGGATTTCTCACTGCACTCTTATGAAAAGCTTCCAATATTTCTAATGTGTCAGGAACTTTATTTCTACATGTGATGGAAGCAACTCATATTTTTCTCAAGTGCATGCTCTACTGTACATTTATTTGGGCACATACGTGTAAGAGAACAATTGTGAAGAAATTTTTTTTGTTTTTATGAGGAGCTCTAAGTGCACAGTTGTGGTACCAAGTGGTTCAGGTGGATTACTATGACGCCGGTGTAGTTGCAACTAGTTAAGATGCCTGTTTTGCATTTCATGAACAGCAAGGCATCAGCCTGTAATACTCCAGTATCAGAATTGTTTCTAACTTTTACCACAATTACTTTGTAGTCCTTGCCAATTTCTCCGAAGACTTCAATGTTATGCATTCTTGTTACTGTTGCCTTCTCCTTGGAAACTTTATATGTAATGCAAATAGTCATTGAAGGATTTGCCTGAGGTAGCATAGTGATGTGCACTTTACTACTTCAGGTGCTGGAGGATGAAGAGTACGAAGAATGGTTGGAACAGCACAAGGCCTCTGAGCTCAGTGTGGGAGATGCTGAGGAGAGGCTTGTCAGCTCAGCTCGCCTTATGGAAACAAACCTGGAGCTGCTGGGAGCAACTGGCATCGAGGACAGGCTCCAAGAAGGAGTTCCTGAGACCATAGCTGCACTACGGTCTGCTGGCATTGTCATCTGGGTCCTCACAGGAGACAAACAGGTAAGCTTTAGACATTGCCTCTTATGTAGGATTTGTTCATGGCGACGATTGGAAAAAGGCATGGGACTAGTTACAACTGGCAATCGAGGAGCTATGTGCAGTGACCACATTGAAATGCACTTTTCTTTCACAGTTCATGCAGTTAGTCTACTCATGCAGTCATCGGCTTGCCAAATAAGCATGCATGCTCTAGTGCATCCAACTTATCATCCATGTGCACTTCAACAGCAGTGTCTTGACCGAGAAATCTGAGCAGCAAGTGTCTGAGCCAAAACAGTGTTTCTGTCTTGCAAAGTCGTTGGGCGGGTTAGGTTTCTTTTTTGTTTTTACTGGTCACTTTTCTGTCAATCTGGCCATGCGGTCGCTACAAGTCGCTTGTGTGTGTGAGCTTAAAGCAACAGCTCGTATCAGCTCATTTCACTCGACTTCTGTCCATGTCACTGCATAAAAATTTACTGCAGAATCTCTGGCTTGTGCTTATACGTTTGCTCAGGGGTGCATCGCAATATACAGACCATTGCTTTAACTCTCTTTTGCAGGAGACTGCCGTCAACATTGCTTACTCATGTCGGCTATTCTCAACAGACATGGAAGTTATAACACTCAACGCTCGTTCACAGGTACGTCAACCTTGGCTTGTTTTTGAAGGGTTGAAGGCCGTTCTGTTACATGTACACTTGTCAAACTCAACAAAATTACTGTGGCTTAGACAGCATTTAAGTATGCACTAGATGTGGGGTTGCATATGTGTAGTTATGAACTTGTTGTAGTAGTTATTCACTTGAAGTAAAGCTGGACAGGCATTAATGTTACAGTGGTTAACAGAAAAGGGGTAAGTGGATGGGTTGAAAGAGAAGCTGTTGTATGTGTTGGGCATGGAATAGAATCTTCATCATTAGCATGAGGCACACACAGTTGTGCTTTATCACACTCGTAGGGACGCATCTCAGTGGCATGCCTTGCAGAGGCATAGTACATTGTGTAAGACTGCAAACATGGCTTTCCACTGCATGGCCTGTCAATAGCTGATGAGTTGGATTGCAGTGAGTTGCAGTTTAGGCTGTTTTATTAGTGAGAAAGTTATTCGCTTCATCTTGTACAATTTTGATTTTACACTTCGACTTGGTGAATTATGCACATGGTATGTAACAGCTGCATCTTTCCAGTATTCATGTACAAAGCAGAAGCCTAGAGGCTTACAAAAAGGGTAGAACTTAGATTGAAGATGACTCGGCTAGCCTTGGAAACAAAAATGATGGGTGCTATGCAAATAGCAATATTTTGAGTGCGAGGGATTTTCGAACATTGAAGTGCAAGTGCAAATAAAATTGACTATTCATTGAAGATTTCTAGAATATTTTTCATATACTTTGAAGCGAAATAGCAGAAAAAAAATTTACAGATGATTTTCAAGCATGTTGCTATCTTATATTCTTACGAGATAGCAACATGAAACTGTTTTTTGTTTTTCGCTAGGTTAATGAAACGCTGGCAGGTGGGTGTTTCAAAGTGATCTTATCAAGAATGAGGCAATGCAGAGGCATAATTGCATTGATGTACATGATTTGGTGCAACCAGAGTGTTGCCGACTCTTTACACCTGAAAGGCAAGATCATTATCTTGTCAGCCTCTCCTCCTCTTTCAATTTCTGTGAAAACCCAACTGACGTGGCGGACGAGGTTATGCTCCCTTCAACTCCAGTGTTTCAAATGGGCCTCATATAAATCTGTAAATAAGAACATCTCAAATTTTGGGTGCTCAAAATCTTCAGCGTCCAATTTATTGCACTTGCTGCATAAATATTATATCCTAAACCTCATTGAGCCCCCACCTCTGCCACATTTATCATCTCCATATTGAAAGCAGCGTTTGCTTGAGCAAATACATTTGCGACCGTAGCAGAGCCTGAAAGGCAGCTTTGCCGCAATGCGATTGTAGTGAGGTGAAGCGTGCTGAAAATTTGAAGGGGTCACTTTTAGTCGGACGGCTGATTCGTCTTTGCGAAATTTAGATAGTTATGAATAGCGAAATTTCAGTGCGCATCGAATCAAATAGCAAACGCTACTCGAAAAATATTCGAGGTTTACAATAATCACACGCCCCTAGCGTTACCTGAACTAACAAGTACAGAGCATTGTTCGTCAGTAAACAAGCAAGTGTTAAGGACATCTTAGTTCAAATCAAGGAAGGAATGGGCACAGACAGTGCATGTGGTGAAATGAAAAGCAACCGACTAGACTTGAAGAAAAGTCTAGCGCACGAGGGGAAGGCTGTGAAAGTTAGGTGGGCAGATGTGATTAAGAAGTTCACGGGTATAACATAATAGCAAAAGCACGATACCAGCTTTATATGCAAACCTATGAAGGGGCCTTTGCCCTGCAGTGGGCGCAATGTGGCAGCTGATGATGATGATGCAAATGATGGTGCTTGCAGGAGGCCACTGAGGAAACGATCCGCTTCTACCTCGAGCAAGTTGACCGTTGCTTGACCTGCTTCACGGCAGACATGGAGGAAAGCCAGAGGCGGCGCTCTTTCTCCACGCTCCTGTCACGACTTGCCAACTTCCTTTTCGGAAGGCGTGGCCCGGTCAGAAGTGAGCCGGTTGACGACACACAGCCGAAATTCGGGGCCTCCCTTCGACACCGAAAGAAGCGGGCACTGGTCATTGATGGTCGCACACTAAGCTTCATCCTCGAACACTCTGCAGATCAGTTGTTTCTTCGCCTGGCGCAGCAGTGCAGCGTGGTACTGTGCTGTCGGGCCACTCCCTTGCAAAAGGTAGGCAACTCATTGATTCATCTGATTGATCCATCAAACAACTGAAATGAATTGATCTTTTCTGATTATGTTCTTTTTTTTTTCTAGGCGTGTGTTGTGAATCTCGTTAAAGACCGGCTGAATGTGTTGACCCTTGCCATTGGTAAGTGTCAGCTACCTTACATCTGTTGTGCTTTATTCATTTTTTCCCAGTATTGAAGCACTTTTTCAATAAATATTGGCTATTAATATTAGCAAAGACAGTAGCAAAAACATTGTAAATCTACCAGAACGTTTTTATTCTGATTAGTAGTTCTAGCTTTTGAAAATAGTATGTATATAGTTGTTTTACTTGTCTGTGCTAAGTTGTACTTGATTTTGTCTTAATAGTCTCTCATGTAGAAAGCAGGAAATTATCACTGTGTGGTCTTGACATGGCCGAGCAAGGTTTGATGCTTCCCTTAATTGAAATATACATATATAAAACCTGTGCCACACATATATTCTCGCTCGTAGCATTAATTATGCCAGCTAATTATTCCGCTACACTTGAATTGCTCAGCACAGCCAACGTGTTTGCTGTGGCTTTCAGGTGATGGTGCCAATGATGTGAGCATGATCCAGGCGGCTGACATTGGTGTGGGCATCAGCGGCCAGGAAGGCATGCAGGCCGTCATGGCAAGCGATTTCGCCCTCGCCCGTTTTCGCTACCTCGAGCGACTGCTTCTAGTCCATGGACACTGGTGCTATGACCGGCTGGCCCGGGCCGTAGTGTACTTCTTCTACAAGAATGCTGTACGTCCCTCCTGATAGTATTTTATTTAAAGAGTCCCTAAATCACCCAGTTTAGTTGTGTTTCAGTTGTGAACAAGTCTACTATGAATGTGTGGCTGCAAGAATTGCTTTTGATGGTGCTGTAGTAGCAGAGGTACACACATATGATGATTGAAATGCAGACTTTGCTCGTCTTGCTCTCTTTCCATTCCTATGCTTCGTTTGTTGGCTTGTCTCTGTTCTTGATTGACTGCTCCTTTTTGCCGTGCGAGGAAGACGGAGTGCATGTACCTGCAAACAGATAAACAGGTTCTTTCTGCTGCTGACATGACCAGACTCTTCTGGTGACATTGTGACCAAAATCGGGGATATCAAAAGGCTTATAGGAAAGCAAGGAATTGCTTTGTTTTATCTTGTGGTGCACCCGCAGCACATATCGTTGCCATGTTTGGCACTGTTGGTCATCATGGAACTCTGTACTTGATTTAATGCACACATTTGTTTGAAATTTAAAATAAAAAATATCGGAAGTTATTCAGGCACCTTTGAACATTACAATTTTTTGCTGCTGGTTGAAGACCAACCAGAGCAAAATTTCACTTCAGCCCAGTATATCACGAATGGGTACCTAGCATACACCTATCACTCAAGCAACCTTTACAAATCTGTAGCTAATACCTGCATTCTTTTTTTCTTGGCATCCTTTAGGCAGCACCAGAGCAGATCTCGGCAATCATGTCCATGGCGACACGTGTCCAAACTCGTGCCTTTAAATTTGCTCCTTTTTTTATTTTGTTATCAAAAACAGCCACCTTGATGAACTATTCTTGAGGTTTCTACACTATCTGAAAATAGGTATTTTCTACACTATCTTTCTCTATTTCTGCACTATCTGAAGTTAAGATGAAGCCTCAGATTTTGTTGTGGGAAATTGGCTTTTGACAACTTTATGCTTCAAAAGCTGTCCAGTTTCGCTATTGTTTCAATTTCATCATCTCCCCAAATGGCGGTATTGTAAAACTTCCTTAGCTTTCACCGCACATTCATACCTTTGGCACGCAGAAATCAGTTCTAAGTCAATCAGCCGAGCGAGAACAGAGGTAGGCTGGCCACTCATGAATATGATGTTCCTGCAGCTTCTTTGGCTTGCAACATCTTACACCCAGTTTTCGTTGCAGGCGTTTATCTTCATCCTTTTCTGGTACCAGCTGTACTGTGGCTTCACGGGAGCGGTCATGATAGACCAGCTTTATCTGATGTTGTACAACGTGCTGTTCACCTCGCTGCCACCGCTCATCCTGGGCATCTACGACCAGGACTGCCCTGCCCACCTGTTGCTCAAGAGGCCAGCCCTGTACACTCCGGGCCGAAAGTCTAAAGTGAGTGGTTTCACGCTAGAACTCGACAACTCCTGTGCGTTACCGGCCTCGCAATCCTGAACTGCTGCGATGATGGGAAAATATGCAGTTGAACCCGGACGTATAGCATCCGAAGGGGATCACAATATAGTTTTATATATTCTTATGCTTCTTATATATATAAGCTTTTAGAGTAGCCATTTCCAGACTAAAGTGTGAAATGCCATGTTACATTTCTGATTTCACATCTTTGATGTGTAATCCATTTTTTTCATTTTCAGACGTACACCAAGTATTCTTTTTGGGTCAACATGCTTGACGCATTGTACCAGAGCATTATCATCTTCTTTGTGCCATTTTTTGTGAGTATAGAATTTGCCGATTCCCATACACTCTCACGGAAGCACAGTGTTAGAAAACTCATTTTTCCGTGCCTGCTTTCTTCGTGTTCCAACTAACTACTCTCAACCCATCTTTTTCTCATTCTGTTCGTTCAAGAACCCTTTCATGTCTGTAGTTTGGACCTAGCTGAAATTACTTTGCCCAGCTACAGCTCATGCTTGCATTTCTGCGTTATCGCGAAAAGGTATTTCGAAGCTTTCTTGGTGTTGTGCACAGCTTAGTTCAGTTTTTGTCAGCTTTTTCTCCTAAGGTGAACAAGTCCGCAGTATGATACAGCACGTGCAGTTACTTAGAACGCAATGGGTAGAGGTTGGGCTGACCGAATTCTCATGGGATACACAATCAAGATAGTAAGGTCTTATCTTTTCTTTGTACAATTTTAGCTCTGTAATTAAATGTTACATTTTGTAAACTACTAGAAGAATGTGAAATGTATTGTTTGAATAAAAGCCATATCTATCTACATGCTTTTGTGTCCGTTCGGCAAGCTTGCACGTATGGCTGTTGAGCAACCTGCATATTTGAAAGGAAGGCCCATGTTTTCGCTAACTGCTCCTTTCGTTTGGGACTTGTAACACAGTGCATTCCCATTTCACTCATTTTTTGGCTTTTTTTTGTTTTTGCTGCCTCAGTCCCCCAATGCTTTTGCTGCAGCAACAGCGACCTTGCAGTAGAGAACCTTCTTTAGTTGACATGCGTTTCCTTTGGTTGTCCTCTCCTCCTCGTCCCCCACTCTACAACCTTCCCCCCCCCCCCCCTACCACAACCGGCACCTCACACCTCCTTCTACACCCCACCCCCCTCATTTTGTCCTCTCCCACTCCCTCCTTCACCACCACATGTGCACTGCAATTACATCAACGTCAACGTCTGAAGGTGTACTATGACAGCGATGTGGACATCTGGGAGTTTGGGACCACCATATGCACCGCCTGCTTCTGCGTCCAGATGCTGCACGTTGCCATTGAGTGCAAGTCTTGGGTGAGAGGACCCTTTCTCCTGCATTGCACGCACTGAATGCTACGTGTCTAAGTGTGCAACACGGTATGGTAAATTATTTGCATGTTCATAAATTAATAATAAGTGTCGCAGTGCTGATCAACAGGTGTACATTAGAGGACACGAATATTAATACCCTAGTATCAAGTCTTAAAGGATTATTTCATATTCGATACAAGGATGCTGCCATCTTCAGCCGCTGCTCAACCGTTTCCCATTTTCTACGATGCGATGTGAAATTAATAAGGTCACACAAGATTTTACGCACTGGGCCAGCTGTTTTTATGCGTACAAGTTGACTGAGCACTAAGAGTGTGCGAATAATCTAAACTTCAAATATTTTTCGAATAGTTTTTGCTATTCGATTTAGTTTGCACTGAAATTTTTCTATTTGTACTTCCCGAAAACAAATACAGTCTAGGTATGTCATACTGCCAATGATTGCTTAAGATTCTTAATATGCTTTACCCCATCACATTCTCGTAATGCAGCAAAGCTGCCTTTCAGGCTCTGCTACGTTTGCAATAGTAATGACTCGAGAAAACGCTGGTTCCAGCGTGGGTATGATAAATGTGGCAGAGGTGGGGACTCGATCCATGCTGCTTTGGACCTGAAATTAGGGCAGCAAGTCCCAAAATTCAGGCTCTGAATATTTCTAGCATTCGAAATTTCAGGTGTTCGTTTATAAATTGACATGTACGTGGCAGACTTGGAGCTCCGAACTTGGAGGGAGCACACCCTTGTCTGGAACAGCAGTTGGGCTTCCACAAAAGTTGAGAGAAGAGGAGAGGTTGAGGAGATAGCGTCTTTGCCTTTCATATGCAAAGTGTTGTCAGCAACACTCTGGTTGCACCATATCGTGCACAAAAAGGCAATTCGACCTCTGCTTTGCTTCATTCTTGACAAGAGAGCTATGAAATACCACCCCGCCAGCGCTTCGTCGACCTAACCCAAAGAAGCACTTTCATGTTGTTATCCTATAAGAATCTATGCTCGGGAATCCTCTCCAAACTTTTTTTTCTCTGTTTTCGCTTGGAGGTATTAGAAAAATATTTTACACATGTTCTAGAAATATTCGAAAAATATTCGATTTGCATTCACACTTCCACATTCAAATTCGCTTTGCACCCAAAACATCGCTATTCGCACAGTTCTACTGAGCACTGTTCATTTATTTGCTACTGTTAGAAAAGAACTATGTTAACAGCCCGAAGTGTGGCACTTTAACACATCAATAAAATAGTCTAAGTTTGCTGTTAAGATTCTATAAAGTAGGTCAGTTTTGTCATAAGCATATACCTTGTAAGCCAGATTGCAAGAACACGGAGGGAGCAGGTATTGCCTTCCTTCGTTAACCTTCTTAGACCTTATACTTCACTTGCAAACATTTGAATGGGCTTCCTGTCTGAACAAATACTTAGCATTTGAAAGTAAGCAAGCCTAGTGAGACTTATAGCACTTAGGAAGATGTACATGCGCATAACATAAATTATATCTTGTTGCACTACATATATACATAGCGTTACAATTTCGCAACTTGAGCAAACTGTGCAGGTATATTTTCTTTTTTTTTTGGTGTGCGGTATTGTTTTTTTTATTCAGAAATGAGTATTTTGTTTCACCTGTGCTGTTCCTTTTGCTTGCAGCAGCTTTTTGAGCTGCTTTTGGACATAGCTGAGTATTTCAGTAGCATATTGGCTCTTTCATAGGGCAGGGCTTGTTTGATATGTTGTTATGAGACTTAGTGAAAAGAACGATTTTTAAAAGCAAGGCATAAAATATATTATGTGTAGCAGTTTATTATGCTTTATATCTTGTAAGTGCAACTTCAAGCAAGTATACACAAAGGGATACAATTTAAAATGACAGGCTTTTCTATCATTATTAGGGATATGGTTTGTTAAACCCCATATATATCAATCAATCAGGTTTATGGTTCCTGTCATAGACATGATTTGATAATAGTACTAGTGGAAAATGTTCAGTTCTGTTTGCATCGTTTTTCTTTAATTGCCTGATGTTATTTGCATATCAAAGGTAAATTGTGGATTTGCTGTTAAGTGACAGTAATGGTTGTTGAAAAATAAAACAGAAGCCATACTTTTCATGGCTATTGCCACAATTTAACTATGTATTTGTGATCATAAGCATATATTTATGGTATTCTAAAGCTGCAATTATCAGCTCAAAAGTGTGCCATTGCCCCTTTTTACTGACCATTGCTTTCTCACTTCAGTTACTGCAACATTTGGTTTCACAAGAACATACACTATACGTTACCTTTACGAGAGGTCAAGAAGCCTTGCTTAGTAATGTACATACAACAGCATCAAATAAACATAGACAGAAAGGCACATGTACTGTGCACAGCAGAAGTATTCATGTATGTTGTTGCCTTTGGTCATTTTGCACCACTGCTTTTATATTAAAGTACAGTCGAACACCTTTATAACAAGGTTCTTGGGACTTTCGTGATACTTTTTATACAGTGAAATTGATTGTAAAGGTGGCACACCGCAATGTTCGAATGTAAGCAATTCTTTGTTATACAGGCGATTTCATTGTAGAGATGCTTGACTACACAACTGGCATAGGCCGCAATACAACTGTTTGTTCAATGCGTGTTGCCTTTAACTGTTGTCTGCAAGTACTGTCTTTTCATGGCATCTTTCCAGACCCTTATGCATGGGATGTCTATAGTGGCCAGCTTCTTTGTCTACTTCGGATTCGCCCTTCTGTACAACAGCGTGTGTTACGATTCCCCGACGCTCCAGAACCCGTACTGGGTCATGCAGCATGCCATGGCCACTGCCAACTTCTGGCTGTGCCTCTTGCTCATTCCTGTGATTAGCTGCCTGCCCAGGTGAGAGTTGCTTGTTTCTACGCCTGCACCTAGATAATCGCCTGCTGGACTGATAGATGTGGCACTGTTCAAATTGTACTTGCATTGTTGCTAGCGTCACTCGCAGGCAGTCAAGTGATTAATTTTAATCAAGAAAAGTCGTAATATAGTCCATGAGGAGCCACAAAAGCAGATGGATTCAGCGACTCGTTTTGCTTTGGAGGTGCCTTATAGTCAACAATGTATCTCATGTACACAGTGGAAGCTCGGTTGAATGTTGCTCCCAGTCTTGTGACGACCCGCATTTTATGGCATATTAATTTGGTCCTGGCAAAAACCACCAGAGAAATAACCTATGAAAAACCTTGATTACACAATGCAATTTTACACTGACCCTGCATCACGCTCTCCGATACTATCCTAGAACAAAATAACCATTTTTACTTTAATTCAGTGCCTCCCAAATATTCGTGGGTGCGAAAGGAGAAGTTATGTGTCCATAGGTTGACGATCAGAAAAAAAGACATTGAGACAGCTACAGTATGCCTTCTTGGAATGGAGCAGTTAATTCTCCTGGCAGTTAATTTTGTTCCACCATGATCCAGTTTTCATGTCTATAAGATCACTTCTTGATATGCCTTGATCGCAGGTGTATTTGATGGCCATGACCTACACAAGCTCAATCCACACAAGAGCAGCTTTAGCTAATTGACAAGCTCGTTTCCAAGATTTAGATATCTTCGCGTTTTCATCCGATGGAAACATTACCTGGTTGACATGTAGCTGAAGAGCTCTCCTTGCTTGCAGCACCTGCAGTCACAGGCCTCAAGCATGCAAAAAGGTCGTGGCACAGCAATCTACAACATGCAAAATAACTTTCCGTTGATGTGAGCATTCATATTTGTGAAACATCACCTATTGCACTTCATGTGAGAGCAAACGCGACACACATAGCTTGTTAAGTGCCAAATCATCTATGCAAACTCGCAATAAAATGTCCTTTGCCGTTTTTGTGATGGCGATGGCACTGTAACTGAATTTTTTTATGGGAAGCTGTTGCCAATGCAGTGTCAGCTACATCCTTTCATGCAGGCTTTTTTCAATCTTGTTTTATGGGAAAGAAGATGCTCATTAGATTAATTTTTCAAATGTCAACAATGAAGATTCGCTCATGCCTCTTACAGTTAAATGCACCTCTTTCATGTGTGTTACAGTTTTTAGATGGAACGTGCCCAACATGCATAGGTTGACGAGTTGGTCTTCACACTGTAAACATGCATTCCGAGGGACACTAAAGGCAAATGTTGTCGATATGAATTGTTGGAAGAGTGTTTTAGAAACTTTGTTGTGCTTTTCTCATGCCAAGAAAATGCTTAATTTGAAACGAAAACCTGTTTTAGTAATCTGTGTACCATTAGCACAATTTAAACTACCCGCTGCCTAGAATGGCCTCTTGATGTAGCCATACGTGCCTTTTACCCACTTTACTGCACAATAGCCAGCCCTGCGACATAACGAAGCTAGGGAATTTAGCCGAGCGCAGCCTGGTGATAACAAAACAAGGATATTGTCAAGAAGTTCTTTTTATACTAATCAGGCTGGAATGCACTAATTGCATTTTATTTCATCTTGTAGTGCCCTGATATGTCCTACTATGGGTAGTTTGAGCATTACTTCTGATTGTTACTTGTGATTAACTTTACCGAGGCCCTCCTACATCATCTTATATTCCAGAATGTCCCAATGGTTGGTGCAAATTTTGTCCTACATTTACTATATGTTCTTATTTACTATAGCACCGCTGGAAACCACGTACAGTTAAACCCCTTGATGAGAGGCATGCCCCTGACAGCAATTCTTGTCGTTTATATGAGATGTCTCTTATTAGCAGGGTACCTAGTATGCATTTTCTTATCAACCCATATTTTAGTGTAGGTACACTGGTGTCTCTTGTACCCATTTGTCTCTTATATCAGTGTCTCTTATGTAGAGGTTTAACTGTAGTGACGTGATGAGTTAGCAAGTTAACACTCTACCTGGGGGCGCTGAAGTAGGGGGAAGGAAAGAAAGAAAGAAAATAACTTTCTTTCAGTCCTATGAAACGCAACTGGGTCCTGCACCCTGCTCTAGCGAACGTTTATGAGTTAAGGCCGTACCCAAGTGGGAAGTTTCTTTAGTCGAGACCGGCGACGGCCTTGGTCTGACTTTTTTTTATAGGATAAGCCCCCACTTCTTACTTCAGGAATGTTCTCTACACCTTTAACGAGGTCATTAGCCACTACCAGATGAGCCACAGGACTTTCCCCTTGCCACATCGAAATCTCGCGAGGCTTCAGACTCTCAGGCTCATTCAAATAAACTCGTATCCCACACTCCCATTCTTCAGTAAGTGCATAGAAGTCATCCCTTTGTGTCCCGACTGTGGTGCAGCAAGCACTTTTAAGCACATGCTCAGGGAGTGCCCTTTTTTACAGCACCCCACAGACCACATATTGATGGAGGAAGCATTTTATCCATTGCTCAAGAGCCATAACTGGTTTGATCAAATCCGGGCTGTCCAGAATGCCCATGATTCAGCGATTAGGTTTGACCTTTGTCCCGAAGTGGGAATGGCCAGCAGTCTTCCCCTATAAAAACAGGGAAAAAATCTTTCAGAACCGAATAAAATTTACTTTCTGCTTACCTACTAAAGCACTGCTGCATATTGTCACAACGTCAAAGCAGAGGTCTTGCAGCAGAGATTGAGACACCAGAAGCAGGTCGGTCTTTTTCATAGAACGCGCAAGCGAGTTCTTCTTTTTCGTTCATTTCATAGTCCTTCATGGCACATGCACAACTGCCACCGTGAGAGACAGTCGGCGTCGGTGTGCCCCTTTCCAGATTTATAGATGATGGTCATGTCGAACTCTTGAAGCCTTAGGCTCCAGCGCGCCAAACGGCCAGATGGATGTTTAAGGCTGGTGAGCCAGCACAAAGAGTGATGGTCGCTAACAACCTTGAAGGAGCGGCCGTACAAATATGAATGAAATTTGATGACCACCCACACCACGGCAAGGCACTCCTTCTTGGTAGTCGAGTAGTTCTCCTCTATGTGAGAGAGAGTTCTGCTGGCATAGGCTATTACTCTTTCACAGCCGTCTTGCCACTGCACCAGAACGGCACCCAGACCTACATTGCTGGCGTCAGTGTGAAGTGCTGTAGGGGCTTCTTGGTCGAAGTGCGCAAGGACAGGAGGTGTTTGCAGGCGTTGTCATAGCTCATTGATTTCCGTTTGCTCCTGTTCACCCTCAACAGAAGGGGACGTCTTCACCTGTGAGTTGTGTCAATGGTGCCACAATAGACGAAAAGTCCTCGATAGATCGCCGGTAATATGCACACAACCCTAAGAAGCATCTCAAGGCCTTTTTGTCACATGGTGCAGGAAATTGCGCTACGGCGTCTATTTTGGCCGGGCCAGGTCGAACACCCTCGTGACTGACGACGTGGCCTAGGAAGCTGAGTTCGTTGAAACCAAAATGACATTTTTCCAGCTTTAAAGTAATGCCGGCCGAACGTATGGCTTGGAGGGTGGTGAATAAACGGCTGAGATATTCCTCGAATGTTGCTGAGAATACTATAACATCGTCCAGATAGACCAAGCATGTTTGCCACTTCAGGCCTGATAGTACGGTGTGCATGAGACGCTGAAAAGTGGCTGGCGCTGAGCACAACCCAAAAGGAAGCACCTTAAATTCGCAAAGGCCATCGAGCATCACAAAGGCTGTTTTTTTATGATCTCTCTCGTCGACTTCTATCTGCCAGTAGCCGCTTCGGAGGTCCATTGAAGAGAAATAGCGCGCATGGCGCAGCCGATCGAGTGAATCGTCTATGCGAGGCAGTAGATAGACGTCTTTCTTCGTGACTTGGTTCAATTTGGATAATAAATACAGAAGCACAAGCTGCCATCTTTTTTCTTGACCAAAACCACGGGGACGCCCAAGGACTTTTCAAAGGTTGTATGATGTCATCCACGAGCATCTTGTGCACTTGCCTCTGAATTTCCTCGCGCTCTTTCGGAGCCACACGGTAGGGGTTCTGCCGAATCGGTCGCTTGTTGTCTTCAGTAATGATGCTGTGCTTAGGCGATGGTGTTTGCTGGACTTTTGGCGTACGTGAAAAGCAGTCTTCGAATTGGTGTATAAGTTCAAGCAAGCGCTTCCTATCGGAAGGCGGTAGCGTTGAGCAGATGTCCACCGACAAAGTTGTCGAGGCAGGAACAGTCGTGTCGTCTGGTTGCAAAGTAATACAATCCCCAGCTTGGTCTACATCGTTGTAGTAGGCTATTGTGGTACCCTTCTGGATTTGACGACGCTCGTTGCTGAAGTTTGTGAGGAGCACTTCTGCCTGTCCACTAGTAAGCGGCAGGACTCCTCGCAATGGAAATGCCTTGTGTGAGCAAAAGAGCGACTATGTGCTCCGCTATCACATCTTTATAGCAAGGCCACTCATTGGACACCGACACGATCTTAAAGAAAAGCGCCATGATCTTAAAGAAAATCCATGCCCAAAATTAGCTCTTTACAGCAGTCTGGCAACAGGACAAAAGTGGCCACGAAGCTAGAATCCCCGATGCGAAGTCGAGTGGTGCATTTACTCGTGGGAGTCATCAGCTGACCACCAGCATTCTTTATGTGCGGCCCTGTCCATGGTGTCTTCACGTTTCTAAGGCGGACGGCAAGCTCTTGTCGCATGATTGAGAAGTCGGCGCCAGTGTCAACCAGTGCTGTAACGTGATGTCTGTCAATGAGAACACCAAGATCAGCACGTACAACTTCATCGGCATTAATATTCGTTGTCGTTGTCGTCATATCTTCTTGCCATGATAGGGGGAACTTTTCGATGTCTCAACGATTAGCAACCTTGCCCCTGGAGGTCGCATCGGTTAGTTTCCCCGGCGCGGGCTATGCGAACAGCCTCTGGTGACGTCCGCGTAGCTCTGAGGGAAGTCACGGTGACGCCCAGGTTATGGAGATCACCAGCGACGCGGTGGAACTGCTTTGCTAGTCGAGAGTTGATCGGCATCATGGGCGTGACCGTCTTCAGAGCGGAAAGAAGTGGGACGAGAAAAGTTCCTGATCCCGGAATCACCATGACGGCAATAGCGCGCAGTGACCTGGTTCTCCGCAGCGGAAGCAAATAGGTCGACGGTCGGCCATGCGCCATAAGTCAGTTCGGCGAACTGGTGGTTGTCTTATAGAATCCCTTTGCCCCCAAGGTACGGCAGCAGGTCGTGGCGGGAAGGGCGTCGAGACAAATGACGGTGGAGGACGACGGACCACATCAGCGTAGCTCGCTGAATGTGGCTCAGGACTTGGCGCGGGTGGTGTAACGGCTTGCCTCAACTCCTGGCGGATGATTTCGGCTACAGATGCTACAGGCGGTTGGGGAGGAGAAACGCAGAGGGCCCGAAGTTCCTTGCGCAGTATTTCTCTAATCATTTGTCGCAGGGAACTTTCGCAGACGGCAGTGTTCTGAGCTGCAGCACTTACTGCCGTGTGGTTCGGCAGGCGTGGTCTGCTATGGAAGGATAACCGCGGATGTCGTAGGAGCTGCCATTCTGATAAGAGGCGGAACAGGTGCGGACTCTGGACTTGGGAATAGTAGGCGCCGACTGAATCGGTGCACCGGAGTTGTGACGAGGGGCTGAGTCTCTGAACTAGGTGAACGGGTCCTAGCAAGACTGTCCTGCGTCAGGTTGTAGGCTCCAGCACCTCCACCAGTGTCATGACGTCAAAACAAAGGTCTTGCAGCAGAGATTGAGACACCAGAAGCAGGTCGGTCTTTTTAATAGAATGCGCAAACGAGTTATTCTTTTTTGTTCATTTCATAGTCCTTCATGGCACGTGCACAACTGCCATCGTCTTTCTTAAGCAAGCACGTGACAATATAATATTGACATTTCAGACATTCTCAAGCAGTGACCTTTCACTGTGACATAACTTATTTGCCTTCAGTGTCCCTTTTAATTAAAAAATGATAAATCGAGTCTGAACTACATTACGTACACATTCATGCAGGTTTGTGGTAAGAGCATTGCAGACAAGCCTGACTCCAGGAGATGTCATGCTTACACTAATTGAAGAGAGGACACGCAAAAGGTGCCGCGATTCAACCCGTGGGTCAGTGTCGTGGTCGAGGAATTCTCGGGGTGTAGCAGTGGTGTTTCAGTCGGCGTGCCGACTTCCCTTGGACGACTTGCCGTCTGTGGCATCATCCGCGCCAACTACGTCGACACTGGCATCATCACACTGCCTCCAGGCGCGGCCCTCATCTTCCGTCGAAGACATCAGGACCGCGTTGCCCACATAGCATGCGGAAGACGTGGAACGTTGTTAGTTGTGTTGTACTGCGTTTCAGATGGACAGGTGTTTTTTTTTTTTTTTTCATTGTTTGTGGGCCGAGTGTGCCTTCTGTTTTATTTATTGTGAATAGGTATTGTACACAATAGCACTGATGCTAAGATGTTGCACGAAAATTGGGAACCGAGTCTTTTGTGCTTGGAAATATCTTGCGCATATAGGTGTGCCTTCCTGCTGTATCTCGTGAACGCCAGCACTGCTTAGGTGCAAACTTGCATTTTCTGAGTCGTTTCCATAAGGAGTTGTTATTGTTATGTTACGCAACATAGCTTGCTTACATTCAGTGTTTGATCACATGCCATCTCAAATAAGAATGCATTTTGTGCTTTCGCAAATGTTTGCAACTGTACCCGAATTAGGTCTTGAGCTTCATGCAACAGCCAACTGTAGCCGAAAATTGCATAACGCAGGTTGACAGTGATGTATTTTTATCTAGCCCTTGCGATGAGTGTTCTGCAGTTTGTAAAAGATTTGAATGATATGCACCTAAAAAAGAGCAATTGGAAATTGTAAACCACGGACATTTGTACGATGTTCTTACATCAATCATCTCAAACTGATTTTTCAGGCAACATTCATAAGGGATGTTATGTTTAAGTTATTCACATCATGTGCTTAGCATATGATGCCAAATGTTTCGGCACAATCACCATTTGACGGAGTTTTATATGCAAGTTAATCACAGCAACGAAATAATGAAGACACCGAAATTATTTGTGGTGCAGAAAAAAAAAATTTCATATCGAACTTTGCATGTGCTTTATCACTGGCATTTGCCGCTATTAAATAATTTGGCAAGGTTAGGTGGTTTTGTGTTAATTTTGTAAACGTTTTAAGATGCGCAAAATGAAGGCTGCAACTTAAGAGGCAGCAGTAACTGTGTGAGAGATCACTGCCATCAATGTGTGGTTTGCAGAAGTGCTGCATAACTTTCACATGCAGTCACGCTAGTCATGTTTCTCTCGTTGAGCTATTAAAGTGGTACAAGGGGCAGTTGGAGACTGCTGAAGTGCCATGACTTCTATTTTTTATTGTTCTGCCAGCCGGTTTTTGTCACCCCGATGATTATTTCTAATACACTGCTGCATTGTTTGCGGCACTTACAGCTTGATGACTTGTGTGCTGTGCTGTGTGTGTTTGTGCATGTCTGTGTGTTTGCTTCATTCACATGCGTTCAGAACTTACATTCATACTGGGGCCAAGAGTCACTCTTCAGAATTGAAAACAGCAATGCCATGTCGCATCATCGTCATGTCTACGTCGCAATTTTTCTTTTAATCTGTGTTGAAAAACCGTGATGTTGTTGTCTTCCAAACTGAGGCATTGTGGATGTACTTACGTCAGTGAACAAAACAGTTTTCATTTTTTCCGAGGTACACATCTTATGTAACATTCCAGTTTTTAAAAGTTTTTTTTCGGTGGGGGGGGGGGGGCATTAGCGCCGCTCAACTTCGCTTGTCTTTTCCCCTCATTACAACTTGAGAACTTGCCGTCACGTGCCTACGTCTAAGGTAAGGAATGAATGTGAGTTGTGCAGCAAGACCTCTACCATGATCTTTTGGTGCCACGAGTGTTCTTAAACATAACAGGGTGTGATGCTCGGCATGATACTTTTCTAGTGCCTGAAGCCACTACAGCATTTAGACTACAATTTCAGCCACTCCGGCAAGAAGCGAATTCTAAAGTCTTTGATCAAAATGCAGAAGTGGAGAGTAGTATAGCGATTTCTGTGCATCTTTTTTTGCTCTCTTGCAAAAAAAAAAAGAAATCTTTGTTGCCTGTGGTATCATTCAGAATGAATGCTTCATCAGTGTGTTGTCCCCTCACTTTTTTTCGTGTATCTGACAATTTTTTACCTTTTTGTACTTAGAGAATTCTGTTTATATCGTCACTTCATTGTTCACTCACCGTGCCATTGTTTGCCACCAGAACTTCGACATGTTTTCAGTTTCATGCACTGCTTTAAGTAGTTTATACACTAAATAATGAAAAATGGTTGTCACGGCTGTTTTGCTTCGGCAAAACACACCACATCATTATCTGTTTCCTTATATAACACTCAATAGTAATGGCACAGAAATATTTATATAAAGTTGAATCGCTCGTTGGCAGCACAATGTGAACTGACTGCCCTTTTCCGAGTACAATGTACATTTTGTACATAGAACAAATGCTTGTCAGCCATGTAAATACCTGTTTTCTCATCAACCTCTTCAGGAAGAGGCGTTTTTGTAAATGTGCAGCAGGGTCTGGTGCTTCCACTTGTCTTCTTTCTTATCCTGGCACATGGACAACAGCCATCAAATTGTGATAATGAACACATCTTAAGCACTGCGTGTATGAGTACCCGACATGCTACGCGCACTTTTTTTTTTCAAACTATAAGAATGGTTATAAAACAGCGCCTGTCGGAACACTTACTTTTGTTGAAATTTAGTAATTTCTCATTGCAAGAATAAACGGTTGCAGCGTTTTGTGTCACTATGTTGCCGAGAGTCCTGATTTGCATTATAGAGGAAGCTACATGCATGCACTCATTCATTTTTCCGTTAAAGTTTGAAACACAAGCACAAAAAAAAAAAATAAAAGTGGTGAATCAATTGTTGCACAACAAAATAGCTGACAAAGGCATACATTTTGTTAAAGGCGAACACTTGACAGACGGAACTGGAAGCAATGTATTAACCAAGCATGTGGAAATTGCTCGGCATCTTATTGCGCATTCATAGCTTGCACATGACGTCGTGGACGCAGAACACAGCTCCAACGCGGCAGTTTAAATGGTGTCAAGGCATCATAACCGTGTGGCAGTTAACCTGTTTCAGTGTGATAGTGATTTTGCTAGAACGTTATTGGGCCTCTGTACATGAAGAGAGAGAGAACCAGCATGTGATGTAGTGATAACGCTAACATGACACCACAAAGTTCCCGTCCCATCATGCTGGTGCTCCAGCTTTATCGGTGATGTCAGTGCAAGGCAGTTATAAAAAAATCTATGCATCTTCATGAAGTGAGTCATGAGCGAAGCACTGGGGACTTAATCAACTGCCTATTAGTGCATGTAAATGAGTGACAATGCATGTGTATCATAAATACAATGTTTTATTGTTCACAACTCGTATGTTGTGTTGAGTTCTGCATTTTGTTTTGCCTTCATTATCACTGCTCTGTGGTCTATGAAATGTAGAGCCAATGGTTCTTCAATGGAATCTAGTCTGAAAATGGTAAACACGAGCTCTATGCACGTTATATCTATATCAAGGCATTTGTGGTCTTTTAAGTACTCAGGCGAGTCTTAGGTGCTTCAACCCTGCGTGAATGTTTCGTTTCTTGACTAGGCTGGACTTGTACAAGGGCTTGCTTATCAGCTTTCAATTTATGAGCACGTCGGTGGCTGCGTCGTTGGGTTTGTTTCTGGGAAAGCATTGCACCGTTTTCCGAGTGTCTATCGGGAAGTTGACCACTTGACCTTTGCTTCATTACTTCCCGTTGCCATGTGTTAAACACGTGTTGGTCATGAATGGGAGCCGTGAAGCGATTGCTTGCTGCTTCCCGGTCTCTCGCCTACGAGGTAGCTTGCGGTCACATATGCATTGAACCACTACACAGCATGCTCTCTCTTACGGATTATCAGCTTGTTGCCGCTGCTTCCCAAATTGTCGCCTCCAGGCTAGCTTGTTTTCTGCATCTGCGTTGCCTTTTGATGGGGTCAGCATATGTTCATGTTTGTCTTCATTCATGGCAGAAAGAGAATGTGTGGTCTAGAACGCACTTATTCTTTAACACCATCAGCCACAGTGCGAAGAAAGTGCACACAAAGCCTTACGGATGTGCAGCGGGTACCTCGCTTATCAGCAGAATGACAAATGGCATAGTGGGTACTTCCCTACTTCATGAAAGTAGGCTGCGACAGCCAGACAGCCACACAAGGAACTTTTTTTTTTTTTAATGGGCCAAATCCAGAACCGGAACTAGCTCAAATAAGACTGTATTGGCACATAAACACTCCCAAATTTCCTCTAAAACAGTAATAATAAACTATTATAATAAACTATTATTGGGCACCCATCATACGCCAATCATATTACAGTGGGTGTTTAATAGCTACCTTGCATGTTCTGTGCTGAACAACGCACAGTGGGCCAGCCTAGACCCGCCAAGAACTGCCAGCGCAGATGGAGCGGTGGATCCGCTCGGTGGACTGCCAATCTCGGAAATGGGCGATCCAGCGGCTCGAGGGGGCCCTGGCCAGGCAGAGGAGAACGGGAACTCGTGTGACCCAAGTATCACTCATGGGAACTCGTGGGAACCCAAGTATCCTCTGTCGGGTCAGGTTCAACCCTCGAGTTCTTGGCTCAGTGTTTCTAGGACTGCATAGACTAGAACATTAGAAGGCTAGAACGCGCCCTGCGAGGCAGGCACCTACCCCACGCAGGATCCTGTGAATAAAGCATTTTCTTTCTCTAGATCCTAGGATGCTTTACTTCTTTAAGCACAACCAAGCTTCTTTCGCCTTTGTTAACAAGGAACCCAACGTGATCATCATCAGCCTGACTATGCCCACTGCAGGGCAAAAGCCTCTCCCATGTTCAGCCAATAAACCAGGTCCTGTGCTTGCTGCTGCCATATTATACCCACAAACTAATTTTATCTGCCCACCATTAATGTATCCATAAATGTCATATTTTGTTTAGTGGTGGGTGTTTGCTTTCCTCCTTAACCTGAAGAATTGTTAAGGTATTCCATAATATAGTAGATTGCAAGCTGTTGTATAGGTGATGTCTAAACATAAAGCCATGATGTTTCAGGCTCCTGCATTTGAGGAGGATTGTTGCTTGCTACAAGGAAGTCTACTATTGACCTTACATGTAAAGTGTAGCACCACGCCAACAAAAAAAGTTGCTGCAAATCAACAAAGTGAATGCTGATGATAGAGGGAAACTATGTTCTTAGGTCCTCAATATCTACGTTGAAGTCGCCAACTACTATAAAGGACAAACAAACGGACAGATGCATGGACGGTCGGACGAACAGAGTATGTTTAAACAATATGCATGCTACGAACGTTTTCATTGCGGTATATGTAACACCTGTGTTTCTGTCGGATGGGTACCTGCGATGGCAACAATGAACATTGTGAGAGGCTCCAAAATAGATTCACTTTTAAGAAGGCTCTTCAAAGGGCAGAGATGCTATTGTAAGCCATTCCTCGTCGACAGTGCAAGCATTGTCTTTAGCACAACAGCCATAGAGATAGAACAGCCCTGTGTGATTGAGATTGACTGAAGCCACTCTGATTGGACACTGCTAGTACATGTTGAATTATGAATAGAAAGTCCTTTTTGGAAGCAGTTCCAGAGGGTCTAGTTTACGTTAAAGATTGGTTCTGGCTCAACTGCCGCGCGATGGATTGTTCTGTGCTATGCGCGCAATGCTGTCCAGGCAGTTCCAAAAGCTCATCATAATTCGTCGCAAATGGCGACACCATGCAAGTGTGAAGTTAACATGGTATGTCCTCTCGGGTCCAGTGGATTTCTTGCACAATAAACAGTTATTGCATGACATGTTGCATTCTAGCCAAACAGGTACTGGACCTTGGCAAGCTCCCCGATTATTCAGTGAGGCATGCAGGAAAAGCGAGATTTTCGGCGTGCTAACCGGGGTGAGCACTGATCCTTGATCCGCAAGGGGGCTACACTATAACGCAGCGCCCGTTCCTACGCGCGTCCAGCTGTCCGTGCTTCGGCGTGCAGAACTCGGACACAGCGCGTGCGGACCCCCAAAACGACGACCTTGACCTGTGCACTAACGCTAGCGATTCTTGCGGATAACGTCATCCGGGCGTGTTTTTCCTTCTTTAGCGCTAGTATTGAGCCGATTACTTCTTGACTAAAGTATATCTACTTTTTCTCATGACGTCATATTATAAATGCGCACTGATTACACATGCGCATGTACCAAAAGTTAATTCGTGCTTTATTAATACGAGGGTTCAAATAGACACCTGTACTAACAACTGCGAAATTGTCTTGCACAGAACTATGAGAACTCGCACACAAAAGCGGACGGCGGTTGCAATAACAAATTATGCTTGCACAGGTGTACTACGCTACGAGTCGGTATTCGCTGAGAGAATATCCCGGTGAAAGTCCCCTCGCGTCCCTCCGGTTTTCGAAGTCAATTGAACGTCGGTGATTTTCAGATCTCTGCTCGCTGCTTTGCACATATCGTAGACGGTTAGTGCCGCGACCGTAACGGCGCTCAGGGCTTCCATCTCGACGCCAGTCTTTCCCGTGCATTTCGCATAACTTTCAATCAGCACCTCGTAGGTGCTCTCCACGAGTGTCAAGTTCACGTCCACTTTGGTCAGGAACAACGGGTGGCACAACGGAATCAGCTGGGAAGTCTGCTTGGCGGCACTGATTCCCGCTATCTGGGCAACGGTCAGCACGTCGCCTTTCTTCAAGTTGTTGGATTTCACGAGCTCATACACGTGCTTTCCTAACAGGACGCGCCCAGACGCAGTCGCTGTGCGCACCGACTCCGGTTTTTCCACAACATCGACCATCCGTGCGCCGCCCTCTTCGTCAACGTGCGTCAGTTTTCTGGTCCCGTGTGTTGAGAGCAGACGACGACCAACGCACGCGCTAGATAGACGAAGTAGAACCACTTGCCTCCACGATGCCGCTGGATAACTCGCACTGCCAAAATGTCTTGCTAACGCGGACGGCATCATGACTGCGTTTGGAAGGAAGCTCCTCGTACTTGACACTTTAGACGACGCATAAAAACAACTGCGGCAAAGCTGTCTAAGTGCAGCCAACTAAGCATTTGCATAAAAACTACTCGAAACACAGCTGGAGCCAGGCGCAGAGGCAATACTACCGCGATAGAATCGTAGCGCTGTCGTCGGCAACGATTTTTTATGGTCGCCGCTAGGCGCCGTGCCACAGCCTAACCACAGAACACAACCATAGAACACCTACACAACTAGGTGTTCTGTGACACAACTGCACGCCACAGCGGCCGTGGCTGGGTACAAACGCACCAGATCTGTAAGCCTGGGGTGAGGTCTGGTGAGATCAGCTTGCAAAAACAAATACAAATAGACGGGTGTATGGACGGGCGAAAATACTTTTGACGCGCAAGCATGAACTTCGCGTGTTGTTGTCTTTCAGCAGCAACACTTTCATAAAAGGGCGAGAGTGTGAGCCATGTGGGCCTTTCCCGTCATAGTTTTATTAGCCCTAGAGTTAATATACTGATTGATTGATTGATTGATTGATTGATTGATATAGGGTTTAACGTCCCAAAACCACTGTATGACTGAGAGCCGCCGTGGTGGAAATCTCTGGAAATTTCGACCACCTCAGGTTCTCAAACGTGCACCCAACCGGGATTCGATCCCGTGACCTGCGGGTTAGCAGCCGAGTACCCATAGAGTTTCGTACAATAATACCCGAGTACCGTAGCCGCTAGATCGAGTTAATATACTGTTATTAGCATTAACTGCGTTTCCTGTGACCGTGCCCAGCTATGCCTGTGACACATGCGGGCAACAGACGTGTGTTCGCGCGATCTTGTGATTTTTTTTCTTCGGCAAATCAACCGAATCGCTTCGCTTCATTAGTCGGTAAAGACCAACCAGGCCGAATGTTGTGAGGCTGTGTAGCAACTGAAGTGGCACTTCTGTGGCACCACCATTTCCTGAAAATACGATATGGTTTGAGCCCGTGCACATGAAACTGCGATCGATCGCACTTGTGATTTGCTTGCGCTAGTGAGTGGCTACGGTGTTACAATCATAGTGACTGCACCAAACTGGTAGGTGTTCTGTGACCGCACTGGCAGCACAAAATGGGGCCACAAAATGATTTCTTTTTTTTTTTCCTTTTTTTCTGTGCTTTCACGTCACTTGCGATAATAGCGCCAATGTTTAAACAAAATAAACACTGTTTTCTAACTTGGTTCCTTTATGTAGTGACTACTTTTCGAGCAGAAGTTCAAAATACAATAAACATAAATGATTTAAAACTCCGCACATATTGTGGTGGTGATGGTAGGTGTTCTCAGGGGAAAGTACAGTAGTGCGGGTTGTCGTGCGGCAAAGCGTGATGGCTGTAAACAAGTATGGCGTGTGGTGATACCCGTCGTCTGTGCAGCGAAACTGTGAGCGCCACTCGAAATTGGGCCCGCTTGAGCGCCGATTTACTCAACGCTGCTGTTTGCGAACACGCGTTAATGTTTCTCCTCCTTCGCTTTTAGATCTCGCTAGTGCTCGAAGACTCTTTAAATCGAATTGCTCCAAAGCGGTACGCCCATCGCCTTGGCTACTACATGTTTGTGTTTTCGTTTTTCTCGTGTTCGTGATCTGTGAAGCCGCAAAGTTCCGTACCAGAGCTTTGTTGCGGCTGTGTTAGTGCTACTGGTTGAACGCCTGCATGCATTTTGGTCGATCGATTGGGTGTAGCGCCTGCCTGTTTTGCGAAATTTGATGCCGACGTGCAACTGTGTGCGTTTTCATGTCATCCTCTCTCGAGATAACGGTGCAACTCTAGCAGTTCTCATGGGCGTCCGGATGTCGTGTTTTCCTCCGTAGCCTGCTGATTAAAAAAAACAAACAACGAATAAAGAGAAGACGGATATTATGCGTAATAACTGTATTGTTTGCATTCGCGAACTTTGTTCAGGAGTTCGCCATGTCGTTGCCGCCGTACAGTGACAGTCCCACCCCGACGCCCTTTCGGAGTCCAGTGGAAAATGATTTGCCTCCATCTTACGACGACATCACAAATCCGAATGGTATGTAGTACTTTCCCGGACCTAACCTAAGTGCGCTACCATACATGACATTTCTGTACGCAGACATACACGTGTGTTGAAGCGTGCACATCTATTCAACTGCTCGATTTTTCGTCCTCTGCTGACAACGACGAAACAAAGCCCTGGTGTATTCACGCAATTGACATAGCTTTATTGCAGAGACGTCAGACAAGCAGGAAAGGGAAGAGTGAGGAATAGACTGTTTCCCCCACCACACCGACCTAGCTGCCTTAACGGCTGGATTTCGAGACACGTTACGCTGGAACAAGCCTTGCAAACCTTAAAATGCTGATAACAACGATGACGCACTTATTTTGTGCACATCACTGTCAATGCACAGTTAGTCTGGCTTAACCATCACCCTGCGGTAGTGCCACCTCAATCGTGCTGGTCCACGGCACAGCTGAGTAACGTTACGGCCGGTGTCAGGTAGAACCATAGCATTCTTTAGGTGTTCTCACACTTCACCTGCTTTTTCTAATACACATCGTACTGACGTCACAAACTATTAAAGTCACTTTTCAAAAGTTCTGCGACTGCAGTTGTTGCATAGACGGTGGCACAACTAATTGCTGGTCAGCCCAATTGCTTTGAATATTTTGTGTGTTTGTGTCTGTAAATCACAAGCTCATGTGTATGTGCAGTTTTCACCTGTTCATAGTGCACGTTTGGCTGTGTTGTTCAAAGCCTCTCTTTCAGAAACCTTCACGTTTGCTTCTTTTTCATTCCAGCTCCCCCTCCATCCTACCAGTCGCTCTTTGGACAGGTTCGCGAGGTACACAAGACGTCCAACGGTGTGCTCGACTTCTTGCGAAGCGTCATACTCCTCTTACTAGGCACCTGTGAGTTGTCTGCCATCCTTTAGATCTGGCTATTGTCAGAGCAGTTTATTTAGTGTCTCGTGTTCATGGGGAGTGTAAAGGAACCGACAACTGATTTTTTCGACCCAGTTCTTTCCAGCGCGACTGAGAGCATGCCCTGCCTAGTGTTCATAGCTGCAGTAGTTAATCCCAAAAGCACGTAGTCATCTTATAAGCAGCAGTTTACAATCTAAAAGGCTCTGAACATGGATCTGCCCTTTCATCCAGCAACACTGAGAATTGATAGCACTGCCGGTAGCCTTTCTGGTGTCTTGTGCATGCTCTCGTTGTTCTTATTTCGCAGGAGTTCGTGGAATTCACTATGCTTAACCACATTTATTCTGCGCTTTACAACTATTTTTTAAAATAGCAAGCCATTACAATGAGACGATGCGGCTCTATACAGCTTCCCTGCATGTGAACCGTGCTGCGAGCGCATGCGCCCAAGGTTGTCGCGCCCTTGTCGGGGATGGCTTGTCCCGTCGTCGTTACTCTCTCGACACACGAGCCATGCCAAGTAACTGAGAACGCCACTGAGAATATGTACAGCCGCGCCTAGTAACAGCGCGGCAACGATATATTAGCAATAACACTGGTGCTAGTGGCACTGGTTGTTGTTGAATAAACTACAGTGTGTTGGTGCACGAAATGAAAGGATATAGATTGTATGCAGTTCCAAGAGCATGCGGAAGGCTTAAACCGCTCAAGACATGCCGACTAGCATCGAATCATTACGTCACGCGAAGGCAGCGCTACTTTAATGCATACTACTAACTAACGCAAGCTTATAAGTATTATATTTTTATAAAATATTATCAATTGCCATAAAGAATCAAGCAATGTTTGAGTGCTAACAAGTAAATTGTTGACAGTGTACATTAACGCACGATCACGTGGCAGGGGATTTTGGATAGTTCATGTTTTTGCCACCAGAAATGCCATAGGACAATTTTTTGCGATTTTCAATGAAGAAATAAAAATATAAATACACTTCTCACGAGAAAAACAGGGTTGGTTTGAGTCAGTATAAGGGACAACCATTCAATTCGTGCAGTCATCTCATTTCGTGTTCTCGGCAGTTGTCGGTCCCTTTAGGTCAATTCGATATGCAGTATACAATACAATGCATTGCCAAGCAGCGACGCTTAGTTAGAGCAGTTTGTACATGTGAAATGTTGCTAAATGCAGTGGGAAAAAGAATTTGTATGTGAAGTCAAAAAACAGGGCTCATTCTGCGTTTCTCATCTTTAGTCCACAGTTGATTTTTCTTGCAAAGTCACAACAACCTGTTGAAGTATGTAGCTGCTTCCGTAGCAGTTTGTTGATTTTCATGAGCCTTCTTTATGTTATCTGGAATAACCTGCCATTTTGGAAGTGGATTGATGCTGCTGCTAAGCTGCTGGTGCGTCAAACTTTGCTCTCACTTACCAGTTGTCAAGCTTGCACTTCATTTGTAAGAGGTGTAAGCATATTTACACAGTCGACTCGCACTGATAAGAATTTCATGAGACATCACATTTCTGCGTGAATTTTTAGGCTTCCGGTCATTCGACAATCAAGGGGAGACACTACTCGAATACACTTTTTCTAATTAACCCTAGAGCAATGAAACGTCAGCTGTTTATAGAGCGTTAATATGCTGATTTCAAATATATAATTAGTTTTCTTGCAAGCTGCATACGTTTAGCTCCTCAACATGACAAGGTGAAAACATTAAGCCTTTTTGTCTTCTCTCTTTTTAATGTATAATTAGTTATTATATTACTAATTACATAATAGAAATTTATTAATTATTAATCATTACATTATGTAATTATTTATTATAGAATGCAATTTTATAGATTTCATTATATAATTAATTATTATAACTTTATTACATAATAAAATATTGAAACTCAAACTAAATAATTGCATTTGTCATAATTTAGAAAAATTTTGGGCAAAATTTCATGCAGATCCGAGCATTAGCAGTACACGAAAAAGGAGGGGCATATTGAAAAAAAAGGGCAAAAATCTGTGTTTTCAGAACGAGTTTTAATGATAAATTTAAATTTTCTTTATGAAAGATGTCATTAAGTGACAAAATTTACTCGCAAAAAAAAAAACAATACTCTTTGTAATGGCCACTGCCACTATAGTGCGCCAGGGCCATAAGTCTGTCACTCACAGCACTTTCAAGCTAATTTGTCACAGGCACTTTGCTTAAAGACATTGCCATGAAATGCTTGCCAAATGTCTTCCACTCCATCTGGCAGAGCCTTGTGCCGACTGCAAGCTAGGCAGAAGATCGACAGAACTTCGAAATCTAAACTTAAGCCCAGTGTCGAGGGACACAACGATGACGATGCCATTGTGGCTGTAGCTGTGCCACGTACCGTCGTACATAATGGCAATGTCGCCCCTGCTAACTTCCCTCACTGTGAGCTCCCTCAACCTCGCATAATCAGTACAGATGGCATTCATTGCCACATCACGGACTTTCTGGCTGATGACTGTGAATGACCCTGATGCATTGCCTTTTGCAAGCCAACAATCACTGCAGACCAGACCAGCTGCTCGTAGCGCATTCTTACGGAGCACACCTCCACAACAGCTTTCACGTCGACGGCGTAGCTATCGTGCGAGCTATGGCTTTCTTCATCCGTAATGGAGATAAACACACAAGAAGAAGCGTTGTTCAACTGCCGACGAGACACAAACCCTGCCTGTTTGGCTCCACAGCACATACAGGCGCGCAGTGGCCAATGGCGGTCTTCGATCCATACCACGTGATTTAAAAACCAGTCACGGCACTCGAAAAACGCGGCAAGAGCATGCTTCTTTTTATTACTTTTTGTGCTGCAGCAGTGTGGGAAACCGTTGTTATTTGAAGAGTGAGGCTCGTCCCTTCGCCTCAAGCGATCGACGATGCCGAGCGGCGGCGCATTATCAGCGGCAAGGTGCTTGAAGAGTGCACACTTTCGGCCTTTTAACAGCTACCTTGTGCTCTTTGTAAACAATTTTAAAGATTTTCTAGTTGAGTCTCGACATAGATTTTTTTTTTTTCAGAACTATGGAGGTAATCAAAACAGGTGAAAACAAAAACTCGACAATTCTTTATAAAACTCGTGTTTTCTACTCGCATCTCCCCTTACAGAATTAAAGGTTATCGCACAAGTTCATGTTCATGCCTAACTTATTTGAAAAAGGTGTATAACTTGTAGAACTGAACATGCTTAACAAAGTGGCATGTTTTGTGAAGTTGCGTTCAAGGCAACTGGATCACTTATCGTACTCCCAACAACATGTGGCGGCCCCAGTGTTAAATTGGGCATGGTTCAACTGTTACAATATTCATTCAGATTTCATATTTTTTTGTCAGCTCTTCATCGTGGTTATTCAGTATCTTAAGCAAAAAAAAGTAAGCATCTTCAAGTGCATCATGTATGGTGAGAACATCATGTATGAACATCATGTATGGTGAGAACATCATGTATGAACATCATGTATGGTGTGCCCTATTCTTAAATAGGGCACACTATACATGATGTTCAGATCTGACAGAGATAATGCCACCGAAATTTGAGATCTTACAAGCTGATTGTAATCGAGTCTATGATCATTTCATTTTGTCTGCTTCATGTTTCATTCATGCACTGCTGTAGATGAGGGCAATATTGTGCACTAAAATTGTGCTGTTAATTATGAAGACAGTTAAACTCGCTGTTGTGATTCAATACCAACGATCCTTTTTTTATTTTGGTATTGATTTACACCAATGAAAGAATGTGACTACAATTGTACATTAGTTGCTGCTTCGTCCTCTGATACAATTTTCAAGTACGGCATGGTGTTGCCGTAGACTTCCTTGTATTCTGTAGGGAGCTCTCTGCACTCAGGAGGCCGCATATTACAGAAATTACGCTTGTGAACTACATGTGTATTGCTTTCTTTTATTTTCCAGTGGGATGTTCAATCTTGGTTGGTGTCACAGTCATCATTCCCGTCAGCATGATAGTGATAGGTGAGTGCATTGACTCTCTTGTGGTGAAACAACTTGGAGTGACTTTTCGAGTTACAGTCTGTTCGGTGGACACCATTAGTTTAAGCTTAGAGGGCAGTTCCAATAACCAAGGAAGTCTTTATGAACATCTATAATGGTTTGGGTGAGCTTGAAATGAACTTCCTTTGAAATGGTTTATCTAGATAGGTTTCTGAAGCATACTGAAACGGCAGTAGCACTGTCATTGAACGATTGCTGTAACATTAAGGATCGTGTGCATATGTATCCAACAGAATGTACATGCTTTTGGCAAACATTTAATTAATACATGCTGTTTCCACACTTGCTGTGCTTGCAATACTTTCAATTCAGGTGCAAATTAAGGAATGTATGTCAGAAAGATGGAAAGTTGGGCAAGTTGGTATGGTCGCATTATTAAAAATGGGTGTGAAGAGACAAAAACGAAAGGTGCTTGTTCTGTCCTTTCTCGTCTTCGTCCTTGTTCCTTCGCACCAGCCTGTTATACTTCGGTGGTACAGGCAGAGGCCCTTTATTTTACATTATTTTTGAAGCATCACCATAATGTTTGTCCCTTTGCACCCAAATTTTCAATTATGCACGTTGAGGAACTCCATTCGGTCAAAACAATCCAAACACCACAACTGTGGCGTACCTCATTGTCATTACATGGTCTTGGCACATAAAATCCAGTTTCGGGGATTTTTTGGGGGATATTCATTATTTACATGTAAAAATAGAGAAAAGAAATGTTCACTGCTTCATAAGTGATTGGTTAATTGTTTGTAGCAGAACAGTGCAAAAAAGCACAAAAGACTGAAGACGAGAAAGAGACACAAAGTAGCGCTGAAAAGCATTTCATCATTGCTTTTGTTGTTTATTGTGCTATACTGCAGCAAATCTTTACCAAGTGGCCCAGTTTACCACGCCTCTTTCGGTAATAGCTTTCTTCATTATTTTTTCCCTTACTCTTTTAGGTACCACGTACTTAAGTGACTGTCCAGCTGAAAAGTACATCCCTATTTTCCTTGTGATGGGTGGAGTGTTTGGGGTGCTGAAAACGCTACTTGACGTCTGTGGAAAGTGTCGACGTCCTGACAGTGGTGGGGAAGCTGGCCGCAACGTGGCGGAAGAGCAGCGCGCTGAAGAGCGCACTTGGAGCACGCTCGTCAATTGTTTTCTTTTTGCCTGGTATGTTGCTGGTAAGTTTTTGCAGCACAGGATGATTTGCTGCTTAGTATTATTTGTCGTAATCTCTTTTGTGTTATCTGTGCTTAATTTACTTCTTGTCAAATCGCTACTCATTGTGCTAATGGAAGAGAGATTTGTGGGGTGGATGCACCTGAGGTCTTTTAACAGAGCAGCTGTGAAAGCTTTTCGTTTCACCGGGCAGTGTGAGCAGAAACGAACTGACACGTGATAGCTCGTCTTTTTCTCCATCTTCTCTTTCTCTTTCACAACACGTTTGCTGATTTGTCCAGCCATGGAATGCAATAACTATGATGGGCGAGTATGTAACTTACGTAATTAAAAGTGAAGTAACATCCAGTCACGTTACTAAAACCATGTAACAGCTGGTCACAGGAAATGTTCTCCCCATAAACGACACAACAGCTAGTCGCATGATTAACATCGCGTAACAATAGTCGCATGACTAAGTGTTACATACCATCACATAACTAAGATCATTTAACACGATGTAACAGATAGTCATGTGAGATGTTGTCACCATAAATCACATAATTAGTCACGTGACACAAAATTGTGGTACCGAGGGACAGCTCGTGCCAAAACCACACGACGAATTCCCTCAAAAACCATGTAACAGCTGGTCAAGTGACTAAAATCGCATAATAGCTTGTCATGTGACTAAGATCACGTAACTAGTCACATATTGTGCTCCCACAAAGAATCTCGTAACAGGTACTCACCTGACTTAAATTGCAACATTATTTAACGGCGAGTCATGTGACATGTTCTTGCTAAAAACCACGTGACAAGTGTGCACTGTGGGGAACCGACTGAAACTAGAGATGGATAGCCAAGCCTAACCATACATAGTACACTTAAACCTTGCTATAACGAATTTGGATACGTATAACGAACTATGAGTAATAATGAAGTACGTGACCTACAGCTTTGCCATTGATACAGTGTTGAAAATAATGGTTTATAACAAATTTTCGCATATAGCGAAGTATTTTCGTGGCATATGCGAGTTTGTTATAATAAGGTTTGAGTGTACTACATACTAGCAAAAACTTGGCAACTCTAGCAAAAGCTTAGAAAAAAGGTCGAACACTAGCTCAACTGTTGGTTTCAGCCTTGCACTGCTTGTGCTAGCTGCACTATTTGAACAATGTAGTTGCTAGCCAGAAACCTAGATGACATTTTCATAAATTAGTATAATGACTAGGCTACATTCTTCATAATGTGGTAAATTACAGTCAAAAATACCAAGCAGAACAACATAAAAACAAGAAACAGTAAAATGTGGGTGCTGGTTGTCTCTTTTAGTGGTCGCTCAAGATGTTTTTTTTTTTTTGCATGCCATTTTCGTCTAAGGGCGACTAAAGAGATAGAGAAAAGAAAACTGTGCTTTAGGCAATTCTGACTCCTGTGGTAATGGGCTTTAAGCTACAGCCTACATGTGGAATTGCACATATAGCCTAGTGCCTCTTTCGCTGTGGCAGTTAGTTGGCGGACTTTTTATTCGTGAACTTTTCCCACTGCAGCTGGAACCTGCTCAAAGCGTAGTTGAGGAATGGCAATGGGTCACAATAATGTTGCAAAAAGAAGTGCACTGTACTGGCCACTCAGTTCCTTAGCGTGTGGCAACCCACAAAAATAGCAGGGAGCCACGATAATGTCTTAAAAATTGAGCTCATTTACCATTTTTTTTTATCATGAATTGTTGCAGCCACATTGCTTCGTCATTGTTAATGCCAGCAACGGCCACTTGCTACAACAGGACATATGAAGTCGATTGAATCATTGGAATGGAATCCCTACATATTGTGGCCCACGATATGTACTTGCTGCTCAGCAAGGGCATGCTGCCGATCACGCATTTTTACTGCGAGTGTTGCCTTGTTAGTCTGCATTTCACATTGGGAAAGCTTCTATAGTATGTGATTAACATGGGTGAGAATCTTTGCAATTATGGGCAAGCCATGTTCACCATTTCTCAAAGCGACACTAACGTGAAACTATAAAATAGTGTAAACTGATAAATTATACTCTGCAAGCTCTAGTGTAGTTAATTTCGTCCCCATGGTTTAATAGATGAGAACAATCAATGTCAGAAGTCTAAATTTTAAAATTCCCACCAAAATCCCCAGTGGTGACTTTACGGATCTCAAAGTGCTTTCTTTCGTACTTGGGACGCATTGGCTTTACGAAATTTCCTGAATTTCAGTATGTAATGTCTTTGGCTTCCTCAGAAAACTATGTATTGAATTTTTACTGATTAGGAACTACATAGGCCCAGCTGCCTCGAAAGACTGTGTACTTAATGTTTAATGATTAGGAACTAGTAGTACGTAGGTGCCGTCAGAATCTGACCATCATGGCAACTAGTGCAGAAACATGAAGGTAACATCGCCATCCTAATTTTCTTTGAGTTTTTTCTCGCTTACCTGAAGTCTTCTTGCAGCAGGCGTGGTGTTTCTAGTGTTGTGAAAAATTAATTTACTAACAGGAGAAAGACTGTTTTTGATTTTCCGCATCGCTTCAACTGAATTACCGTTCGTGCGTGCTTCCAGGCTGCGTCTGGGTGTACCGTGCCTACCCTCCAGACTACACGAACATCGAAAGCCCCGCATATTGCGACAGGACTTTGTACCTCTTTGCGTTCGGCCTCGTCACGGCGGGGCTGCTCTCGCTTGGATTGGTGGCGGCCTGCCTCTGCTGCCTAACACTCTTCTCGTTGCTCTCGAGCAAGGATTGATAGCGACAGAGCCCATCCACCGATACCGGCCTGAAAAGCCCGCAGTCACGGGTGGCACGGGCACCGCTCTCAAGCTCAAGACATCCGTGCCCAGCTGCCCCTTGCGAAGCGAGTGTGTACAGAAAGACGTTGTGACCCGGTGATACTGGATTTCTAACCGTGCAACAGCTACGCAAGGCTTCTCCGAGAGAGCTGCTTTTACGTGCAGTGAATGGTGGTCCAGGCAGTCGCGCAATTTCTCCATTTATTTCTGCGAATTTCTTGCTAATATGAGTGTTTGACTGGTGAAGGACACCAGTTTGAATAGCCTTTCCTACCAGAACATGGGCACTGGGGTCGCATTCCACGGTGATATTTTTTTTTTTGTTTAGTACCACTTTTGGGTGCCGTAATTGTGTTCTTAACAAGATGTGTTTGCAGGTACACTGCATTTGACTACTTTCAGTGGGTTTATTTATTTTGAATAGGCAAGAAAAGGTACCACACATATAGGCTGCACGCGTGTTTCAGTCTGGACTGCAGTTATCACTTACACACGCATGAGATCCATGTGCGTATTAATACCCTTACATAGAAGGTGAAACAACCACTGAAGCCGAAGATGGTGTTACCTCAGATGATTCGATGATATTTATTCTTTGAGTCACAGAGAAATGAGTTGAAAAAACTTAGTTGTCTAGGTTTTACATCCTAAAACCATGATATAACTGTCAGAGACGCCACGGTGGTAGGCTCCATAAGTATCAACCAACTGGGGAATTTAACATGCGCCTACATATAAAGAAATGAGCCTGTAGGATTTTTCTTTTATTGAAATATAGCTGCCACATTGAACATTCAATTCCACGATTACCAGGTCAGCAGCCGGGCACTATGACCACTAGACTGCTGTAGCAGGTGTGTTTAAATAGCTTGTACTATATACTAGTCTTCATGTACTTGCAATGTTGTCACCAGATGCCCCCAACAAATTGTCTGTACTCCAAAGGAATCAATGGAATGTCTCATTTGATTCCCTTAACTCCATTACTGCGTATGAACAGCAGGTTAAAAACTTGCAAGTAGTGCACAAACGGTGTATGTAAGTGGAATAGTAGAGGTCCCACAACCTTTTAAGCTGCAAGAAACACCTGTAGCCCCTCCAGACATACTTGGCCAGCTGACTTCCTAGTTTAAAACTGCGGCTCCCTTGTTTGCCAAGGTGGTGTAGCAGTTACGATGCTCAGCTGCTGACCCAAAAAATTGCGGGTTCGATTCCTGCTGTGGCAATCAAATTTTGGTTTAGGCAATATGCTATACTGTGCGGTGTTGGTGCACAATAAAGAACACTGCATGGCTGAACTTTCCGAAGCCGACCACTGCGGTGCCTTTCACAATCGTACCATGTTTTGGGATGTAAAACCCGAGATATTATTATTGCAGCAGCTCCCTTTGAAAGCCTGCGCGAGCTGAAAGGCCATGCCTCTCGTGCCAAAGCATTGTTTAAGGGGCACGAACACATTCGCAGCTGTCTTTTGTCATAGTGCCCGGCTGCTGACCTGGTAATCGTGGAATTGAATGTTCAATGTTGTCACCAGATGCCCCCAACAAATTGTCTGTACTCCAAAGGAATCAATGGAATGTCTCATTTGATTCCCTTAACTCCATTACTGCGTATGAACAGCAGGTTAAAAACTTGCAAGTAGTGCACAAACGGTGTATGTAAGTGGAATAGTAGAGGTCCCACAACCTTTTAAGCTGCAAGAAACACCTGTAGCCCCTCCAGACATACTTGGCCAGCTGACTTCCTAGTTTAAAACTGCGGCTCCCTTGTTTGCCAAGGTGGTGTAGCAGTTACGATGCTCAGCTGCTGACCCAAAAAATTGCGGGTTCGATTCCTGCTGTGGCAATCAAATTTTGGTTTAGGCAATATGCTATACTGTGCGGTGTTGGTGCACAATAAAGAACACTGCATGGCTGAACTTTCCGAAGCCGACCACTGCGGTGCCTTTCACAATCGTACCATGTTTTGGGATGTAAAACCCGAGATATTATTATTGCAGCAGCTCCCTTTGAAAGCCTGCGCGAGCTGAAAGGCCATGCCTCTCGTGCCAAAGCATTGTTTAAGGGGCACGAACACATTCGCAGCTGTCTTTTGGGTATTGCATAACCTGTACACGAGATTGTCCTTTCTTCAATACAGACTGCTGAGCTCCGCAGTTATTTGTGGAAAGCAGCCTATATATTTTGCCCTCTCTTGGATACTATGACTAAATGCTCAGAGACATTAAAATTCTGGTTTATGTCTACAGAATAAAAGCTGAATTTATCGAGCTTGAAATAATGTCTGGGCAGCACAACAGCACGAAGACAGAGGAGACCAATGAATGGATAAAGCATGTGTTGTACTCCCTAATGAACTGCTTATTGAAGCAGAAACATTATGTGTGATAGTTGTAATCAGTGTGGCAAAAAAATAAATAGTGCACACTATACAGAGAAAGGCTGACTACAAAGAAAGTGAGAACAGAGCACGTTTGAGAATATAAATGTAAACCCAAATCAAAAATGACATTGTGAACCCGAATTGATGTAGCCATCTTTCAATAATTTTGTCAAATTTTGCATGCACAACCATAAACTGTGCGCGAAATTCCTTGCAAAGAAACTTAGTTCCATTTTCTCAACTAGGCCTAAAATTAATGGCGTATTTGGTTGGCTGTACTGGTCCCCTGGCTCGATGTCGCCAGATGCCAAGGCAGCTCGCAATTAGAGCACGAGAGGCAGCGTACCGAATGCGTTGGCAATATCAGAGCAGCGCGGAAAGATGCCGGGTAAACATTCCTGTGCCGCATCGAAAAATAACACTGATCAGTTCAGTGGACATCTCTGAAATAGCTGGACGCAGCGACAGAATTTCGAGCTCAGCACATAAATATGGTGATCGTCATCATCCGAGCTACTATATTCAAAACAAATCACGTGTCTGTCTGCGAGCTGCAGTAATGGCAGCATAGACCTTTGCTCCGCCATTGCTAGCCGCCGCTTCTTTCATAACATGGTGTATTTATGGCTTCGTAGGTGTGAACTCGCCACACACATGCTGAGAAATGCCACTAACAACGCACGGGCATGAATCATTATGCACCCGGCGATGTCCCTTTCCGAAATGCACGCTCGCACTGTTGGCTTTGTTCACCTGGTTCACCTGCCGGCAGCCACCTGGTTTGCCGGCTTGTGTCATGTGATTCGTTCTTCTGGTCAGGTCACGCCACGCTCTCGCTTCGAAGTCAGAGCAGTTGGGAGCACTCCGAGTCGGAGGCTGACGCTCTGAAAGAACCAACCGAAGGTGGTCCAAGCGCTCGAGTTCTACCCATCGAATGGTCAGTCACTTTGCAAAGCACTTCAGAGCACTCGTAAATGTCCAACCGAATACGCCGTAAGTGTTCACTTTATGGTTGCCCATCGAAGATTTTTGTGCATAAATATGTATCCTGGTTAATCTATAACCATATTTTTTTTCTGAGGTTGTTATTCACTTATCTAGCAGAGCAATTTTGGGAAGGCACTTTCCAACATGATTGTTCAGAGTAGTAAACTGCACTGTCTGTCACTCGACTTTGTCTTTGTTCTTGTGCTTCCAGTTATAGTTTAAAAAGCTGACGTACAAATTTGCAAGTATAGCATCCAAACTTGGTACTAAACAAAATTTACAGCATGCCACCACTACCCGAAATGTGATCAAAAACGAACCTGGCTGTCGCGTCAGTGTCACCTACTATAGAACAGAATGTTGAGGGAGGGTCTTTTGACGGAATTGTGACATGCTGTTTATGCTGTAAGAACTGGCCTGTAATTCTTTTCTGTGCATTTGTCACCAAAGGGTGAAGTCGACCTCTATTAATAGAATTTAGGACATGCTGAATTGGTTTGTGTGGCACAAAGATTAGTTTAAAGAATACTAATCTTGCATAAAATCTAACATCCAGTATCTTTACTTAAATTTTCTTGTTGTTTCCTTTGTGAACATTTGTAAAATTAAATAGGTGCATCGTATCAGTAGCCTTGCTGAAAAGCCTAGCACACATTTCGTTTGTGCGTCAAAAAAAAAAATTGTTAAAAGCAAAATACTGCTTGCATAACTTGATTATGAATGGAAGTTGTCGACTTCATGTCTTTGCTATCGCTTACTCCTCGTTTTCCCGCCTGTGTTGTGGTATTGTAAAAATATATGCTCAGCAAGTAGCATGTCTCTTCGTCAGCGTTCACGAACATTTTTTGTGCCAACATTGCTTGGAACTTCCCACAGTTTAATGAGTGGTGGCTCTGCTGGCAGGGTTGCCAGATTTGGCTACTTTTTTAGTCCAGTAGTGGCAGAAAAGAATTCCTCAGTTGCTTGGCTATTCTCTCTTTAGCCTAGATTTTAGCAAAATTGCGAGTATGCTGTGATGCTGCAGCTGCTAGCTTTTGAAAATTTCTGTACCAAACAAGGCGGCCAAGGTGCTTTTCCAGAACAGAAAATTGAATTTGACACTTTTCACACAAGACAAAGTAACTTTGGGTATGTCCTTGGATTCGTGACAAAAACTCGGACGAAACTGTTACATGCAGCCTCATTTTGTAGACCACCTACATTGCTGGACACGACTTAAGAATGTAATTGCACCTGAGCAGGACAGTCGAAAGGACTCTGCGTCCCGGGCACCACGCAATCATTGATATTAAGAATGGACATCCGACAAACTGCTTGTATCATTGCTTAACATTATGTAAAGACGGCGACTCGAGAATAAAGTATAGTGGCTCCACTTCGTCATTGCATAAAAAAATATTGTGAAAATTACTACAGTTTATGCTGCAAACCCTGCAACTGAGATTTTAAGCGAGCACATCTATGCCTTACTTACTTTCATTGCCACGTCATGGCTGTTACTTCTAGTCCTTTTGAAAACAGTCCTGCGCTTTTGTCTGTTCTTTTAGTCGTCACGCGAAATGCATTGAGTTGTTTTTGCAACAGCATACGAAACTGTGTATTCCTCCACTAGATGGTAACTAACATAAGCAGTTTGTGCTTGAATTTTAGGGATTCTGATTGTGAAAGATTTAAGCTGCATTTACATTTTAGCCTAAAGGCTCCTGCATTTAGTCACTTGAAAATTCGCAGTTTTTTTCTTTTTTGCATAGCTATCCTTGACTACTTTAGCAGCCTTTGACAAAAGATGGCTTCTTTTCTGGCTAGCTTTTCTAAATTTTTTACAATTTTTTGTCTTTTCGACCTGGCAACCCTGTCTCTTGGACTGTATACATAGTAACTGTTCTACACATGTATGAAACCACTGTGCCTGAAACATTTTTTTTTTCACTTGCTGGCACTCGTGATTTTTTTGTGTACTTCATACAGAATCGGTGCATTTCCCCTGACGAGCAGAACTTGTAAATTAGCTTCCACTTATCCACCCCATGGCAACTTAATTTGATGCTTAACGTATGAAATGATTTACAATTTCATGTATTTTTCTAGAAAAAAATGTACAAGAATATTCTGGGATCTTATGCTCAACTTGACAACTCAAGTTTGAACAAGGTTTGAAAAGCAATTACATGATGTTTTCAGTGAAATCCATGTCAATGTCCTAGGCGTCGCATGACACAATGCCCCCCCCCCCCCCTTTTTTTTTTTTGTATATAAATTGCGAGAAATCTAACCCTACTCTTAAGGGTGCACAGTCAAAATTTGGAAAAAAAAAAAATCAATTCTTTGCCATTTCGAAAGGTTGACTTTTTGTGCATATTTTCCACATTTGTGATTTTCTTAAACAGTATTTTTGTGCGTGAACAGCAGTTTTTTTAAAGCAAGTAGTGAGTGGACACGCATACTGGGGATAGCCTCTCATATGCGCTCTGTGCTCATTGTCCATTAAAAAAAAATACTTGATGTACAAAAGCCAAAACACCTGTCTAAATTCAGCTGTGTATTTGAGATTATCAGGTAACTTCTAAGTCAGTCCGAAAGTCCGAAAATTGTCTGCACTTTTGCACTCGCACTTGGCCTTCGGAGTGCATTGGTTCGAACCTTTTCAGGTTCTAGCTTTGTTACAGCATCTGTTTGTCGTGCTTGTCGATAAGTTGAGACGCTGAGTGTAAGGAAGGTCTTCAGCAAGTGTAAATCTCTCGGGAACCAATAGAGTTTTTTAGTAAATTCGAATTGATGCGGGTGACGTACAGAGGCAGTGAACGCTGAACCAGCAAGCTCTATGTTAGTGAACTTCTCAGCATTTTTGGCTTCCTTCAATGCAAATCGAAAGCAAGGTGCAACTGGGTACACCCTAAAAGACATGAGTATTATTTGTGATGCGATTAGACTGAGTAGCACGTGCAAACTGCTTGGTGCAAGTGTTGAGGTAATGGGAATTGTGTAGCAAAATCTTTGCCTGTTTGTTTAGGTGCAGAGGCTTAAGGTTTGCGACATTCTACATTCTTTCATTTATTGATGGCAATATTGTGTGAGCCTGAATTATGAAATAGTCACGATTGAAACCTGGCCAAACTACAGTCAATTTGCTGGAAAACATTCACCACAGTCGACAATACATTGCGGATAGAGCTTCATGACAGCTCACAAAAGAAGCACGGCAAGCGATACGAGAGGCTCCAAAGTGAAAAGCTGACTTTTGCAACGATTACCAAGCTTGTAGCTACTAAATAACATTGTTGAACGGTGTTTGCAACAAAGTATGTTCACTTTTCTGCTGTTTTCCAAGTTTAAACTGGATTATCCCAAAACCAATTTTTTATTACTTAGGTACCATTATTTTCTATGTATTCAAAGATAACCAGTTGATTATTTTTTCCTGTATTCTGCATAAATGCACAGAACATCTGAAGCAGAATTGAAATTATGCACTTCACAGGTGGATCACAAGAAAAATTGAATAAATTGAAGCCAAGTGTAATGTCTCAAAAGGTGTTCTGCTAAAAGATGGACATGAATGTTGTATTTACATGGTGAACACCGCCATGCCCTCAGCATAGCATTCACTAGTTTCAGTTTTTTTTTTTTCTGATTTAGAGGCACAGAAGAACTTGTGTGAGCACAATTTGTGAATGCGACAAATGACTAACTTACCCTGGGTTGTTGTGCTCATTCAGAAAATGGTGTTTCTGTTTACATAAGCTCTTCGATTTGCCTCTGTAGCCTTGCAACTGATGATTACTGCTTTGGCTGCTGCTGGAGTTCGCTACCAAAGCTGTCGCTCGAAAGTGTTCTGAAATTGCAAATGAACTACTAGTAGACATTTCCACTGTGCCAGTACTGACATTCAGCCTGTTTTTAGTATACAATATGTACGCTGTTGTATTATATACTCGCGTTGAAGTTAGCTTGCCGGCTACGTATTCTAAGGTGAACAACCGAGAGAAAACTGTACGCATGAATTTTGTATGAAAGGGGGTGTCCAATGCTGGCATCTATGTACATTATTCAGTGTGAGAAAAATGGAACGGTTTCAAAGGGGTGGCATTCATGTGACCTTCTGTATGAACCATGGGTCAACTGTTGTGCCTATCTCTGGCCTTTTTGAATCTGCAAGCCAGGTTTTGGACATGTCTTGCGTGCAGCATTTCCCTTGGGGAATGTTGCGGATCGATAGCCCAAGGGTGATGAAAGAGATTCAAAATTTGGACAGTGCGGCTTCTTGACAGCCATGTTTGACCGCAGGCCTGAACTCGTCATAGTGATAAGCGATGGAGGAGACAAACGCAGGAGGCTTGCGTAAGCAGCTGCCATAATGTATCGCATAAATGTGCTGTGCACTAAAGATGTTGTATGCTGCGTTCTGAGCAGTGGTCAGTGACTGTGTAAGAATGCAGTGGCATTTGCCTCTGAAATGAGAACATGTATCTTTGCACCAGAGACTGCTCACCATGTCTAATCTACCTTGCACTTGCTTCATATCTGTACCCCTTCTGAAAGAATTTTTTTGTATTTGGGTTGTGGTTAAAGGGACACTAAAGGGCAAAACTATTTTTCACGCATTAGTGAAGTACAATTTTCCTGAAAACACCATTCTTACTGCGACACGGCACTTGACAAGCGAGAAAACGCGTGAAAAGAAAATGCTGGTGGAGACACCACCTTGCGAGACCTGCACCAAACGCCGTGTCGTAGAAGGTTTTGACAGCGTCTGCTGGGTCTTATGTAGTTTCCAATCGGTAAGAGTAAAGTACATTGTCATCTGTGGGTGCCATAGACCTAACATACGTAGTTTAAGACAATTTCATCAAGCCAATGTCGCAAAAATGCAAGAAATACATTTTGAAACTTGTTATGTCATGCGTGGAAATTTCCTGACAAAGGTCTAAAATGAAATTTCAATCTTTAATTTCTCTGCTAATTACAAACTCAAGACATTGAAACTCATGGCGCTAGAGTTCTCAAAGCGCAGTTTACCAATCTAGGCCAAGTCACTGTTGCTCTTTAGTGTCACTTTGTCACCCATGTCTTCAGGTGAAGGGATGAACCGAACAATTGAAAATTTTGTTGTGTGTGCTACTGCTGCTGTGTGCTCCGGCACAACAACAAAGGAACTGTGGAGAGAGAACAATTTTCAAAATGGGAAGTTGGGACAGTTTCTCCTTTAATTTCTTCTTGGAACTATACCTATCTGCACTATGCGTTGTGTTCCCCCTGAACACGCAGATCTTCATTGTGCATGTTTGTGCTGCATGATGACAGTTTGGTTGTTTCACATAAACTGCTGAAGCATCCACTCGCACTGCTGATACAATAGAAGTAATTACCAATAACCTAAACTTTGAAGTCTTTCTTTCAGGAAATCTGTTTTCTACAAATGTTTTAAAGCATACGTTCATCACATAGCAGTCTTCTTTTTCCCCCGTTTAGTATGCTGATGTCTGCTTTTTGCAGTAATTAATGCTGTGGTAAAAAGAAAGCCAACATGTGCTGTGAACTACTAAAGCGACCTTCATATGATTGAATAGTTGGTTTGTTTTCTGCATGTCTTTGGAAGTGTACTCTGAAACAATCAGTGACAATTCCTGTAGAAGAAAAGTTACAGTTCATGAGAGAGAAGGCGGTAATTGACACACACAGAGTCGCTAGTTAGGGGAGCTCATTGTTTGTGTGCTGAACAACTGAAGTTCTTGTGGCTCACATCTTTGTACTAATAATTTCCGATTGGCAGAGATCCAATGTGTATACAAACAAAGCAGCAGAACCACGATGTGAAAACCCTACGCAAGACAGATTGGTGTTGTCCTTAAGAGTTCGTGAAGAAATGCTTTAGTTGCACCTAATTCTGATACGCCTAGATATGATTCCCATACTATTACCAATTCCACATGCTTCTTCGTGCCTGCAAATGGGAAGCTGAGGTCACCGAAAGAAAAAAAAATGTCCCATTGCTAACATTGTGGAATTGAATTGGCATGGTGTTGCATATCTAATCGGCTTGCCTGATGTTATGTATCATTTCAGTTATATTATTACTGAGCATTTTTGTCCTTATGTTTTCTTCACAATGCTGTATGTCTCAAAGGCCATGCAGTTAAAACTTGGCGATCTATGCTATGTCAGTTGTGGTATTTTGTTTCTGATGGACATTAACATGGGGCCACTCGATTCTTGGCCAATCCCCCACAGTGGGTATGCGCCACTAACAATAGGAGAACAACAACAACAACAACAACATATCAGGGGCATTTCCTGTGCCTTGTGATATTTTGTTGTGTTTAATTATCTAAGTCATACTGCTTGAAAGGAATTATGCTTGTGGCTATCCTGGAACACCCATCAAAAGACAAGTATTGTGAAGATTTATTTAACGTGTAACACTATGTTATCGCGTCATTCTATGCATTGCCATAATTTCGGTCGCAGGGCTGGTTTCACAGCAACGGCCAGCAGTTCTCGCATGCTGTAAAAAATAAACGTATGTACCAACGCTACGTGTACGTTCTCTTTTTCTATTTTTCCAATCTCGGCGGTCTATGAAACGGCCGCTCGTGGCAGCACGGTCGTTTTCGGTTGCGTGGAAGGCGCCGGCGATGCGTTGTATCTAACGTGTCGGCTCGGTCGTCAAAATTTACGAAAAAGTCTGGGAGGCACCTCCGGTCGGCCCGTTCCGTCAATCACGGCGTATCGTTTTTAAATTGCCGTCCTCCCAAATATGTCTAAGGTCTCTCTGAAAAGCAGGCTAGACGGCAATAGCCTCGACTTGAGCCTGAACGAGCTTGCCGAACCACCGGTGAAAGATCTCGTAAGTCTTTAACCTTACTCGGAGATTTTGAAAATTTTCAATCGCAGAGAAGACATCTCCGCTTGCATCTGCGCTGTTTGGTGTAACTGATCGTCTGTCTGTTTTGTGTTAACCGCAAAGCGCTCGCTCTACCGTCCGAGTACCGTGTCGATTTAAGTTATAATCGTATTGTTTTCATCCTCAGGCGGAACTACCGAAAGCCGTGAAGCTTGACTTATCGTGCAACAAGATCGCCGTGCTTCCCGTAAGTAGGAATTTATTTGGTAACGTTACCCTTGCCGGCAGATGACACGGTTCAATGACATTTGCCCCCCCCCCCCTCCCCCTACCTCCCGGCGAGCTACGTTAGAGTGCGTAGCTTTTAGCGCGCCGTTCACTTGTTTCTTCTTTTAACGCAGGATGCGTTCTGCGGTTTGACACATCTGAAGGAACTGGACCTGAGCAAAAACCAGCTGCGAGAACTGCCGACCAACTTCGGCCGCCTCAGCGCCCTGCAGAAGCTGGACCTTTACGGCAACAACTTGACCACGCTGCCGCTTAGCATGTGCCGCATGAAGGCTCTGCGCTGGCTCGACTTGAAGGGAAACCCGCTCGAACCTCGCCTCAAGGCGGTCGCCGGAGACTGTCTCGACGAAAAGCAGTGCCAGCAGTGCGCCAAAAAGGTAAAACCACTGCCATCGATTGCGCGGCGCACATGGCATTGCACCGCCACGCCCACATTGTTTTGATGCGTCACGCCCACCTGGTGTTCGCACATGGCCGCCGCATCATCGCCTTTAGTGCGCGCACATGTGCACCAGTGTTGCTAACACTGTAAAAGTTGCCCTAACGACTTTGTTATTACGCTTAATTCTACACTATGCCGAAAACCCGCCGCGGTGGTCTAGTGGCTAAGGCATTCGGCTGCTGACCCACAGGTCGCAGGATCAAATCCCGGCTGCGGCGGCTGTATTTTCGATGGAGGCGAAAGTGCTGTAGGCCTGTGTGCTCAAATTTGGGCGCACGTTGAAGAGCCCAGGGTGGTCGGAATTTCCTGAGCCCTCCACTACGGCACCTTTTATGATCATATGGTGGTTTCGGGACGTTAAACCTCACATATCTCTCTACAGTATTCCGAAAAACACGGCAGCATAACAGTAATAAGGTAGATACCTCGCTGTATGACATGCACAGATGTAGTGGTGCTGAGGTCAGAAGTGACTTTGAACATCGGCCTAAACATTAGATCCAAAAAAAGAGACTACGAATTGGGAAAGACAGCAGATGTGAATAAAAAGTGTTTCATTCTATTGGAAGAGCTTTGACTCACAGTTAAGAAAACGAACTCTGAGACAAATGAGCAAGTATACAAGTTGCAGTATAGGCAATATAGTGACAAATAGTATTCAACAAAACATTTGAGAAGCAGGAAAGATGTATTGGGTTGGCACACTGGAAAGAGAACTGGCTCTGAGTGGTTACACAGAAGGGTAAAGACAAAATAAGCAAAGATATATTTTAGAACAAATCAAGGGGAAGCTCTTTGCTGTTTGAAGTGAGATCAGGTTTCCTTACACAAAGCGAGGTTCAGTAAAAAAGGCAAGTGCACATGTGTGGGGAAGTTAAGGAAATGGTGGAGCATGCATTAATTGAATGTGGACATATTCACGGGGTGCATGTTTGCATTCACCAAAGATAACTATAAAGGCCAACTCGGGCAATTTTTTTTACCGTGCCAGGGTAATGCTGAAGTAATGGCAGAGACCAAAAGACTCTGCCCTGTGCTTGTTACATATTAAATACAACAGTTCCTATTTTCTTCAAAGAAAGATTCATTCTTGGAATCTATTTAGGAATGTCAACCGCTGAGAATGCATGTCCGTGATCTATATTTTTTGCTGACCGCTGATAGGTGAAAAGGGGAAATTACCCTACATCTGATAAGAAAATTGCATTATCAACCTACTACCCTATGCTACCCGAAAATACCCTACAAGTAGGGCAATTACCCTATGGTTGGCAGTCATGATGTACATCATAAATATTCAAGGAAGTCGAACTCACGTTTTTATTAAATTTTATCTATGTAGTTCATGGACACCATGGTTAAGCATTATATGACAGACATGTTTCTTGTGTAAAGGAAATGTAGGTATATTAGTTGGGGGATATCAATTAGGTGTCTTGCGTAAATGACCTTAAATGATGTACACTAGAGCCATCCACATAAGCTTTTTAGCCAGTGTAACAAAGCATAAAACTATAGGTCTCATTGCTGGAAGTGGCAACTGTGTGGAAGCGGTGGCGTATTCCTAAAGAACTTGAGTACTAATGTAAGTGCACATCATAGAGAAAAGACCCTTTAGCAAACTTAAACTTTAAGTTAGAGATAAGTCCCATTAAACTACAATTTTAAGTCGCTGATAGTCTTCTTTTCGTCCTCAAGGTCGTGGAGTACCTTCAGGCGCAGGAATCGGAGTTGGAGCGGGAGAAACAGAAGAGGCTCAGGGCACAAAGAGGTAATCCAGAAGTGAATCTTTCATTTTCTATAAAACGAACAATCCTTGTAGCTTGTCTATGTCCTTTCTGTGCCCATAACTGCTAATTAACGTTCAGGGGAAGATGGAAGCTTAAGAAAAAGATGAGGAACTCGCAAGTGTTGCAGCCTTGAAAAAGACACGACCGCTTGTCAAAACATTACCTCGAGTGACACCCTGTGTTCACAAATTTTTCATCTCTAGCAGCTAGTTAGTTAAATACATCACCATAGCCAGAGGAGTTGCTCTATTGTTGTAGAGCTCAGCAGTTGACCCAAAAGACATGGGGTTAGATCCCCGCCTATGTGGTTGTATTCCGAAGGAGGTGCAACGCTAGAAGCCTTTGTGTACTATGCAGAAGTGCATATCGCAAAATCCCAGGTTGTAAAAAATTACCTGAAGCGTTTCACTACGACAGAGACGTTTTGGAATGTTAGGCCCAATAAACAAAGCAATCAAACTATCACATACAACTGCGTCCTGAGAATTGTAAATTTGTTGAAATTGCCCCGCCGCGGTGGTCTAGTGGCTAAGGCACTCGGCTGCTGACCCGCAGGGCGCGGGTTCGTATCCCGGCTGCGGCGGCTGCATTTCCGATGGAGGCGGAAATGTTGTAGGCCCGTGTGCTCAGATTTGGGTGCACGTTAAAGAACCCCAGGTGGTCTAAATTTCCGGAGCCCTCCACTACGGCGTCTCTCATAATCATAGAGTGGTTTTGGGACGTTAAACCCCACATATCAATCAATCAAATCAAATTTGTTGAAATTTTTGTATGATCAATGCTTCCGCAGTAGCCTTATGCGTGTTCTCTATATTGAATAATGAGTATGTATGCGTCTGAATTGACGATGTTTTTAAATCTTTCTTTGGTTGTTAGTAATTTCCTTGTGTGACTGTCTGGCATGGCAAAGTGGTCCATTCAGAAAAGCAGTGTAATCAAAGTCGAGCCATATATATAGTGTGGTGAAAGGTTGTGACACGATAGATCAACCTCAACACGATGTGAATCCTGGTATCTGGCTTGTAATAAGGGCTGATCTTTTAGGCAGTGCAGTATCAGAGTAGTTATACACATCATTCTTTACCATATAAAGTAGGTGTGTCCAAGTATTCTAAAATTTCAAATGCATCGAATAGTGCATATTCGAAATACAGAACATTTTTGTAATACTTATCAGTCAGCACTGACAGGAAATTGCCAAAGGATCAATACATTGGAACAGCAAGGGATATATTTTTTAAATTTATTATTAAGATGCATGAAGTCTAAGTGTCTATGGGACCATCGAATATATATTGATTTCTGGGTGTAGGCATTTTTGTTTGAAACACCAGTGTAACCGAAGCGAAAATTTCCTCATGCCATTGTCATTATCATCAGTGTGACAATAATGTTGATTCTTGCAACATTGTTTAACTTTCAGTCTTATGTAAATGCTGCTGACAACGTACCACCTTTAATGCTGAAGTAACTGGTGTATTTCAGCCTGCAGTTACAAATTATCTTGAAGGCTCCAGCCACTGCTGTATATTATAGCTTACCTCATTTTGCATAATTGTGCTACTGTTCATTGTCACTTAAAAGTAATCTTAATGTTTCTTCGTTTTGAAGTTAGTGAATATTTGTTTAAAACAAACTGTTATGACACTATAGGGGTGTGCTGTAAATAGCTGCTTTACTATTTAACTGTATTCGACTCATATTTGTGTTCGATTCAGTTAAAAATTCACTATCTTATTTATTTATTTGCAATATTGCCAGTCTCTACTGAGACCATAGCAGGTGGGCACTCTGTACAGATGCTATGATTGCTCATCATAGTAAAAAAACTGTAATACAGAACATAAAAGCAACATCAACCTGGCACTTTGCACATTAACAATATTTACACAACATAATAAACAAAATACATGTGCATAAAAAAATGGCAAGTTTAACAATAAAGCCGCTTACATGGCTGTTTACAGAACATACAATACAAGTAGTACTTACTGGTTTCATTACCATTGTCACTGGGTGTTCAAAAAAGCTAAAAATTGTTTTCAATTTCTAATTCAAACTGAGACAGTGACTCAGTGTTGGTGATGTGAAGCGCCAACATGTTCCATTTGCGAATAGCAACCGGAAAAAAAGAATATTTAAACACATCAGTGTTTCACTTTACCTAACCTACAGGTGTCTTGACGGGTGGGCAGGGGTGTTATAACTTGACTTTGCAGAAGTGAATGAATGCATGACAATAATGCTGGAGGTGTTAATACTTTCAGAGCAAGAGGCACTACGAAAGGCGGAAGAAGAAAAAGAAGCTGAACGCCAGAGGTTAGAGAAAAAGGCTGAGCGCGAAAAGAAGAAAGCAGAGCAGCGGCAGAAGAAAGAACAACAGTTCAAGCAGAAACAGCAGCTGCTGAAGGAGATGGAAGTGACCCAAGAGAAACTCAGGCAGACCAAGAAAGGCAAGTGCTGCATTGAAGAGTGTGCTTTATGATGCTGCTCATGGATAACAGTGCTCTGAAACACTATGAGAAAATACATTTGCTTTGAAAGCGCGAGGGAGTACTGAACTTGTGGCACTGTAATACATCATTGCAGTGCCGATTGTGTCAATACGTTCGTCATACTCTTACTAAGTCGATAACATTGTAGGAGACATTTTGATCTTTATCTGTCAACCTTGCCGAATTTCTGCTTTTAGTACCTTATGTAACAAGGTAGTTTAAAGCACCCGTCTGCTCATTAAGCCATGATAGTCCGAATAAACTGAGTATGTACTAGAAGTCGGACCACATGGCCTCTAGATTCTGTCAGCAGTGTAGAAGCAATAGAGACTTGTCATCTATTCACTGTCAATGCATTTGCTGGCACTTGAGAGTTGGTACTGCTGTCAGTCACTTAAATCATTGATATAGGTTGATTGCAACCTGCAGTGGATGCACTCTAATGGAGATAACATCTAAAAATAATTGTACGCCTAGATTTTGGTGGAAACTAAATCAAGAACCCCCAATTTCGCCAAAATTAACCTGGAGTTCCCCACTGCAGAGTGCTTTCTAATTAGGTAATGATTTTAGCTCGTAGAATCCCAGGAGTCCATCAGTTTGGTATGTCTCTATTTATTTTGTTTATACATTGAGAAAAAGTCCTTAAAGGCCTCATTAAAGGCAATGGGTAAGGAGGGCATCGCAAGAAAAAAAATTATCACACTTAGTGAATACTTAATATTGTACAGGATGAAACGAATCAAAGCACCCACATATATTTCTGTGTGAAGGCTATCTTGTTTGGACAACCAGCACCTTCGTGATTCTCAGTATTGTTTATTGCTGAACTTGTGTTGTGTACTCTCACGTTTCTTTCTTTTTCATTTCCTTCTTTCTCTTTCATTTTGGGCTGAGACCATCAACAACCTTTGCCCTTGCCAAAGGCAAGCACTTGGGGTGCCCCCAAACAGGATGCCTAGTCAGCCCTAGAATTTTTCTCAGTCTTACTTGTACTGTCATTGTCCAGGGTTATATGCAGGTTTTGGCAACACTGCGACCAAGGGCTCTTATTGTGTTATTGTCACATTCTAAGAGCTGTTTACTTCCTACCTTTGCCCCCAGAGAGCGTACTACTAAAGAAAAATGCAGGCTTTGCTGAGAAGCAGACCATCGCTTTTCTCATGTTTGCATCTATAGCAAAGCCTGTTTTCTATTTTTACTCTACCAATATTGGGAAGGGGCACTTGGGACCTCAATAAAAAAATTCAATGCATGCCTGTGGCCCTTGTCATACACATTTTCTTCAAACCACATGTGTGAAATTTAACATGCAAGCAGAGAAATTCCGACTTGTTCATTTAATGTAGCAAAACAGCCATTTGGGCTAGTTGTGTCCTTCTCTTCTCTAGTCCCTGTTATGTACTGTGCCCCACTTCTTGTATGTGCATTGACTTCCTCAACTCTGTTGCAGATGGAAAACCAAGTACAAAATTGGCACCTGGCCATAGCAAGCGTGGAGGTAAGCGTGTACCAATTTCTTTCAGGCTATTGTTTCAGCTTGACTTGATTCATCTTCAGTTAGTGTGACAGAATGACTGGCCAGGCGGTTTTTCACTTCATGATGTGAACTAAGGTGGCTGTAGCTTGTAGCATCTGGCTGCAGTTAGAACTCATCTGGCTTGTTTCCTTGCTCTGTTGTTTTCTCGTATGAATCTTGCATATGGAAGTGTGGCAGCTTAGGCTAGTTGGTATGGCATGACGATAGTTATAGCACGAGAACAATACGATGACACAGAGACAAGAAGTGTCTTTCGTGTCCTTCTTGTCTCTGTGTCGTCGTATTGTTCTCGCGCTATAACTATCGTCTTGAATATGGAAAAGAAAACTTGCAGACAACTTGTTACTTTATATTTTGTAAGACTTCCTGTTAATGTTGCAACATGTGCACTTGATGAAAATGTGCAGTATGCAAAACAAGCTGGCAGAAACAATGCTTTCTCTAAGTTAGAATGGCTGGGAACTTTGCTGTATTGTCTTGTTACATTTGGCACAGCGGTACACACTTTCATTCGCTTGAGCATCGCAAAGCTTTTGACCAGCTACTAAATACATACCTTTTTTTTTCTATCATTCATGTTCCAAATCGTCATAAAGGTCTCACAAAGTATTGTCAGGTCTCACCAAATCTTGCAAAGCCTCTTGACTTGCGAGACACACAAGATTTTCACTTTAACAGATAGGTATCACCAGATTATTTGCTGAAACCGGACACCAAAATTACTGTACAGGGGAAAACATAGTAGTAAGGAAGGTATCAGCAGGGTTCTACTGTATCAATTGACAGCCTGTGTTTGTCTTGTGCCCACGTTCCTCAACGTTTAATCTTTGCAACCAAAAATTCATCAGTGTGCGTATGTCCTTCACCCTACGAGACTTTTTACACGGTGGTGTACACCACTTGTTCTAGCTAGATGTGTCTACTAATGGCTAAACAAGAGCAAGATACCTTTTGAATGAATTGAACCTCCTCCCTAATAAACTTTTCCTCATTCAATTTCACTTTTGCAGTGCACTTTACACATTACCACTTAGCTGAAGGCACTACTATGTGCAACGAGTAGTTTGGGGTGCCACTTCTTGGGAGGCATATCAAAATATGATTTTTCTTTACTCGGAATGGACATAACCGAAAATGAATTTGCAAAATTGTTTCTACCTTAAAACTTTGTTTTATTTATGTAAAAGAGAAAATGAATAGTAACTTCAGGATGAATAAATATTTAAGTACCATGGAATTGGGATTAATTATTAGAACACACTGACATCCACAAATTATGCCGTTACTTTGTTGCAATAGAATGTCAAGTACTTTGAAATAATGTTGCTTAATGAAATTTGACGCATTTGCCGGCAGTTCTTGACAGGTGGCATCTTGAAGAAAGAGTTAAACTGTACTGAAGCCTTTTGCCATACTTCTGTCCTTTCAGGATGCTTCTCTATGCTGATGACATTGGTCTTCGCCCTTCTCCTTGTGGCGGTGTCCCTGTTCAGTGCAGTTGTGGTGCATTCCTTTTACAAGCACAAGTATCCCGTTACGTGGCCTTACGTGCAAGAGGTTGTACGCCAGCATTGGAAAACGGTGCAGATCTATTCAGTCCAAGGCTGGAACTTGGCCAGCGTTCAAGTACAGTCGTGGACCAAGGAGGTCGTCCGTGTGGTTCAGGTTGCAGTGAAGGCCAAAAAGTGACAATGTGGTTCTTTCCTTCTTCCCACTTTCGCGTTCCGTCAATACATCCACTCTTTATTTTTCCTTGTAAAAGAAAAAGCTGTCTGCTGTTGCAGCAGCCCAATGCCTAAGGCATTGCGCAGTTGTACTTGAGGTCACAGGTTGAGTCCTGGCTGCAACGGTCGCAGTTTAATGAAAGCAAAGTGCAAAAACACTTGCATATTTAAAAGTACTTCTTGCGGGGCTAGTTGGTGGAATGTAGCTCAAAAGCAAGCACTATCATATTGTGTCCATCTTAATTAGCACCCTTTTATACTTGCATACTTAGATTTATTTACATGCATGTGAAAGAACTACATACAGATAGTGAAAATCAATCCAGTGTGCCCTATAATGGTAAACCTCATTCGAATTGTGCTAATGGTTCAAGACCCCCAAATTCAATTTTATAAAAACATTTTAATGATGCTGCTAAGTGTGCATGAATATTCCAAATTTCCAATGTGACTCCGATACAGTCACTTTAAGCCAGAGTTTTGAAGTTGAAAGCCAAACTTCTGTTTGTTCTTCTCACATTTCGTTATTTTTGTTTTTATGCACACTCTGAATATACACAAATGAATTAAAATATTGAAATACTGTATATACCTGTGTAATGGCAACAGCTGTGTAATAGCTGCCCTGTGCTTGGTTAACGAATCCCCGGAAGAGTATACTTAAAAATCACCGGTGTATAATACGGACCCTCAATTTTCTTAAAAGGTTAGCAGTGTTATCAATTGTGTGGTTCAAGAATGCCAAACCCCTTTTTTCTCTTTTTTTATGGGAGCAAAGCAATGTAGCTGTTGAGTTTTCAGCGCCTCCAGGTATCAAAACATGGCCTTTGTGATTTAACAGCTGTGTCCGATGTGCTTCAGTTCACCGAAGACCCCTGACTCTATGGCTGAAGAGAGCACCCCTCATGGATGTGTGCCACTGTATTTTCAAAGTGTAGTGTTGGATTTGCTTCCAAGACTGGGGAATAGCTCCAAGTTCACGGGAATCTCAAACAAATTCGGTGGCATGGGGGCCTTGTCTGGAGCAGAGGCGAGTGAATGTGACAAGTTCGGGGGAGGACAAGGAATTACATATTTGCAACTGTGTAAAAGGGCTGAATTTCGTTTTCGATTCTTGAAGGTACAACAAGTACTGCAGATAAATGAAGGGAAGTAGCACTGAAAACACGTACAAAAGAATACTCTCTATCTTCGTGTAATGGTCGCACGTGCAATTTTCACCCGAAATCTCGAAAAAAACCAGCAGCCATTATATGAGCTAGCATATATTGTATTTCCTATTTTTGTGGACACTGCTCAATTTTTCAAGTACCAAAGTTACACAAGACATTTGGCCTTTAGAGAGAGCTGCCTGGCATAGGAATACTTGAGGTGCAGTTCTTAATTAAGGATATATTCGCTGCACACCTTGGAGATTGCACACATACGTTACTGAGCATTGATACAACTTATGCATTGGTGGTTACCTTGTGAATAGAAGTGAGGAAGCTGGCTGCTGGTGGTGGCAGGTGACAGTTTGTTTACTCTGTCACGTTAGTGCAAGAGAAAATAAAAGCCTCTACAGGCGTGTGGAAATCAACAGTTATTCCAGCAAGCTGATGCTTGGGTGGCAAAATAGGCGACTAATCTGATAGATTGCATAAGCATCACTGGAGCGCAGAAGTTTGGAGCATGGAAATAGCTAGGAAATTGAATTCAATTGCTGCAATGTGGTGGCAATGCAAGATGGTACAGGCAGCAAATGTGGATTATGAATATGGACCAGTTTTGCCAATAGAATTATATATTCTCATATATTTTCATAAACCTCTTGCTTCAAAAGTTTTCTAGTCAGAGGTACCTTTTGATACTGATATAAGGGAAAGTCAGTCCCCAGCCGATATCAGAGTCGTCATCTGAAGTGTTTGCCTTCATATACATGTGCGAGGTCCTTCATAGAGGAACAGTGACGGGAAGGGAGGCATAGCCTGACAGCATCACTCTGCAAAATAAAGACTGCTGGAAGCTCTCTTTTACAAATTGTGCAATTGATTTCGAGCAAAACATGAATTACTGCAGTCAATGCTGTATGCACAAACTTCAGCCAACTTCTTCTTAATTAAGCTGTTTTTAACGTAATGTAATCATACACATAGTCAATTTGTGATGATTTTTGTCGATCCTTGGCCCATGTTTTAGCCTAGCTGGTTGGGTGCCACATTGCTCAGCTTGAGAATGCGAGTTTGATTTCCGGCCGCACTAGCTGCATTTGATGGAAGCACACATGTACTTTGAACCCCAGGTGGTGAAAATCGTACCTCTGTGCTTTATGCCTTGGCGAGTAACACCCCAGAAATTAAAAACTGTGGTTTATTTGTCACCGCTTCAACAGATATATGTGAACTCTTTTGAGCTGCTTTCACCGATATTACAAGGTTGCAGTTGTGCACCTTACCCCCTCAATGCATCAGGTAAAGGCTGTGCCCCTCAGTTCCCAGTCTAACCGCGACTCTTAAAGCCTATTAAATTGTGAACGTGCACATTCAGATCCTAGAACTTTTTTCCATTCATGTATGGCATGCATATGATGCCTCGGTATGCTTGATGGCAGTGGCCATTAGATTAGCACGTAAGCATGGATCAAGATGACAGCATGCCAGCCGCACACTGCAGTGGCTGAACCAATGGATCAGCCCTGCGAATGAACTGGAGCCTGGCAACTCCTTCGGGCCCCCTCACTGGCTGCCTTCATAATATTTAGCAAGATGCAAGTCCTCAACATCACAAGCTTCTTCTACCTTTAAATTTTCGCACTGCTCGAAAAGAGCATGGTAAAATAAAAAAAAAGTACACAGCGTAAGCACTGGCTCACCGAAACATCCTATTGTAACGTTGTTGACAAATGATGTAAAACATTCTCGAGCCATTTTACCCTGGGAAAGTGGGTGACCAGTGAAGCAGTGCAGCACGTGCCACAGTATATTGTTCAGGGGCGCAGAAAGGAACAAATTTCATGGAAGTTGTGGAAAGCCTCTCTTGAAGGAGCACAGGCATAATTCCAGCTTTAGGTTTGAGCAGCTAGATTCGTTTTTCCCAGACTTGTCTGAATTTCCAGATGCGCTTTGCATTTCGTGCACAATCTCGAGGAGCCATTTGAGCAGCATGCATATTTTTGATGCATTCTCAATTCACATTTAAGGTTCAAGACCTCGACATTGTTACACTCTACACTTCACAACATTAGAGTGGAAGCAGAGGTGTTTGTCCAATTTGTGTGACATCTACACTTTGGTGCTTCCTGCAGGTTCTTCCTTCATTTTTACTGAAACAGTGGCGAGTGTAGTGTAGTTGGCCCGATTTCGGTGGAAAGCACGTGAGCAAACAACTTTAATTTCTGAGAAGCTAGGCAGGGGAGCCTACTAGGACGGTTCCCAACTGTCGCCTAGTCCGTCACATTTCCCTGTGGAGGGTAGAAGGATTTGTGCGACTTTGTTTGGTGTGTACTTTTGTTCTCTGTTTGCAGAGCTACTGCACCGAGAGTCTTGGGTAGCTTAGTCACATACAGCACACATGTAAAGAAAAATGAACTTTCGGCTCTCCAGAAAGAATGTGTAGCAACTTCAATGTCTAGAGTGGCGTGTTAACACTTGTGTCATTCTAATCATTCACGGGTCGGGTGGCCATCTCAACTGACCATTGTCAACTCGTGGTGAAGTCCTTTCTTCCCTCTCTCATGTGGACCTAAACGTCGCAACTTGGCAGTAGCGTTCGTCTTCCTTTTCGTTGGTTTTGAGGTCCTGTTTAATCGTTTAACACTGCGAACGAATGGTAAAAACTTTTGTGCAATAATAATTGCCTGCTTGCGTGCAACAGCAGCGGCATTGCAGGGTCAACCCCGGAACCGAAAGAGGTGCGTGTGCAGCTGCAATAACACTTTTTTTATCAGTGTTTTGTAGCTTGCCCAAATGTCTGAACTTTTTGCATGACGCAAAAAAAAAAAAAAGGGGTGGGGGGTGGGGTGGGGGGCTTGGAAGCATTAAATTCGTGTCACTTGTGTCATAATCAACGTCGATGGGCTTAATTTTCTGGTCACGTCAATTACAGCAGCGGTAATAGTTTTCTTGTTTCTCTGCGCTGTCAGTATGACTGGCATAACCTCACCGCGGTGTTGCGAAAACAACCGCGATAGTCTCAATTTCAATCGAGCCGCAGTGATCTAAAAAATGAAGCTAAAGCGAAACTGTGCCTAGCCGGGTGAATCGCGGAAAAAGTTGACCCGCGATAAACGCAGGTGGTGCGTGCCTGTCTAGCATTTGAACTCGTCTGCTGCAGGTCTCGAGTCAGTGCGCAAGAGTGCATGGTTAGGCGCCTGATCGCGTTAAAAGTTCCCGTGATCACGTTAAAGTGATGAGCCGACAACTTCCTCACAGTAGCGCGGATAAGTTTTGTCCTGCAATGTTTAAGCAGCTAGTGCAAGCTATGTCTAGGTTGTTGGTACAATTGGTCACCGTAATGAACGATAACCTTTTCCGCACGCAAGAACGGCCGAGATGCGAGAGAGACGATGGCCCTGTCGCTGGAGAAGATTCTGCCATAAGTTCAACGGACTCCAAAGAGTAAGATTAGCAGCGAGTCTGCTGGCAAGAATATTTCACGCATAACTGGCGTTTATTCGGACGTGGTACGCTATCTGCTCAATAATAATACTACATTGCCAATCACTGTGAACAGCCGTGCGCCTATCGTTTGCGACAATACTCATTTCACGAAGATTTTGTGCTTCCCATTTCCCGTTGAACAAAGCGCAGTCGCGCACAGCTTGTCATATAGTAACAGCTGCGCCTCGCATGTCTTACGGCGCCTAAAATTAAATGTGGAAAAAAAAAAATCACTGCAGTCTTTCGCGCGGTCGCTGACGTCATGTTCTTTGTAGCTGTTTAACTTTTGTTTTCCCGAGCCCGATAACTTTTAGCGTTGTTTATAAGTTGTATATTCTATAGCAATATAAAATCGAAGGTATACGCGGACTACATGGACTGCAGTCGCTACTACACTCGGAAAACAATGTCGTCTGCTACGATCTTCTACGACTCCGAGTGCGAGACTTGTCCCAAGTACGCACGTAGCCAATCCAGTTAACGTCGTGAATTTAGCGCATGATGTAATCACAGAACACCTGTAGAATTGTCTGTTGCTGCCGTGCACTATGGAGGTATTAAAATATAAGCCGTAATTTAGCATCACATTAGCAGCCGTGTAGCGTGTAAGGCGGGCGCGGAAGTGCACCAAAACAACCAACCAAGTGCACCAACTTTACCAACAGTACATGCATGCTGTGTTTACGTTTATAGCCGTATCTTAGCCAACGCGTAGTCGGATGTAGCGGAGAATCTGTGGTGATAGCATGCTTAGTTACAGCAGTGCAGCTTAGTGCCGCCCGAACCGCGATATAATAGTATGACAGCCGTGGAATAGGCGCGGTACAACAGCGTGCGGGAGCAGGATACGGTCAGGTATAGATGGCTTTTCAGAAACATAACGCGCACTTCCTTGCCTGGTCGTTGAACGGGTTGGCTAGGCTTACAAATGCGCGGAGAAGCTGCTCTACGACACTCGACGAGACGTTCTTCAGCGAAGACAGGAAGAAGGCCTGCATGGAATCTTTAGTGAAATCGTCAGAGGAACTGAGCCGCATGTTCCGTAACGTTCCCACAACGCTGTCGGCCGCCGTGCTGGTGCCGTTCTGCATCAACCGCTGCGGAGAGCCCGCCGTACTGTTGACATTAAGGTCTCGGAGCCTCTCCAGACACGCCGGACTCATTAGCTTTCCCGGAGGCATCGCCGACGATAGCGACGCGTCGGCCACGGAAACGGCACTTCGAGAAACCGAAGAAGAGCTTGGGATACCGCCCGCAAACGTCGACGTGTGGGGCCCTCTGCACCCGCTCCCATCGATGGGTTCCACAATTTTGGTCACACCCGTCGTCGGGTTTGCGAAGCCCTCGACGTCCTCGTCACTGATCTACGAGTTGTCGGCGAACGAAAACGAAGTGGAGAAAGTGTTCATGCCGACTTTACGAAGCTTGTGCGACCCACGCGCTTGGGAGTACACGTGCCTCAAGTACCCCGGTGTACCGGACCATGCGTCGCCCGTTTTTGTCCTCGAAGATGACGAAAAAATTTGGGGACTAACTGCTAGGATACTGCATCTGTGTATGAGCTGCATTCTGCCGGAATTGTACTGCAGGAATTACCCCGGGAACCTGCTTAGAGTGACTGGTAGTGGCAGCAAGCTCTAAAGGACGTTGTTGCTGAGGTGCACGGCGCGGCTTCTGTATTAATAATAATAAGTGATCTTTAGACACAGAGCGAGTCTTGGATGGCAAGGCAAAACATTGTCTGCCTGACTAAGTCCTTACCACTCATGCATTGCTCCACATCATAGAACATAAGAGGATACATAAAGTTTGTGCAATGAGTATTAAACATGTATACGCTACACGTAAATGACAGGAAAAAAAACTAACAACACATTATTGATGCACCGACGCCTGCCAAAACTTGTTCCCCACGGTCACCAGCTCTACGTATAACAAAAATGAAGCATAATTTTGACACTTGCGGACATTCGACCGATACTGCGCACATACGTAGCCACGGAGGAAGGAAAGTGTACGTAGCAGAAGCAAGAGCAAAAATGCGCGAAAGGCCAAAAGCTAAAGCAGACGCGAGAGTCGCCCCAGTTTCGCACGCAAGCGTAATATTCTTCGTTATACGTTTAAAGCGTATTCGCTTGTAATAAACTTGTATTGTGAAGCCCATAGTTTGTCTAACGCAGCGCAGCGCGTCTCTATGAATGTTGCGTTCGTTCCAGCAGCGGTTTCTGTCCACCCAAATGTGTTCCCTGGTTTTCTTAGTTTCGTTAGGCGCGTAGTGGCTCGCGCTGCCATCAACACTGTGACGAGGCCTAGTAACAGTAATGCAAGTGTAGCACTTGTATTTCGGACCGAATTTATACGCTGTGGTGAAGTGCTGCACGACTGAAATGCTCAGGTTTGACCCTCCCCCGAGCAACGCCTGACAAAGAAGCCGAGAAATGCTGACGAGATGAACTGCTGTCGGGACTTTCACGTGCTCTTCACCAGTGTACGAGTGTGTAGCGCATTCGTAGATCATAATGGCGCCAAACCGTGGCTCATCTTCGTCTGGTGAACAAACAATGTGACCGCCCTCGCCCCTGGACTGAACGCGCGTACACTTGTTTGTAGTGATCATGAACGTTAACCTCTAATCCGAAACACGGGGTAAGTGCGCGACTTGGCGTGGAACGTGGTTGTAGTGCCAGTGTCCAAATATGGGTGACGAGGGCGAGGGGTCCATTGCGCACTGGCCGTAGAAACTGTTTCGCCAACGTGTCAGCGCACGTTTCGGGTAGTTATAGCCTGCCGAAGCCTGTTCGTTTCATCGATGATGTTTATATCACGGCTTCCGCCATGTCAGCCGTATTCGTTATTGAACGATGCGATCAGGCTGGAGGAGGAGGGGAAGCGGGAATCGGCCGTCGTTGCAGCTTCGACGTTAAATCCGCGCATTTCGAGCCTCGATAGAAGCTGCTGGTAGTATTTCTGGTTTAAACGGTCGCTCCACAGAGTAAAAACAACACTTACCAAATGGGAAACTTGATGGGTGCGCAGGAAAACTAGCAGTGGACATCGCTCCGGCGCTGCCCGAGCGCATTCGCGCGGTATTTTTGATTACCATTGGTGGCCGCGAGGGAGCATGTCGGGTGGCGCATGGTTTTAGGTTTTACTCGCGGCTCTGACGTATCGAAAACGTTGTGTAGTCAGCCGTCTCGAATTCGATGGAAGTACGCCGAACGCGATTTGTGATATCGATGTGTGTTTTTTCTCTCAAGGGTCGACAACGACGCTGCAGTTTTGGCGGGTAGCGGCGGTGGCGGCGCCGAAGAAAAAAGCCGCCAACGCTCACGCCGCGCTGCAACAACAATGTCGTCCGGAGCCAAGCAGAAGCGTGCGTCGATTGACGCTGCTGGAAGCAGCTGTACAGGTGGGTTCACTCGAATGTTACGCGAAGGGCCGTGAGAAGTGCGTCTCTGCTGTGTGCCAGTGTCGCGAGGTCATTTTCGACTGCGATCATTCTTTCGGGGCTAGCTCACGTATCGCGATCTGGTCCCGCGCGATCGCAGTCGCGAAAACGAACCTGTGTCAGCACAGAAGAAAGAACAATAGGTCACGAGAAGCTGTGCTATCGCTTAGACCACCGTACGCCTCTGTTTCTTTAATAGCGCCATACAGTATAATGAATCCAAACGGACCAGCCACCTCGCAAGGTTGTTTCATTCAGTAATATAACTCCATATTACAGAATGTTGCAGTAGGCATGGTAGCTGCTTTAGTAATCACTGCTATGCTTGCAACCCTTCTCAGGGGCCCCGCCGCGGTGGTCTAGTGGCTAAGGTACTCGGCTGCTAACCCGCAGGGCGCGGGTTCGAATCCCGGCTGCGGCGGCTGCATTTCCGATGGAGGCGGAAATGTTGTAGGCCCATGTGCTCAGATTTGGGTGCACGTTTAAGAACCCCAGGTGGTCTAAATTTCCGGAGCCCTCCATTACGGCGTCTCTCATAATCATATAGTGGTTTTGGGACGTTAAACCCCACATATCAATCAATCAAACCCTTCTCAGGGGAAAGAGGGTTTTGTTCTGCTGCTTCCTTCCATTATTATTATTATTATTTTAAAGGGGAGCTAAATTGAAACCACATTCGAGTGTGGCTGTGTTTGACAACGCACAGCCAGTCTTAGTGGTGAACACCATTTTACGTACTGCTCCGACGCTCTCGGGCGCTCTAACCAAACTGATGTATAAGTGCGGTTATGGTGATAGGTGGGGACAGTTGTTATCAAAGGGGTCTTGCGTCACAAATTGAACACATCGTTTTCATTGCACCACCTACAGATACGGCCTCTCAAGTGGCACTGTACAAAACAAAGTTGTTTTAATTTCATTTGAACGAAGAAACCATTTCGATTTAGTACTAGAGCATCACATTATTGCTGTTTTTGTGATCAGTAGGGGTTTTTCATGTCGCAGTGGCGATGATAGCCAGTTATTTTGATCGGCTTGGCACAACAAGTTGTATATAATATTTGTTAGGTGCCAGTTGTCCTGTGCTAGATAGGGTTTGGGTGGATTGTTCTCTTTAAGTATCGGAATTCGAAAAAGTTGCACTACTCTAGGTGCTTTGCCCACAGAGACAAGAGTTCCTGTAGGTCTTTTTAAGAGATGTGCAGTGATTGGAATTGGCCAGTGATGTGTGCAGCAGAGAGAGAAATACAAAAGGGAATGTTTTTAAATGCGTAGTGCTTGATGGGCCTGGCTTGTCATCCATCCGTAAATCAAGCGGCGTGGTCACGCTCACAGTAAAGCACTCAATGCAGGTCATAACAAGATTAGCAATGCTCAAATCTGGGTGGAAATAAAGACTTTCTAAGATGATATAGTTAATGGAAATAGTCTCAAAGTAATTACAATAATTAACTTAAAATAACTAACGTCTCAAACTCATGTGTCCGCACCTCTAATTTGCAGAGTGCACAATTTTTTTCCTCTGGCTGGTTCTTCTACAGCGCTGCAGGGAAGCAACCTGGAGTAACTTGTTGTAGACAGAATGTAGCTGCTGTAACAAGCAGGAAATAGATCAAGGGGAAGCAAAAAAGTTGCACACACGTTGCACGCTAAGTTTGCAAATCTCGCGAACATCATTCTACTTGTGCTGAGAAACACTGCATGCTTACCTCTAACATTGGTGTCACCGACAGCTTAGTAAACAGAGCAGCACGAACTCTTAGAACGAGAATAACTGGGTAGCTGTGGAGTGCACTTCCTGATGTTTCACAGTTGTGGAGCTGCACTTATTCTTGTCTGCTGGTGTTTTGAAGTTTGAAGGCAAATAACTTCTGTTACAGTATACTATTCTTGATGACACTTTCTGCTTTCATCTCGGTGTTCAACACTACATGCACTCCAGTGCTACAAAAGGCATGTAAAAAATGTTCCAGAGCCCCTTTGAGGCTCTGGAGATGTTTTTGTGGACGTCACGATTGTTTGGCTGTGGAAAATTGCTGCTGGAAAACGTATTTGCATCACTGAAAAGTTGGGAATTTTTTCTATTGTTGAGACAAACACATGTCTCTAGTGCACTCATGGCAATTTTCATTTGCACTTCAAGCTAAAGATTGGCCTATTTCAATGCAGCAACGACAAATGGAAGCAAAAGATTGAGGAGGACAAGCGCCTGTGAGGATGAGGACAGCCGGCGTGAGTATGTTTATCAGACTAAAATGCTGAACAAAGTGTACTCCTAGTAATTTTTGTGGGCAGCGTATATGTGCAGGTAATGATCACGGGGTTAATTTTTTTTTTCTTCCCTTCTTTCCGGAAAGATTTTCGGTGCTGCTTTTTCCTGTTAATATTAGGGTCAGTACTAACTTGTACAGTGACAACGTAAACAACAAAACAGTTTCTATTTCTTGCTCAATGGCAGGTGTTGGCACATCATTATTCAATAGCATTGAGAGAAAATTTCTTCTGCTTATCAAAGCACCAGATCTATTTCTGGATTTAAAAGCTGTATTCGGAATACTTTGGTCTCGATTGATGCCGAGCACTTTCAGAAAGAGTATCTCTGTCAAAACTGCATAGCTGTCACTCCGCATCTTGTTCATCATCATCCTAACCACACGCACTGCAGGGCAAAGGGCGCTCACATCTTTTGCCATTCAGCCTGGTCCTGTGCTGTCACATTGTACCTGCAAACTTAAACTGACCTGCCCACCTAATTTTTTATCTCCTAGTCACGCATTTGCCTTCTCTTGGAATTTAGTCCAGCCCCACTGCGGTAGTCGGAATTTAGTCCAGCCCCACTGCGGTAGTCTAGTGGCTAAGGTACTCGGCTGCTGACCCGCAGGTCGCGGGATCGAATCCCGACTGCAGCGGCTGCATTTTAGGTGGACGCGAAAAGGCTGTATGCCCATGTGCTCAGATTCTGTACACATTGAAGAACCTCAGGTGGTGAAAATTTTCGAAACCCTTCACTACGGCGTTTCTCATAATTGTATGATGGTTTCAGGATGTTAGACCCCACATATCAATCAATTGAATCCAGTCCATTAACCTTAATGACCAGTGGTTATCCTGCTTATGTGCTTCATGCCCAGCCCATGTCTATTTCATCATTTTAACGATGATGTCCTTAACCCAGTTTGTTCCCTAACCCACTTTGCTCTCTTCCTGTCTGTTAAGGTTGTACCTATCATTTTTCTTTTGATCACTCACTTCGTCGTCCTCAACTTACATTGAATCCTCTTTGAAAGCCTGCAGCTTTCTGTTCCGTAAATAACTACCAGTTAAACGGAGCTTTTATATACCTTCCGTTTGAGGGATAGTTTTAAACTACTATTCATGATTTTAGAATGCTTGCCGAATGTGCTCCACCCTATTCCTGTTCATTCCTCCAGTTATTTGCCCCTCGTGGTGATCTAGTGGCTAAGGTACTCGGCTGCTGACTCACAGGTCACGGGATCGAATCTCGGCTGCGGCGGCTGCATTCTCGATGGAGGCGAAAATGCTGTAGGCCTGTGTGCTCAAATTTTGGTGCACGTTAAAGAACCCTAGATGGTCGAAATTTCCGGAGCCCTCCACTACGGCCTCTCTCATAATTATGTAGTGGTTTTGGGACGTTAAACCCCACATATCTATCAATCAATCCTCCAGTTATTTCACTCTCATGATTTGGCTCCGCGGTTACTACCTGTCCTAAGTAGACATATTTTTTATAGCTTCCACCGTGTCGCCACCTATTGAAAAGTGCTGTTTTCTGAAGACTGTTGCACATTAATTTAGTTTTATGCATATAAATTTCGAGACCTACTCTTCTACTCTTCTGCATTTAGTGTGCATTTCAGTAATCATGAGTTGTTATTCGTTCCGTGAGGTACTAATTCAAGTAATGTCAACAAAGAATCACGGGTTACTGAGAAACTCTCTATCAATTCGTGTCCCGCACTTCTTCCTATCTAGGGCTCTGAAAGCCTTTTTACAGATGAGATCACAATTAAGAGTCTCGCGCAGCGCCGTAGTGGTCCGCTGCCGCCGCTGGTGTCCATAACCACATCGCGCGAAAGGAAAAAAAAAAAAACAAAAAAACTAGTATCAATGACACAGTGGGGCTCGAACCCTAATCTACCGAGTGCCAGCCCAGTATTCTACCACTGAGCTACGCCGGTGCTTGGGACTTGTTGGCAAACTTGCCCTCGGCAGGCTTGATGTTAGGAAAGTAATCGCGTTATTGTGAGTAACAAAGCGTTATAGAACAGCAAACAACCAGGCATCACACAATGTGAATAGTGTAACGAGTGGGTTGGCCAATGCTTCGACCCACTACAAAAGCTTATTCTTGATCACCTATTAACTGTGGCGCATATCCACTTCAGGCATAATTCCTCATCATCGTCAGCCACTGCCGGAATAGGTTCAAAATTCCTCGCAATAGTTTAGCTGATACCACGCTTCTCATAAGAGTGGCGAAGGATAGCATAGGAAATGCCGGCCAACTACCCTAAAATTTTTGTTATTAATGCCGCAGTGGGTACCCAGCAAGTGTGCTTTCAGAAGTTACCCAATGAGTGTTTAAAAAAAGCTCTGAAGGGCCTCTCTTCTAGCTTTCGCTGTGACTGTGCTGTGCCTTCCACGCAGGCCAGGGGTTTCGTAAAAATGCGGTGTATAGCATTGCAGAGATTGTGTCTCTCTACCTTACACCCTTTATTGGGATATTGTGCCTGTCATCATGGAGGACTATGATGGCTGTGCATCCACTGTAGATGTCATCCAGGGTGAGAGGCAGAAGCAGAAAATTCACTTTCACTTACACCTCTATATGGACTTGTCAGCCTAAAGTTTTGCTGGATTCAGATGGTACGTTCTCCCAGATCATATGTTTATCCTCCACATTTATTTTTTTAAACGTATTAATGAGGTTCTACAGTAAATAAAGTACTGGCAGAAATTAAGCAGAATGCTTGTACATATTGCTGTTCGCTGCAACCTTCTTGAGCATAGTTATATGAGAGTTCATCAATACATTTACTGGTCATGAAGCTTCTGCGGAAGTTTGATATAGAGACAGGAAAAACTGCTATGGGCACCCTCGCTCACTGCAGGGCGTCGGAGCGGTCGCAGCGCTGCAATTGTACGGCATCCGCCGTAACTGTGAAACGTTGGTAAATGTAGCCGTGATGGTTGAATGCGTCCTCTGAGTGATATTACCTTCAAAGAAACTCGGGGAAGCTCTAATACAGTGAAATTTAGCATTGAATGAGGCCTTGAAGCTTGAAATTCTACGGTATGCTAATTTCACTGCAAGATATGCTACCGCTGTAAAAGCATGCTTTTTTTTTTCTAAAGCATTTAGTAAAATTTGTCGACAATCTACAGTTTTTCAACGACTCTGGTGGTTCATAACGCGTCATGGAACTTCAGTGGTTACAACGTTTGACAGCGCATATCCAACCTTTCAGGCTATATATACATTTGGTGTTTCTATGCGAAGATATATATCTTCAAATTTGTCTCATATTTATTAAATCAAGAGCCACTTTAGATGAATCAGTGGTTTGAATTTAGAAAGTGGTGAGGATCACACAATACTTCATACGACTTTTGCTTTGTGTTCGTGTTTTGTTTTGTGTGGATTTATCACTACGGTGCCATAGTGCATTCTAAGTTCAGTTGGCTAGATGTATAGGTGTATAGTTTCCCAGTCCTTTACTCTGCTTTGCAGCTTACTCATGCTGGGTTTTTCCTGTTCTTCTTCATTGTTTTCTCTGTCAAGTCGAAAGCCTTACATGCTTCCTCAAACGTGAAAATTGATCGACTGCGTCCCGCACCGGCGGCGCTAATGTGTGACGCAAAACGTTATGTTCTCATGTTCATGATGCGTTCATATCGGAGATTATTTTCACGCTTTTACAACTTGCGCAAGTTTTATACAGCATTTTGGTGCAGCCCCTCTTGCGCCGTCATCCTAGCAAGCTTCTATTGGTAGCGCTGAAGTCTCTGTTCTAAGCAACGGATGCGTGCTTTGAATTTTTCAAGCTGTGAGGAGCTGCATGTAGCTCCCTCCGCCTGTGTGGTATATCACTTCTATACTTCTGGTCATCTCCGTGCCTGTTAAAAGAAAGCGGCAAGCATTTCACTCATCGAGCTTCTGTATTGCCTACTTTGCCTACCGGCATGCAACGAGGAAGAGGCAGCCAGTATGCTCACCTTCATTAAATGTGTACTTATCCATTGCAGCTATGTCAAAAGGGCTCATGCACAGTGTCGATGCAGCCTCAACAGTCGCCAGCTCAGATGACTGTTCTCTAGATAGGTGTGCGAGCTCTGCATCTTTTTCCGTCGTATAAATATGGCGTGAGTCCATGGAAAATCCTCGTTGCAGCTTCGGCAGAAGTTCCGGAACGTTGCACGGTGACTTCACAACACCACCTCCGATTAGCCACTGGTCCACCCGAACGATGTCACTTTCATCGAATTGCTTTTTGCACACGAGTACATTCTGGGAATCAATTGTGAAACCACCAGTGTCTTTTCGCGGCAATGCGCACTTCCACTTTTCCTACCGTTCACTGTCTCTAGGCAACGAGAACCTGGAGACCTTTTGATCATTTCTGTTGTAATCGGATCAACAAATAGGTACACAGCAGGAACATGGCATCCTTCCCAATATTCAGGCACAGCACACTAGGCACACTAGTGATCATACGGTGAAAACTGCGCGATGACACGCTACGATATGAACCCAAAACGGCACCAGCAGCCCCACGAGGATGCAGAGCCGCCCCGCGGCCTCCGCTCGCAGCACACAAAGCTCTCCCAGAGAGTTACGGGGAAGTTTCATGAACAGGAAAAGTATTGAAGGACTCTGGTTATATATTTAATACAGTACCCACAGCACCTTATGGCATTACAGTGGGGGTGGGGTGGGGGGAGAGAATGCTAGCACAGTCATCCAAAAGCAGGTAATCGAACAAATGTACACTGACAAGTAGCCAAGTACAAAAGCAAAAATTGTTTGAAGTGAGAAAAAAAAGCAATACAGGAAATTACTGAATGATGAATGCACAATAAAATAAAACTCGCTCAGGCAAACAGTTTATTTACAACAATACGAATTCTGCAAAGAGGAATAAAATTAATCGGGAGATATTGGTCGCAATGTCATGTAACAGCTTGTTGTACTTGCAATTTTTTTTCCTCCCCTTCCAAATGGCACTTTTGATGTGAAAGCCTTATGCTCGTTTCAGTGTCTTCATCCAAGGCCAAGCTGCCACCATTGCCTTTGCCACCCATGTCAAAAATCTACAACAGCTCTTACCGGAGCAACAAACCTGCAGAGGTAAGTTGTGTGCGAAACCCCGTGTTTGACTATGCTATGTCTCTCAACTTCAACTTTTACTGCTGTCGCGCAACAATTGTGTGAGAACGATGAAACCTCGTTAAGGGTCCTTGACTGTCGATCGTGTGTGGGTGCAGCTCTTCCGGAAGGATCTCATCAGTGCCATGAAGCTGCCTGACAGTGAGCCACTAGATGCAGAGGACTATTGGTTCATATCGGACGGATGGAAGCAAGAGTGGGAACGAGGAGTGCAGGTGCCAGTTAACCCTGGACATTTGCCCGAACCCACAGTGAAGTGAGTGGTCACGTCGAGGTGCAATTCACTTGCGTTCTCTCTGTATTGTGTTCTGCCAAAGTTTCCCCTCATCAGAGATGACCATACAAACCCAAGCAGTAATTAAGTTAAACAGAGCACTGGGGAAAAAATATAGTTTATAAAGGAAATGAAATTGAGTATGAAAACAAAAGAAAACCAATGTGCTGTTGCTGGGTGCTGAATCCAGAAATAGAGATATAGCTTAAATCAAGAACCCCAATATCGTTTCCGTTATACTCCACATTGTGCAAGCAATATTTTACCATTGAGCTATGGTGAAGGCTGGAGAGAAAGGGAAGATGCTAGAAGATCAAGTGGATCAGACAATTAATCTCTCTCAACCACTGAAATAAACTTGCATGGCTTTGAGCTATTCGTAGCCCATACATGTGGGTGACTAGTTTTATATGTTAACCATTGTGATTATCATATTGATATTTTACTGCAAGCAACAAATTGTTTCACTCGTGCTCTCCTTGGCTTCATTGTCAGTCAGCTCCGCGTAAAAGTGAAAAGCACAAAGGGCCCTTCTCATGATGGAGAAATGGCAACTCTAAGGCAAACCAGCTAACATGCTTAATGATATGTTCTTTGCAGAGTCATCAAGAAAAAGAGCAAATCAAATGACTTTAAGCTGTGAGTATTGCTTGCAATTACACAGTTAACTGTAAAGTTGAAGTCATCTTTAATCTTCTTACATTTTTGTTCTCTTCCTTACACATTGGTTCACAGACCTCCAAACAAGTATCTCCGGTTGTCGCACGACGAGTTCTTTTCCAATGACCTCCATGTCCTGACCAACGTCAGTGCTTTGGCAGAGAAGACCTGCCGCTACGACCTGGACTGCTTAGATCAGCATTGGTTGCGGATCTTCAACGAGGAGCGCAAGTCTCTTGGTCAGTCCTCTTATTTAGCCCAGTCTAAACAGGGGCATTTGTCTTTCATTACTGTTCATGGTTATGGTGCACTTTGTTAGCAAAGCACCTTTCTTGGAACTAATTTAGGTGTAGGCCATTTATGCTGTTTAGAAACATAGGCCATAGACAATTTTCATGATTAATATCATGCATAAGCTCTATGAAAAGAGTTGTATTAGTAATAATGCTTTATGTGCCTGTTACCTGAAAGTTTCACAAAGAAATTCTCCATACAGTGGAGCTAAACATACTTTCTGTTCCTGCGTAGGCAACTGATAAAGCAGGTGAACAGAAGCTTCATGGATCCATATGCTTGCCGCTGGTAATGCACGCACAAAACAGTCTTTGCTGTAGAAGTTAGTAATTGACACTGAGATATTGCTGAAATAGTGTTGAAATAAATCTTAGTTTGAGCGAAATGGAGAATGTGATAGGTGTAGGGTGGTGAATGTTATTGTGTTGCTGCACAGCAGACAAGATGTAGCAGCGTTGCCAGGACTTTACACCCAAGCTGTTAATTTTTACAAAGGCTTTATGGTTACTTCCGGGCTTGGAAACATAGACTGCTAAGGCCTTTATTAATGAGGTACTATTGTGAAGGCAAGAAACGACATAAGGAGGTGAACATGCACCCATTGGCTCCAAAATATTTGGTCATTGTGTTAAGATTGTGCTTTTGCACATGGAGAATGTCAAGTGAGTGATTAACAGCTCGCAAGTAGCTTGTCAGCTCTATTGGTTTGTGAAGTGAATGACATTGGCTGAATGAAACATGTGTTGCATCTTGACATTTGATGTCATAATGCAGCAAATGTCACAAACTTTATCGATGATGTTTCGAATGATAATAGACAAACGAAAAGAATACTCAGCCATTTTCACTGAGACATGTGCCTTTTTCAATAATAATTTTCTCCTGTCTTGTGTTAGGCCTGGAACCTTTGCCTGAGCTTGCGATGGAGATGATCTTGGAAGACTTTGAGACTCAGGTGAGGCACGTGAAATTGTTACTGGTGCAGGTATGGTGTCACAAGTGTACCTTAACTGACGTGTTGCATGTTCTTGGTGCAGCAGCTTAGATTTTATTCCTAAACCACCCGTGTGTAGAAATTTAGTTGTGGTATTGCAGTTTAGATTGGGTTATCGAAAAACACTCTGCTGCAGAAAAGTGGAAAATAGCCGCAGCGCCATATTTCTTGAACGAAAAATAAATTCAGGAAAAGCGAGTGAAAGAGAGCAAACGTTGCATCGTGACTGGTTGCAATACTCACGTGGAAGCTCATGGTGCGCTCCTATTGGTTGTCGAACATTTGAATGGCTTTAGCATGTATTTCAGCAGGAGGGAGCTGCTCCTGGCTGTTGCACGTTTTGTTCATTCCTGTGTTGATCACTGCAACGACATGAGTGTTCTACGATAAGCCCCAAAGGAGCGAAGTTCCGAACTGTACACGCGTACGGGAAATGGCAAGCGCCACAGAATACAAGAAGTGGACACAGACGCAAACGCCACTGGCCACACTGACCAGGAAAAACTGCCGCACGGGGGAGATTGGGACAGCTCACCCCTGTGTGACTGTGACAGTACAGGCATGCGCCGATTACGACCCGCCCACAGGCCGTGTTGATGGCATGTTCTACATTGATGGTGCGTCCAGTGCTCGCCCACGTGTAGTGTCAATGCCTCCGTGTGCGTCATTGACGAGTCTGCGTGCCGAGTTTACGGATCCGCTTATGGTGTTGGCGCGTCCACGAGCAGTGGTGGTCATGCCTCTATGAGCTACAGCAACGTGACATCGGCTACCATAGATGTTCGCATGCCGATTATTCAGCAGCAGATTTCGGCTCCAACTTTCAGTAATGAAGAGATTGCATGATGAGAAGAAACGCGAGCAGACACTTTTAATGAATTGTCTACTACCCCGGCCACAAAAAGGAGATCCAAACTTCTAAATGATGGCGAAAGTGACGATGATGTTGTTCCCGAGGCATCATTTTTTGTAGCACACAAAGCGATGATAAAAAAGCTGCTGTCCGAATTTTGGTGCCACCAGTGTGGAAGGGCCCCAGAGTTCGTTTTGAAACTGGATGTCACTACTGTGGAATAATAAATGAAAAGTGGTCATCTCCAAGGTAAGCTGGTCCTCAGCATGAACATTCAGCTTTTGAGGTGGATGTTCATGCAGTGAGAGCTATGCAATCAGTGGGCAAAAATCAAACTACACTGAACAATATTTTTTCCCACATGGACATTTCCCATATGGGACTGCATCACAAGTCGTCCCAGAGGCTGCACTGCAAGTGTAGGCACCCTGCCTGTATCTGCTGCAACATCAGAAAAGTTGCGTGAAATATATGGAGATCTTAGATTTGTCCCAGCGAACATTGATGTCATTTATGATGGCACATAAATGACAAGGAGCCACACAAGCCACATCGGTGTTGGCTGTCATCGAGTTGTGCTCTGGCCTGGTCTTGGACCACTGTGTTCCTTTCTCTCTAGCTACTGCCATGACTGTGCAGGCACGCGGCAGGACACGGCTGAGGCCGGACGTCTCTCATGTGTTGCGCATGAAACCATTTATTGCGCATTCTTCGTAACCTTTTCTTTACCGTACCCCGCTCTTTGTGCTTCTTATTTATTTCTGTGAACTTGCTTCTTCGTTCATTGACTTTTCCTATATTGGCACGCTCTTCAATTTCTGCTTTCACGTTATCCGAATTTTCGATTTTTTTTTTTTCATGTGCCTATGTTGTAGCATCGCGGTGGTGCTATGTACTTTTCTTTCTTTTTCGGTACTTTTTTTTCTTTTTGAAAAGGGGAATAATGCCACCCGCACATATGGGCCGACAGCAAGAGCGGCTCTCAATCTGGAGGAAAAAAAGATCACGTGCCTCTTCTTTGCTCGAGAGCTAGCCGCGACTGACGCATCATTATGGAGCTAGCTACTCGGTGGTTTAATACACCCCCAGTACTTCTGAATCATCGTGACAATATTAGCATAAAGAATCACGTTGGTGTGCCAAATTTTATCTATTTATTCCAATAAATAATAGATAGTTTTAATTGCCACGCCCCCCTTAAAGCCAGTAATAGGGAATGTCTTAATAAAGTGAAGCACAAACTGCCTTGGAGAGACAGAAATGGATCTTAAAGGCATTGCCCTAATGGGGGCTTTTTGCCTGCTGCAATTCCAAAGCCAGAAACTTTTGTTCTGTCTACCTTGTTTTGTACATCTTCCACACGCTGAGCTGTCGTCTAACTCCTGAGATTGTGCTCTGCTTTATTTCTGACCCTTGTCTCTGTTCTGATGCTTTCATGGGGTTTTATCTTCTCAGTGTTTTTTTCCTTATTTTTGTTTCTTTAGTGTTTAAAATTGGTTTTGGCTTGCATGCTTTTGCGATTACAACCTCATGCTCTCATCCCTTTCTCTCTTTTGCAATATTTATTACAGTGCTATGACAAGCTTCAGAGAGAGATCCGAACAGAGCAAGGGTTGGGCATTGAGTATGACGAAGATGTGGTCTGTGATGTCTGCCGTTCGGTAAGCAGCTTTGTTGGAGAGTGTTTGTTGCCTTTTGAGTCCAATGCTTGTTCTAGAAAATGTGAACGCTTGAACGCTTAAGGTTGCTTTCACAATGTTAGCCATTTACCTTGGTGGGCCAGAAGAGGTTCGGAAACTGAAATGTAGTGGTTTGGGGGTGCTTTTGATTTCCTGTGCTTTATTGCAATGACGTAACTGGTTTGGGTGGCTTATTCTGAGGTCTTCTTGATATCGTAAAGGCGAACTAAGTTGTGCCACAAAAAAAAAAAAAAGCTGAAGGCTTCACAAATTTATGAAATTTTTGTCGAGCCACAACAAACTTAATACTGGCGCTTGTAGTGCAACTTTCACCACTTCCTATTAATTGGCTTATTACAGTCGAACCCCTTTACGAGAGACTGCCAGTCTTGTCTTTTTATGTGGCATGTCTCTTATAAGCAGGTTACCATGTGTGTATTTCCTTATCAACTCTTTCTTTCAGTGCAAGCACACTGGTGTCTGTTATACCCATTTGCCTGTTACATCGGTGTCTCTTATAAAGTTCAACTGCAATTTGTAATGAATAAAAATGTAGTTCTGAAAGAACACTCATAAGCCCAAAGCAATTCAGTTGTTTCTCTTAGTGTGCATTGAACCCTTTTAGGCACCACCTATGAAGATCTGACTGCAGATATCGCTAATTCACACATTATTCCACTGCACTGAATATTATTTTGCTATAATAATCATGTCATATTGCAATGATTTATGTATTATTATGGTAATTTCTAATCCTAATTCGCAATTGAGTATGTGTTTGTCCTAGACACTCACGATCTGTTTTGAGATATAGAATCAAATCTCTGGCTGGAAATTCTACTGTGAAATTCCGGTTTGCACATAGCTCACAAAGAGTGGCACATCGAATGGAATCTTGAACGTGGCAGTGCTTTCGTCGAAGTGATGATATGCAATAGTACACTTCAATGTGCAGTTAAAACAAGGACACATTTATTGAACTGGTGGTTCAGTTCCAACAAACCTCAGTGGATCTTGCTTCTTCTTAGCCACTTAGTTTGGACACCTAGCAGCGAGAGCATGTTCTGTGCTCAAATGTGTACAAAGTAGGCTTGTGCAAGTATTGAATGTCAAGTTCGAAACAAATAGTTGTTTTGGTCAAACAATTTTGAATTCTATTTGAATAGTGTATATATTGCCACTTGTTCCATTTCCCAGGTTTTGTTATCGTCCCAAAACACTACACAATTCTCAGCGCAAACCGCGCCTACAGTTTTCGAGAAGCTTCCGGACTGTAGTAGATCATTTCAATAAGATCACGCCCACTCTGCGAACTCTACAGATTATTCTGGAACCTACGCCAAAGCCAACGACAACGCTAGAACATTCGACGGCAAAAGTATAAATGCCGACACGCTTCGCCGTTTGTCAGTAGTTGATCGGCGGCCGACGCTCCGTTCACTGCTATCTGTGCAAGACTGCTACTGTAATCGGACTTTCCGTTTGTCGGGCACAGGTTCGCCCAAATAAACTGTTAAATCCCAACACAAGGTATCCTGTCTTTGGCCACGTCACGACCCTGTGACAATATCGCATATCATAAAGAAAAAATGGGCGTAATTGTCATGACCCACTAACCTACCTAATATTTTCAAGAATTTGAAACAAGGCCTGGCTGGGCAGATGCCATTTCTTTGCATCTAAGAAACTGGAAACAACTTTGAATAGCAGCAAGATTTGATTTTCAGTAAAATGCTAGTGATAGCTTGTACTCTAGAATACTTTTTAAATTTTTCTATACTTATAGCATGTAAGTTGACATAACAAGCCAATAAATTGATGTGAGGGTCATCTCCTCATTTAGCTTTTCTTTAATAGGAAGCTCACATCAATGCATATTTCCCTTGGATATATGTTTTCAAGGCTTAGCACCATTTCAAAGCCATGAAACCACTACAGGGGGGTTACATGCGATCTAATATACACCTAAGTAGGTGCTTTCACGGCTTAGCACCGCTCTACCGCAGTGAAACTGCCTTTTCATTAATATGCATTTATTCATTCGTTTTAAATAATTTGAAAGTTTCAAATTTAAATTCGATTAGAAGCGAATTCTAATACTCCATTATTTGTTCGAACATTCGAATGTTTGCACAAGCCTAGTACGAAGTGTATCGAATGAACACTACCTTGCCAGTTTTTCAAGGTGAGTCCAGTGTGCTGAGCTATTCACACGCTGCGCACTTTTTCAGCCGGACTCGGAGGAAGGCAACGAAATGGTTTTCTGCGACCAGTGTGACCTGTGTGTGCATCAGGCCTGCTACGGCATCCAGCGGATCCCGGAAGGGTCGTGGGTGTGCCGGACCTGTGCCCTGGGCATAAGACCTCCCTGCATGCTGTGCCCCACCCGAGGTGGTGCCATGAAGAGCACACGGTCAGTGTACTTGGGGTCTGCATGTTTAACAAGTCTGTGTGCTTGCACATGTTCTGCGCTCCAGTGTTTCGTTGGCCATGAGCGCTTTTGAGTGCGAAAGGCGTTCTTTTTTGGCCAGCACAGACAATCCAGGTGATGGTATGACACTACTCCCAGCCACACATGAGCACCTGCATGTTCGTGAGGGAGTGTTGTCAGCATATGCATATCTACACGTGACAAATGTAAAGTGAACTCTCATTGAATGAACAGAACATTTGAAGGTGCCAAAAAAATATTCAGGAGTTTCGTTTACCGGGATATAAGCAAAAGTGTGAAATTTGTCAGAATCACTAGTTCCAGTGACTTGTAAGCAGCAGTGCCATTTGCCATGCTTGCACAATAAATATAGCATTCAGATTTCTGTGAATGTTACAATCGGGGGGTGTGCTTAAATTGCGCAAATTGTGCAATTACAGTACCGAGAGTCTGCTGTAAAAACTGTATTTACTAGCATAATCCTCACTTTATTTTTGCAAAGAACTGATGAAAAGTTGAAGTGTGTAAAAGATACAATGGTAAAATTTTCCACGAAACTGCACAGAGTACAAAAAAATAAACTGAACCCAATAAAGCAGCCGCAAATTCGTGTTCTCATGCCAACAACCAACTACAAGCTTTTAGAAGTACAAATGAAGACTTACCTTAATAAAACCACAGATTGCAACACATAGCAAGCGTTATTTGCAGATTCTAAAGCCCTAAGCAAATACAATAAAACCTCATTATTTCCAAGTCACTGGAGCCATGAGAAATCTTCGAATTAAGCGAGTTTTTGAATTAACAGAACATACAAACAGTGGGATGCAAAGAAGTTGGAATTATCTGAAGTATTCAGGGCTGGTCGTTTGCTGCGCTGACTAGTTTACAGCTTCAAGGGTTATGTTTTCCAGCAATCCTAATTTTGCCGCAAACACAGGTGCTGTCACCAAGGAAGAAAGAGGGGGAGTTGTGATCCATTGAAATGCGCGTCTGTTTTCAAGACATCATCACTGCAACACGGCCATGGAGGAAGAAAAACTGAGGAGAGGCCCTGACGTCACTCATGAAGCCGTGGTAAAGCCGGAAGTTGGCCATATTGACTGGGCAAAAAAAGTTATTTCTTGAGACGCTGGTCCAGCCCGACATCGATGGCGAAGTCTTTTCGACCGAGTTCTAACAGCGAGCAACGGCTCGCTGACAACGAAGCAAACACAAGAGAACACGCGCTAGATTCACTGACGACGACGAATGTGGTTTCAGTGTTTTCATTGCATTAATTCACGCACTGCACAGATAACACGATCGGCAGTGCACCGCCTTCAAATGGTCAGCGCCGCCTTGACGCGGCCGATGCGGCCCCCGGCCACCGTATCTATGTTCCACGTAAAACTCACCGGCGTAAGCATTGTGCAACCGCTGTGACTTAATTTGAGCATGGTGCAAGTGACAATTGAATGCAGTTGCTCTAACGATGAGAGAAGAATGCTGGGGGCGAGCATAGTAAGCGAGACAGAAAATGTATTTTATTATGCACATGAAAGTTGTTACTGTACACATATTGAACGCGAAATTACGCATATCGTCCTCGTTGTGTCTTTCTGGGCACAAAAGTTTCGTCCATTGTCACAAGCAGGAACACTGCACAGCCGTCACTGACCTGCAAGGCATTCGTCATGGTTCCGTTTTGTCTTGGTGCCCAAATGCAACTTCACTGAACACTTCAAATACTTCATCCCCCACACAGCACATGGATATGTGCTCGTTCTACATACTGTTGAGGCCCAGTCGCTTACAAATGGCTTTGTAAATGTTGCTAAGCTTACAATAACTATCGGTAGAACACTGCGTAATTAACAACGCGACACAGAGCACGGATATTGTCCGCTGCGGCTCGATACGGGACCTACAAAGGTGCACATGCCGCCACCAGCCGCCGCCGCTCACTGCTAGACCAGCTACGCTGCACAGCACGTAACCATGGAAACGCCGCTATTGTGTCCAGTGAATATGGCCGCCATGGCATCATTTCCGCCACACTTTTCATGTAGCGCGCCGGCTGGGCATGCCCTCACTTCTCATTCCTTTCTCCGTGAACACAGCAGTTTCACGCGGGCAGCATGTCGCCTGCTCCTCGCTGCGTCAGTATGTCATTGAGATGATTCGCCAATTTTTTCTCTTAAAATAAAAGATTTAATAATGGCCAGTGAGACGAAATTTGCCGTGTGTTTCAGCTGAAAAACACAATCACTGAAGCTTTCGAACTTTGTTGTGTAAGTGGAAATCTCAGGCAAGAGCTCTGCCAGTAATGCAAGTGCGCAAATTGTTGGAGCAACTAGCAATCGAAAATTTGCATACATCGTTAACTTTGCCAAACTGTCCTTCATTAATTTCCTTATATTCCCAGAAAGAATGGGTAAATCATGACATGCTGATGTTGCCAGAAGCATGCAACATGTTGTCTGCGCATCACCTCTATGTTACAGCGAAGCACGTCTTGTTTTCCGTCAAGAAGTGCCACTTCAACCTGCGAATATTTTCCATTCTTGGGCCCACAGAAGGCCTGACGCGTCTTGTTGGTGGCTTTCAGCTGCTTGTGCTGCATGATCAATCTTTTTCAACTTGAAAGCAGCCATGTAGCTTTCGTATTGACCCATAGCATAACCACAAAACGGACGCAACAATGTACACTACACGGACTAGTGCTACCGCACTGCTAACACTCTTCTACGCTCCTCCATGCATACTTACGACTTGTAGCTTGGCATGGCTTGGCTTGGATTAAATTAGGGCTGCGGGTGTTGATAGTATACATGATGTTTAAAAGTGGACACTAGGCTGTGATGCACTATCATCATCAGTGCCTAGAAGTAGCAGACAACATAACTGCTGCAATTTTCGGGGGTACAAGAATTATGCTAGTGTGAGAATTACGCAGGTAAATACGATAAACATGTTCACAATGTTCAGACTACAGGATTTATATTCTGAGTCTCTGTTTCTGAAGATCAACCCACTAATCACTGCGCCACAGGCATGCGCTACACAAGGCAGTATAGAACTTGTTCAAGAATGTCCAGCATGCAACACCAGAGGAGTATCGTTGAGTCACTGTTATGTTATTTGCATTGACAACAATAACAGTACCATTCAATTATGCTTCAATTTTTTGCTTCAGATTGCGAGATTGTTACCGCTTTGTGTATCTAATTCCTTCAGGAGCGGCCAGAAATGGGCTCATGTGAGCTGTGCGCTGTGGATCCCAGAAGTTAGCATTGGCTGTGTTGAAAAGATGGAGCCCATCATGAAAATATCTCAGATCCCGGTGAGCTTTAGGTGATATTTTCCTTTTTAGTACTATTCACTGAGCAGTGTTACTGTGTCTAATTGCCATGCTGTGCTTTGCATCCAGCCTAGTCGTTGGGCCTTGACCTGTTGCCTTTGTCGAGAGCGGATTGGCGCCTGCATTCAGTGTTCCGTAAGTGCGGCAATATCTTTCTTCTTGTTCTTTCCAAACACCTACTGCTGAAGGTTTGCTGTATGCATAGAAAGTGTTGTTGTGTGGGGAAGTAAATAGGTGCGATTTTGCATTATGATCGAATTCATTATGCTGATATAACTGAAATTGGTTTAGAGCTATTTGTTACAATTTATTAGTTACAACTCTCAATAGCCTCTTGATGTCATCCACAAATTAATTACTCAGATTCAGTTTGTAAAAGTTTTTTTGCTCACACATATTCACAAAGGTGCAATTAAGACTTACCTCAACAGTGTAACCAGAGGTTCAGCTCAAAGCGAAATTCATTTGCCGACACTAAAGCCACTGTCTCAAGAGTCTTTGTGTGATGACCCTTGACGTAATCAAGATGCGCCGCCTCAACCTGTGGGTACTTTCCAGTGTTAGGCCCACTTAAGACCCGACACGGCTTGCTGGTGGCTATTAGGTGCTCGTGCTTCTGTCAGCAGTAGCGAACACAAAACTCGTTGACTTCAAAGTGCCTGCCGGCGGCCTTGTTGATGTTTTGTGCATCATCAACCACTTTAAGCTTGAAAGCAGCCGTGTGTAGCTTCCGTATTAACCCATCGCGTAACTACAGAACGGACACAACACACACTGCACGAACTAGCACTAATATGCCCCAATGAATACTTGCCATTTTGGTGTGGCTTAGATTGAATTAGAGTTTTGTGCTTTGATGGTTGACAGCTTGTGCTTGAAAGTCCAGACAATGGACCATCAGTTCGGTGACTTTCCAAGAAATAAGTACCGTATTTACACGATTGTAAGACGACTCGAATGTAAGACGACCCCCCCAAAATCGCATCTCAAAAAAAAAAAAGAATGCGCGCATTTTACACAAGGGAAATTTATTCACGTGGTTGCGGAGGATTATTCATCGTCGCTGGAGTCGTCCTCGCTGGTGCTGCTGCCGTCATTGCTGCTGCAGTCCCACAGCACGTCGTCGTCAAGTGTGAGTCCACACTTCGCGAACGACCGCACCACGGCATCGCGTGGGACGGCCGCCCATGCGGAGAGGACCGATTCCGAACTTCCGTCCTGCTGCACAGTTGTTGGTTTCCTTCGCATGAAGAATAGCAGCCCGCTTAAACGCTGCCGCAAACGAGCGCCGAGTGTTCTTCGAGCCTACGGCACTCATGTCAGACAGAAGTGACTCGAGAGAGCCCGTCGTGGACACAAGCGACAGGAGCACGCGGCGACGCGCCCGCTTAGAAAATTGTATCACAAAAAGGAGCTCTTCCGTCAACTACCAGTACCCCCCTACGGCGGCTCTTCCATCGATTACCGGTGCTCCCTCAAGAGCCGTGCGCTCGTCATAAAGGCACTCGTAATGCGCGCAGTAGATGCTAAAAAAAGAAAAGCTTTTGTATAAGCACGCGGAAAACTATGCGCTTTGGGTTGAGCGGGAAACTATTCGAGATGACAATACATGGTTCGATTTTGACTCTAAGACGACCCCCCAACATTGGATTGTCAAATTTGAAAAAAAGGGTCGTCTTACAATCGTGTAAGTACGGTAATAAAACATTTTTTTTTTTTGTTCTGATATAGCTGTTGAACAACGAAACTGCGATAATGAAGCTGAAAGAAAACAGTTCTTCCAAAGTAAAGAAACAGCTAAGAAGAGGGCTGGTTTTATTTTCATTGAAGAAAAATGGCTCTTTAGCTATCCTGATCTCATTGCAGTCTCTTCTGTACAATAATTAAACATGGCAATTAAACTACATCTGTTATTTATTGAAATAAACTGATGAAATTTGGCACACCAATGTGATTTGTTATGCTGATATCGTTTATGAAATCGGTTATGTTTTATGGTTTTATAGTCATGACATTTAATAGATCTTTATAATTATCACTTAATTAATTGGTTAATTAGACACAATTTGGGTAGCTTATTTGCTTTAACATATTCAGCAAGGTCCACTGTGCACCATCGCAAATGACATCAATGTTCCCTGGGGCACGTCCAAGGTCCCCATGTATTTGACGCACCTTCTCTGCTGTTGCAGCAGATGCAGTGGCAGGGTACAACTTGTGATGTAGTCCCCTATGGGAAATGTCCATGTGGGAAAAGATATCATTCAGTGCAATTTGATTTTTGCCCACTGACTGCACAGCTCTCGCTGCTCGAACATTCACCTCAAATGGTTTTACATGCTGAGGACCAGCACATCTTGGATATGACAACTCTTTGCTTATTATTTCACACTGGTCACATAGCATTTCCATTTTATTTGCGAGCCCTAGAAAGTGTCCAGTTTCAAAATGAACTGGGGCCCTTCCACACTGGTGGCAGCAAAATCTGGACAGCAGCTTATTAATCATCACATGGTGGGCTATAAAAAAATGAGGCCTCAGAAACAATACCGTCGTCACTTTCACCATCATTTAGAAGTTCAAGTTTCCTTTTTGTGGCCGGGGTAGCAGACAATGCATTGAAAGCGTACGCTCGCGTTTTTATTCATCGCACAATCTCTTTAGTTGGAGTTGGAGCCGAAATTCACTGCTGAATACTCGAGGTGCGAACATCTACGGTTGCTGGTGCCCTGTTGTTGTTCACAGAAGTGCAGTCACCACTGCTCGTGGACGGGTCAACAGCATCAACACCATGCGCAGATCTGTAAACTCGGCCCGCAGACTCATGAACAATGTACGCGGGCGGAGTCGTCGACACTACACGTGAGCAAGCGCTGGACGCATCATCAATGTGGAACGTGCCGGACACAACAACCAGAGTTTGCTGTTCAAAGATTCTGCAGCATTTTGGATCTTTCCTTAAAAAATACAGTGTACCAGCAACTTTTTATCATTGAGGCGCTTGTAAATGGGAAGCAAAGCCAATCCTTGATCAAGATTAGCGTGTGGTCGGGTTGGGCCTCCCTTAAGGGCTTCGGCTCGCCTATGCTTGCACCAGAAAGTCACCCCTTCTGGACAGTATCATCATCATCATCATTTATTTTCTCCTAGGTGCCTCTGATGGGGTATCGGTGGCTGCCTGCACTGTTGCTCGATGATGAGCGGAAGTACGAGGCCCAGATAGCACGATGCATTTTCAGAATATCACCTCTGTTATTTCTGATTGTAATACTGCAATAGTTCTGCAGTTTCTGAATTGTGCCATCTGTCAGCTTTTCTCCTCGCGGAAGTCGTGTTGGCAGTTTCTGAAGAGCAGTGCCTAGACGCTTGGCCACATGGTTTGTGCACTCCTCCTTGTCCACGAAAACTTCACCATATACATTGGCCTCAGCGACAGCGATGTAAGCTTTGCTGTCCCCATCACTGAGGAACTTGGTGAAGCGCAATGGTGTTGTGTATGAGGGTGTCCTGCCTCATATGCGCAAAGCTGCCTCAGTCTCCTAGGCATGAGAGAGCACTCTTTTTTTTTTTTTTTTTTCGCAGCCAAGAGTGTGGAATGCTTGCCATATTTCTTCCTCGGCACCCAAGTCATGGTGCCGACTACAGGCGAAGCAGTAATTCGACAGTACCTCACACTCTAGGCACAAACCAGTGTCCACAGACACAGCAGTGCCTATGCCATTGTGGCTCTTGCGCCCTCTCTTTTGCCATGTGCCTTCATACATGACAGCAACATCAGCCCCATTTACTTTCTCTTTAGTTATCATTCTCACCTTCGCCAGGTTTTCTTGCACAGCTTTGGTAGCTGCAGCATGAACTTTTTTGCCGATTGCAATAAAAGTCTTGTCATGCATGGGTGTTGGTAGTCCAAGAATAGCGCAAAAACTTGACAGCTGTTCATGCCCGATGCCTATTGCACGCGCAGCCACAACCACCTTCACATTGACGGCGAAGCAGTAGCGCGAGCTGCCGCTTCGGTAGTTCCAGTCATCACCGGCATCGGTGGGCTGTCCTTCCGGCACAACACGCCGCAAACTATGCGCAGCAGAATCCACAGACTCAGGACACTCACTGTTATTGCAGCACAGATTAAGGAACGAAGAGAGGCCCTTGCATTTACTTGCGGTGTCGCGGACGACGAGTCCAGCGGTATGGCATGTTGGAAAAACAGCACGGCTTACCATTGATGTCAGTACGCCGATGTCACAAAGTACTCCGCTCACAGAACCACCAACACTCTTTCTTCTCTCGCTCTCGAGGTGTTCAATTTTTTTTCCAATGCGCTTATGAACTTGATCGCAGCATCAATTTCGTCGAAGTCCCCACAATCCGCCGAATCTCCCGAAGTTGCGAATTCACACATGTGACGGCTATCTCCGCTGCCTTGATTAGGCCTAGTGGCTGGCGGCTCGCATTCTTCTACCGCTGCTTTGCGCTTCGGTTTACGTTGACACCCTCGGTACTTGTTCTTGCTTGCAAACTTCCGTGCTCGAAAGTCTCGCTTCTTCAAGTGATCCATGGCAGATTCAGAAAAACGTCGAAACGCTTAGCAAGTGCCGATTGTCGCAAGCGCTCAGCGAGCGGGGTCGATCAGATGTAGCCAATGGCGGCCTCGGCAGCGTACCATGTGACCAGTCGAGATGCCCGAATCGGCTGCAGCTTAACTGAAAACCAACTTGAAAACGACTGTTTTGTGAAATTCCTTGCCAAAATGCGAAACTGGGGGATGCCTGTTCACTGGAAGGAGGCTTGATCTACGTCACCAAAGAAACCGCAATGGCGGACGTCATCGTGTTGCCGAGTGGTGGATTTTCAAAAATAGCCGTCGCATGCGTGAATTCGCGACTTCAGGGGCTACCTTCACTAACGCAGATCGATTTTTTACCACTTTCTCGTCCAAATTCAGCTGTGACATTTGGGGAAATGATAGTTGAATGATCAAAAGAGATTTTAGAACAATCATCTCATAAGTGGAAATTTTCGCAAAAAACTCGATTTTTCGACCCGCATCTCTCCTTAAGATAGTAATTCCAAGAACAGTTTCATAATCATTGGATGGAACTGCATTATAGTGGTGTAGCGTACATGCTCAGAGTAACCATCACTACACAATTGCTGCTTTGGCTTTACCAGATTTCAGCGGCCTTCTCCAGCATTGTCTTGCATCTGCGATTACACAAGCAATGAGTAACAGCTTCATTGACTGCACCCTTCACGGCTGTTACATTATTTGGTGTGCCAAGATTTCCTCCTAACTGTTCTTGCAGGTGAAGGCTTGCAAGCGGGCTTACCACGTCACCTGTGCATTTGAGAACGGCCTTGATATGAAACCCATCATTGATGACAACACTGTTGACGAGGTTAAGCTCAAGGTAAGTTTATTTCTTGGTAAAACCCAAGTTTTTGACTAAAGAAAAAATAAGCGGCTGGGGAGGTGTCATGACCGTTGAAGGTTTTTAGGCCCCAAAACAACAATATGATTATGGTGAACGCTGTATTGAAGGACTCCAGGAATTTTGACCATGTGGATTCACCTAAATCGAAGTATGCAAGCCACTAATGTTTCACTTCCATGAAAATGTGGCCACTGTGGCAGGGATTCTATCCAGTAGCGTGCCTGTCAGTATTTAAGTGCCATGGCTACTAAACCACCACAGCAGGTTGGGTGTTTTGCCATAGGGTCCCAAAGCAGCACTTGGTGGCGCTGTGACTCTGGACAGGCAGAGCTTTTTCTAGCAAAAAGACGGAGATTGACGATGTACGTCACGCCTTTTCCGATCTTTCCGCCACGCTGCAGCTCCCTTCTGTGCATATGTAGAGCTCTCGCGCACCCCTCGAAAAATATCTCCCAGCTGGACAGGCTCTTTGAAAAGCGAACGTAATAAAGAAGTCAGAAAAGTTTATTTGCATTTCTGAAGTCTGCAACGTTACCGTGTACAATAAGTCGAAGTAAGCTTCCTTTTGTCATACGTTAAATATACTTGATGGTCTATATGCAGTGCAAAATAAAGCCATGCACGCAATTGATGTTCCACGTTGTTGGCAGTGAAAAACGTGATTGTTGTTTCTATGTGCATGCTGGCTGTAGCAGACGCATGCTGTCCTGAACAAACGTTCGCGGCATGCGGAAAGATGCAAAGATCACACGGTCATAGCAGTAAAAAGCCTGATAAGGCTATAGGGTCATGCCTTCCATACCACTGGAGCATCATCCGTTGACCTAGCTGCGAGGCAGCTAGCTTAGCTTTAACCGAGCGAAGCAAGTTGAACTGCTACCTTCGTGGTAATTTTTTTTTTTTTTTTTTTCCCCTGGCGTTGTGCTTGCACTTACATTTAATATGAATATCGACTGTACTGGTGTATAAAGCCTGCTGTGCAAACGTAGCTGAGCGTGAGAGGTGCCGAATTTCAGGCTTGATGTGATATCTGGTTTGCGACGAGCTCGCGCAATTAGTGTGCACTGGAAGCACTCTATGGCGCGTAACACGCACGCACGCAGCGCGGGTGAAAAAAAGACGCACATCTCGAAATGTATTAAGTGTCCCATTGAATCAGCGGCTTGAATAAATACCACCCTAATGAAGCGACAAAAATAGAACAAACCGGCAAAGGGACGCGACAAAATGCGCAGACGTTCGTTCCGGCGCGATGATGCTGCCTTCTCGATGCATGTATTGCAGGCGGCAAAACTTAGAGGATGTGCGCAGTTCAGTTGAAAGCAACCAACGACGCAACGCTAACCACGGTATGAGTTATGCGAGTGTGAACATTCCACAACGATAGCTACGTGTCTCGCAAACACAAGCAATTGAAACACAAGGTTGTTTCAACATACAACCGTAACTGGACTGTCACAATGCATGCAGACAGCGAGCTATCATTACTGCAGTCGTTGCATGGACATGCCGTGTTATGTACTGATTCAGGTAGTAGAAACAAATGGTTTCAAGCGAATTGAGACAATTAAAATGGAAGGCGAGACAGAGCTAAAACTTACTTTGTTCTTTTAACTGTGGCGACCCACGCTTGTTTTCTTTCTCTCTCGTACGACTTCTGGCAATCGATAGTGCTACGGGTGGTTCACATGTCTTGGTACTGTCTGCACTCTCATGGCACAGAACAGTACTCCAGACCTCGCTGACGCTTTTGTATGATTGCTTCTGCCGTCGCGGAAAAGCAACGTTGAACAGCGAGCGTCTTGTTCCAGTGCGCCAATCTGACGGCATGGCGCCGCAGTTCCCCGCACCGACTCTAGAATGCATTCCGCACCCGCAGTGTTGAAACACACCGAAATCGCCTGCACCCTCTGCCGTGCTTATCCCTATTTCCCTGAGCTTGCTGCCAGAGTTTCAGCACGGTGTTGACATCGCTCCGCAACCGGCCAATTGAGATGGGCAGCATTAGAGGCAGCATCTGTGCACTACACCTTTTCTCGTGTAGCCGATTTGAACATGACATTTAAAGCTGACAGTCAGCTGGGAGGTGCAATTGCTCATGCTGACCCTGAAAAGCTTAGAGGGTACTGGCTTAAGATTTCGTGGATGGGATATCCTGTGGGATTGATGCCCGTGAAAATGCCCATACTCATGAACACTAATGCGTCAGCCCATAGTGACCATGTGGGGTGTTTCATGGAAATAACACTTGTAATTATTCACATGAGTATACTGATTAAGATATACATGACAAAGACAGTCATATGTGCTCGACGAGCCAGTTGCGAAAATTTCGTGGGCTGCATGTACGAGACTACAGCTCTAGACCGATGTCATTAGCCATTTGCTAAGTGATTTGAGAACATTGCCGAAGTGCACAGGTGAGACTATTTCTTTCACTGGCAACTGGTCATTGCGCTTCAGTCATCTGGATAGTGCCTCTTTAGCCTTTTGTATGGCAGCCAATAAAGCAAAGGAAAAAGTAATGCAATAGGCTCAACGTCATGATGCATGGTAAAGGAAGGAGAAAGAAAGCATTATTCTTTTGCTTATTCTGAATGGGCTTGAAAACCTAATTGTGGTGGAAGACTGGTAAAACAAAAAAGGTGTGTGAGGTCATCGTGGGGTAATTAAAAAGGTATTGAAGGGCCCCTTCAACACATGCAAGCAGGACAAAATGCACTGCTCAGTTACATATGTTCTCTCCCACAGTCGTTCTGCCCCAAGCACAGCAAGAAGAAGGAGGTGCACCGAAAGGAGGCGTCGTCGGATGACTCGGACAAGAAGGCAAGCTCTGTATCCCGGGAGGGCCACCACCAACGCGATACTGATGCCACCAACGAGGAAAAAGAGTCTGCCCGACTGGCCAAGTACGGCTTTCCACATTCACGTGTTCTGAAAGAGATGTGCGCTAAAAAACAAGGCAGGCAGTTTCCAAGCCTGTAGCATGTGCATTCCGAAAATGTTTGTATTCTGAACCTATCACTTACAAATTGCAGCATAGACCACTTATAACACAAGTCTCTGGTGTATTCTGAACCTATCACTTACAAATTGCAGCATAGACCACTTATAACACAAGTCTCTGGAGTTGCGAATATCTGCACTTTAAGCAGAACTGCTCTGTAACCAAGACACTTTTCAAAAGCTGCATGTGTCCAGAGAATGATGAAAAGGCAGCCGCACGATTCCAACAATTGAGGCACGCAACTCGTGTGTAAACTTGCATGGGCCTAAAATTTGCAAATGCTGACAGGTTACTTACACAAACCTGCCGTGCCAACATCACTATTGTGGAAGAGGGGGAAGGAGGGAGAAGTGCCGTTTCGAAAAGTCACCAACTGGCTCATCAGACCTCTTCATTTATGGAAACTCGGCTGTGGTACCACACTGCAAAAACTATATACAGTATAGACAGCTTACCACATAAGTCGCAAAACGTTTTTCAAGGGCCACAATAGGATGAAACGTGTTGAGCAAGCTGCCTCGCCTGTTTGAGAATCGAAGCAGGGATGCATAGTGCTTACAACTTTTTATGTTTCCGGATGTTAAAAAAAGTTTAATGTCTAAAGACACGTGTTGCCACAGAAATGAACACGAAAAGCGGGGAGGGGGGAAATCTAGCTAGAGAAAGTTCCATCGCAGAAATTCGCCATCTGCTTCTCAGACCACCTCTTTTGTAAGCATTGCATAGAATGTCGAATCACGTACAGAATTACCTGCTCTAAAAGACGTGCCAATCGTTCATCGTTTGATTTCAAAATGCAATCAAATCGCAAATCACCATTCGAGCGCTCCACATGCCTTCCTTGTTTTTATTATATTAAAGATATGCATTTTTTCCTGTCAAGTGCAGCCACTGCAAAGAGTATTGTTAATTCTATACCAAACCACAACTTAGATAGCACATGGTCGCTAACAAAACACAACCAACGTACGATTAGGCCTAGCCTGTCGTTGCGTATGTTGTCGCAGAAAGCTTGTCCAAGACCTGTAGATCCGACATCGAAAAGATTGCACTCAAGCAATAAACCAAGAACAGCGTTCGTGGTACGAAATTCGCGTTCGCAGCTGGAAGATCAACAGCGACGAAAACCCGCCAAGCTTCCGTCAGACAGCGCACCGGCAGCAAAGGCGAAATCTCACGTCATAAATCCGTAAAAAGTTTTAAATTTACCGATGAGGTAGCAGACGTGACATTTGTAGCAAGCACGATAACGACGACACTGTTCTCGACAGAAAACTGTTAAGCGGAGTTGATAAAGACGATATTGCACATGCCATGTGGAGACGCGCGCGGCCTGAGCCACGCGAGCGACGCTTACACACTGTAGTATAGCCGCCTCGGTGCCGATGCAGCTATACAGTGTGTAAGCATCGCTAGCGCGGCTCTGGCAGCTAGCGATCTTTTTCCTTTTTTTTTTTCGCTTTTTCTTCTTTTTGTCTTCTGTTTGTTAATATCCACATTCCCTCCTCTTTGGTGACGACCTCGTCGATCGCTCCCCAGCGGCACCAGCAGCGCGCCTCCTTTCAGACACGTGTTCACTACCATGATCGTCACAAAGATTTTCCAGCGACCACATTATAAGAGGTCTTTCATCTTGTGGGACTGCGCAAGAAGTGGTATGCGTATTCATGGGTTTCTATGGGCAGGTGAACGGGAGTGAAAAAAGACCGCATTGCAACTGGTTTTGCACTCTAAACGGTTGTGTTAGAAGTGGTCTACCTTGTCGTCATATAATTCATGCTTTCAATTTTCTGGGTGTATGCACAATGTTGAAAACAGTGATGACCACAAACCGCGACTATAGTGTTGCACGTGCACATTCCCGTTTCTATTGAAAATCGGTCACCTCTTTCAAATGAAACAACTGCACAATGTCTTGCTGACATGGTGGCATACTACAACTTGTATATTCCTCAGCCAATACTGACACCGTCACGCATGCCGTCACTGGAAGCTTGCCCAGGTCAGCACGAAAATCAGGCGTAGGATATATCTCGCACACAAGCTAGAGCATTGTCATCTTTGGAGGAATCGAGGTTGCATACACAATGGCTGCACTCTATGATGATGCAACTATTTTCCTGACAAAGAGTTAAGCCAAACAGTGGTAACACGCACCTGATGAGCAGTTGGAGGTGAAGGAGGCAAAGGCTTTTACCGTCGTTAAGGGTAACAGCTCCCACTCCGGCACTGTGCATTCACGGCATGCTGTTTTTCTGAGGACACCAGCATATCGGGAAAAAAAATGGAATTCTCCTATGAGCTCTTCTATATTTTTGTAATGCTGCATCAGGCAGAATGATCTTAAAATTCCGTTTTGAAGTATATGAATCTCACTGACAGAGGTATGCTTGCCTCATCTGGCTTGTTCTAACTGACCAAGCTAGGATATAAGACATATAAACTTTCGACTAAATTCCCGTCAATTGGCCAGAACACAGAGAGTAGTTATTCTCTCAGTAACGGTTTTCAATTACCACAACTGTACCCCATGTTAATATGCAGCATTAAACAACGATCGCTCCGAAAATGCACTTTACGTAATTCACGCTTTGCTTTGCAAGTATAATTTACATTAAATGGGTCTTTGCTGCTTTTGTTTCTTTTTGTTTTCAGGATTCAGGCTATTGAAGCCGAATTCTACAAGCACGTGAGCATGAAGGAGACAGCAGAAGCCATGTCAACAGACCCTGTGATCGTTGACTTTGTCTTCAACTATTGGAAATTGAAGCGCAAGGTAAGTGCCCTGCTCTCCAGAATTTTTAATTCTATTTATTTTTATTATTATTTTCTTGTAGTCCTTTGCTCTTCTGTGCTATTCTTGACAGCTTATGTCAATGTCGAGCAACTTTCCAGCTGTCTTCAAACCTCCGAGCTTAGTATTGACAAGAAACTTCTGCTCCTTGTGCAGTGTTTGTGTGCTCCCAGTCCCCTACCCCACTTACCTTCTCAACCCTGCCCCCCCCCCCCCCCTCCATCCCCCAAAGTGGCACGCAGTTGTGGTGTCCTCGCCTGAGAGACAGTTACTCAAGGGTGGAGGTGCTGCACCAATTTCACCATTCTGCGCCAATTCGACCTGCTGCGCATAAATGGAAATTGCCCTGATAATTGTCGATCGGAAGTGTAAACTCCCGAGTCTAGCCGATTATTATCGATGACCAAGCAACACTGAGCATTGTCTACACTAAGGACGCGGCCGCAGTATCCACATCTAGTGGAGTTCGATCACATTGTAATTCAGTTTATTCATTTAACTCTCACTGCTTTTATCGCAGTGGTTTCCCTGCAAATGTGGTGGCACCAACAGAAGAAACTTATTATTTAATAATACAGTGCAACCTCGATGGTTTGTGCGAGTCGGCAACACGGCACGATCATGCTCTAAACGTCAGTGCGCGTATAGAAGTGCAAATGTGCATCTTTCAACGTGCCCCATCACAACCTCTAAACAAATACAGTACAGTGAAACATCGTTAAACAGTAGTTGGCCGGAGCTCGGAAAAAGTACCTACTAAACGGCAGTACTGCTTAACCGAAATAGCGTCAGGTCGCTCACTTACCTGTCAAAAAAAGAAACCTTCAGGTAGTGCGATGAAAGAACAAAAAAACCTGCAGTAATTTATTAATTTCGCGTGACAAAGTCTGTAATATTTATTTGACGACGCGGCGGCCTAGCAGCAACAACAGCGCCCTCAAACTCACTTATGCTGTGAGCCAGCTTTTCCGCCAGCCCTCTCTTCTCGGCAAATACCAGCATTCATCCATATTAAGGGGAGACACTGGTCTGAAATTTTTTTTTTTTTAATTTTCAGTATTTCGAGCTGAAATTTTAATACAATATGTATTTTTCACAGCTGAAAACAAATATGCAATTAGTTTTTGCTATCACTTTTAGATTTTTAAATATTGACTGTTACATGAACTTGCATTCTGCCCGGCCTTTTGACATCTTCCTCATAAAATATTGCTACAAATTTGATATGACAGCATTCCATGAAGGCCAGGGAGTGCAACAAAACCATAATTTTATTTTTAGCTTCATTGGTACCAGAGTTATGGCCTTAACAAGTATACTCATTAGAAATCTGAAACTGTTGATTAAGTTTGTTGCTAATTAAATCACTATTGTAAATAAAAATATTACATTTTTTTTTGTTTTCTTGCACTAATCAATGTATAAGCTTTCAAATGCTGCAAGAATTATCAAAATCCGACTGCTACATCAAAAGATACTGTGGGCAATGGCTTAGGGTGTGATGAAAAATGTTGTTTTGAGAAAACGAGAAAAGAAGTTTAGGAACATGCTGAGCACTTATATTTAACAAGAAAAGGTGTGAATCGGTGTATTAACCATGTTAGAAGCCACCAGGAATGAGTCATCATCAATCTCCTTGGTGCGCTTTCTTTTCATGGCATGCTTGAAGTTTTCAGCATGCTCATGCTTCTCCGATGCCACTAGTCGGCGACTGTCCTTTTCTGAGCATCTTTCAGCGGCCACAACACTCTGCTGCAGGTGCAGCTCCTTCAATATGCTCTCCCTATGCTTCAATATGCTCTCCCTTTGCCAGCGTTGAACCTTGCGACAGCTTCGGCCAGAGCAGCTTCAACGGTGAAAAGCGACGCGTGTTTGTTTTTGGACACGAGCGACTAGATGACGGAGTGCAGGCTCTCATTTGGGTTCTGTGTTTTGCCTCGCTGACAACGCTCCAGCAATTTCTTGTCAGAGAGGCGCCTGTAAATAGGCCGCAAGGCATCAACCGCATACTCCGGCAGGTTGTAGCGATGATTCGGAGGAGTCTCCTGCTTGGCAACAGCCTTGTTGTACTTGCACCATGACTCTTCACCAGTTGGGCAGTGAGAGTGCTGAGGGCTTGCATCAGTAGATGCTACGTGATAAAAGGTTGCCCAGACAGCATTATTCATGGCCTCAATGCTTCCTTGGTTGCTTTGTAAAGCCCATCCATAATATGACGTGAGCTTAGTGACCAGCTCGCCTGTCAGTTTGCCCTTGCCACCAAGGCTTGGCTTTCCTTCGGCTCTTTGTTTTTGCAGGAGGTTTCGAAGTGCTGTGCCCATGCGCTTATGCCTATGGTTGACACAGTCCTCTTTTTCTATTGGCACAAAGCCATATACCTGTGCCTCCTGCAGACTGTTGAAGGTCCGGCTGTCTCCATCACACAACATGGTTGTGTAGCAGAGCCCATGTCTCTCCAATGAGCGGCCAAATAAAATTTGTGCTGCTTCCACCTCCATTTGTCCTGGCTTACTGGAGGTATTCTTTTGGCAAGTGTGACCAGCTAGCAACTCGGCATACCTTGGGTTGTCCTCCTTCGGCCCTCGCTGGCAGCCCAAACAAAAGTTCGATAGGACGACGAAGTCGAGCACATAACCCGTGAATAGTTCAATCACGGTCCCTACACAAATATGGGATGAGTGGCCCCTGGTCAGCCAAGTCCCATCAAAGGAAACGGCGATATTTCCAGGATTTCCATAGTTGAGTTCGGAATACACTGTTTTCACGGTGCTCGCGCAGTCGTCAATAACGGGCGCGGCAGCCTTCTGCGCGGCAGGGTTCATTTTCAATTTCACATAATCCTGGTATGTCTTGGTGTGCAGGCCTCTCCGTGAAATATTTAGGGCGGAAAAAATATCGTTATGCGCAGTTTGCCCGTTTCCTGTGCTCATTGCTGCGCGAACCGCGAGCACGTTAATTTCAAAGGGGCCGTGCGCTGCGTCCCCCCCTGCTCTCGGCGAGCTCCATACGGTCCTCAGTTTACCGCACTCGTCACATGTGAGAACAAGTTTCGCTGCTATGCCATATTCACGGTCTTCCTTGGAAATTCTGCCAGGCCCGCCACATACACCGCACTTCATACACTGAAGAAGTTCGTTGACCAACTTTAAGCTAACGATGGTGAACGACGTACCAGGTGTTGCGGCTCCATCCGAGTCTCGAAAAAAAGACCGCTTGCGTTTTATGGCAGACTTCGATGAAAGATCTTGCAGAACATCGCTCGCACGACACTCGATGGCCACTTTTTCAGCAACGGAAACCAGGGGAGTGTCGACGCGCACAGCTCTCGTGTGATCTTGGGACGCGGCTATCACGTCCGCGATCGCGGGTGCCGCGGCGGTGATAGCGCTGGCACAGCCTGCTTCTTCCGAGTTCTCGGCGGCAAAAGCTCTCGCTGCTGATAAGTTGCGGGCTCTCGGACGCCGTTTTCGCCCTTTTCCGAACGCATGAGCACTCCGGAACTTCCGATGACCGCCTGCCATTGCACCGAATGCACAGCCGTTGTTAGGCCTCTACGCAAAATAGCGGCTTGCACGCCGCTGTCTAGCAAATGAATCCCTTCGCGTCCAATAGGAAAACCGGGAACTGCCCCACGTGACAAAAACGCACCAATTACGTGCGAGTATTCAGTTTTTCTTTATGCGCGATAGCTGCGTTGTTGCTAGACGAAAAACGTTCTTCTGCTAGGAACAGATAATAGAAAAATGAGTCTTTAAAAATGAGAACAAAATGGCCGCGCTACTTGGTGCGGTTCTCGCGTGCTGCGGCGTTGAATACGACTGTTTTTGAGGTGGTTTCGGAAGCGAAAATGGTAATCGAACTGACTTTGCGACCCAATAACTCGACAAATACGCATTACAGGGCTATAATATTTTAGGAACAGCTTCCTTAGACCTTAATGATCATGAAAAAAAAACATCAAAAAGTCGGTTTTTCGGAAAATTTTCGGCCTCCCATACCCGTGTCTCCCCTTAACGATGTCATCAGGTGTGTAGTCTTCCAAGATGTTCTTCAGCTGACCATTTTGCCACTACTCCGCGCCATCTACGTCAGCAGCAGCACCTTCCCCGAAACAATCCTCGTGGTAATGCCGTGCCTCGCCTTAAATCTGCCCAGCCAGCCATTGCTGCACACAAAGTTGTCATGGTTTAGCTGCGAGGCAAAACCCAGGGCCTTCTCCACGAGCAAGGGTCCGCTGATAGGCAGATTTTTTGACCGTGCAGCTTTTAGCCACTTTACCAGCACCTTTTCGCAGTTGCAGCAGCACTGCCGAGCAACTTTTCTCTGGAATTCCAAATTCCACACACCGTAGTTAACGGCAGGCCCTTTTCGCGTGCCAGCGCCGATTTTTTCTTGCCACTTTCAATAGCACGAATTATGTCCAATTTCTCCTTTATTTTCAGCACTCGATGCTTTTGTCCCAGCTTCGGCATGACGCAAGTACGAAGCAGCACAAGCACACATACACAACACGTGAAAAACGACGCAAGAGCTGTACGGCACGGATCAACCAGAGAACACCTATGCACGGCGCCAAAGGAACAAAGAAAGCAAAGCAAGCGCACACCGTGTTTGCGTGTTTGTGCAAAGCGCCATAGCCTGGACAACACCAGAAGCCTAGCCGGCCGAGTGCTTCTTGTTGCAGAAAAATCCAAGACATGGCGCTCACCAACGCAGCCGCCATCATCATCAACACAAACAAGCGAGGCGTGTTTCGATCTCTGGGGCTTGCTGTTCTGTCGGGACGTCCAGTTGGGGACAACATGCTGCGGCAAGAGGGCAATGAAAATTGGAAAAACTGCTTATTAACCTATACATACACAATAAGCTGGCACGGCTTATGCGGATACAAAATGCATTATGTTAAATGGTCGCCGAGTCGGGGATTTGACTTCACTACTTTTAAAACGAAACTACTGTTTATGCGGGTACGGTTTAACGAGGTTTCACTGTACCACAGCAGATGTTGCCCAAAGTACCTACCACAAAACCTTTCTTCTTTTTTGCCAGAGTGTGGAAAAGACCATACGTGGCTGGCACTTTTTCACGATTGCTTTATCGCGTGCAGTGGCGCCGCCAAGAAGCATTTCTAAACTATTACAGGATCCGGGATACGCAGTGACTGAAACAGCGACAGAACGGACACTGTTGGCTTTCCGCGATACATGTGTGCGTTCTTTATCGCGATATGATTCTAAGCGACAATTGACAGTTTCATTGAAACACAGAGCAGTCGCGTGTACTCGGACCATCCCCTGGGTAGTTCCGTGCAGCGCGGCGCCTATGCTGACCACACCATCGCTGCCAGGCGCGCAGATTTGCTGCGTGAATTGCTCGTCCCCACTTCACTCCAGACCAATCACAGATGAGCAGAGTAGTGTTTCTAAATAGCGCCGGGATAAGCAACTTCCACCAACCACCAGGTGAAGTGCACCGAGATTATCTATACTCCATTTCACACGTAAGTCAACACTGCGGAGGCTTGCGTGGCTCTTTGTGTTAGATATGTTCGCATTAAGGGAAAGTTTTATGCTTTTACCACCCAGAATATATTTTTCTTTTCGTTTCAGGTTGAGTATAAAATTAGCATGTTTTGTAACACGTGCATGCACACAGACATACGTGCGTGCAGGTGGTAAGTCTGGTACAATCATATGTCACATTAATTTATCTCGGGAGCGTTTGAAAAAAAGGGATTTGTGAGAGAGATGAGTGAATGGCAAAACTATCACACTTTATCACACCAAACGGAACGACAAACAGTATTCTGACACTGGGAATTCACTCTCAAAACGAAACAAATACATACACAATAATAGGGTATACAAGGAAACCGTAACTAACACTGATCCAAGACAAGTCAAGTCCTAGGCCTTAAACTGTCTCTAGCCAGAGTGCCATCTCGGTGGCAACTCTCGTGCGCTCTCGCAATAGTAGAACATTCTTACTGTTCTGATGCCACCCTCGCAGCTACGGGGAAGTGGTACTCCCTCGCCGTAATCAGCGGCGGCGCGCATCCGCTTGACGATCCACTCGTCTGCATTGTCAGTGTCTCGGTCCTTGTCTCAATGTGTGGCCTTGCTAGGCCCCGCTCGTCAAGGACTGCTCCGCTGGCGCGTTCACTCGGCTGACTGGTGTGGGCTGCTCCCTTCCTAACGCGATGTGGTGAAGCTACAAGCCCACCAGGAACTCCTGGGCAGGATGCAGAAAGTCCGGGTAGTCTCACTTGGGACAATCTCTGAGGTCGACGGCCATTTCCCGGGCCCCTTGACGGTGACATCCTCAGAACCGGGCGGCCATACTGCTCGCGTCGTGCTAGCGACACTTGTTTCCCTTGTCTTCGCAGCTGGGCATCCCAACACACAGTGCCAGCTCATCCTCTGGGATTTTTCTTCTCGGCTCGCGTCGCATGCCCTTGGGTGGCTCTTCTCTCCTCGTGCACCGTCCCCGCGCTTCCGCGTTTTGCACGTGCCTTGTGCCTCTCTTTTACACATGACATCATTAGTACTGAATTTTTAGTGAAAACCATTAGAATGTTTTTTACCAGCAATAATTTGGGTTGACGATGATCTTTGACCCTAAAAAGCTGCTCCAAAACTGATTCGTGTTGCTTCAAAACACTCCAATTGGCGCTGCGAACATGCTACAAAACTCCTTTTACTGTGCCAAAGCTGCACCAAAACAATGAAGTCCACTTCTGCCTCTGCTACTGTGTCACCTCTTCCCACTCCTCACTTTTCCCTACACAAGAATCTTCTCTCATCGCACAGGGCATCTAACATCTCTCGGGTTTTTTTCTATTGCTGTAGGACAGATCTGGGTGGGTCATCTTTTTACTGCTTCATATTGAATGCACGTGTAAAAAAATTTATGCATCTCAAGCTGCCCCTTGGTAAAAGCCCACTTTTGGCTGGCTTTAGTTCTGCATTTGCCAAATTTCCGATTTAGCAATTGTTTTAAAGAGTTAGTTGGCAGGGAACTCAAGTTGTTTTACTGATGATAGTACTAGTGCTGTTGTTTTTCATCCAGGTTGTGTTGCTGTTATGCAGCCTGAGATGTAGTGCATTTTTCGGTGGGTCAACACCATAGCTAAAAATTTATCATTCCTGGCTGTTTGACTGCTGCTACTTGACAACATATTATGCACTGCGATTTCGTTCACTTGAGAATGGTTGCATCTTTTCGGGCCCAGAATTCCCCATGGGCTTCACGTCAACATTCATCACTGTTATCACAAAGCATAGTCTTGTCACAATACTTACTCAGTTGCTGCACTCTAGCTTTGCAAAGTTGCTGCGGATATAGCATTAAAAAACACAAATGAAGTTTTTCACTGTGGCAGTTTTGACAAATGGGGTCTATTACTAAGGATACTGCATTATGGGAGCCGGTATTTTGAGCAAAATCTAGAATTTTTTCCTGCTGTACAGCCAATGCAGACATAGTTTTGTCAAGTGTAGCTCGCTCACGTACTCTTCTGGTCCACTTGTGTAGTCTTTGGGGGTTCCTAAATAAAGGTGTTGCATCAATAAAAATTTTTGGGAAGGAGTGAGAGCAGCGAGTGCTTGGCTTAGTGGGGCTGCACTCTGAAAGAATCCTTTTTAACGCATGCTATCTAAAGCCCTTTGTAATGCATCCATGATCAGATCAGATTAACACTCTCAAGCATCCTGCAAAGTGATTTGACGATAATATGGGCCAAGCTCTGTGTGGGACACGGGCACAAAACTAATTTGACAATAAGTTGCTGACTGTTTTATTGTGCTCCCAACAGGCAAACCACGACAAGCCTTTACTGACACCATTGAAGGAAGAGACGGATGGCTTGGATAAGCTAGGAGAGAACAACCTTTACTCGCGCGTCAAAATGTTCGTCCATCTGCGACAGGATCTGGAAAGGGTACAGTGGACGTCATCCCGTCACGGGAATCTCTTGCATCTTGGCACATCCTCTCGCTGTGTAGCTGCTGCTGTTGCACTTGCACTTCGGTTCTGTTGCTTGTAATAAATGTTCAGCTTCGGTGTTGGGCCTTTTCTTTCTTGTTTTTGCTGCCTTGCGAGTTTCTTTTAATTGCTTTAGTGCCTTCACCCCACCCTGCATGGCTTTCTTGTTATGCTCTTCTGTCAATTGTATATGCTTCCATTTGTGGTAAGTAGCATTTGCATGTTTTTGGAACTGCTGCCTTGACATTGTCTGCCTGATTATATATATATATATATAGATATATCCACATGCATGCTACAAAGAAGCTACAACATGTTGCTGATGCGTGGTGGTGCTGGTGTACACCTTGACACTTTGCTGCTGCTGCTTCATTAGATGGCTCTTTCTAACTTTAGGGCATCACACATGCAAATGGAATGATGGTGAATGTATTGTGAATAGAGATATTGCAAAAACTACTTCGACTTAGATTTAGCAGAAGGCAGAGTTTAGTAATCCTGATCCAAGATAAGCCCGTATCAGCTGTGTGGTTTAGAAAGTGGGTAAATTGCAAAATTATGCACATTTGAAGCCGTTAATCTCGAGCTGGTGGTGGCATCAATACTGTCAATGGTGGGAAGCCTGCGCCAATTGTGCCAACTGGAAATTAATGTGCCATACTGCACCAAAGGGTCTTTTTTGTCTAATTTGTGCCATTGCTGCACCACAAGGTGGTTTTGGAACTGAAAGCAATGTTGACAGCACGCTTTGTGAGTAGGAGGGTCGCCATCTTGTACACTTGCCCTTTTGCATTTGTGCTGCTGCAAAAGTACGGGATTGGCTAGTCAATTATTCCGACTTCTGCGCAACATGCGCCACTGCCTTTCACGGTAACCATTGGCAAATAATAAAGGCGATGTGGCCCAACTACCGAAAAGCGCAACAGTATGAGTTGTCGCCGCCAAAAAGCCTACGTGGTTGCAGCGTTGCACTGCTTTAAGCCTACTGCAGGCTTTTAATAACCGACAACCAGCTGAGAGCACTGAAGTGCCGGTCACTGCCGCCTCAATCTTTGTGCGGGACCATGTTCAGCGTGCCCCGTTTTGCAGACTAAAAGCAGCTAGCTGTTGCAGAGTTGAGCGCGTTGTAAATCGCAGGCACCAAGACAGCAAGCATAGCTCATGCTTTCAGGATGCAACAGCCCTAGTCTGCTGCCAGGACTTCTAGGGCATCGCTTGCAGAAAGCTTGTGTCATCGCCTTAACGCAACCGGCTGCTCGCCACATCTGTGCACAGTCTGAAGCGCAGTGGGCGCAAGCGGCTCGGCACGGTGTGTACACCAACTAGGCTAAGCGCAGCACACAACTAGCCAGTAGACGATTGTCTCCCTGCGTCTCTAAATGTCAGTGCTTGCCGAGTAGCAGATCGTGGTACACATTTATTGCGGACAGCTGATTATGTCTGTTTGGTCGCTATGTGAGTCGTCGCTATGTTGGCTGCGTATCCCAGACCCCGCAGTAGTTTGAAAATGCTCTTTGTTGTCGCCGCCGCGCGCCATTGGACGGTTGTGCGAGAGTGCGGTCTTTTTTTAACATTGGCTAAAAGAAAGAAATGGCCTTGTGGTGTGCGCTTTAGGCAATATCTTTTGTGGCACTGTATTTATTCCTTCTTGAGCAGTGATGGCGCACGTAAACAAATGCAAATTGGCAGGGTCGTAACAAGGGGTGTGTTGAGGGGGTTCTGACACCCCCTGAAATTTTTTCATGTTTGAACTTTTCAAGTGATACTAATGTACTTGCACGCCATAACATCGATGACCAGTTGTCAAAGTTAGTCGTCCCACATATAAACCCACGCGAGAAAAATTCCTGGGTACGGCCCTGCAAATTTGTACATGGTCATTGGCGTGTGCACGGGAGGATGAGGGGGAGGGCAAAATGCCAGCCCTATCCATTGACATGATGGTGGGGGGGGGGGGGGGGCCTCGATAAACTCTTGTTCCCTCTGAAGGGGAACCCTGGGCACACTTTTTGTACTTGGTTAATGCATACTCAGTTTCGTGCGTGTTTTACCGCATTCCCGGCAGGTTCGCAGCATTTACGTACATATTAACGAGGTTTTACTATAATTATCTCTGAATATGCGTGCGCATGTACACGTCTGTGCTCCTATGAACTTCATACTGCAGCTAGCTTGTTGGTGCATATACCCTTCACTATCTGATGACACTGCTTCTGTACGTAATCCTACTTTTGTTTATCTTTTTTTGCTTATTTTGTGGGTTTGCTGGTTCTGTATAAATTATTATGTAATCGGAGGGCCATTTTGCCATTTTGAATGTTTTGGTGGTGCACAGCCATCTATTTTGGAAATTTCAGTACCTCATGTCATCACAACTAGCCAAACTTCTGCGTGGAGGCAGCAAGCAGAATTAGTACGGTACCCTGATGTCAAGCTATTGTTGATGTCTGTTGGTGCATGGGGAAAATAAATTTTCATATCAAAATAAAATATCTTAACAGCATTCCTTGAACTTCACACTTCCTCAGAGCCACCTGTCTACACAGAAAATTTATGCGGCACAGTAAGCTCTCCTTCAGAAAATGACGGTACCCCTTTTAAATTTTTAAATGTCGAATTGTGACTTATATAGTAAGTTTTTGTTCATTGGCATCTAAGTACAGCTAGCGTATTTAGGCATTATGAAATTCAGCCTTGGAGTGGGTGGCGGCCATTCATTTAGATTGTGTTTTGTTTTGTCGCATGGTTGGCTTTCTTTCTTATTTTTTCCCATGGGCCTGGGCAATCCTTAATTAAAGCATGTATATTTCATAAAAGCATGCAAGCAGAGGCACTATTCATGTTGAATTTGTCTACTAGTAAACTATCTGAGTCAATGTGCCCCTTTGTAATAAAAACTAGTGCGCCACGTGAGCTAACAAAATCCCTGTGCCTGCGACGCTAGATCGCCATTGCCTAATGTGGTTGCAAGGAGCACTTGCTTCATGGCTGTTTTGCTGCTTGCCACGTAAGTGCCATGCTCTTTTTGTTAAATGTGCACTCCTTTGGATTTTATGTTTTGTCTCAGTGCGAAAGTAAAGCAGCTAGAGTGTGATCGTGCACAGCCTGAGTGGCACACGAGGTTTTTAGGCTACAATGAAATTGCCTACTGTTAAAAAGCGGTGTGCCTCTCAGAAAACAGTGCCTATTGGTAGTCCAGGCTCTTGAGAGCATGCGAGGCAGACATTATAGTGCAGCATGTAGCCAGGAATTTGCAATTACTTTCAAAGTAAGTCAGAAATCGCTCTCTCTCTACAAATGATGCCATACACCCAAATTACTATACGATATCTCCTTCAGTGGTGGTGGCTACGTTTGTGCACCAACTTGTTTATGCTAGTTGTGTCCACTTGTTGCCAAAAAAAGCGCACAATTTACTGCTCACTGGACGAGTTGAACCTTCTGCATAGTCAATATGTCTTGACTGATCCTCAGTGTGGTGTATATGACCGTAGCGAATTGCTTTGGGGAAGGCACTACGCTGTACGATGGGTTGTTTGACTCTCCATGTTCCAGAACCTACATAAGTTAGGTTTTTTTTTTGTTTTTTTTTTCTCGAAATAATGCAATCAAGAACTAATTGGTCAGATATTTGGAGCCTATGATTTCATTCTTTGTGACAAAATGAAACATAGCTCACTGCAGAATTATGAGGTATTTAATGACATGGTAAGTATAATTATTTGCTGAAGTTCACTGAAAATTGCATCACTTCATTTTCTTTCGTGAAATCTGATGGGGATATACCCAAGTGTATGGTGCTTGGCTTATCTGCTCGCTGTGTGCTCTCATGAACGTTCTAAAATAAACCGTGCATAGGAGAAAAAAAATAAAGAGAAATGCTCAGGGTCATGACACTCACTGTTGAAGGGACAAATCTTCTTGGCCCCATTCCATCCCCATCCCTGCTTATCTTTCAGCTCACTCGCTGAAACGAAAGAAGAAAGTGCTTGAAGTGTGCAACAAATCCTTGTAACTTCTTTCATATTTGACATATTCAAAAAAATTATACGGCAAGTAATTTGTGAAGCGTCGCGCACTGATAGTGAAACTATTCCAGTAAAACTCAGAAAAGTGTTGCAGGACCTCTTTAAGGTTGAGGTGTGCATCAGATTGTTGGAAATTCTTGCTTGGACAAAACATCAGGAAAGTGTCCTTTTTAACTTTGTCAACAACAACAAACCGGAGAAAACCTTTCTTGTTATAGAACTCAAGAGTGTCTGATGTCCAAATATGCGTCCATGTGCAAATAGTTGTGAAAAAATTGGAACACTCTCTTTTGCAATGCTACTAAGACGACTAACCTGTTCTATCCACTCTGGCTCTTGCAGGTGCGGAACCTTTGCTACATGGTGTCGAGGCGAGAAAAGATAGCCAAGTCTTTGCTCAAGACACGAGAGGAAATATTTGAGCAGCAGGTAGCGATGCTTAAACCAGGAGGACCCAAGATGAGCGAGCGTGAGCGGGAAGCTGTCATTCTGGCTGGCCAGAGCGAACACGTTTACGACCGGCTGGTGTCTCCAGACCCGTCGGGCCCCAAGCCGTGCCTGCGACTTCTGCTGGACGCTCTTGAAGGCCGAGAGGTACCGAACCTTTATGGCCTGATAAAGAAACCACCTAGCACGCCAACTAGGCTCCCGAACCCTTACGCCAAACAGTATGTCAATGGACTTCGGTCACGGAGACTGTCTATGATGGGTGGGGCTGGGGAGTCCGAAGGCTGTGTTGCCCAAGACGAAGACAGCCAAGGCACTGCTGATTCTGCAACAACTGTTTCAGGCAAGGGGGGTGTTGCTGCTGATCAGTCGGTGAGAACAGGTTATGTTGCAGCAGCTGCGCTAGAAACACTCTCTGAGGAACAGCTTGACGCTAGTGAAGAAGGTGACCAGACAGCAAATGGAGAGAAGAAATTAAACAAAGATGTTGCAGAGATACAGGTGAGGGCCAGTAGAAGTCATAGGCTGGGAAGTGTGGAAGGCTCCCCCTGTACTTTGTCCAAGAGTGAAATTGGAAATGAGGATCTCCGCGACACTGAAAGCAGAATGTCCACTCGAAGCCGAAATGCCGATGCATTGAATGAAATTAGTGACATCGAAAGCAGGATCTCCGTTCGAAGTCGCAATTTCAACACTGTGAATGAAAATAGCAATACTGAAGGCAAGATATCCACTCGAAGCCAACATGCTGATACCCTGAATGAAATGAATGACATTGAAGGCCATGTATCGACACGGAGCCAAACTGCTGAAAGTGTAACTCAAAATAGCGACATTGAAGGCAAGCCCACACATAGCCGAAAAGCTGATACTGTGATTGAAATGAGCGACACGGAAAGCAGAACATCCACTCAAAGCCGTAATGTCGAAAGTGCGAATGAAATTAGCGACACCGAAGGCAGAATGTCCACTCAAAGCCGAAATGCCGACGCACTGAATGAAATTAGTGACACCGAAAGCAGGATCTCCATTCGAAGCCGCAATTTCAGCACTGTGAATGAAAATAGCAATACTGAAGGCAAGATGTCCACTCGAAGCCGACATGCTGATACCCTGAATGAAATGAATGACATTGAGGGCCGTGTATCTACACGGAGCCAAACTGTTGAAAGTGTAACTCAAAATAGCGACATTGAAGGCAAGCCCGCACATAGCCGAAATGCTGATACTGTGAATGAAATGAGCGACACAGAGGGAAGAATATCCACTCGAAGCCGTAATGTTGAGAGTGCAAATGAAATTAGCGACACCGAAGGCAGAATGTTCACTCGAAGCCGAAATGCTGATGCATTGAATGAAATTAGTGACACCGAAAGCAGGATCCCCGTTCGAAACCGCAACTTCAGCACTGTGAATGAAAATAGCAAATCTGAAGGCAAGATGTCCACTCGAAGCCGACATGCTGATACCCTGAATGAAATGAATGATATTGAAGGCCGTGTATGTACACGAAGCCAAACTGCTGAAACTGTAACCGAAAAGAGCGTCATTGAAAGCAAGCCCACACGTAGCCGAAATGCTGATAGTGTGAATGAAACGAGCGACACGGAAGGCAGAATATCCACTCGAAGCCGTAATGTCGAGAGTGCGAATGAAATTAGCGACACCGAAGGCAGAATCTCCACTCGAAGCCGAAATGCTGATGCATTGAATGAAATTAGTGACACCGAAAGCAGGATCCCCGTTCGAAGCCGCAATTTCAGCACTGTAAAGGAAAATAGCAATACTGAAGGCAAGATGTCCACTCGAAGCCGACATGCTGATACCCTGAATGAAATGAATGATATTGAAGGCCGTGTATGTACACGAAGCCAAACTGCTGAAACTGTAACCGAAAAGAGCGTCATTGAAGGCAAGCCCACACGTAGCCGAAATGCTGATAGTGTGAATGAAACGAGCGACACGGAGGGCAAAATATCCACTCGAAGCCGTAATGTCGAGAGTGCGAATGAAATTAGTGGCACCGAAGGCAGAATATTCACTCGGAGTCGAAATGCTAATACTGTGAATGAAATTAGCGATGCTGAAGAAAGGAAGTCCACTAGAAGCAGAACTGCTGAGTTATTCGATGAAATTACTGACATTGAAGTTAGAGTCTCCACATGTAGCCAAAACACTGACACTGTGAATGAAAGTAGCGACAGCGAAGGCAGGATATCTACACGAAGCCGACATGCTGGAAGTGTGAATGAAGTTAGTGACGCTGAAGGCAGGATGTCCACCCATAGCCGAAATGCTGATAGCGGGAATGAAATTAGTGACGCTGAATGCAGCATGTCTACTCAAAGTCAGAATGCTGATACTGTGAATGAAGTCAGTGACACTGAAAGCTGCATGCTCACTCGAAGCCGAAATGCTGATAGTGGAAATGAAATCAGCGATACTGAATGCAGATTGCCCACTCGGAGCCGAAATGTTGAAAATCGGAATGAAATTGGTGAAACTGAAGGCAGGATGGCTACTCGAAGCCGCAACACTGACAGTGTGAACGAACTAAAAAGGGAGGACCTCAGTGACACAGAGAGTAGGATGTCCACTCGAAACCGAAATGTTGATACAGTAATAAATTCCATCAAGGAAGAGAAGAGGGCAGACGGTCCTATTGAGGTTGAGTACAAGGTACAAAGGAGAAGCCGAAGGCTCGGGTCTGTCGATTCTGTGAGAAGCACAACAAAAGGTGAAACTAGAAAAGAAGACATTGGCATTGCAAATAACAGGACTCCAACGCGAAGCCGGTGGCCCGAAACAAATCAATCCGTTAGGAGTCATTCTTCAGTTGAAAATAAGAATGAGACCTCTGATGTAGGGAATAGGACACCGACTCGCTGTAGAAAGCCTGAAACTAGTGACAGTGTGCCGAAAGGTTCACTTCGAGGTGACATTAAGGAAAACGAACAAGGAGAGGCAGGAAGCAAGACTCAAACAAGAAGCCGACGATGCGAGATGTCAGATGATGGCTTACGTAGCTTATTGAAAAGTGAAATGCATCAAACGAGACCGGTGAAGTCAGAATGCAAAGTGTCACACCAAAGTCGAAAACATGAGCAGAAAGCACCTCTCTTACGAAGTGAAGCCAAGAGTGAAGAGTCAGATGTAGGGAGCAGAAGTTCAAGTAGAAGTCGAAGATGTGATGCGAAACTTGAGCAGGACCAAGATGTACTCAAAGCATCTAAGACACCGAAGGGTGAAGCTGATGAAATCAGGAAAGGAGAATGCAAGCCTTCCATGCGAAGCCGTCGGCCGGGAGTCAGAAATGAGGCGGCTGATGGTGGTACAAGAAGTGCTTCCAGGCAAGAGGCAAAAAAAAGTGATACTTCAGAAGAAGATTGCAGAGTGAGCCTGCGATGTAGGCGTACTGATGTGCTCGTTCAAGGTAGTGGCGACCTTTCAAAAGTTGTGCTGAGACAAGAGGCTAAAAAGGATGATAAGATAGAGCAGGCAAACAGGAAGTTTGGCCGCACTGCTCGACTTTCTGAGGCAAGGATTGAGCTAGTGCCATGTGACATGAGGGAGTTCTTGAAAAGTCCGACGGATGAGGTTGAAACAAAAAGCGGCAGCAGAAGTCAGCGGTTGAGGAAACAGACGACGACTACCCCCAATGAAGAGGATCCGCAGCCGCCCACCTTGGCCTCCCTCTGGGAATTTCCTGAAGAACTTAACGACATGGGACGCTGCACACGCAGCAGCACCATGCAGAAGCAGGAGGACACTCGGGGTTTTGAGGAAGCAAGTTCACGCGAGACTGCCGGAAACACGGCCACTGCAGCCAGCAACTATGGAAAACACACATCAGACGAAAACGTGCCCAAGAGGCCCGATCGTCGGGAGAGACGTGTCAGCGTGGCATGCAGCGTGCTGCTTCCCGAGGCCCTATCGCCGCCTCGTGCGTCGTCGCTGAGTGGCTACAGGATTCCGAAGAAGGCCAAGGCCCCCAATGGGTTGCTGGAGGACCGGCGTGGAAGCTCTCCAGTGTCGCCTCTGCACGAGGTGCCTAGCCACTGCTACACGGGCAGTGATGGCTACACTAGAGGGCGATCGCACGTGGTCAATGTTAGGCGGCCCGTGCTGGGACACCACTGCGAGGGCAGGGGGGGAGCATACGTGGAACGATGGAAGCAGGGCTTGGGCTTTGGTATTCCCACGGGCAACTCGGTGGTACCCGATTGGACAAGCAAGTTGGAGGTGAAGGAGAATGGGAGCCGTTACCCAATGCGGTATCGGCCCAGATTTGGTGGCAAGGACAGTTAGCCTCTTCTTCATGTAACCTGCAGATTGCACATGTATGATAACATTGTCATATAATGTACATACTCATTGCTCATATGTTGTTACTTTTCTGCATTCCGCCTTCAACTCCACGTTGCTTTTTTTTTTTTTTTTCAACTCTGTAGTGAACGTTCAAAGTGCTGACAAGGGGCTGTGCTCCAGTTCGCCTTTCATTTTTCCACCACTTTTTTCTTAAACCCTACTTTGCTTTAACCATATAAAGAAAGGAAGTGCAAATTATCTTAACACTATGCCCGCAGAAAGCCTCCGATTCCTTAAATGAAAATGTATTTTTGCAACGACACCTGATTGGTACTGCTCAGATTTGGCAGCAATTTGCAGTGTCAAAATACTATTACTGTACAGTTGAAACTGCACTGAATTTTAGCATTTGTAAATATGCCAAGTGTACAGTGTTCTAGTGTTGTTTAAAAATAAACTGGGCTCTTTTACTCCTTTGTAGGGAGCAATGAGCTTTGGTTCATGACTTGTCATTTTCGCATGTCCTCTGGTTCATTCTGGGCAGCAAACTTCTTGCTCAATTTCGTCTATATTATACACACATAAAAGTATCGCGCAAGGCAAGGGAGTGACATACCCATAAAACCAAAGAAGACAAAAATTGGATGCGATGATGGCGCCGTCTGGATTCTGTCGGTAATGGTAGAAAGATTGGAATATTACTATTTTACTTATAACTGAAGAAGTTTTTTTTATCCTTTGCTCTCAAATAACTTTTTCGAACAAATGACAACTACGAATATTGTTTGTATAATTTATTGCTGTGCACAAAATGAAATAGTTTTCAAATGTACAAGGGCTTTCCGATTTGGTGGCTAGCCTTCCGCGTAGCAGACGACACCATCGTCGTCTGCTTCTACGTCATGGCGGCCCCCGCTCGCTGAAGAAGCCCCTTCCTCAATTTCTCTCGTTATCATATAGTACGTTGTAGTACTTTAGTACTACTATCTTCTTTAGTAAGTGGTGATGGCGCACACAGGTCGAGCGAAATGACAATGCTGATCACACAAGTCCTCAGCAATAAATCGTTTTATTGCGAGTCAATCGATTGATGTTTATATAAAATAAATGCCACCTAAGTAATATTTTAGCATGTGCATGTATCAGCGTTCATGCGCAAACAAGGTACGTACTACGCATAGCCCCAGCGCAGATGCCCGGAGCACAGAAGCTAACCAGCGCTGGCTGATATGTCCATCGAACTGCACGGAAACACGGCCGCCTGCTTGCCGCCGACGGCACAGAAAGATCGCTTACGTCACGGGAAGTGGGCGGCTCTGGGGCGGGGTGCGGAGAGCGCGGTGATATGAAATAATCGCCCAACTCTCCTGAAGTGTATATATGGCTCTGGGTACTTGTATAGTAACTGTATATACTCCTTATGGGAGCAGAATAGCGCATAGGTCCGCCATATTGCATGGTTATCACCTATATATAGTTGATCAAAGTCCCACCAGAGGTGGGACTTTGAAGTTGTTCAAAGTTGGACTATAGTTGTTCAAAGTCCCACCAGAGGTGGTTCAATCCTGGACCTTGTTTTCGTTACAGCTGACCTTTTGAATGATGATTCAGAGTGCGAGGTTGTAGAAGGTATCTCGGATCACCATGCAGTCTTTGTCCAATTTTCTATTCACTACGAACTTAAGAGACCAGAATACAAAATTCTTACTGATTTCTCACGTGCCAACGGTGAAGGCGTACTTTCCCTGCTAGCAGATTCTTATGCAAATTTTCTTCTTTCCAGCAATAGTTGTGGTGTAAATGAGTTGGTGGAACACTTTGGCACGATTGTGTCCAACTGAATATCTAAATTCGTGCCAAACAAATGCGTGAAGCGCAATCCTAAACACCCATGGTATAACCGAGAAATAATACAGTTTATTCGCCGCATAAAGCGACTACGTCGCCGGTGCCACTCTAATCCAAACCACCAATTCACTTTGTGTACGTTAAAGGTAACACTCAAAAATAAAATGCACGAAGCTAGAGATTTCTATTACAATAACACGCTGTCAACGTTCATTAGGGAAAATCCGATCAAATATTGGAAGACAATTAATCCACCCTCCAGGAGAACCTCCTCTTTCATTATTGAAAACGAAATATGTTCAGATGCTCAGACGATCTCGGAGGCCTTCAATAGTTATTTTAAGTCTGTTTTTACAGCTGATAACGGCAAAGTTCCTTCTTTTGTCGCACCCTCTGTATCGGTAGCTATTTCGGATATTGAGTTAAGTTGCTCTGTAGTTCGTAATCTCTTACTCAACATAGATATTACTAAAAGTGCTGGCCCGGACGGTATCCTTAACGCTTTTCTGAAAAGGTATTCTGAATGGTGTGCACGATACCTCATAATTATATTCCAGAAATCGCTTGACTCCGGACGGGTCCCACGAATTTGGAAGATCGCTAATGTTGTTCCTATTTTCAAATCGAGTAAGAAGGAAATAATTTCTAACTACAGACCAATCTCATTATTATCCACGTGCTGCAAGCTACTCGAGCACATCATTCACAAGCACATCATTCAATACCTAACTGACAACAGTATACTTTCAGACGCAGGGCGCGGGTTCGAATCCCGGCTGCGGCGGCTGCATTTCCGATGGAGGCGGAAATGTTGTAGGCCCGTGTGCTCAGATTTGGGTGCACGTTAAAGAACCCCAGGTGGTCTAAATTTCCGGAGCCCTCCACTACAGCGTCTCTCATAATCATATAGTGGTTTTGGGACGTTAAACCCCACATATCAATCAATCAATATCCTTTCAGAGCATTAGCATGGTTTCCGCAGTGGTTTTTCGACTGTCACACATTTGATCGAATTTACACATGACATCGCCTCATCACTTAATAACCACGAACAAGTCGATGCCATTTTTATTGATTACTGCAAAGCTTTTCACAAGGTATGTCATAAAAAACTTCTGCTCAAACTTGGTAACCTTCTTACAGGCCCAAATGCTGACAAATTACTTGATTGGATTACAGATTATTTGTATTTGAGGAGTCGGTTTGTTCGCTACAACCATGAACAGTCGTCACAAGCTGATATTTCCTCAGGTGTTCCACAAGGCTCTGTCTTGGGACCCCTTTTATTTATAATTTACATTAATGATGTCACTCAGGTTGTCATTAACACTCCAGTTAAGCTTCGCCTATACGCCGATGACTGTGTATTGTATTCCAGTGTACGTAGCGTCACTGACCAAGTTTTGTTGAATGATGTGTTTTCTTCCTTTTGCGAATGGAGTAGAACTTGGCAAATGGAGCTTAATTTTCAGAAAACTGTGACAATAACTTTTGCAAATAAAAAGGAGCCATTGCAATTTAGATATGGCGACTCCAATCACACACTGGAAAAAGTTCAGGAATTTAAGTATCTTGGTGTTGTATTCTCTCCAAACTTGAAGTGGCACAGACACATCGACCTTATTTCTGCAAAATTGCTAAAGAAATTAGGTTACTTAAGAAGAACGCTAAAGGGCGCCACAAGGGAATGCAAGCTTTATAGCCTTCAAATCACTGGTCAGGCCTCTTCTTGAATATGCGTCTGTTGTGTGGTCACCACATCTTGCAATTGACATAAATAAACTTGAGGCCATCCAGCAAAAAGCGATAAGATTCATTTTTAACCGTTATGACCGTGATTTCTCCCCTTCTGAGCACTACCGTGCTTTATCGCTAAACTGTTTAGAACACAGACGTATGTGTGATCGGCTTACCATGCTACATAACATCGTGCACAATTCCGTCCTCATAGCCACACCCATTTCGTTCACCAATCATCCTACCCAGGTGACTCGCCGATACAATCCGTTGAACATAGTGCCATTCAGATGTGTTATTGATTGTTATACTCTTTTTTTTTCGTGCACAGTTGACACTTGGAATAATCTGGACGCTACTTTGAAACGGCTACCGCATGCGCTGTTTGTAGAACAAGTGTCCAATTATGTAAATTGATGTTCTTAATTCTGCCGTGGTTCCTTTTGTTTGATAATTTTTGTTTGTTGAACAGGTGTCTAATTATACAATTTTTATATTTTTTAATTGATTGTGACGTTTTTGTTCGTTTATTGTAACCACTCCTGCAATGTCTCAAACATGAGACAGCAGTATCTGTAAATAAAATAAAAAATAAATATATATATAGTTAGGTGGCGAATACACGCTCTGTTTTTGCAGGAGACTTGCTTAAGCCAGTCTCCAATCGACAAAGCGTGTCAACGAGTGGCCAAGAAAGAAGAAACGGCTGCTTTCGGGACTGTGCCATGGTAGTTCAAAAGCATTGTTTGTCTGGTAACGCAAAGCGCGAATAAGGTGTAGCGTAGCGCCAAATAAAATGCACCGTCGCTGCCGCATGATCAAGTGGCGCCATCTATGTAAGATAAGCAACAACTCGCAAGCACAAAATATGGTTCCTACGATATTCAAGAAGTGCGCAACTCGGCCTACAGCATTGTTTATTTCAGTGTGATTTTCGAAAATCGTGAGAATCCACGCACATACTTTGCTGTCAAAGCTTACGGACATGAATCTAAAGCAAATGAAATCACCAGTACGTAGCTAACGAGCTACACAGCACACCACGGTCCTTGATAAATTCTAGGTGGACAGGAACCGTTTACGGTGGTGCGGCCTGTGTACCAGCTTCTCCGCAGTCCATTGTTATTATAGCGGCGTTGGAAAACAAATGCGCTACACTACTACACAAAGGTAGCAATACAGTGACTAGGCGCTGCAACGTGTGACGCCAGACAAAAGTTGAGCCTTACCATGGGTGATAAAGCCCTAAACGTTTTCGAGTGGTTTTTGACGTGTATTATGGTGAAGCCTACCTATCAGAGGTATACTTAGCTCACAAGAGGACACAGAGTGACCATCGCTGTAATGTGTGACGTCAGACAAAAGTTGGCCCTTATCATGGGTGATAAAGTCTTCAACTTTTTCGAGTGGTTTTCGACGTGTGTTGTGGTGAAGCCAACCTAGTAGGGGTATACTTAGAGACAGAAGAAGGCACAGAGTGACCATCGCTTCAATGTGTGACGTCAGAAAAAAGTTGAGCCTTATCATGGGTGATAACGCCTTTAACGTTTTCGAGTGGTTTTCGACGTGTGTTGTGGTGAAGCCAACCTATCAGGGGTATATTTAGAACAGAAGAGGGCACAAAGTGACTGGCGATGCCATGTGTGACGTGAGACAAAAGTTGGACCTTATCAAGGTTGATAATGCCTTTAACTTTTTCGAGCAATTTTCGACGTTTATTGCAGTACAGCCAACCTATCAGAGATATACCTAGCTCAGAAAATGGCCCAGAGTGACCGACGCTGCAATGTGTGATGTCAGACAAAAGTTGAGCCTTATCATGGGTGATAAAGTCTTCAACTTTTTCGAGTGGTTTTCGACGTGTGTTGTGGTGAAACCAACCTAGCAGGGGTATACTTAGAGACAGAAGAAGGCACAGAGTGACCATCGCTTCAATGTGTGACGTCAGAAAAAAGTTGCGCCTTATCATGGGTGATAACGCCTCTAACTTTTTCGAGTGGTTTTCGACGTGAGTTGTGGTGAAGCCAACCTATCAGAGATATACCTAGCTCAGAAAATGGCACAGAGTGACCGTCGCTGCAATGTGTGACGTCAGACAAAAGTTAGGCCTTATCATGGGTGATAAAGTCTTCAACTTTTTCGAGTGTTTTTTCGACGTGTGTTGTGGTGAAGCCAACGTAGCAGGGGTATACTTAGAGACAGAAGAAGGCACAGAGTGACCATCGCTTCAATGTGTGACGTCAAAAAAAAAATTTGAGCCTTATCATGGGTGATAACGCCTTTAACTTTTTTGAGTGGTTTTCGACGTGTGTTGTAGTGAAGCCAACCTATCAGGGGTATATTTGGCTGGGAAGAGGGCATGGAGTGACCGATGCTGCTAGAGTAACTGTATATTCTACCTACAGCAGCAGAGTTAGCGCATAGGACCGCCATATCTTGTCTGGTTAGCAACCATAGTTACGCAGAGAAAAAAAAGAGAGAGAGAAATAGTGCTCAAGGGCACGAGGCGCGTGTAACGTATTTCGTTCCCCCGTGCTAATCCTTTCCCTGTGCTTAACTTCCAATGCTTTCGTCGGGACGAGAGGAGAGAGGCGGTAGCGAGCGACAAATCTGTGTACTTCCACTCGTACTGGACAAATTCTAAAAATTTTTTCCGCAGATGAAATTGCGAAGCAATAAGATATTTTAGTGAATCCTTTCTGTGGCTACTTGGAAAAGTGTTGCAGCACCCCCCCCCCCCCCCACACACACACACACCACCACCACCCCAAGGTTCATTTGTGGACAAGAAGGCAACACTTAGAAAATCTGGTATTTCTATTTCTGGACGTTTCTTCCAATTTCAATAAAGATCGATCATTACAGGCTAAACAGCAAAATTTATCCTCCCGCACACTCGTTATTGTACAAAGGACACGAGGTGGCGTGCGCCTGGTTCAAGTTCAGACCCATTGACTAGAGTATAAAGTTGGGCATGTTGGTAAGACATAGTAGATCGACGTAGCGCGTTTAGAAACATAGGACAAGGGAAGGGACAGAAGGGAGCGCTTCCACTCGTACGCTCCCTTCTGCCCTTCTGCTACCTTCTGTCCCTTCCCTTGTCCTATGTTTCTAAACGCGCTACGTCGATCTACTAGACTCATACGTTCCCTAGTCCGATAACAGTGAACCGCTGCGTGCCCGAATGTCATTCGGACAGGTGTAAATTTTGCAATAACAGGGCGGACTTGAGCCATATTCTATGGGCATGCCCGCAGGCCCCCATGAGAGGTGAATTCCCAGACGGGAGTGGATGGAATACCGCACTCCTCAGCTCTGACTCGCAATTAAAAGCCCGCTCAATACGGCAGGCCAAAGACGCTGCCACGGCCCATGGGATCATGGCCGTCGTCTACGTTGGGTCTTTCTAGAGAGGCTGGAACTTTCTGTAGTCTTTCCCCCCGCGTCTGAAAGGGGAGGAGTATCTTTCTGGTAATTAAAGTTTGTTCATCACCTGGGTACATTTTTCACTAAAGAAAAAAAAAACTAGCATTTATTTTTAATTTTATTTTTAGAGTTTCATCCCACTTTAATAAAATTGATTCTGCATCCACTATAGTTTTTTGACATTTTAAAAAAAAGAATCCATTCTGGGTCCATCTGTGACGAAAATGGGTCTTTCAAATTAGTATTTTTTTCATATTTGAAGGTTTCTTCCCATTTTATTAATCAATTCTGGGTTCATTTGTCATTAAAAAAATAAGTCCTCGGCTGCTGACCCACAGGTCGCGGGTTCGAATCCCAGCTGTGGCGGCTGCATTTCCGATGGAGGCGGAAATGTTGTAGGCCCGTGTGCTCAGATTTGGGTGCACGTTAAAGAACCCCAAGTGGTCAAAATCTCCGGAGCCCTCCACTACGGCGTCTCTCATAATCATATGGTGGTTTTGGGACGTTAAACCCCACAAATCAATCAATCAAAAGATAAGTCCTGTTAGGTCTTGCTGTGTGCTTGGCCCAAAACTGAACGCTGGATAACTTGCATGAGGATAAAAGCCACCAAAAATTGGTTAAGCTGACCAATCCTAGGACAATGACAGTGCACACAAGTTAAGTGCTTAGAGTGTGCTCAGGGCACACATTGATTTAGCCTGTGTTACAGCCTCCAGTGAACTTGTCAAAATGAAAGACTAAAATAAGAACTACAATACATTTTCTTAGCTCCTTCTGGTTCTGTGCATTGCACCGAGATTGCCACACAACAGCTGGCGCAGCAACCTAAATATTATTACATTTGTTTAAAAAGAAAACACTTCAATTGTGGATTATGGCACCACGCAACGACTAGTTCCGTTCTCATAAGCGATGATTTATTGTGTGGATGTCTAGGCGTTTTTGATTGACTTGGGACAACAGGTCACAAGAAAAATTCCCAGGGTCCCAGCTAGGCCACATTGCGCGACAAAATTTAGAAAGAACTTGAATTATCAAATTTCTAAAACCATCATCATCTTGAGACAAGACTCGAAACATGTCATAATAAGGGGTGCATGATGACTGGAATCAGCCACTGAAAACATTGGCAGAGCTGAATGCAAAAGGGACAGCTTTTTCTTGTCATTTGCTGAGATTTGGGCCATGTTCAACATACTACACACACGCCAGTGGTACATAAGGCAGACGAAAACAAGAACAAACATTGCAGGGCCCCTTTCATATGTGATGCAGTATGTTCAGCTTTACTACTGGTACTTGACGAATTCAAAAAAATTGTGGGAGTTGAATCATGAGACAATGAATTCCAATATTTGAGTCATCCAATTAATTGAGAGAGTATTTCAGGGTCCCTTCAGATAACAGGAGCACCTCTTTCATTAGGTAGCATATGCATAAATAAAAAAGGACATCATTGCCTACATGCCTTTGCACTACATACAGCAGAATTGCAGGTTGGCCTACTTGAAACTCGTACCTCAAAAACTTTGAAGTATACGAGCAGCACAGACAAAAGATAAACTATTTGCTTTGGTGTGCGCACCAGTACGGCTCAAGATTTGTTCAGCCTAGCACAAAGTTATATGTGAATGCAGCAGTAATGTAGTTTTCATTTATATTTGCCTTTTCAAAACTTTCATATGCTTCAATGTATCAAAGCCTTCAAGATCAGCCCAGAGCATAAGATGCTTGCAAGTTGAAACGGTTCTTCAAAATACGTCTGCACCACCTACCTCACCTTACTGCAGCTGCTACGATCATGCACCAACTACTTTACAAATAGTGTCCATCTGAAAACATTTTCTAAAAAAAGTTGGGGGATTCCAAAGCTCTGCTTTTATGAGTTTAACGCGATAGTGACCTTTTGTTCCTATTGCGTACTTCAAACACTTAGTGCATGAAACCCTTTTGAACTCGCGATGCACCCACTACGTGGCCTTAAGAAAATAGGCGCAGTAGCATGTGTGCCCTTTGTAGTGGGTTACCAGCTTTAAACCACGAAGTCATTATGATAATGTTCTGATGCCAGATTGCAATGGGCTCTTGTACCACGCATCATTACTACAATATTTCATGCTGTATTTTGAAGCATGTATGCAGGACGCGTGTGTTTGTAAAGCATGTGTCGGTCTCACTGCATTTCCAAGCACAGGAAGTTATGTTCAATGTATTAGCAAGCAGACATGTGGCCGTGCGGTAGAACATCTGCTTGCCATGCAAACAACCCGGGCTCCATTAGATCCCCACTTCGGCCAACGAAGTTTTATTAATTTTATTTGAGTTGTTCTTGACTTTTCAGTCACACATAAGATGATTTTTCACCCCCAACCAAGGACGCCGAAGCTGGAATTTCTGCGAAACGAGTTCTTTAACGCAGTTGCGTTTAAAAAATATGCTTAATAAACAGGTACATACATAATGCCTTGTATAACACTGATCAGCAGAGCAGATGTGTCCTCAAAATTTTTATTAACATGGCAATTTGAGAATGCTCAAGATGTGTCTGCACGGTCACAGTTTTTATGTATATAGATAATTCAAATAGATGCGTAACAAGCACTGTTTCATTGTGCTCAAATGGCTCTTTTTGGACCATGGCAGCATGCTGGCTTCCACTGCAGGTATAAGTGGCGTGTGTATGCACATTAGGACCAGTTTAAATAGGTAGAGACTTCTTGATCATTTTCTGTCAACATAGTGCGAAAATGCCACTTGCTTGCTCTATATACATCGCACATGCAAGCCTTTTCTCTGTAAATGGGCTATTTTGCCACCAGAACACGCTTCAACTCTTGCTAGGCTTTATGCTTGAGTTCTTCAGCATGCCATGTGGTCACAAAGGGAGAAAAACTGCACAGTGCCGTATTTGCCCCCGACGCCACTAACTTTACCATTGAGCGGTCACTTTTCTCGCCTAGTGCTGCGCAGCTCAAGGGAAATCCTTACTCACTTGTATACTTGTGGTGTTTCCCACAAGCTACTTCTATCTATAAAACAGTTAAAACTTGAGTCATTGTCATTATGCATTTACTCATGTCATGCAAGCAAATTTTGTAAGCATGATCAACATGCATACTAATGCATGCAGTCCTTCTTTTATGCGCTGTCATACACTTCAAACTGTGCAACACCAAATAGCCTTATGCCCCATGCTTTTGTTATCCCCCAAAATTAAACAAAGTGACTATAACTTTCAAGAGCACTCAAATATGCAACACCTTTAGTGAAGGTAAGGCAGGCTTCACTTTTATTTTGAAAATTGCATAATTGACTGTAAAGCCACGTGGCGCTTACAGGATTTGGCAACAACTTTTGTTTCTGATGTAGAAAAACAAGAACACAAGTATACATATATATATATAATATATATAGATGTACATATATATATATTTATGCTACAGTAGAATCCCATTATTTACAGGCAGTCGTGTGGTGCATAAGAGAGACACCAGTGGAATAAAACCAAGGGAGAAGCTTACTTTCTTGTCAAAAGAACTGCTCACTCTTGCTCAATGTTGTGTAAACGAATGCCTTCAGTTAAAAACAATGTGCTGTTACTCATAAAATGTTTTGAGAGTATGTGGAACAAGTAAGATCATTTGATTCGTTTACAAAAAAATCATGCAAAATGTGCAGTGTACATTGTATATATGTATGTATAAAAGAAGTTAAATGTTTATGGATGTGGCTTGTGGTTTTTCACTTGCCTCCAAGCACATCATCGAGTATTCCGAAGTTCGAATTGACAGGGTCAAAGTTCAGAAGGTCCGAATCGCTGTTCTCGATGCTCTCGAGAAACTCCAGGTTAAAGTCTGAAATGCTTGATGAAAATGAGGGTGAGAAGGTGCTCGTCTGCGGTGCTGTGCTACGAGGTGGAATCTGCAACTGAGGCAGTGGTGGCAGTGTTGATGCCATGGCTTGCTGTTGCTGCACACTAAGCTGTGGTGGCTGGAATGGTGGTGGTCGAGTCGACGAACCTGGCTGCGCTGTGCTAAAAACCACCCTGCTTTGCGCCTGTGATGTTTGTGTCTGGAAGCCCACCCGTTGCTGTTGCTGCTGCTGCATTGCCTGACTCATTGCACATTGCCACTCCCGCTGGGAAGCAGCAAAGTCTGCAGAAAGTTGCGGCCTCATCGTGGCATTCGTGTATGAGGGTTTCTGGGCCACGCTGACGGGGGCTGCTGACAATGAATGCCTGATGGTCCCCGACATCTGCTGAGGAGACGATGCTCTCATGGGTAAGGGCATTCTACAGCCGGCAAAGCCAAGGGAGCCAGGATTTTGGAATGGGACAGAGCTCATGCTTGTGGACTGCCTGGCTGCCATGTGTTGCACATATTGTTGGGGATGTGAAGGAAGTTGATTGCTGGTGACTGGCACAGAGGGCCGGGTCACACGCAGTGGTCCCTGTTGCGGCAGTCCCTGTAAGCCCATTGGATTTTGGACCCGAGCTGTGTAGTGTTGCAACTGGTGCTGTGGAGCGATTGAGCTTTTGTTCTGGCTGTAATGAAGGCGGAGGCTTTTTATGTCCGTCGGCGATGAAGATGTTGGCCTGGTGAGCTCGTTGGCCTCCATGAACTGAATTTGCAAAAAGCCCGGCTTGTCCCTGTGCTGCTGCATTTTTACTTGTTGCTGTTGCTGCACTTGTTGCTGTGCCTGGAAATGTGCAGTGGGTCCAATGCTGCTCCGGTTCATGCCTCTTGCATTTCCACTAGAGAATGCCAACGCGTCTGCATATGATGTATTCGATGATATATTCAGTGGTGAGATGTCTTTCGTGTCCTTCATGCTTTGCGGCTGCATTGCATTTCCCTGCATTTAAAAAACAAAGGAAAAAGTAAGATATGCTGTTATTAGCTTCCTTACACAATGTAACTGGTAAAGCAATGTACACAAATACTAACCTGAATTGTAGTATGGCCAGATGGGCCCATCATCATGGATGATTGTGAAGACATGGGAGAGGACATCTGTTTTGGGAACTGTGATGGGCTTTTAACAAGGGGAGGTGATGGTGCACTGTTGACTTCAGCGAAATTGGCCAAACTTGCCTTGATCTTGTTGACATAAGCTGTTTTCTCATCAGTGCTGCTGTTGGTATAGTGAATTCCTTTAGGCGAACACCTCTGCTGTTCCTGCACTGGCATTTGAGAGACAGTTTGGCATCTTGCTGCATCAAGAGAGTTACTGGATACCGCATAGGGGCTTTGAGCACCATTAAGTTTGCCGAAAGACACACCTGTTAAGGCATTTCCAGCCCTTGCTGCATTGTCGGCACGAAAACTGGACTGAATTGTCGTCGTCAGTGCTTGGTTTCCAAAGCCAACATTAGGAAACATGGCTGATGTCTGCATCACCTTGGAAGGGTTAAGAGAGTTATCTGCACTGCTGAAGATCGTACTGCGTGATGCTGCTAGTGAAACATCAAAATTGTCCCCAGGGGAAAAATTTTGTCGAGGAACACCCAAGCCAAGCGAGTGCTTGTCATGGCCTTGCTTGTGTTGCTGGTGTTGCTCTGCCATTTGTTTCAATGTTTGAGCTGCAGGGCTTGGTTCTGAAAGCTTGAAGTCCAGGTTGCCCATATTCGATGCCGAAAACTGGTTAACACGTGTGTTACTCGGGGAAAAGCCCTGCCGAGGCAAACATGCAGCATTTGCAGCCATGCTGTCGATGGCAGCTGATGACCGCTGCTCATATGGTGAAACCAGCACCTGCGATGCTTGACTTGTAGCTATAAATGACTCATTGCCACTAAATCCTGCATGTTGCTGCCTGCTCTTTTTTTCATTTAAAGAAGTGTTGTCCATGCCTTCAATTTTGACTGTTTCTAAGCATTCGGTATCTTTTAAACCCTCCATACCATAGCTGAAATTGAAATCAGTCATCAGATCTGATGGATTTGTTATGTCATCAATGAGATGCCGAAGAATCTCAGGGTTGTCTACCCAAACTTCAGAGGAATCTTCTGGCAAACCCAGATTTGGAAATGCATCGAGAAACTTTTCTCCAGTGTCCGCACTTTCATCCTGAATTGCTGCTGCCACTGAAGTAGAGGCTTCTTGCGAGTGAGTACAGTCATTTGTTTGGCCACAGTATCCAAGGCTATCACATTCTTTCTTCACATTACACAGCAGAACAGATGAGTTGTGGCTCGTCCCTGCTGAACCTGGAGATTTTGGTGCAACCGATTGCTGTTTGATGCACTCAAAGCCAGGAATCTGCATCTGCTGAGAGTCCAAGCTCATCTGTTTGTGCTGCTGGAGAACATGCTTGTCCGAAGCAAAGCTACTTATGCGAGCCATCTTGCTATGCCGATGGTCCTTGTCATCCGACTGTCCTGTATCAGCAGTTGGATCATGGGATGCTTCGATATTCACTGCTGGCCTTTTGTTGGACTTCTGCAAAACACATAATAACAATTTTCAGGTTCGCTTCAACCAGAGTAACTGCTTCTCAAAGCTCCAATGCCAGGCATTAAGTGAAACAGACACAGGAACTGATTCCTCTTACTTGTGCTTATAAATACCCCTTTCCCATTTCCCACTAGTGAGTTAGATATGTGCTGCACTCGGAACTGCGGCGTAGATTGAAACTGAAGCGATATACGATTAGTGCTTGCCAGGCTTGATTGACAATTTGGCTGACACAGGATCACAAGAGATTCTTACACCAGGCATGCCGTTACATCAAACAAGACTCGCGATCACCCTAGGTAAAACGGTCGAAAGATAGAACGGAGATATCCACAGTGCAAGCTTCAAACTTCCGACGCACACTGCTCACCTGTAGGATGATCTTGCGCGAATCAGCGGACGATGTAGCTGCCACTCCGGACGAGTCCTTCAACGACTTGTGTTCGCTCTTCTTCGATTTTTTCGCCTTGGATTCCAAGTAGCGCTGCTTCAGCAGCATCGTTTCGTGTCGCTGCTCTTCGTAAACAGCATTGGCGGCCTGCTCGTAGCGCGGGAGCGTGGCGTTGTGGTGTCGGCGGTAGAGTTCGATTCGTCGCCGCAACCGGTCGACGACAGCCTGCCGCCTGGGCGGTAGCACGTCGCCCCTCATGTTCGCACTGCACTCACTCAGCACGCTCACATGTCTTTGCAAGTCAGGGCCGAGCGTGCCATCGTACGTAGCTACGAACCTCCGCTCGCGCTCCACAGTGATGGTTAGTCACCCACAGGATGTTCACCACAGGCAGGGTCTGCGCAGCGCTCCCAAAAAAAAAGTCCGATATCGGAAACAACTCAGCCAGCTACGCAAACTGTCGGGCTCTCACAAACCACGGTTCCACTTGCACCAACCGCCGAGTCACTGCACAAGGGACAGCGCCTCTGACGAACGCTGGCCTCGCTCAGCTTGCGTTCTTCGCTACGGCGGCTCGGTTGTCGAAGTACTCCCGAACATTTTCGACCCCAACGGTCCACATCACCCGCACAACAGCCGTGGACGAAGCTCGGGCTCATCCCGCAATCAGAGTTCGTTCAAGTCATTTCGCGTCGGCCCAGATCACAAAGGAACATCTCTGCTCTGACCTCCTCAGCACCTCCGCCAACGGGACGGCACGGCCATGTTTTAGTTGCTTTTGTTTTTGACTGCGCACACACATACGCACACACACTGCTGTCTCGGTGGTAGCTTTGTCGAGCCGTCGAGATGCAGGAAACGCACTGTTTACAATTCGACTGTTCGACGCTTATCGTTGCGATGATACTGCGAAGGGGCCCTACTCCAAGGAACTTCGCGGAAATGCAGGACCCTTTCGTGTTTCGCAAACTGGCTGGACCTAGACTGCAAAACTTGACATCCGCCCGTAGGAACGAAAAGAAAACGAGACCATAAAGCTTCACCAACCATCGTCTAGAGGGCAGGCAAGCAAATAAAAGCCTCCGTGACTAAAGTACAAAAGAATTTTATTACGTTCGCTAGATGTCAGGCATAAACATTTATCTTCAAGGTATGGTAAAAATTTTTTCAGGGAATTTCATTGTAGCCTTCGAGACTTGTATGCGTTTGCGTCAAGGAGGATATAAAAACCTTGGTTTGCGTATGGGCGCCATATGAGTTTTCGAGTAGCGTTTGGCCTCTGTGCATCAAACGCTGACGCACGCTCGCAGCACGCTGGCTCACCGCAAAGAGGTTTTGCTGGCCATATGCTATTTCAGACATAGAGTTTTCTAATCCTATGATTTCGTTTTTTTTTTTTTTTTTTTTTTTGCGGATAGACCGCTAACGCGAACGACGGTTCGCTTTACGACGCATGCGACCGTAACGCAAAGGCTTGCGGTACGCTATTCGAAAACTCCATGTCCAAGAAAGAAAAACGAACCCTAAAATTTACACTGTTTCTTCAGAAATGCATTCATGCACTTTTACTTCACTCCCTTTGAGGCATATACTTTTGTCCGTGCTTTTTTTTCAGACTCACCAGACTCACTAATCGTGTAAAATTCTGAAAATAAGTGTATTTGTGGCGCCTTTCTGTGTCGGCAAGGATTCTGCAGCTGCTGCGCGCCTTGCCTTATTGACGCACAGGACAGATGTCGAGGTTATAAACGGCGAGCGCGTTGTGAACGACAAGTTAGACATCTAAGATGAAACTCTATGGATGTCAACAATCAGCTTCCCATAGGGTGCGAATGTTCAGAAACCCACAAGGGTGGTGGTGGTGGTGTACATGGGTCTTGAGAAGAGGAAAAAGGTACCTATATTTCTGTCTGCCTTTTGGGCGACAAGGCGCAGTGCCTTGGGGGCGGGGGGGGGGGAGGTAAAAAGAACGGGAGAAAATAGGTGAAGAGATAAAGAAGGCAAGTGACAGAAAACAGGAGATAGAAAAAAAGGAGAAAGATAGGAAATAGAAAATGTTCAAGGACGGAGCATGTGGCGCCGCGTACTCTTTGGGGCTGTGGAGGGGAGGGGCACCATGGGTGGACGGTCTAAAAAGTGTTGTGAAAGGAAAGGACACTTCGACAAAATGAGCGCACTCATCACGGATTGCCAGTCCTGGGTGATTCTCGGCGGCACTTCAAAACCGAGCCCTGTACCCTATATTGCTATGCGATAGCAATTCATCTTCGGTCTTGCATGACTTCTCTTTCCTATTGTAGGAGCTTGCTCTTTTCTGGGGGGTTGTCTTTTGTCGTTGCGCCGGTGTGTACGCTAGTGCTCATTGCTCCCGCTAGAGGCGCAGCTGTGCTCTTCGTTTGGCTCGTCGACGCTCGCTCCACTTTTGGCGCGTGCTCTAGTTTGGTAGGAGACCACTAGGTGTCCACACCCATATATAGCGCTCGCTCTTGGCGCGCTTCTGTTTTCTTTCGCCAGACATTACTGAGTGCGCGTCGATACCGCTACCCACTGTGAACACCGCAGAAGCCAAGGTGGCGGCGCGGAGGGTTCGCAATGTGGGCTCGCCGTCAGGACCCTTCTCGAACTTTCCACTACATCCTATAATTCAAGATCTTCTGGCTTTGTACTTTACACATCATAATTAGTCAGTAAACTAAAAGGAAAACGTTCCTTCGATCTTATGCGATCCGTGAGTAAGCTCTTTACTGCATCAGTGTGTAAATATCTCTACATAATGCCCCGCCACGGTGGTCTAGTGGCTAACATACTCGGCTGCTGATCCGCTGGTCGCGGGATCAAATCCTGGCTGCGGCGGCTGCATTTCCGATGGAGGCGGAAATGCTGTAGGCCCGTGGCGCCCTCCACTAAGGCGTCTCTCATAGTGGCGGTTTCGGGACGTTAAACCCCACATATCAATCAATAACTAGTAAATCAATATGCAAATAATAAACATTGTGCATATTACGCACATACAATCACACCCCAACTCTCATGTCACGTCTTTATATGATGATGATCGAGGATATGTACAGATCGATTCACGGTTTACCGGATTTACCCTTGGAGCAAGCTGCTTCATCATCATTCACTTCGTGAATATGCGGAATTTTTTTTTAGATGTGGAGCATCTAATACTCGAGGCTTGTAGTGCGGCGCCGTCCGCAAGCTTTCTCCTCCTTCTTCCACCATCTGTGCATCCCTTCCTCCTCTACACACCGCGCGCGCTTCACTCCTCCACCATCTATGCACCATTCCTCCTCTACACACCGCGTGCGCTTCTCCTCTTCACGAACATTCGCTAGCTGTATAATGTAGCGCGCATGCGCCGTCACGCTTCGAGAACATCGGCAGCTGACGCGCGCGCATGCGCCGTCGCGCTTCGAGAACATCGGCAGCTGACGCGCGCGCATGCGCCGTTGCGCTTCTCCCCCTTCTCGAACATTCGACAGCTGACAGTGCATGCGCCGTCGCGCTGTATATATACTGAAGGTCGGTGCTCGCTCGCTCAGTTGCCGCTCGTCGGTTGGTTTGCACGGCGCGTCGACGTCCGAGGTCGCAATGATCGACGTCCCTTCGACCAGCGCCGGCCAAAGTGTTGGCGGAACCGCAACCAAGTCGTCGTCCGAAGACAAGGCAGCGCGGAAAAGAGCTCGCGACGCCGAACGTAAACGTCGGCGTCGAGCGGAACATGCTCAACTTAGAGAACGTGAAGCCGCTGAGAGACGTCAGCGTCGAGCAGCAGCACCGGATTCTCGGCTAGCATATAAATAAACACCGCCCTTTCGCATACGTGTCGTACGTGTTCACTCATTTAACACCCCTCCTACAACCACGTTAACCAATTTAGCCAGCGACCCAAGTAAGTCGCAATTTAACAACCCATTTCACAACCACGTTAACCAGTTTAGCCATCGACCCAAGTAAGTCGCACTTTAACACACCGTTAACCAATTATATGCTCCGCATCCTCCTCAGTGTTCCCCCAAGGGAAGCTGCGGACAATTTTTTTCTTCTTTGGCATGCTTTTGCCGTAAACGAGGAATACCGACTATTCCAGTTTGGAAACAGCGACGCCGAGCCTAGAATGTACTGAACGCCGTGGCGTTGAAGAAGACGCGTCGGGGACGTTCCAGGCGCCGTTGCACAGTGGCTAAATATTTTTTATTTTATTTGGCAACCATGGTTGTTGTTTGATGAAACTGAAGAAGAAAATGTAAGAGCATCATTCAGTTGGTGAACATGTGGGAAGTCTTTTTCATTTAAAAAAAAAAAAGAAGACTATACAGAGCCAAAAAGAGTGCGAACTGTTGCTCTCCTACCCCCCATCATTTTTTTTTTCCAAAGAGGTCGTAACAAGAAGGAAGCACATAGACTTACGCTATAGTGCCTAGAGTATATACTTAAGCAGCACTGTATAGCTACGTGTTGACCGATTTCTTTCTTTTTAGCAGAGCCACACCTCTGTAATCACACATTCTGTAGACATACATTCGTATTTTTTGAAATTCTCATCACTTATCCTTCCAATCTCACCCAACTTCAAACGGGATTCTTCGTATATACATGCTGAAATGCAGTATTACTTGTGGTATTATGCAATCGAAACACAACTACCGTCCAGCATGGCAGGTTGGCAAAGATGTCTGATGTGCTCCTTTTGCAGGTAGTATAACCATATTCACAAGTCATGTGCATCACCTGCGGCTCAGAGGTTTCATATTGTGAGCCAATGTCAGATCAGCCGAACTTAAAATGCATTAGATATCTGCACCGCATGCTCTGAAAACAAACATCTGTAAAAGGATGTGCACATGAACAGTCTCGGTGGATATTAAAAAAATAGGTTTTGCATGGGAGTGGCAAACCATATCTCGCAGGTAAGTGATCGGGATGTACCAGTGTTGCACATGGCATTGGCTACCTGGTGCTCGAGTTCTGAAGTGCTGGTGTTCTGAAATATTGCAAGAATTAAGTGGACCACTGTCATCCAGCATTTGGGACATTTACGAAAGAATTCAATCTGCTCACCAGTGAGCCAACCATGACAGTTTGTTAATGTTCATTTTCCAAAGGCCTTGTCAGCTGTTTTTACAGTGCCACCAACTAAAACTTGAATTGTGAAACGTCCATTTCAGGACAACATATTCCTTTCCTTGAAATCAATAATTTCAAAGCTTAATCAGTCTCAGTCCTGGTTAATCACCATGCCCACTCATTTAACCTTTCAGATTTATCCTAGCTCCCATTTGGTATGCAACGTTTCTATCAAAATTAATTTGTGGCTATGTAACATAGCAGCAAATATTTTAATAAAAATGACAAGATCTAATAAATATTATGCTTTGTCAAATTCTCAGATTTTGGCAAAAATTACTGTTGTAATAGAAGACAAAGCCATAGATCTAAGCGACAATCCAATAATAAATTCCATTAGAACTATCACAGGAAGTTTGCCTTTCATCTCTGATGCAGAGCATTGCAAGCTGAAGCTTACATGTCTCTGCCATCCTGTCAGATGTTAAGAGTACCATCCAATGCATCTGTCCAGCGCCTGCTTAACTTAAGTTTGGAGAGAAAAGCTGTCCAATGACAGATCTGAAAGACAGCTGTTGCATTAATTCAACAAGTTGGATTTATCAGCAAAAAATTTAGCACTGGTCATCAAGTTTGTTTTCAAAATGAAATTAGCTTTTGTCAGCAACTGCGAATTAGTTACACAATTTTTGAGCAAATAAGGCTGCCTTGAACACCTTCACATGAACACTCACAATTTTTACTGCAATTATGCAGGTTAAGGGAAAATAATGTACATTATGTGTTAACAATTTTCTCTGTAACTGAGCCATTGAAGCATTTCTTTATGACCGCCATAATTACTGTGAGTTCAGAGCAAAGTGACATTTTCTTTGTGAGAAGCACGATTATTAAATCTCATTTTCTGTTTAAAGTCACTCAGAGAAAAATGGATTTACCATGTGCCGCACAGTAATACTGCCACCACATGTAACTACTATATAGGCAACTTCATTGACCATTATAACATCACTGGTGTCCAGCACAATGGTGCAAAGTATTCTTAAATGAGTACTTTATGTAAAACCTTTGTTTCAGCTAGAATTAAAATATAAATATGAGCTTTACAACCGTGTTGCTGTGGGTTCCTGCAGCAAAGGTGCACCGATTCGTCTTTCTGACCATGCAATAACAGTACAAGCAACAGGGAATTAATGTATTTTTTTTGTTACTATAACGAGCAATGCATTATGGAGAGAAAATGCATTGCAGAATATATTTACAACGTTTGTAAAAACCTATGCACTCAGAGGCAGGCATACATGGTAGAGCCTAGCCTGTGCGAGTGATTAATAAATATCGTCTGCTTCCATATAGTCACACATATGCGTGGTGAAAGTGCACCAGACAAAAACAAAAAGGCTTGACACGCATGTCATGCATCTCATGTCATGCTGCTTCTGTTATGTCATGCATGTGATGCTTCTTCTCTGTCTTCGTCTTATATTGTCACGGGGTCGTGACGTGGCCGAAGACAGGAGACTTTATGTTGGGATTTAACTGTTTATTTGGGCGAACCTGTGCCCGGTAAACAGAAAGTTTGATTACAATAGCAGTCTCGCACAGATAGCAGTGAACGGAGCGTCGGCCGTTGATCAACTACTCACAAGCGGCGAAGCGCGTCGGCATTTATACTCTTGCCGTCGAATGTTCCAGCGTTATCGCTGGCGGTGACGTAGATTCCAGAATAATCTGTACAGTTTGCAGAGTAGGCGTGATCTTATCGAAATGATCTACTACAGTCCGGAAGCTTCTCGAAAACTGCAGGCGCGGTTTGCGCTGAGAATTGTGTAGTGTTTTGGGACGATAACAAAACTTGGGAAATGGAACATGGCAATATGCTTTCACCCTGTGTTATGATAAACCAAGAAGCCTAAACAGCTACTAACTTAGTAAGCTACAGTCTGTATTGTGAGCATCTCTGGTGGTCTGCGGCATTATTTAGTTGCTTTTTGTCGATATTTCATTCAATAATACATGAAGCAGAGCTGCCGAAGTGAAAGTAGACACCCCCAAAACATGAATTTACCACATTTTAAAGTTGTTCATAAAATACAGAAATGTTCTGAATGGCTGAAAGTGGACATCACGAGAGCAACGATTGGCATACTGCGAATATTGAACACCAGTGCTGAAATGTTGCAGGTCATTCAAGGCCAAAAATATTTGTCAAAACAAATTCACTATCAGAGTATCAAGGCACACTAACCAATCTTTGAAAACTGTGCCAGATTTCAAATGTGCTATGCTATAGCGGAACAGAGTCGACACCCAACAATAAACACACATAACACACATCGAGAGGGTACACTAACAAGCGCTAACTTTCAAACGAGATTTATTGTGAAACAAAACAAGATATACAAAAGTAGTTATAGCGGTGACTAATGAAAAGCACGAAAACTGTGTTAAGGCAAGAAACATTGGAGTGCACAAGCATGTGTTAAAACGTAACAAGTGTACGCGATAGAGTTTATGTTTTTAGAATTAGTAGGTTTGCATGCTATATATGTGTGTTTTAGCATAATTTGAATTATGATCTTGCTTGTTTCAACACATGCCCAATTTCCCTTTAGCATTAGTTACTGTTAAACACTGCCTGTATGTATCTTGCCTCGTTTCAATAAACCTTGGTTGAAAGTTGGCACTTGTCAGTATCCCCTCTTGCCTTTTCTTGTGTTTCTGCTCTATTACGCTATAGACCACTACTTTTTAAGTTTGCCCATATTTGTGCTAAACATGAAGTTGCCCTTGGTCCGAGTACATATATATATGGCATTTTTTTTTCCCGCAAGCCATTGTTGGATGGAATATGTTACCAGCTGATTTAGTTGGCCGTAAGATTGCGGATTCTTTCTATGAAGCACTGTGCCCCCCGCAGTAATGCCTAAGATGGCGCTGCGGGTAATCTTGAAAATAAATAAATAAATATAGTATATAAATCATTAGTCTACAAACCACACCCCACGAATTGCTAACAGTAGTTAGACTAATTTACTTAAGTGCGATTAATCTCACCACACTGTATCTTAGTAGCCCAATTTGGGCAAGAACAAAATTTTTATTGGCACACCCTCTAATGGGCTTAGTTGAGAATCCCTTTTTGGTGGCAATGTTGTTGGCCACAGATGTCCATCACAACCATTGTAGACAATGAGAAGAAAAAAGTTCGGCAGATCCCAGAGCTCGTGGGAACCGATTTCATGTGAAGCAGTAACAAGTAGTTGTTTATGGTGCATTTTTCACTTGAGCCAAGCGCTTCATGAGTGTAGTAGGGTGCACGCCATAGGCCTACCAAGCACTTTGACTACACAGGTGTTGAAAGGGCAACTTATAGTCTGACACAAAGTCAGAACTCGCATAAGAGCACATACATCATTATCACAACGAAGTGCACTTCATGGTGCGATGATTTGAATATCCCACGTAACTTTCGTTACCGTATTCCTCCGTAGTCAAGTGACACTTCAGTATAGCTTGCTGAATCATGGTAATACAAATGCAGAGGTTATTAAGACTGCTATAAAAGCAAAGCCAGCTTCGAAACCACAACTGGCCTTAGTCCGATATGGTGCCTGAACCATAGGTGTACAAATGTAATGTCTAGGCTTGTGCGAATAGTGAATTTTAGGCTCGAGGTGACTAGTGGCTTTGGTCAAATAATTTTGAATCAAATTTGAATGGTATTTATATATCACATATAAAAAAAATGAGCATGTTTGTCATCGACTGACTATTTGTACAATATTCTTTAAAAACTGAAACAAGACCTGTGCAAATGCCATTTTTTGCATCAAAGAAAGTGGAAAAAAAAAAAAACTAAAACATTAGAAGGATTTGACTTTCAGTAGAATGCAAGTGATAGCCTATAAAATGAGTTTTTAAAATTTACTATACTTGGAGCATGTAAGTCGGCATAACAACTTGTTAAACAAAAGGAATTGATGAGATGGTAACATCATTAAACTTTGAAGTGAAGCTTCGCGGTAGTGCAGATTTGCCCTGTGTACATGCTTTCAGGGCTTAGCGCCGCTTCACTGCAGTGAAACCACTTTTACAAAAAGGTTACATGAAAAGTATTATACTCAAATAGATCTTTCCACGGTTTAGCACTTCTTTCTTGCAATGAAACCACCTTTACAGGATGTTACATGTGGATTAATATGCATTTATTCGTTCGTTTTGAATAATTCTAAATTATCAATAATTTTGATTCAATTCCAAGCGAATTTGAATACTGCATTATACGTTCAAATATTCCCAGAAGCCTGGTAATGTCTACTATTTTGTTATGAAATTACACAGCCAGCACTGCAACCACAATCCACGTTGCACCGATATTACATCGCATAGGGCCTTCTTCCAAAGCAGTTTGAAGACGTGGTGTGGCTCTGTGACACTTGACTGCCACATAGGATACTTGCGTTTGATTCCTGCTAAGATCCTGATTTTTAGGCCTTCTGTTCATTGATTAAACACTGCTGATTTCAGGTGTGCTTAATGCTCCTGCATTTAAGTTACCAATGTATGTTCTCCCAGCTCATTGGTAGATATAAACTATCAATCACATGCAGCACATATCTGGTTACCACGGCCCGTGGTATATTATGTGCCACACTTGTTTGGAGGAAGGAATTTGACCACGTATGCAACAGGATTGTCACGTTGTTTAGGTCATGACCAGGCGGACATACCCGTCAAACCCTCTTACCCTTCCATGCCAGTTTTGGTCAACACAATGTTAAGGAGAAAATCATGAGAGCACCCAAATGAACGTGACTAGATAGGCTCAAGGTGCCTTAGTTAAGTAAAAAATGCTGCGCATTAAAAAGCAAATTAAAATCACAAGTTCTCGCTGGCATCAAACTCAAGTTCCATGAATGTTTTTCCACGGGGTAACGAGACTGCCTGCAATGTGCGCTGGATGGAGACCCTAGAGAGTCATCTATGATGTGCGTGCAATAGAGTTATAGTGCTTGTGTGTGATGTACTAGAAGAGGAGGATGCTGGTACGCAACACAAAGTTTCAGAAGTGAAAAAAAGTTTCAAGAGACTGAGTTTAGTGTTAAACAGGTCAACAGGCTTGGGTGTTGGAGCTCTACTATGCAGTTAAGATGTCCATTAATGTCACCTTCTTGCAGTGTCCTACACCATCACGACCAGTCTCCTTGACAGACTTTGCAAGCAAGAGCGAACTCTAAACCCATAATGCATTGCTTGTCGTCTCGGCCAAGTTTGTGGACTTCCCAGAAGCTATGTTGGCCCAAACCGTCTGACCAATCTAAACAATAAGCGGCACTTAACGAGTTAGCTCTTGCATCTCTGTTTGTTAGATTTGCCGTGGTGTGCGCACTTCTGCATTTGTATAAAGGGGCGTTCAAAACCTGCTAACAGCATCAGTTTGGTGGGACTTTTACGTTGTCACAAAGTACAAAGAACCACCTTCCGGTCATAGTATCCTATCATGCAGGCTATCACACACGCAACTAGTCGAGTAGCACGGCACGGTACCAGATGCCAGGCCATAACGATTGCGTACTCCAACTAGTGCATGCACATTCGTGTCAAAGGAAGTTCAAGTAGTGCTGTATTACGCCACGCATCAAGAGCAATGAGATCTGCCATGTTGACAGTTGGGCACGCCCGAGGTCTACTACTATGGGTAGACAGTGTGGTAGAGAAAATCGTGCTAAAGGACTGCCCGAAAGATTAAAAGATGGGCTTTGAGGAGGCCACTTCTAAGCTAATGCTTTTCATGGGCTGCACATTAGCAGAGACTTGGGACTGTACTCAGATACGATTGCTAAAAGCAACAGTGCGCCCTGTACGACTATGATCAGCGTTCAATGAATGAATCTTCTTCCCTTCGACATCATTGCACTAGCCAATGGCAGTTTCAAATGTCTCGCAACACAAGAGTGCACTGCCGAAAATGTACTTGTAGGCTAGTTGGTTGGTCGTATTTGCGATAAAATGGATTTCCTCTAGTCAATTGATGTACACATGCACATATACTATTCAAGCTAATCAGTCAACAAAGATAAGTACGGCACTTGTGTAGTCCTTTTTGCATTTAGCGTTTGCGTCTCCAACTGGTGTGCACGACCATTTTATTTTAAATCAGTGCATTGCACAAGCACAGACGGACACAAGTGGTGTTTTCAGAAGTACCACCTTTTAACCTAGTCACAAGGCTCGGCTTAGGCTACTTAAAATATAAGCATTGAATGTTTTGACATTTCTTGTGCAATTGCCTAAAGCACAGTACAATTTTCAATAAATGCATGGTAGTGCGAAATGCATTTTTTGTGAAGTTTACTCCGCTGTGGTGTGCAAGAGCAAAAAGAATCAACATCTTGCCTGAATTCGACACTGTGCTGCTGGCACAATTGAACTTTAAAAATTAATGCTCACTGAAAGCTTCAGCATAAAAAGTGTGGCACACCTCCAAGTAACGAAGTAGGAGTTACTATGTCAGTGAAGAGAGATTCTACTATCTATTGATGGTAAAAGGTGCTCGTTTATTCACTATACATCAAGAGCAACTCCGAGCACCATGACCTAAACTTATGTCACTGGAAGTACCTGATGGCACTATCAGTTTTTAGGTGTTGATCACTAACCAATCATGCATAATAGGATTCAATGATGCTGCTTTTTGCAAGAGTCTCAGGTTATCACCCTTGGCCATGTTTTTCCAATAAAGTATAACCTCTCTGGTCAATATTCTAGATGGGACCATGAACAAGCAGCCCAGTGACAAAGTCACTTGGCACGAATAATGCAAAAGTAAAAATAACTACATCTTCTGAACAAAAAAAATTTTATTTTTGAGAAAAAAAATAAACAGTAACTGCAAAGAAGTATGTATATGACACATATATACATACATACACATACACCACTACTATATTACAGGGAATTGAACCCACTTCATACCACCTGCCAACAAAGAACATTTTGGAGCAAAAATAAAAAAAGGGGGCCAAAATTAATAAACTTCCAAAACAGTCACGTCAACAGATGTGTCGCTAATGCAGGACAATACCTAGATGAAAAATTCTGTTTACAGCTCTGTTAAACATACATGCGCTCACCAGATCACAGTACTACCAATGTATTTACACAGAAAAATTGGTTACACTCGTAATGCAGACATCTATATTTCAATAAGCATGTGCGCTCGGGTGGTGCCTTTTTTTTCTGTGATAACATGCTGGCACTTGTGTTCTCAGCACTGTCGCAGCAGCCCCCATGGCAGCAGAGAAAAACAACTGGAGGGTGCATGCTTGTTTAGTAGGACATAAGTAGATGCTCACTCCAACAATGCTAGTGCACAACAACTTGCTCGAAACTTCGCATTTGAAAATCCAGTGGCAGTCAATGTTGAGATAATCCTACACACAAGAACGAGGATGGATGCCCTCACTTCAGCCATGTACACATATGATGCAGCATGCTTTCTAGGACTTTTACAAGACATCTTGGCGTGGAGATGCAGGAAGCCTGGATAGTCTCCCGGGGAGCGCTTGCAGGGAAAACATGTCCAACACGATTTTCCATCACTGTGCTCAGCCGAGTACGCTTCTGCAAATCCACAAGTCTGCAGACAATCTGAAACTTGCACACACTTGTAGTGCGATTGAGTGGCTTCCAAACTTTCTCAAGATATTCTCGAATGCAGCAATCTAAAGCGTGCAGCATCCATTCCCGTTTTTAGTCGATATGCCTTGCCACACAGACACCCGCACAAATTTTCAGACTGCCCCGACTTCAGCCTTAAGGTAAAACAAGTGCAAGTACCCTTGGCTGGTAGGTTACAGGCTGTCTGCGAAACAAACACTAGAGCGCCCACACATTTTATCCCACTAAGACTGACTGGCACACATGCTTCACCTATTACATCCAGTGAATCTCGCCGACTCAAGGCATTACTGCTGGCTATTTCATGCTGCAGCCAGCTTTAAAAAGATTGTTCTGTAAAGCAGCACAATTAAAAATATAGAACAGTAACAGGGTGAGTTAACTACATGCAGTATCACCATCAACAAGTAAAACAAAAGGGGGAAGGTGTAACAAATGGATCCACAGGGCAGAAAAGTTGGGCTAGCTCTCTTTGGAATGTCTGCGACCCGACGGCCAGACGCAGCAGATGGTTCGTCAAAGGAAATACTGGCACAGAGTTTCGATGCAACGCAGCAGCAGACAGTGACTGGCCAGCGACCCACAAACAAGCTCTGCATATCCATTTGCTCAACGTCCAGTAGGCGCAAGCAGAGAGATGCAGGAGGATAAGAATAAAAAGCTCGGCACTCTCAGACAGCAGATAGCACACCTAGCAAGTGCGACTTGAGCGATCAAACAAATACATGCATGCAGACGCATTCGAATAAGAACAGAAACTGCGCCTGTATGGGACTAAAACGAAACAAAAGTTTCGTAAACATCAATAAATACATCAACGCATGCACACACACCACTTGGAAAGCAATTTTACAGGGCACGGTGTGGTAAAACAGATTTCCGACAGGACCATGCCATACACACATGGACAGTGGGTTCAAAGGGTTCCTAGAAATGTCGCACCGGAAAAAAGAAAAACCCGTCTACACCTATTCCCTTCTTGCTTTGCCAAGAGGAGCTCTGGGGGAGAAGGTGGGGGACCATTCTAGACAAGCGACCAAGAGGGGGCATGTAGGATGATGCTGGTACTGGAAGGGAAGGTGGCGGGCAGGGATGGGAGTTGCAATGGTGGTGGTTTGTAGAAGGGGAAGGGTGGGCAGGGGAATGGGCTGCATGACGTGCTCAACCACGGGAGTACATGATCAGAGCCACGATGAGACCATACAACCCGAGCACTTCAGCAAAAATGAGGATCAGAATCATGCCCACAAACAGCCGGGGCTGCTGCGCCGTACCACGCACGCCGGCGTCCCCCACGATTCCAATGGCAAAGCCGGCTGCCAATCCACTCAGTCCTACGCTAAGTCCAGCTCCCAGGTGCAGGAACGCACTGCAATGAAGAAATGTGGGAAATTCAACTACAGAACAATACCCATTTATTCCCTTGCAGTGCTAGAAAAGACAGCATGTCCATACACAGATTATCTGTCCCGAGGCTCAACAAATGTGAAGACATGAACATCTTCACTTTGAAAAAGAAAAGAAGCAGCATTACAGTTGTCTGAAACAGCGATAGGGCTACACAACCGCAAAAATACATCAAGCAAGCTAAACAAAAAGTGTCAGGCAGAAGCAATTCAAGAACTCCAGTAAGCTACATGTAATCATATGATGCTGTCTTTTGTGTTACGTTGCATAAATATCTCTCCCCTTTTACACAGCAGCACTCGTCTAAACCGAAGGAAAGACCTCCCCCCATTGGCCAATGAATATGCTAGACCGTACACTACAGTAATGCAAATGTAGCAGTGCTGAGAGAGGAAAGGTGTTCATGCTCTACGCACAATTAATGTTGAACTTGAATGCAAAGATGTTAGCCAAACAGAGCCTCAAAACACTCACGAAAATAATTTGTAGTCTGGCTTGATGGTACTGGAGATAAGTACAGCAACGACGAGGCCGTAGATGGCAATGATACCCGCCATGACTACTGGAATGATGGACTTCATGATGAGCTCTGGCCGCATCACAGACATGGCTGCAATGCCTGTGCCCGACTTTGCCGTGCCATAGGCCGCCCCCAGAGCTGAAAATACCCGGCATTAAAAGAAAGCCCATTAGTAACACTACAAAAACGGGAAAGCATAAGCAGATCAGCATGAAAAGTCCAGAAGGAGGCGCACTTTGCATGCTTTATTGGTTTCCTTCAACAGGCAGTACAGCCGAGTAATTAAATGCAATGATCATGTGATTAAAGTATAGAAGTGAGGCGACTGACAAGGTCAACCACTCTGTAGGAAACCGATAAGATTATTATAAAGTTTATATTAGGCATTCCGATAAAACACAAAGCCCTAAACCATTGTTGAGCTTCATTCTGAACCAGCTTTGGTTCTCTTGCTTCTAGGCGGTTAGCGTACAAGTTTTCACTAAGGCGTTAACTCGTAAGTCTTCCTGTAAAGTGAATGGGAGAAGGCCTGCTGAAAAATGCCGGCCTAACAAACGACAATGGGAGGCTCCAAACGGTTCGACCCGACATTATAGGAGCCCCTCATTGTTCACTTCGGACTACGACGCGAATGAGCGAACAAAAGCAATTTATCGCCGCGGCCAATCACTCCTCAAAGGGGGTGAAGCAGATGAAACGCCGACGCTGTCGGCATCTCACGTGACCGAATGAACCACCGTACGCGCACGCGGTGCAGAGAGCTCCATTTCCAGGACATGTTGCGCCGGCACAGCTGCACGTCACTTCGCCACCGAGAAGGTCGAAATGCGCATTCTGCCCGGTTTTCGCCAACAGGAAACGCTGCCGAAGCGTGAATAATCGAGATCGCAACCCGAATCGCCTTTCGCGCGAGCACGCGCGTGACTTTCGGAGGTAACGCCCCCCTTTCGCGCCGTTAAACGCCGTCAAAAAACGCCACGGAACGGAATGGAGCGCGCGTCTAGTTTCACATAGGCATACTTTTGACCCCCATAGCCGACCCCGAGAACGCCGGCACTATAAGCGCAGTTTTACACACGGTTTTACGGGTGGCCCGTTATCAGGCTACCATGAAGTCTCGGCATGCGCAGTCACGAGACCAGAGCCGGTGACTGCTTCGCTCGGCGCAATGGTCGGCGCAAACACTGGAGAAATCGAACGAATTCAATCGAAATTCTGGTTCTCGGCTATAAGCTCGAAATTCCCCCAATACAGCGGAGACAGCGGGCTTCGAAGACTGCCCCTCCCTCATTACGATTTGTCAGAGCTGCAGTCATTGAGCCCAGCGCCGGCAGCAATGAAAGGCTCGTACACCGATTGTGCGGACGACTAATCGAAATACGGTTCCACCGTTTTGCACGGAACAAAACGAACGTACGCGAGGTACGTGGCTTCAATGCGTACGAATACTGCAAAACGCACAAAACTCTGGCCATATTTGTGATACCCTCAAAGTAGCAGTATATAAAAAAAGCTGTCCAAATATGCACAGAAAAAAAAATCCCGTGACCACTATCCCAGAAACGCGAATATATGCTAGATGTGGCCGGAGATGAGGCTCAATAATATGAATGAAACGAGGGCATTGAAACGCAGATTAAGCGGTCACAGCCAGCTCAAATATTTCCTATTCCAGTGACTTAGGCCTAGGGGCACTGGCCGCTCGTAGGAATCGACTGCAGCCGCAGCGAAAGTAGTAAGGAAGGGGGAGTTGTACTTTACCGCTGAACGCCATAGCTGCAACGGCTCCCATGACGCCGAAGAAGGGAGTGTACAGAGGTTCCTTGTCGGCCATAGCTGCTTCCCTGGGAAATTTTTGAGCGAGAGCTTGCCAGCGGCAGAAATCTTGATCGTACACCACCGATTGCCAGCTGCAAGCTTACGTCTCGCCGAATGGCCGATGGCTCTTCTTTTTATCACGTGACATGAAAGACTCGCAACGGAACCGGAAAAAAGGTATGCTCCGATGCCGTGGTTGGTGGTAAAGTACGCAATGCGTTGACGTAACTCTTGACGTAAAATTGGTGGTGATGGCACTTGGACTGGTAAAACGACTGGACGAACAAAACCGAAACCGAAAGCACGGAGCACCGTTTATTTCTGATTTGGCGATTTTTCACTGTTACCTATAGCGTACTATTTTCTTTCTTTCTTTATTTAATTATTTATTTATTTATTTCAGTTTTAATTTTTGTGAGGTAATTCATATTATTCTCTTTCAATAGGCCAAACAATGGTTTCACAAAGTATGAAATTAAAAGTCCCTCGAAGGAAGCAACGAATCAAGCAAAATAACAAAATAAATATTGAATTGACCATATGGTTGCAATATTATTATTAGAGATAAATTTTATCATTTTATTTCCTTCTTCAGCGTTCTGTATGGCATCGGAGATGTCTATAGTGTTCTGTGCTTGCACGGTGCATGTCACTTGTGCCTCACTACGATTCCGAAGGCGGCTATTTTGGTTCGCTTATGTGCCGCCCTTCTCTGACGTACAGAAAGCGCCGAGTTCGTGTAGAGTACATTCACTCTGCGTGTAGAGTACATCACCGTACATTCACTCTGTGGTAGCGTACACAGGGACCTAGCAAATGTGCACGCAGAAAATCAAGTTATCACGCTGTGTTTGGCGCAACAAAATGAATTTAAAGAAAAGGCCAGGAAAAACATAGCTGCTATAAATTGTGAGGGAATGCAGGCACGTACATAAGAGTTTAAGGGTTCCAAAGCTGACACCATCCTGTCATGGGTGTGGACGTGTTGAACACCGCCCCTTTTCATCTGAGAAGTCCGCCGCGGTGGAGCAGTACGTGGTTATGGTAGATAAGGTGCTCCGTTTATATGCCGAAGGTTTCGGGTTCAATCCCCCCGCGGTGGTCGCATTTTGATGGATTGATTGATTGATTGATGTGTGGGGTTTAACGTCCCAAAACCACCATATGATTATGAGAGACGCCGTAGTGGAGGGCTCCGGAAATTTCGACCACCTGGGGTTTTTTAACGTGCACCCAAATCTGAGCACAGAGGCCTACAACATTTCCGCCTATATCGGAAATGCAGCCGCTGCAGCCGGGATTCGAACCCGCGACCTGCGGGTCAGCAGCCGAGTACCTTAGCCACTAGACCACCGCGGCGCGCATTTTGATGGAGGTGAAATTCTAGAGGCATATGAACTGCGTGTTGTAGATTTGTAGTGCACGTAAAGAACACACGAGATAGTCGAAATTCCCGAAGCCCTCCAAAATATACACTCGAAGAAAAAATCGAGTTTTTAGGGAGTATTTCCGCCTCTCGTAATCTATTTCGTGTGCTTTCGTCGCGTTATCACCATGGTTCCTGTAGTTCACAATCACGAACGGCTGTTATGCCTGCGAGTCCACAGCGAACGTCCATGCCTCTGAAAAAGGCAATCTGTGTCAAGGCCAGCCCGCGAGCCCGCCTGACGCGAACAACTCAACGGCGTCAACACGCGACGGCGCCTTTCTGGCGCGCACGTGCAGTGAGTCACTCGAGCAGCCCGTCGAGCCAGCAACCGGCGCCTTCCTGTCTGGCGGGTCTGACGCAATGCCTGGCGACGTCACTCGTCCTTGGGTGCAGCCACCTGCAGCGCAGCCTCTCCAGATTCGATGAGAAAGAATGACGCGGCCCAGCGGCGACCCCCATTGGAGGAGTCTGACCTCACGACCAGCGGCGCTTTTGGTTGGACATTTGGGTTGGACCCGGTGCATATAAAAGAAGCCCTGCGGCGTGTCGCGAGCAGCAGTCCTATGAGAGAGTAGACATGTGTGTCAGAGAAGAGAGCTATGTGATAGAGAGTTGAGCTATGTGTTAGCAGACCCATTTGAGAGTAGAGCTATGTGTTAGAGAGAAGAGCTCGGCTCTTCGCGTCTCTGTCGGTCGCAGTGCCGAATTTGTAACGCCTCTGTATATATGCTGTATATAAACCTTGTTTAACTCACCGTCGTCTCGTCCGCTCGTCTATCAGCTCTGCGCAGAAGCAGTCGCGAGCTGGGAAACCTACGCTACCAAACGGCTGGTGACCTTCCCGGTGGAATTCGAAGCAGAGGCGCCTTCGGGACCGTGTTGGTGTCGCCGTCTTTCGAAACAGTGGTTTCAGCGGTGAGATTCGTAGCGCCCTTCGTAACGTCGTCGGAGGCGCGCTTCGTAACACGGCGCGTGCATTATCAGTAAGACATTCTTGATAGGAAAGTGGGGCGAGCGCTGGGTTTTCAAGAAAGGAAACACGAGCAAATAAGACGACGATTAGTTGTTGCGTGGCCGAACTACTCCCCTAATACTCCATTTCTTTTGTGGAGTGTACGGCATCTCTCTTAATAATGTCGAGGTTTTGGGGCGCGAAACGCCGGATATAATTATTGTTCGTTTGTTTCCTTTGAGAAAGAGATTCAGGTGAGGAAAGTCACGTAAATGGGAGTGTATAGTTTCTTCCCCCACCACCTTCCGTGAAGTCATGCTGACTACAACCCTGCCCTGCCAACTGATGTAATTCTTACCTGAGCGGTTACTCGAAAAAATATGCATAATTAAACTATCGCCATTTTGCAAGAGAGATCGTGAGAAACAACCAGAGCCGGCTGTTGTAAAGACCTCTAAGAAAAAGACATTTGTCTAATATATATATATATATATATATATATATATATATATATATATATATATATATATATATATATATATATATATATATAGTTTTTGCGTTTAACCGGCTGCACGACCATCGTATTGTGCGAAAAATTGTTTGGTTCATTTTATAAGTGCTCATAATTTATCACCCACCTATTCCCCCCCCCCCCTCCTCGCTCACACACACGTACTGTGTGCTGGTTCACTGGGTTAGTTGGTTCATGATCTTGAACACTGGACAGAGAGAGTTGAACACGGGACATGAAAGATCATTGACGTGCACGAAAGGCTCTTCTCCTGTGCATCAGTTTTTTTTTTTTTGCTTTGTCGAATTCACGCTGTACAGTACTTATAACCGTAAAACCTTTCCACGTATGCAAGCGTAAGTAGCTTAAGTAAATGACTTGCAAAACAAAATTAGGCTTGGCCGCTCTCTTGCCGGCGTGATCATGTCACTCGGAGACGCCCTCAGACACGGATGTCACGTAACGAATGCGTTCCGAACGCTAGCTCGTATTAACGTTCTTCCATTTACTGCAAGTGCGAATGCGCCGAGAAAAAAAAATTAAAAAAAAAGTTTTCGTGTATGTGAGACGGCACATTTCTTTTGATCCTTTTCAGCTTGAATTACATGCTGTTTGCCATCTGGTACAAGGCCGGGCGGCGGTCGCTGTCGTCCCTAAAAGCTGTAGGCACATGTGCGCAGCTGTCGTTGTAACCTAGGGCTTTCACCGTTCGCTTCCTTCAACTCGCTTTAATTGCGGGCTTTTCAGATGACCTTGAAAATCCGAGTGTGCACCTATATCGCTCTCTTTCCTCGCGCAATTTTTCATTGGAACGCATTACCTGCGGAAGTAGTGAATGCTGCCTCGACGGCTTCATTCACTCAACAGATAGAAAAGATTAATTTCACCATATAAGTGATGTATGCTGAAAATAGTGTCATTTCAGTGCAATTCATCCGGCTACAAATGTTGAAAATATTCTTAGTTGTGCGCAGTTCTGTTGAACAGCGAGAAAATATATTTGACTTTTCTGTACTTGATATATTTATGTATTCTCTCATTTATGCCCTGTACTCCAGTGTATTACTAGTTATTGCTTGAATGTATTGTTTGTATCCCACTCCTGCATGGGCCCGGGTAGGGCCTGCAGTATCTGTAAATAAATAAAAAATATACACACCTACTGCTCATCTCATCGAAGGAGAGTGTGCGCGCATTTGTGCGCATGTACGGCCTCTCATGGTGGGTATTTCCTGACGTCTAAGGGCGCAGGTATTTTGAGTCAATTCTCGGAGGCATGCACTGAGGAAAGCGAGAGAATACTCTTCTGCTATGCGTGTGAAGTGAGAGCGCATGCGCAAGTGGTGGCGCGTGTGAGACAATGTCAGTCTGCTTGTATACTCATTCTGATGTGTGCAAGATAAAACCGAAAAAAGAGGTAGGCTAGAAAGCTGAAGCCGTCGGATGACACGGTGTTTGAATTGCAATGATGTCGTGTACTCAAACACGGAGATCTAACGAGATACACCAATTGCAAGCCTGTCGACGGCGCCTTATAGAAGAACAAGTCAAAATATAAATAAATGAGTCGCTAGGGCATGCTGACAGTGTGCACGAGGCTGTTCGAATAGTCGCTGTTCAAACAGGGAGAATTTGACTAGAAACGCACTGACGGGATTCAAAAGAGGTGGCGTCAGGGCATCTTTTGCCTTTGTTAACCGGAGTGGGGGGTGGAATTGATGTCCGCTATAGGGCGAGGGAGGGGGGTCAAACGGGAAGGAATAGGCCGATATTTGGGGTGGGGGCACTGACCCTCATGTGCCCCCTCTTGAAGTCACCTATGTTTTGACATAATGTACTGCACCGTGCATGATACGGAACAAAACATGGAACATGGCAAGCTTCGGCACTCGCTAGTTTCTCAACGGCTATAGTTTTACAGTGGTGTACAAAGTACGAGGATATGGACTACAGGTCCTAACACATGCAAAAATAACCTTATAGGAGCCCTGCAACACTGTTCCAAGTAATCATAGAATGGCCTCACTAAAAGAGTTTATTTACTCAGGGATCGACTGCCGCAAAGTTTTTAGAATCCGCCAATCGCGTGATGTACGAGCAGAATGGCAGTGATTGGTCACACGCTTTAAAGGGGCCCTAAAGAGAAAGGATGAATCGGTGTATATCGATAAGTTGTACTATGGAAACTCATAATATCACCGTTGCACCACCATTGGTTTATTAACAGAGGAGGAAATAATGTTCAAAGCTTCATTTTTGAGTATCACGGCAACATTTTCACGCGTGACGTCATATATTTCAGATAGCAATTGTCGCATTTCGGCCCCATTGGCTCCACGAGATTTGCTCAAATTTGGTATGTCAAGCACTTGGCCTGCTCAGAGGAGAGCGTGCTTCATTTTTACCGATTAGGAACTGCGCAGACGCCGTCAAAATTTGCGACGTCACGGTGTTGCGCTATCGTGTATGGATCACGTGTTCTCGGAAGCCCGGAATTCCGATCGGCAGGGTTATCTGATTATGCTAAAAAAGTGTTGCAGGACCCCATCAACTTGAAAACGCGTTCACCTCAAAATATTTCTCGCGCATATATCGACTATAACTATAGCAATCAGCCATAGAGAGATCTGCAATACAGCTTCAGTCAGAGCTTCCTGAAAAATTAGTTTTATTAGCTGCGGCCATTCTACAATGCGGCTAGTGCTCTTTTTGTTGCCCAAGCGTCCGGAAAGGGCCATGGCAACGCGATTATGCCAATAACGACGTGATTAAACGTAAGGTGCCTACGTGGCATTGCAGTGCTGCTCGTCTAAGAGTTATAGTACTTATATACAATGCGATAAATGGGCTCTCTGTCACAATCGTCATTTCTTTTTAGAATTGATTTCATTTTTGCTTCTTACCACAAGTGCATTGAAACAAAAAAGCCAGAAGCTGCCTGCAACATCTGTTGGGATATTTTATGTAGCATACAAATAAAATGCACAAATGGACAGTCGTGTGTGAACCGTTCATGTTGGTTGATATCGACCGCAGTTGTACACACTGTGCGTGTATAAATGCTGGCCAGCTTAACCTTTTCGGGCTGTATTCTGTTCAACATAAGCAACTGCACTGAACAATTTGAGATGAGCATGATCGTGGTAGTCAAAAAGTGAAAAAAAAATCTGTGCTCTCACTTACAAAAGTTATTTATTGACTGAAGTAATTATTTTCTACTTATATATCTAAAATTACCCATTAATTTATTATTTAAGAATTATCTTGACGATGTAACCTCTGGAATTCCGTCGTTCGCCCGCACGTGACCTCGCTTTCTTGAGTCTATCAGGTATACCGTACGTACAGCTGATGTTATACGAATTGTGCGCAAGAAAAATCTGTTTTCTCTTTTTTCCTACCAAGCGGTCGCTGATTGACCTACCAAATTGATGATTTCGATAGGAATGATTCGGCCTAAAAAGCTTAAGGAAGCGTGGCTGTTGTAGCGTTGTAACTGCAGTGAAACAAGCAACTTGAACTCCATTTTACAATGAAGCTTGCCGATTTTGCTCGAGAATAATTATGTGTTCTAAATGTGAAGAATTTCATGGCATTCATCAAGCGTTTTTTGGTATCTATCTATCTATCTATCTATCTATCTATCTATCTATCTATCTATCTATCTATCTATCTATCTATCTATCTATCTATCTATCTATCTATCTATCTATCTATCTATCTATCTATCTATCTATCTATCTATCTATCTATCTATCTATCTATCTATCTATCTATCTATCTATCTATCTATCTATCTATCTATCTATCTATCTATCTATCTATCTATCTTAGCTTGGCTGAAAGAAAATTACCATGGGAGGGTAAGATGGTTTGACGAATATGACGCGCTGGTCAAGACATGAATAATGTCACAATCCCGTCGCGTACGTCGTCAAACACTTTCCGCCTGACAGTGGCACACAACCTTGGTCGAGTATGTGCCACAGGTGACTGACACTTCGCATCTACCCAGGAACGCCGAGAACACACATGGGTAATTTTAACGCGTGCTCGTCAAAAAAGAAAAAAAAGCTGGCGTCGACAGCGTTGACCCGACTAATGCAAACAATAAGTGTCGGTGTCTCAGCAGAAATCGAGCCCTGGCATTATTTTGCATGGCAGTCAAGTATTCTACCACAGAGCCACGCCAGGTCTCGGAAGCGCTTTTAAAATACACCCTATAATGTTCGTGAAACGTCAATTGCGGTTGCAGTGCTGGTTATCCAATTTTATAAACATTACATATGTACTCCTGTGTCACCTCGAGTTAACGTCAATGGTAGTTAGATGTCATCTGCTAAAGTTGATTTATGTAGCAGTGTACAGGGATACCATCCGCGCAAGCACCATCGACTCGTATCAGCTTATCGCTTCTGGTGTTGCTAACGCGCATGTTCCAGTTGGCATCGCAGCGCAAGTGCAAACAACTGGTTATATAGACATTTGCAACTCTTCAAAATATATCTGTTCGTGCAACATTTGCACATATATATTTACGCCATTTCATGACGTGTCGCACAATAAAAAAATTATGACGGTCGCCTTCCCTACACATGCTTCGCATAGATAACGTTGATTTCTATATATGTAAGGTACGTGGAATCTGCCATTCTTTTTTTTCTAATGGCTTCTAAATAATTGTAATGGATTTCAAATGTGGTGAGTGGGTTCAGGAGGTGTTGGTCTCCTTTCTTTCTTCGAAATGCCGGACCTTGTGAACGCCTCAACGACAATCAACGTTCCTCTTATAAATTCGCTGGAATGACCGAGCGAAGGGCCATTTAATATAGAACTTCAAGCATGTAACTTGCTTCCTCCGCTGTTGAGCATTGTACGTTTAGGCGCCTTGTGGAATATGAGTTAACGAAATAGGAAAGGCAAATTTCATTTGCTTCCAAAGAATGTTAAAAAAAAAACGAAGATGGTGTCTGCAACTGTTTAATGCCGCGTTCTCTACAGGCGTCGTCAGCACTCGTGAGCGCACACTCAGACACCGCCTGTTTAAGAGACCTTGCGAGTATATCTACATTCACATTCTACGTCTTGAAAGACACTTGCTGTGCCGACGCTTTTCTTGCGAAGAGCGGTTTTTTTAGTCCAAGGTTAACCACGTCTACGATTCCTTCATTAGAATGTGTTTCCGTGGAGCAGCTGCTCAACAGAATTCAGTGATGTTTACTGCGCTCAAAATTAAATAAAATACTCGAGCGTAACGTTTGGAGCCGATTCTTTTATTTCAGGCTTTCCGATTATGTACCACAATTTATTAAAACCCAATAAATAAAAGCGCAAAATGTTCAGCCATATCTGTGGAACGTAATCAAACATTGCATTTCTGTTCGACAGTGAACAAGACCGGCAAATCTGACTTACTGCGTCTTACGATTTACACGAAGAAGAGACCACTTTTACGGGACCTTATGAACAGTATTATATTGAGGAATAATTCATGTACTTCCCTTGTAGCTTAGGCCTCTTATATTCGTATACAGGTTTTACGTCTAACCTACTTCGTGAATTTTCGTACGTTTTCCTGATTGGTGGCAGTCAGACGTCAACTATACGTTGGAGATGTGTTCCCCTCGAGGGAAACACACACACACACACACACACACACAATATATATATATATATATATATATATAAACGTGGGAGATCACTGCGGCTGTTTCGGCTCCCCCACATATTGTCACTTGTCACACTCTGCCGTTAGCATGTATCTAGCCACGTATGTCAATTTTCAACAACGCCGATAAAATAAATTTGAACGAGCGTGTCCTCGATGTACGTCGGCACCGACTACACATGCCGGATGGCAAAGCTTTTGAAGCACTTTGCGGAAAATTTACAAAATATTATTGAACACTCTTTTTACACTGACGGTGTTTGTTGTTATTGCTATACGCAACAGATACAGCTATCGTAGCCAGGTGCTAAGCAGTCAACTGCGTAACCAATCTAATGCTAATTGTGCCGATGCATAGTGAATGGAGCCACCAAATTATCGGGCTCGCATACAGAGAAAAACTCGCCAGAGAAACTATCTTTGAACGCAAACTGTACAGCCATCAACTTTCTCTTTCTCCTGAAATACTGCGCTTTCAGTCAGTGTCAAACACTGGTGACTAAACTTCATATTTTGTATACATTTGAGAAAAGAAATACTTACTGTTATCCGTTTCATGCCCATCTTGAAGCATGCAATGATAGTGCCTATACAGAGCATTGTCAGTAAACTGCACGGTGCACGTTCGGCTCAAAGAAATGAATGGTACTCGTGAAACAGCCACATGTCTCTCAAGAGTCCAACTTGGTTTAGCAGCGTAATATTTTTTTATGATTGCGATAGCAATTATATGGACAGTCTCGGCTGGTTTTAGCCGCCGCCACCGTCCTTCATTCATATGTATATGTATGTATGCGCTAGCCTCCCCTTTCTGCGGAGCGAACATCGCCTTTCCGGCCGGGCTCGTCAGCGCGCTATGTCGCCAGCGAATAATAAGGGGGGGGGAGGGGGTCTTATGGTTGTCGCGCTACAGCGACAACGATCAGCACACGCCCTGTGCCCCCACAGCAGGCGGGAGCTTCCACGGGCTGCACTCTCAACACACACACACACACACACACACACACAAAAACGGTGCAAAACGTCTACCTGGAGCGGCCGTGTACTCTTACGCCAGCATTTTTAATCGAGTTACGCGAGATCGGATCTCAATGAGTTGACTGCCAGCCTCACTTCGTATATCAACGCCGCCACTACGCACGAGCCTTGTTGTGGTCATCCACTAGCCGTGGCAGCACCGCAGGAAGCTTGGTTGCTTAGCAAGTGCATGTTTACTACAATATTTATTGTTCCTAGAAACGCTAGCCTTGCTTCGTAAAACATACGAATATGTTGCTATCACATTCATTACTTCACCCTTTGGCGAAACTGCGACTTTTTTTATTTGCTTGCGTCGTACATGTGCAAGTGAATGAGAAGTCGACCATGACAGGTAACTAACTTTTGCGCCTATAGCCTCCCACATTGTCCTTGCCCACTACCTATCATCCTTCATTTTAAGTTGCCTGGTACTGTCACCCCCAATGCGATAATCTCGCAATATTTTGCATTTTCTTTTGAATCCGTCCTTTTTCGTGGTTACGCGGTGCACGTACCCTCCTCCTAGCAGTAAAATGGCGACGCGCTGTGGTAAGGTCACCGGTGGTCTTTTGATCACGGAGGCTTTCGTTCTGCAGTGCCCCGTTTGTCCCGGATCAGCCTGCAAACCTCGGCACTTCTAACAAAACAGCAGAGGGTAGCAGAGAAAAATGAAAAAAAGGCGGATTGATAGACATATTCGTATGCTGGACTACAGATACACACACGTACGATTGCTCGCGTACATGTAATTGCTCATGAATGACACAGGCGCCAACAAGGACGACTTCAGTGGCCAGCTGAACACTACTTTATTTGTACCTTTAAACTATTTGAGGTCCATTTGAGCCTCGATGAAGAGTCCGCCATTAGAGCATCAGGATCTGCCACAGAGACCACTCGTTTACACCTTTTGTGACCCTGCCAAGCACAACTGCAGGCTTCTACTAACTGGAACGGACTCTGACGAACGAATGGGGCTCAACGAACAGCGATGGGGCGCGCGTGACAGGCGAATGCGGGAGACGACAAACGCTGTCGCGTAACCTGTTTCCTTCTCTTATTCCTCGCATGAGTGCATATCTAACTATCGCGCGCATATACGCCTGCGCCTAGAGGAACTTCTCGGGGAAGTGCGGGTCGTTGATGGTGACGCTGGCGTTGCCGTCCACCTGTTGCTCCTCGTGCTGCATGCTCAGCTTGCGGCTCATGGCGCTGGTCAGCTTTGGAATGCACGAGCGCGGAATCAGGAACGTGGACATGTTGAACAGGTCCAGGAACACCTTGTAGCGGTCGCTGCATCGTCAGAAATACGGTGTTACATGGCCGTGGCCTGTAATGCATCTTCAGGGAAGGGCGAACATGTTGCTGAAATTGTTCTCAGCGGACACCGGATGAGATAAGCGCTTGTGATGAACAGCTATGTCTTGCTATATACGGAATGGTGTGTAAGTGCATACACTGTGTATAGAACTAGAAATGTTTGTGCTTGGACACATTGTTGTAATAATAACGTCTGCGAGCGCACTGTACATTACCGCGTTAATTGTTTAAACTTGTTTCAGTGTGTTGTGTTTTTTTTTCTTTAGACGTTCTTGTTTTATAATGGAGAACCACTTTTTTTTATATAGCTACAGAATTTATAGAAGTTGAGTAGCCTACTCGCTAGTCATATTTGTATAAATTTAAGTTTGTATTACCTCATCTAAGTCAAGGTAATATAACCCTCAACTTTTTTACAGCAAGCCAGCTAAAACAGAACAAAACAGATAGGTGAACACATAAAAGAGAAAAATCTAACCCACCCAGCATACATATAGATGAGAAACTCGCGCAGGTCGCAGTAAAACGGGGTAAAAATGATGAGACGAGCTCGTAGAGATCTAATTGTTCATTGAAGAGCGAGGAAGGGAGATGTAGCGTGGTATACACAAAAAACGACAAAGTAATTGTTATATTTAAGTATTATAACGCAGTTGCTGCCTTGTACAATACAAATCCGTTTCTCAAAACGTTGTCTCTATAGCGACACTACGTGTACCAAGAATTTTTAATTGCTTAAATATGTTATATTTCATTTAACCATTGATCTGCTCTTTGTATATAACAGATTTCTTAATGCAGATCTTTCTAAACCTGGAACGCAACGACATTTTTCTCTGTAAAGAATCACATTACGGAATATCTCTCTCTCTCAGATACAAGGTCCAACAGTGCAACTGCTCGCGTGGCATACTTTTTTTTTCGGATAAAATTTTAGAGCATAATAGGAATGCAATCCATACTTGTAGAAAGCACGATACCTGAGCGTAGATCGGAGATACTGGTAGCCGGAGGAGCCACCCGTCCCGAATTGTTGCGATCCGATCATTCGCTGAACCATCTGCACGTGGTTGTCTGGTGATGGGAAAGACCAGGAAAGAGGGTTGATTACTGTTCCATCATCGCGACGCTGTGACACGCCTGCTGGAGAACTTTCCCCAATGGTTACGCCAAGATAAGTAGACTACATTAAGATGCATGTAAGTACACCTGGCAAGATGAAAGCATGCAAAGAACAACACACGACGCTTTTCGCAACCAAATGGGATTTTACTGCGCCTTTATTTAAGTGAAGGACCCACCAAAAGAGGCTTAAAAAAGTGTAATGTGTACCGGACACATACGTTAGTTAACAAGTTCATGATACACAATCCTGAGGACATATTCTGTGTCCTCAATTTCTATACTATAATCAGATAAGCAGTGTTTTTGTCTGAGCGAAGGAAGGGTAAGAGTTCTAATTTTTCTCAGTCAAAGTTTTCCAGAAGAGCGTCCTTTTAACAACAAAGTTGAAACTCGATTTAACGAAGTGATCACTTCAGAAAGATTTTTCGAAATGGTAACCTAGCGACATCCGAATGCTACCACGGAATCGTTTTTGCCGAGCAACCACGCCTGACCATAAATGTCCGTGAGGGTGGCTCAAGGGTGGCCCAGACATTGGGGGGGGGGGGGGGGGGGGGACTCCACGTACGCGCTATGCAGGCCATGCAGACGGTCACGTCAGGCAACGACTGCAGGCTACCGATATGCGATGGCGCGGAGAACGCATGCAGCGATTGTGCGAGCAGGTCGAGCGAGAAAGATGTGAAGAGATGATCAATGTTGCCTGTCACAAATTATGAAATGATCGAAGGAACCACCGTCTCCTCTCAGCCCCATCCAGAACGTAAGGGCGCTGCCGAGACCATTGTTCTCGGCATGGGCGCGGCTTGCAGCTTCGTAAGAATATATATCTCTATCTAGGCTGCCTAATGTCTCACCGTGTTTGAACACACACACACACACACACACACACACACACACACACACACACACACACACACACACACACACACACACACATATATATATATATATATATATATGTATATATATATATATATATATATATATATATATATATATATATATATATATATATATATATATATATATATATATATATATATATATATATAGGCACGGGCGCACGTGGGGAGGGGATCAGGGGTGGTGGCTCCCCCCTTCTCTAGTGACTTAAGATAGAGGGGGCGCAATGCCTGCCCATACAATGATTTAATATGAAAATGGAGGGAGGCTGATACAAACTTTAACACCCCCGCCCCCTGAAGGGGAACCATGCACACGATTAGGCACTCGAGGAAAAACCTGTCACCACCTTTTCACTCCTTTATTTCGGGCCAAGTTTCGTTCAATAGTGTTTGGAGGCTTAATTATTTTGTTCATTCGAGTTGATGTCAACACTCAATCGTGTGGGTATTTGCTGGGGAATTGAAATTTCTTCTCTAATTTAACGACTTCGTGAAATCAAGTTTTGTTATACAGAGTTGTGACTGTATAATAGTAATTGTGGTTTTACCTCCCACTACCTCGATATGGTTATGAGAGACGCCGTATATATAGTGGAGGGTTCTGGAATTTCGAACCACCTAGAAAGGTTCTTTGCCGTGCACCTGTAATTTCACCTCCATCGAAATACGCGTCCGCCGCGGCCGGTATTCGATCCCGCGACCTGCGGGTCAGCAGCCGGGAACAGCTACCACTATAGAACACCGCGGAGGGTGAGAAGAGAGATAGATAGATAGATAGATACATAGATAGATAGATAGATAGATAGATAGATAGATAGATAGATAGATATACATAGATATAGATAGATAGATAAAAACTTTATTCAGGTCCGTTCGTTATCTTCGCAATCATAATTTTTCGTTGCGTGAAGTATATAAAGCGAACATAATCGTAACCTTGAGTATGAAATGTTTCCTGTTGCGTTGCATGAAGTAGAGTGATGTTTCTTTCACGATCATCACCGCAGAATGGGCTCGATGTTTGCCTTCTCGTTGCTCAAAGCGGAGTATAGCTACGGTCATCCTTCATGTAACCTTGTTGGCGTATAGCCAGATACATGTCCGTATAAGATTCTGTGTATTGTGATGCTCTCTCCCCCTGTTAACGCTCGGTACATGCGCCGCAAACCGATACACGTTTGAAAGCGGCCTTGGCTGTTTGATTGTATAGGTCGCTGCAGCTTTCAAAAAGCCGCTTCATGAACTATATGCGTGATTCAGATCGACGGATATATCAATTGCATGTTTTTTTTGAAATTCACAATATAGGTTCACAATCAGCATAACTGCAATAACTGTATTGTTGAAGAGCCGTAAAAGCTTAATTTTTTTTAAATATATACTTTTGAGCATATTCGACATCGAACGTCGAAACACAAATAACCGCTCCTGAGTCCTGACTACAGGCCTTCGGGTAGGTTCAATGGTGGCCAAATGGGAGCATTAAAACGCATATTTCAGATATGAATATTCAGAGGTATACTGCACGTAAGATTCTCATTCGATTTGTAATGACTTCGCACGATCAACATGTCTGCGCCCTCTAGCAGAAGAGCGTACTACTACCAAGCTGGGTTGTAGTTGGTTGACGCTCATTACGTAATGGCTTAACTGCGCGAAGACAGGGAAAACGGGTAAGAAAAGGACAACGCATATTTTTCTGCATGTTACACAGCAAATGTCGTCGAAAGACGATAGTCTTGCGTCTGGAGAGAGTGAACAAAATGTTTATTTGATGTTCTGTGCAAGAAAATCGGTGAATGATATTCTGGAGGCGCTGCTGCGTTACAGTGCCTCGAGCGTGTAGCGCAGGCGAACGAGCGCATCGAGGAACGTTAGACACGAGTGCCATCTGACAGTTATCTTCGAAAACGAAGGCGTGTGCGCCCGCGGAGAAAGATGCGCGCCTGTCTCGGAGGTGATAAGGTGTAGAACGCAAAGCGACGGGCAGGTGCCACCACCGTATCGTCTTAGCAAAGCGTTGGAAACACTTATCTTTTTGAGCATTGCGTTGCACTGCCAGCGCAGCGCGATAAACGCTACAGTCCTTATAGTTACTTGTGTGTGACTCATAGTATAAAAGCACACATACAAAACATCAACGTGTTGTTAACCACTGAGTCACCCCGGAGAACGCTCTTCACCGTTCAGACGGCAAGCTTTTTATATATACCACTTGCCGCTGCTGTGTTTTCGGCATTACCAGAAAGATGGCGCTATGCGTGCACGTCGCCACATCACGCAGCGGCGCCCGCTCTAATCTCCTACGCGTAGTTTGCCCGGCTTAGAGAAGGGGAGCTACGCTCCCTCGCGCGCCCTTATCTCGCAGTGGCGAGGAGGGGAGGATCGTACACCTTGGCTGGCCTCCGGCTTTACGTGGAACGATTCTGCTGTAGTTACCGGGCGCACAAAGGTCACTGCAATCATTGCAGTCTCCGTTCGCGAAAAGTGCGCGCTTTTCAGACTCAGCGAAGTAACAAATGAGACGATTATTCCCGTCAATCCATACCAGTGAGTACGTTTCGTGCGTAAATTGTGCGCGAGAAACGCGGGGCACATTTAGATCTGCTTTACATTCTGCGCGTGACCTTTCAAATTGTTGCTATTGCATTCATTGGTTCGCCTTTGCGGCAAAGCTGTGACGTTATTTTTTTATTTTTAGGAAGTTCAGCTTATCTCCACATGCTTACAAAACGCCGCTGTTGCATCCGCGGGTCCTCGAAAAATGCTCGTCGTACTGACTTGTGTTGACTTGCGTCTCGGCTACGGTAAAAGGCCGGCGCATCTAGCGTCGGGCTGCTTCCTCGTCCACGTTTTGTACCTACGTTGTAAATTGAACGTTTGTTTTCCTTATGGCTCCCTTTTGCCTTGACACTGCCTGGATGCTCCCCACCTGGCGTTTGCCCTCGCGATATGCTACCTAAAAGACCATGGAGCCTCCCTTAAAGAACATATTCAAATAACATGCAGACAAATGTTGCTGCACTAAAATAAAGTCAACATATAGGGCGAAAAAAACAGTGTGCACACACAAGAGGACAGACAGCAAGTTTTCCCTCACAGCGCCACTTTGTCAGGAGCGAGTCGACGTCCATAAGGAGGGTGAGCAGGTAGTAAGGCTGGTGGAAGCGTGGCTGGTCGCGGTACAGAAAGATCATCATGGCGCCCTTCATGGCTTGGTGACTCAGACGACGCTCACCTGCGCATGCAGGAATCATCATCAGCCTTGTACGAAGTCGGGCAGAGAAGCTACGAAGAACCAAAGTCATCGTAATAAATCCTGCACCACAAATAAAGTTAGAGGATCTCTGCGCATATTCTTGCGAGATAAGAACTCGCAAGCGTTTTTTTTTTCTTTAGGCTGCGTTGTGACTACTGAGAGGTGCTGCGTAGTCTGCCGTGGGGATTCCCCTCTCCTACGTTGCGGCTGCAGGTGGTTGCTGCGGCAGTCGTTGGCGCCGTTGTCAGTCCCGGTGGGAGTAGTCGCGCACTTTCCGCACACTGCTTTTGCGTACCCCAACCGGGTGCGCATTTTCGCCAAATTAGCCAGGGAACGCAGGGGCACTAATAATATTTAATGAGTAGAAATTAGGTGGAGCAGACTTAGACAGCATATTCTTCTGGCCAGCCTCTTCTACTTTGATGCGTATATGTTAAGCATTGCGTGCAAGAAGAACACAAGATCCACTTTACAAAACAGGAACGAGATAGGTAAAATGAATTTACTGTGAACACACTTATTTCTAAGCAGGCTCGAATTCATTGCAAGAAAGTCAGACCGGGGTTATTTCAAAGCGTCAATGAAGGAGCCGTGTTGCTCTAGCTCTTCTAAGTAGAGCGAAATCAAACCAATCAAAACATAAACGCGAACCAGAAATGAATCGCCTCATTTTAAGACAGCGCTACGTAGTGGGTACCAAAAAATTAAAGCACTCAAGTGTTTGGGGCTTGCAAATCGTGCTTTCTTGTAATACTCGTCTGAAACTGAAAAGATCTATCGTGGCTAGCAATGTAAATTGATTACCTCGAGAGAGGAGGGCGTTGTGTTTGTTAACGTCGAAAAGGGTGTCAAAGGTCTCCTGTAAAAGAAAAGAAAAGAAAGCTCACATAGGAGTGTACAGGCTGTCACGTTGTTCAAGGTGAGAACGAAGCGCCCCAAAGCAACCAGAGCCCATTAGTCAGAGTCGAAGAGATTACAAGGCTTACATGACGGCGGCAAAACGTGGGTCAGAAAAAAAAACAAAAAAGAAATGAAAGGTACCAGTGCTCATTGCGAGCAGCAGCCAACTGTATCCTTCCCACGTATGTCTTTTAAATCCGTTAAGTTATCAAACTTTCTTTTTTTATATATCTTTTTTTGCGCCGGGCATTTTCACAAAAAAGAGAAAGAGAGAGGGAGAGGGGGGCAGGAACTATGCCACGGACAAACGCATTCCTGATCCAATCACGATGTATCTCTCCAACACCTATTATTATCTGTCTGCTTGACCGTTATGTCGAGCGAGACATGCATTTGTAATTTTTTTCCCTCATCTTGAAGCTTCATTTTCGGTTTCATAGCTGATCTTTCCCGCTTTATTGTGAGAAGAAAACAGGCGAATCGATGCATGGAAGTCCTTGAAGTACGACCCAGGAGCAAAAGTTTACGGGACGTTAGCGTCGCAACAAATGCTAATTTCTGCTGTATTAGAGAGTAGTGCTTCTGATATCTAGCTGGAGACTATAGGTTGCAGTATTGACTGCAGGGTGGAGTATTGAGTTAGAGGCGAGGTTCTCAGACTAAGCGAAAAAATATATAGCTTCCTGGAATTTCACGTTCTTTAAACTTATGCTGCTGAGCGTACAGTTGAAACACCGTCCCACATTTTCCACCACGCTTAAATAGATCCATCGTAAAAGAAGAAAAAGAAATCAGCATAAACCGTTGAAAAGAACCTTCATACGCTTCAAGTAACTTTGTAATTCGATAGATACTATTGCTACATTACATCATGCGCATGCATGAAATAAGCATCATTAGGAGCTCACGATTGTAAATCCGCTCCATCTCGTTTTTTTTTTTTTTTGAAGGTGCAGTATAGCACGAAAACACGATAGCTAAAACCAACTTAAAACCACTGAAACCGCCACCCTATAACGTATTACGCAGAGCACTTACGTGAAAATATAGCGTCGTTCGCGTCACACAGACGGTGTGATTAAGAATAATCTTTTTCCCTCCACATTGATTCACTTAAGCTTAGGTAATAATCCCTACATCCTGTCAAAGACAACAATTATTCTCCCACATGCTTTCCATAGGCTAACTGTTTGTTGGATTCCTGTTCAAGAGATTTATTGTAGACAGACGCGTGGTCATAGGTGTATAATAACCGGGGGCATAACCAGATCTTTTATAGAGGTGGGGTGATGTAGTAATTATCATTTAAGCATGTTAGAGCGTGTGTTTGTATGCGTGCGTCTGTATACACGAGCTAAAGTGAAAGTTTCGGGAAAGGGGAGTCCACCTTCTTTTCCCTGACTATGCCAGTGACAATAACAACGAAATAAAGGTGAACAGACTGACATGGTGTTCTTCTTTGTATAGCATCGTTAAGTATAGTCGAATTAACGTTATAAATCGTTACGATTACGTTTGTGAAAGCCATACAATTTGACGAGTCAGACTCTAAAGTAACGCAAACTCTTACCCGTTTCTTGGCCACACTGCTTAGGACGGCGTCATTGTTGTCGGCCTAGAAAAAAAATTAGAAAATGTAACGCAACTACGTATATGAAAACACAAGAAAGAAAAATATACAAGAAAAAACAAACTGGCACGAGAAATTGAACGTGCGACCTCTAAGTTGTTAGTGCGAGGCATTAGCCACTGAGCCACGAAGGAGAACCTCCTTCAGTGTTCAAACGGCAAGCTATTCATATCTACCACTTACTGCTGACAGCGCCTATCTCGGGGGAACCTATCATGTTTTTAGCATTACCAGCGAGATGGCACAATGAGCGCGCGTCGCCAGATCGTCACGACGCGGCGGTGCGCTCTCTCATCTCCCACGCGTACCCGCGGAGAGGGATCACTCACTGGTCCGCTCACTTGTCTCACGGTGGTGACAATCATACGCCTTGGGCTTTCACCGGAACCATTCTGTTGTAGTTACCGGGCGCACAAAGTTCACTGCACTCTTTGCATAGTTTCCGTTCGCGAAAAATGCGCACTTTTCGGACACAGCGAAGTAACCACTGAGACGCTTATTCGCGTTCATCTGTAGCTGTCAGTACGTTTCGTGCGTCATTTTTGCGTGAGAAACGCGGGGCACGTTTCGATCTGCTTGCCATTCTTCGCGTGACCTTCTAAACTGTTGCTATCGCGTTCATTGCTTCGCCTTTGCGGCAAAGCTGACTTTTTTTTTTTCGCATTTTACTGTCATTTCTTGAAATCTGCTCTTCATTCAATTATGCAAACTGTTTATCTTTATGAAAAAGGATAGTTATGCCGGCCAGCCTTGATAGCGTTTGAGCCCTTTTCTCATTTCTTTTCTAACGCTTTCGGAGAAGTATGTTTCCTTGATTTTCAATGTTAACAAAAAAAAAACGCAGGTTTCATGTTGTTTGCAATTTGTCTGGTGTGTTCCCCGTCCCGCATTTCGCGCTATTCTGCCACCATGTTCTGTTACAGGGTACAATACGGACTTCCCGTTCTCTTTGGCGTGTAGTGTCCTATAGTGGGCTACGCATAATTGGTGCATCTATGAGCTTTGCAGACGCGTGCGCGACGCAACTTTTGTTCTGTTACATAAAGGAGTTTTAGAATAACGTTTGCAAGGGCTGCGGGCATAGTGCGCGCCATATGAGATTTAGAATAGCGTTTGCTCCCCCCTAGGGCAAAAGTCTAGGGACTTTCACCCCGACCGCAAACCCAAATGCACGGAAGCTACTCGCAGCACTTTGCGGGCCTCGCGGGTCGCGATCGCCGCATGCTATTTTGGATTTTCTGCGTGCGGGCCGCGAACGCAAACGCCGACTCGCGTTACGACGCGTGCGCAGTGGCAGTGACCACACCGCAAAGGCTCGCGATTCGCTATTCTAACCCCTGTATTCTAGAACGTCCCTTCACTCAGCGCTTCACTTTCACTTGAGAAAGCCGATGGGGGCGCTTTCTCTATAGGCACAACAAGTCACTGCATACCACCAATAATCCGCTGCGATTTTTGAGTAGCGCAGTGTCATTTTTAGCCGAGTGGTGGCGGGCGCAGCGCTCAACTCTGCCAAGTGAAGGGTGAAAGTCGAGTCCAGGAGCGTTTGTGAATACGGGGGTAAAGCTCCCTAGCGTTTCACTGCACGTATCTTGAGAACCCGGCAAACGCGTGACTTTTGCTCGGCTCGCTTGCGATGCACCGATGGTATCGCGTACGAATTCCATGCTGTGTTGGCACACAGGAGTCACGCACAGCTATGCCTGGCCATATAAAGCAACACTCCGGCACGTGCAAGCCACGATACAAGGCAAGTGCAGAAGAAAGCAGGATGCTCGTTAATCGGAGTGTGGCCAAATAACCGCTCAGTCAGGGAGCGTGTACAATCGCACATTCTGCGGTTGCGACAGTGGTAGCCGCGTCGCTATCGGTGTCTGCCATCTCGGCCACGTAACAGGCATGTTTCTCAGCATGAGGCCATTTCTGCAGGCGCCGCCCTGGTCAGCTTGATTTTCCTCCTATTCGCGTCGGCACGTTTGCTGTCGCATCTTGTCACTTGCGCAAAAGTACATTCCCCTTTGATATCGTGTGCGTGAAGAAATGAGTTTACTACACTCATAGGCATGCGGACGGGGGGGGGGGGGAGTCTCTTTTTAGTCATCTAGAAGGGAGCTTTTCCTAGAAGCCAGCTCTTCATACATGGACATAATAGGGAGGGAGCATCGCGACTTGGATGGGGGGGGGGGGGGGGGGGGGCGAAAAGTCATTTATACATTGACACAATAGGGACGACACCCGGGACCGAACCAGGGCTGACCTTGAGCGCGCCTTGAGCTTAAATCAGCTTAAATTGAGGACGACGCAGCGAGCAATGGAAAGAAAAATGGTAGGTGTAACCTTAAGAGACAAGAAGAGAGCAGAGTGGATTAGGGAATAAACGGGGGTTAAGGATATCATAGCTGAAATCAAGAAGAAGAAATGGACATGGGCAGGGCATGTAGCGCGTAGACAGGATAACCGCTGGTCATTAAGGGTAACTGACTGGATTCCCAAAGAAGGGAAGCGGGTTAGGGGGAGACAGAAGGTTAGGTGGGCAGATGAGATTAAGAAGTTTGCGGGTATAAATTGGCAGCAGCAAGCACAGGACCGGGTTAACTGGCGGAACATGGGAGAGGCCTTTGTCCTGCAGTGGACGTAGTCAGGCTGATGATGATGATGACGACAATAGGGACAGGGGGCACTGCGACGAACTTTCGTCTCCCCCCTCCCCTCCCAGAAGGATAACACTGCGCACGCTTATGGCTGTACAGACTGCGACTAAAGGAAAGCCAACGGCGTGTCCTGAAACAGTTTCATTGACGCTTGCGCCACCTAGGTCTGGGTTCTGTTGCCGATAGGCTACCCATGCATTCCAGCATAACGGTACTATTTAAGCATACTGAGGTATCATCTCGGCAACAGCGTCCATCGCTTCACGGCTGGCACCAGTCAAAGCAGTCCAGGTCACCCGTCGGAGCTTTCGTGTTAGGTTTGTTGACGACTGTACATACGCACGCCTTTGCTTGTTGGCCTGTACGGCTACATTAGTCGGCTACATCTTCCAGGGTGTGGTACACACACACGCGCATTGGTAGGCACGTGATAAGGCATCGCGCTACGCGCTTGGGCAATGCGTTCGTGCTAGCAGTACTTGTCGATGACGCATGGAATATGACTAAAGAACGTCGGTTACAGCCCTGTCAGGGCCAACCGCATTCTCGATATATACCTGTTTTGATATAAATACAGACGCCTTGATACAAAAAACGTACGCGAGATAGCGTATGCCACATATATACGTTACGTTGGCGATGTTATAACGGTCCAGAAGTGCAAAGAATAATTTCGTTGCTTTTGCGGAGAACTTCAGAGAAATCTTCAAAGCTCTGGAAGAGTATATGTTTTGTTAGAATATTAGTTCCCTTAGTGCTAATGCTGTTTTATATTCATACATTATTTTATGTATGAGTTTTTTAACTTTTATGCTTTAATCGTTATATGCACAAGTAAGTTCCAATTTGTACAATTTTATGTATTAAGCCAACCTTGTATTTTTTTTCTTATATGTGTACTGCCCCTCCAGCTAGGAACAAGTTGGCCTGAAGTGTTTGAAATAAATGAATAGATAGATAAATTCGTAGTATGTTTTCGGGATCAAGCAAACAGGGAGCGACAGAGAGGTGGGGGTGAGGCAGGGAAGTTTGAACCCGGTGTTCTACGCGTCAGGACCATGGCATGATTATGAGGCACGCCAAAATAAAGGGTTTCGGGAATTTCGACCATCTCGTTTTCTTTAACGTGCACCGACTTTGCAGAGTACACGGGCCTCCAGCACTCCGCGTCATTCTAAATACGACTGCCTTGGCCGGAATCGAGGCAGATATAGGTTTGAGAGACATTTCGCTTCCATCGTAGTAATAAAACTATTACTTTATAAAACACTGGTTCGCTCAAAATTAGAGTATTCTGCATCTGTCTGGAGCCCTGGCATTGAATCACTCATTTCCGATTTGGCAGCTGCGCAGAACCGTGCCTGCCGTTTTATACTCTCCAACTATCACCGAACAAGCAGCGTAACCACCATGAAATTAAGTTTTGTCCCTCCCTCCTCTTTCTCATCGTAGGTCAGTAGCTTCATTATGTCTTTTTTTTTTGGCGGAAATGTTGTAGGCCCGTGTACTCAGATTTGAGTGCACGTTAAAGAACCCCAGGTGGTCAAAATTTCCGGAGCCCTCCACTACGGCGTCTCTCATAATCAAATGGTGGTTTTGGGACGTTAAACCCCACAAATCAATCAATTATGTCTTTTTCACAAAATTTATTACGACAGCTATCTGAAACAGAAATTATTAACAAGGCCTTCACACATATCAGCTCGAATTGATCACCACAATAAAGTTGGAGTTCCATCATATCACACCAAATGTTTTCATGACTCTTTCATACCCAGAACTTGTGTCAGTTGGAATGATCTTCCTCATGATATCACTTATATAACTGATAATATTATGTTTCGTAAAGCTAATAATCTTCTATAAATGTTTGTATATATATATATATATATATATATATATATATATATATATATATATATATATATATATATATATATATATATATATATATATATATATATATGTTTGTATATATGTAGTACATATGTGTGTATATATAAGCTTATTATTGTTCGTATACCTTTTTCCTTATCGAATTGTTGTCATTTATGCCTACTCTATTTCACTTACTTATCTGCTGTGAGTTTTTTTTTTCCTTGCTGTTTTACATTGCTTCCGTTATGTATATCTCCACTCCCATCTGTAATGCCCTCGGGCCCTGAGGGTACAATAAATAAATAAATAAATAAATAAATAAATAAATAAATAAATAAGTTCGGCAGCCGTGACGCAGGATCGAGCCTATACGTTCGCGATCTTGGCAGCGCAGTATACACCTTAGCCGTTAAAATACCGCGGCGGTTTTCATCGCGGCCCCTGTGCTGGCAACGCGCTACGCAACGCTATACATAGCTTAAGCGAGCATGCGTTAAAGTAAATCGAGCAATAATAAAACGAAGACACAAAGCGGTGAACACGATAGCCGGACACCCGAGCATTTGTACGAAGAGCACGAAAAGAACCTTTTACGCGTGCGACAGAAAACTTCCACGTATACCCATTTCCGTGGCGGTGAGAAGTGTAATTAAAATGCGGCGCGCGATACTCGTTTTTTTTTTTATGGCAGGAAAGTATGCCAAAAAAAGCACACGCTGTCAGCGAGCGTGCTTGATACATCCTAACTATGAGGTGTTGAGCATGCATGATAAGCGGTGTCTATATATATATATATATATATATATATATATATATATATATATATATATATATATATATATATATATATATATATATATATGTTTGCAAATCGTGCATCCTTACTTTATCTCTGTCTTCACTCCTTTCCCCCTCAACACGTGTAGAACAGGGAATCTAAACTCAATTCCATGGAACTTCGCCTGTGTTCCTTGTAGTCATATATCAGTAAGCCCCGCCGCGGTGGTCTAGTGGCTAAGGTACTCGGCTGCTGACCCGCAGGGCGCGGGTTCGAATCCCGGCTGCGGCAGCTGCATTTCCGATGGAGGCGGAAATGTTGTAGGCCCGTGTGCTCAGATTTGGGTGCACGTTAAAGAATCTCAGGTGGTCTAAATTTCCGGAGCCCTCCACTACGGCGTCTCTCATAATCATACGGTGGTTTTGGGACGTTAAACCCCAGAAATCAATCATTATATCAGTAAAAGACGTTGGCAAGTCACGGATACAAGAGTTCATAACACCAACGCTTGTGTCGTTCTGATCTTTTGTGTCCGTGTCTGCACACAGGCTTGTTTTAACATGAATCCGTTCCAACTAGATAGCTGCTCTTTCTGTCGTTTTGAGAATCACATCGTCGTTTTGGGCACTTAAAAACCCACTTCATTACTAGATTAGGCGGCCCGTGTTATCGTTCGTCCATCTCGTGTGGCGTGATCACACTCATGATATAAGGTGCTCAGAACAGGCTACAGACCATAAGAAGGCTAGCGATGCAAGAAACAGGGTTCAAGTGAAGGTCTAAAATAATATAAACAGAAGTAGCCAAGACGTAGTCAAATTGAGTAAATTGAAATCGCTGAAAAGTTTCGAAAACATGAGGCTGCCCCGCAGCTGTCGTCTAGTGGCTGATGTACTCGGCTGCTGATCCGCAGGTCGCGGGATCGAATCCCGGCGGCGGCAGCTCCATTTTCGGTGGAGACGGTAATGCTGTAGGCCCATGTGCTGACATTTGGGTGCACGTTAAAAAACCCCAGGAGGTCAAAATTTTCGGAGCCCCCCTACTACGGCATCTTTCATAATCATATGGTGATTTCGGGACGTTAAACCCTACATATCAATCAATCGAAAACATGAGGGTGACTCCAGCGGGGCGCAAAAAAAGGGTGCCATCGCCTCATTGAGCGAGCGAATGCCCCCGTGAGCAAGCGAAGCCTCTGCCAGTACAAAAATGAAATTGACTAGAGTATAAAGTTGGGCATGTTGGTAAGACATACTTAATCGACGTAGCGCGTTTTGAAACATAGGACAAGGGAAGGGACAGAAGGGAGCGCTTACTTCCAACAAAATTTTATTTCAAGGAGCGTACATATATATGCTCGTGAAATTCGCTCCCTTCTGCGCTCCCTTCTGTCCCTTCCCTTGTCCTATGTTTCAAAACGCGCCACGTCGATTAAGCAGTACAAAAAGCTTCGCTTGAAAAACGGAACTTCCCGCGTGTTCGTCCTGTGACTGAGTGTCACTGCCGGAGTAATAATCACGCGTAGGCGATAACTTTACGGGCACCGCATCTATATCTGTGATCGGAAGTGCAGCGTACGGGCAAATTGAACGCTGGTATCATATAGCGACGGGATAGCTTATCGCAGATAACGCGTTTCCCCAAGGCCTTGTCAGCCGTGCGCGCGCATGGGGTAACAAAGTCACGTGACATTGTGAGAGACACAAACCTGTATGCTGTGATAACAGACCTTCGTCAAACCTCCGGTTTCGAAACAATGGCAGACTTGCCCAGAATCACGGGCCATGAGCGACAGACGAAGCACAAGTGAGAGCGACGTAACAAAGCGTATACACGTCGAACTTTGTGAGCAGAAGTAGTGTTCGTACAAAACGGCGTACCGTCGTTATACCGGAGATTGCTGTTTTTCCAGCAGACACAAGTGCCCTTTACGCATCGAGATAATGAAGCCGGCATAATCAGCATTAATTTTATCCTGGCTGCCATCTAGTTCTATCGCAAAAAGCAGATGTACGCTTAAGCAAAAAAAAAAAAAAAACGTGCAGGACAGCTTGACAGGCACATCTGGCAACGAGACATAAATCTGTGACAGCTACAACCCGCTGCCACGTTCATGCACTAATGAATGTACGCTCGAAGATATTGTGTGCTCAAGTCGCTACAGCCCCCACGTATGGGTACTATCACGGTGACAAGTTGCTCGTGTTACGTCACAAGCAAAATATCGGTACAGTACCCCTTCTGACGTACTTCCTAGTAGCTGTTTCAGCTCTAATATCCGAACATGTTGTCTATAAATTGTTTTTCACTTGGTCATATATGTCGATCGATCAATCAATCAATCAATCAATCAATCAATCAATCACGTGTGCACATACCTTGGCATCCTCTTCCATCTGGTCAAGCATGCGTTTCACGACGTTCTGGTACTTCTCCCAGAAGTTGAAGCCGTGAGGTTCCAGCCCGGGCGTCCGTTCCAACCACCGCTGCGGCCCGGCAACGCCAGCGCAGGACAAGGCACAAAAGACACAAAATCACGTAATGTTCACTCAGTTCTTTCTCTTCCCTGCAGCATATTGAACACAAAACGTTATAGGCTGCAGTGCACCTGCAGGAACTTCATGCAGAAGGCCACGTTCGCGTAACTATAAATTTCTGGGCTGTAGGTATAGGCTAGCTAACACCATCTGCTATTAATGCATTTATGTTGATTCCCTTCCACTTCTTTCTCTCATTTTCCTCATTTTATCTCCAAGGAGATAGAGGTGTGCATACCCCTACCCTGAGCGCACGACATCCAACCGGAGTCCGTACTTTTTTTACCGAGTAACAAGACATTCCTTCAACACCATCTCGGCAACAGCGCTCATCTTGCATTCGTGGACCGTAAAGGAACACGACATCGGTACAGTGGAGCGAGACCTATAAAAAATTAGCGATCGTACAGGCAAAACAGGGCGTGCCCACCTCTACGAGCTGTAGTAACGTGAGCTCCTTCTCGGACTCCTGAATCTTGTGGATGGCCGAGGGGTCCTCGAACACCTTCTGGTAGTGCTGCTTGCCGTAGTTCACTCGCAGCTCCTGGGAATCGAGACAAACGCGAGCCTTTTTGATATCAAATCACCGCAAAACAACAACAACAACAAAAAAACAACACACTCGGTGGGATCAAGGGCGGATGCGGCTAGAATCAAAACATATTCACACCCACAGCTGTTCCCCGAGCCCCGTGTCATCCTGCCGCGCTGCTTGAATCACTTACATGCTCTGAGAACTATTTCCTGTTGATCACTTTCCTGTCGATCAAGGTGATTACAGAAGATCACCATGCGCACACCATCCCTTTGTGCGTGACGGATGCACTTTTTTGAAGGTCTCTCAACTGTTATCAATTTATTGCCGGCTCGTGAAACGATTGTCGTGCTGTCGGGTTTACTGCCTATATATAAACGACTTCTCGACGAAACAGTATCCTAACACGGGCGTTACAACGACGTCAATGCCAACTGTCCACACGGAAAAGTGCTCACCACTGGGCTAGATGCGTGTGACAAAAGATGGTTGACCATGCAGTAGAAAACACCGCAAATCGGTTAGGCTGTCTGCATTTCAGTAACGAAGCAATCAGTAATAGCCGAGAGAAATAGTTCTGTATCTTATACCAGGCGTTGACAAGCTGCGGCCCACGGGGCAGTACTATGTGGCATCCGGCACGATGTCATACACTCCCTCACCCCATCTCCTTCCCTTACCACTTGCTATCTGACGGCAGACATGCCAGTTTTGAACTAAAATATAATTTGCGCTTGTAACCTAATGTTGTGACGTTCACGCTGAAAATAATCGGAATTTTTCATATAGTTCTGTAGTATATATCATTGTCGATTCGCCGCATTTTTCTCTTCGCCTTCAAAGCTTATATAAACGACTTTTGGATATCCCCTTCACCGATTTGTCGCTCAGCCCCCCCCCCCCCCCCTCCCACACACACTATGTTGCCTTCACGGAACTCGGCCCTTCGCCTCAAAAGGTTGCTCAATACCCTACTCTATGCCCCAATTTTAATGATGCAAATGTACAAGGAAAAGGAAACAAAGCAGAAAGAATCATCACGATCTAGCCTATCAACTATGTAGACATCATTTTAAAATATTTATCCCGTGGCACGTCACAACTCTGACTTAATTACGGTACAGCGTCTGAAGCATTAAAATAAGGTCCAGTACCATTGTTGGCAATGACCCCTACACATTTTTTTTTGCATTGTAACGCGGAAATCACAGGGAACACTATATTACTTGCAGGGCATATACAATCTGTTATTATGTGTGGTTAAGCCATCACTTCCAGTTTCCTGTGATAGCTTTCTTGACCGGGGGAGGGCGGGGAAGACTCCTACATAAGTTGTGCGCTGAATATAAGGCTTCGACCATCACTGGACGCTCACTTCCTTCCGGAGACTGAGGAAATGAAGTCGGATGCGGCTTCCCGGTTCTTTGACGCGCCCGTACACGTCAACGCCACGCGCTGCGTGATTCACGCGCGCATTGATATCGGTCGACTCAAAATCGCGAAGGTCACACACGTGCAGACGAACAAACTCTACTTCCCACGAAGCGCTACCCTAATTGATCGCAAGTTATTGATGATTGATATGTGGGGTTTAACGCCCCAAATCCACCATATGAATATGCGAGACGCCGTAGTGGAGGGTTCCGGCAATTCCGACCACCTGGGGTTCCTTAACGTGCACCCAAATCTGAGCACACGGGCATACAGCCTTTCCCACCTCCATCGGAAATGCAGCCGCCGCAGCCGGGATCCGAGCCCGCGACCCGCGGGTCAGCAGCCGAGTACCTTAGCCACTAGACCACCGCGTCGGGGCTGATCGCAAGTTATACCACATCGGATAAGTGGTTGGGGCTTCGGAAAACTTGGCTTTCTGGTATTCTTTGCGCACCTCTAAATATATCCATACGACCCTTCGAGGTGTCTCCTGACGGGAAGGGTACCAGAGTCTTGGAAGAACGCTAACATCATCTTAATACATAAGAAAGGAGATGACAAGGACTTGAAGAATTACAGGCCGATCAGCTTGCTCTCTGTAGTATACAAGCTATTTACAAAGGTAATTGCTAACAGAGTAAAGAAAACATTAGAATTCAATCAACCAAAGGAACAAGCAGGATTTCGAACAGGCTACTCAACAATTGACCACATTCATACCATCAATCAGGTAATAGAGAAATGCTCAGAGTATCACCAACCACTATACATAGCCTTCATAGATTACGAGAAGGCGTTTGATTCAGTAGAAATATCAGCCGTCATGCAGACACTGCGGAATCAGGGCGTAGATGAAGTATATATAAACATTCTGGAAGAAATCTACAGGGGATCAACTGCTACCATAGTGCTTCATAAAAAAAGCAACAGAATACCAATCAAGAAGGGTGTAAGGCCGGGGGACACAATCTCCCCAATGCTATTTACCGCGTGCTTACAGGAGGTTTTCAGAAGCCTAGAATGGGAACAGTTAGGGATAAGAGTTAATGGAGAATACCTTAGTAACCTGCGCTTCGCCGATGACATTGCATTGCTGAGTAACTCAGGGGACGAATCACAACTCATGATTACGGAGTTAGACAAGGAGAGCAGAAAGGTAGGTCTTAAAATTAATCAGCAGAAATCGAAAGTAATGTACAACAACCTCGGAAAGGAGCAGCGCTTCGAGATAGGTAATAGTGCACTTGAAGTTGTAAAAGACTATGTCTACTTAGGACAGGTAATAACCGCAGAGCCTAACCACGAGATTGAAGTAACTAGAAGAATAAGAATGGGGTGGAGTACATTCGGCAAGCACTCTCAAATTATGACAGGTAGATTGCCACTATCCCTCAAGAGGAAGGTATATAACAGCTGTATCTTGCCGGTACTTAGCTACGGAGCAGAAACCTGGAGACTTACAAAGAGGGTTCAGCTTAAATTGAGGACGACGCAGCGAGCAATGGAAAGAAAAATGGTAGGCGTAACCTTAAAGGACAAGAAGAGAGCAGAGTGGATTAGGGGACAAACGGGGGTTAAGGACATCATAGTTGAAATAAAGAAGAGGAAATGGACATGGGCCGGGCATGTAGCGCGTAGACAGGATAACCGCTGGTCATTAAGGGTAACTAACTGGATTTCCAGAGAAGGGAAGCGGGTTAGGGGGAGACAGAAGGTTAGGTGGGCAGATGAGATTAAGAAGTTTGCAGGTATAAATTGCAGGTATAAAACACAGGACCGGGTTAACTGGCGGAACATGGGAGAGGCCTTTGTCCTGCAGTGGACGTAGTCAGGCTGATGATGATGATGACACGACCCTTCAGCGAAAGGAGGTCGCCGCGGCCGGGATTCGATCCCGTGACTTCCGAGTCTGCAGTCGAGCACCATATACCACGAAACCACCGCGACGGTCGGGTCAAGGCAAAGCAGATTATTTGTTACGAAGCGTGAAGCTCACTGACCTATACTTACACTCATAACTCCCTTGCGGCGAACTGGGTGATAAACTCCCGAGAGTTCGCTGACATCGCGCCATAAAGATACTTGCAAGCCACGAGCGCGCTGTATTTAGAAAAAGAGTTTTACTCTCTTAAACGTTTTTTTTCCTGCATGCGTACTTTTGTGCTGCAACCACTCCGTGTCAAGGTGTCATGAGGACAATGAAACATGGATACCGAAAACGCATCGCCAAAACAGCTGTTCGCAAGGTGCGCGAGCCACGCTATGTGCTGAACCGCATACCGTCCTGTACAACTTTACACAGCTGTTTTTATCGTGCGAGTCGCAAGCTAGAAGGCATTGACCCCGCGACCGCAGCCGTGTAGAACGTACGACGTGTAGTATGCGTCGATCGCACTCTGAGACTGACTCGACCAGCTTTTCGAAGCAATGGTCGAAGGTTTTTAACAGCGGAGCTATTCTAGGTTGAGCCTGCGCCGTCTTCATGTTTGTCGGGTGCCACGAAGGTCACTCGACACGTGACATGAAGATGCTCTAAATGTTGTTGTTGTTGATGATGATGATGCTTGAAATGAGTATATAATTCATCCTCACATAGGCTCGCGCGCACACAGCTTCGCTATTGGATGGTTTTCACGGTGAGGAACTGGCTGAGTTTTTTAAAATGTTAAAAAAAACTTTAAAGATGAATGCAATCTTGCAGCATTTCCAGTCGCAGGCGAATTTGCTGACTTCCGAGTGTAGTCTTGTTTCTACAGCGAATAGCAATTGGATGGACAGGATCATCGGATTTTCGCCGTTGGTGCCACCGTGACCATTTCGGTCACCGTCATGCCCGGTATAAAGTTCAAATCAATAACATCCCCCCGTGCATCGTGTTTACTACCCACTAGCCAAAGGCGCAAACGGGAGTGACGAACTCGGCTGAATCAGAAATCAAACAAGCCGGCCCATCTCCGTCTCAAGGAGGGCGCGTTCGATAACAACATCCCGCATGCGAGGTCTGAGGTCGATTGCTGATCAAGCAGATAAGAAACGCCCTGCCAGTCTTGAAATAGCACGAAAAAAAATGACAGCATATCCACGGAGTGAATGATGGAGAGTGGGGTGAAGAATTCGTCCGTCCATTCGTTCTTGCTTCCGTCCGTCCATGCGTCCGTCAGTGTGACCGTCCATGCGTCCATCAGCCCGTCCGTGCGTGCATCTGTTCGTGCGTCTGTCCCTGCGTTCGTCCATGCAGCCGCCCCTGCGTCCGTTCATGCGTCCATCCATGCGTCTGTCTACTGTGTGTCCGTTCGTCCATCTATTCAACACTCCAAGTACCACCATCTCGCATCTTTTCATCATATTGTCACGTGCGTCCCGCGAAAAAGACGAAGGCAACTGCGCATACGCGCATCTGCACGCTTTTATGCAGAACGCAACAACGAGAAAGACGAGGAACTCTCTCTCGCGCGCGGTTAATAAAAAGACCGACCCGCTGCTGTTTTCTCAGCGTCTTCAAGTACGACCTCTGTCTTGACGTCGCGACAATATATTCCCCATATAGAAGCACCGCCATCCAGCGGACATTCCAAGGACTAAACGAGAGGTGGCACACGCACACTTTCTTACGGCTTGCGCTTCGGGTCCACTTCCCACCTTTAACCACCTCGAGTTCATTGTACATACTAGTTCACTGTATTCATGGCACTGCGGCCGAACGCTCGCTAAACCTTTCGAAAACCAAGGAGGTTACGCCCAGCGAGTATGACGTAGCAAACTTTTTCAGTCAGATAGTACTCAATGTACATGCCAATGGCTGCTAATGGGAAATGGGAGGCGGGGAATTCGGCTTTTACTTTCTTATGGCTTGCGCTTCGTATCTACTTCCCATTTTTAACCACCTCGAGTTCATTCATGGTATATACAAGTTCATTGTATTCATGGCACTGCGGCTCAACGCTCGCTAAACCTTTCTAAAGCTAAGGAGGTTACACCCAGCGAGTATAACGTAGCAACCCTTTCTTGTCAGATAGTGCTCAATGTACATGCCAATGGCTGCTAATGGTGATCGCAGCCTGCGCGTTAACTAAAAGCCGAATGCCCCTGTCTCTCATTCCCTTTTAGCAGCCATTAACATGTACATTGAGAACTATTTTTTATTGTTCAACAACGCACAGAAGAAGTCTTTCACCGGCACCATCTTGGAGGTCAAAATGTTATACTTGTTAGATACTACGGGGGACGAACAATTGGAAAGTTTGGGGAGGGGAAGTTAAACTCTCGCCCCCCCCCCCCGGCTACGTGAGTGACCGCCATATAATAATGAATGCAGAGTGGAACACAATGCTTACGTTCTTCACTCCCAGCTTGTTTTCGATAAGGCGAAACTGGAGGCTTTGGAACCCTGATGCTGGCGCCAGGTAACCTCTGCGAAAGAAGGAACGGGTTTGAAATAGGACCGCATTTTTTTTTTTTTGATGATGATCGACACACCTTCTGATTTGGGTGCACGTTAAAAACCCCAGGTGGTCTAAATTTCCGGAGCCCTCCACTACGGCGTCTCTCATAATCATAGAGTGGTTTTGGGACGTTAAACCCCACATATCAATCAAATCAACACAACACCTTCTGTGTTGATGATCGTCAACAACACCTTCTCTCTTTCTTTCTTTTCCACCCCTTTGCTTTTCTAACGCTGAGTAGCAGGCCAGAGAGTAGATTCAGGCCGAGCTGTCAGCTTTTCTGCCATAATAAAGACTATCCCTTTCTCTCATTTCTTGACTATATCGTCTTGAAATGTTTTATGCTCTGTGTTATTGTAACACCATTATATGATGCAATATATAACCATATTCTCCATTTTATGACACCTAATCGAAATATAAATAAACAAATAAATAAATAAATAAATAAATAATATGCACGTACTTCGATTTCTTTTAAATGATCGACCTCAAAGCAAACAGCCTCAGGATTGTCAGACGGAAAACTCGTTTGTCAAGATGCATTCACTAAATAAAAGAACATGAAACGCCCTGACGCATGCCATTTCAGATCTTCCATCCTTATATCCATACATTGGCATTCATATCAATCAATCAATCAATCAATCAATCAATCAATCAATCAATCAATCAATCAATCAATCAATCACAAAAGAATGATAGAAAATCAAATTGTCTGTTCTGATTCTCTGCTTCTCTGCCCTTGTCCTTTCGTCCACCATCTCTCTCTATTTTTTTTTTTGCCCTGGGCGGGGATTTGCACGTGATGAAAACTGTTGTCGCCATAGAAACGACGTCGACAACGGTGAAAATTTGCCTCGAGTGTCTATGCAAATGTCATTGAATTGAACTTATAAAAAGAACGAAAGCTTAGACTCGAAAGGAAAGCTGGCCAACCAAACCTTGGCCCAGTCTTTGTTTATAGAGTACACCTGTTGGTGCCTTTATAATGCACTGAGCAGTTGTTGGTGCGTGGTCGTTGTCGAAATTCGCTATACCACTTTTGCTTAGAATTAGTTTCTTGATGGCGTGCAATAAATATTGAGTTTTTAGTAAACGAGGTACAAGAAAAAAGAACGAGGTTCTTTCGCATTGACGGGAATAGTTCAATTTCAAGGTTGGCAACATTAAAGTAGCGTGACATTATCGAGCATCAGAAAAAAGACTTCTTTTTATAATAATGCGAAAGTACAACGTGCCTAATCAGACGCGGCCTTCAAAGACGCGGTGTGTGGCATACACCTTAATAGAACTCAGACAAATAAAACCAGGGTCCGAGACAGAATCGAACTCGGTTATTCTACGTGCCAGTTGATTATTATACCCCAAAGCCACAACGATTCTTCAAACTACTTTGAAAAAAGACGATAGTCAGTCGTGATGTCAGACAAGGAGTCATCTTAATAGATGTAACATCGCGCGGCAGAAGCGCAGAATAGCATCAGGCGTCACATCATGCAAATTTTACGACGAGTCGGTGGCTGGACACTGCCAACCAATTAAAAATGACTGAGCTGTATCCTACCTTCATCTTCATCAGCCACAGCATCAACACTGCGTTAGCTACTCACGTGACCACCGAAAACAACAATGATGGTGACGATGTGGGCACCGAATGGTTACGTCATCATGATCATACTAATTTTTGCTATCTACGTCGTCATCGTCAGAGCTTTTGTCGGGATTTCATCTTGGAATCGTCTTAGGCGAATACATAGGGGACCATGTGATTATTTAACCATGTGCAATGAAATTAAATGCGAAGCTCGGTAGGCGCCACCGTAAAGTGTCAGATGCGTACATCTATATTGAAGGGTGGCAGGGTGGTGTCCGCTTCGACGGGAGTACGTGCATTTGTAATTTAGTCCGAGCCATCGGAGCAGACAAACTAATCAAGCCCGATAGTTGCAGCTGTGGATGCACCCGTAATGTCTGAGCCTTAGTGTAGGTTAGAAGTATGGCAGTTTGGGCTAGTTGGTATGACATGACGAATAGCGCGAGAACAGAACGATGACAAAGTCCTTCTTGTCTCTTTGTCGATGTTCTGTTTTCGCGCTATTATTATCGTCTTAGTGTAGGATTCAACGTCATAAAAGTGCTCTGGGACACAGCAACAAAATGATCGAAATTAACTGTGGTCAGCTAGGTTTATTTTACATGCGTTGTGTATGTAGTCGAGAGTTCGACGGAATGCCGTCTGGTCAGGTAAAGGCATTGTTGAATAAAACAGGTCACTGACCAATGTCAAACAAAACAATGACGTTTCGGGACCCGTACGAATCCCTTGTTCACAATGGCTACGGATCCCATTGTGAACAAGGGATCAAGGGAACAAGGGATCCGTACGGATCCCATTGTGAACAAGGGATCCGTACGGGTCCCGAAACGTCATTGTTTTGTTTGACATTGGTCAGTGACCTGTTTTATTCAACAATGCGTTGTGTATGTACCTTAGCATTGTTCCTCGAGTCAGAATATCGCTGCAGTAAACAGAAGTAAAACTCACGACCTCGCACTAAACAGCACGACGTCGCATACATTGAGACAGCGCGGCGGCTGCAGGTTGTAATCGGCGTTAACGACTAATACGCAAAGGAACACAGACCTGTTCGTGACAACGGATGAAGGTAACGCAATACTTTAATCCGAGGCATCGGTATTGGGTCACTGGCAATAGCGCGTCTTCTTATTGGTGACCATTCTAATCAGTAGCCTGCCGTCCTGCGGCTTTCTCATTCTTGGGGACATTGCATCGGGCACTATCTCCAGCCATCGTATACAGTGACTCGCTATGTGTCCCCTCCCGGTCTTACAGACTTATGAATGACTTCGATGGGAAATCAAGATGGACGATTGGGCCAGTAGGAGATACATGATCTAAGAGTACTACGCCGTAGAAAACATGGACGGGAAAAGACAACGACTGCGCTTGTCCTTGTCTTTTCCCGTCCGTCTTTTCGACCGCGTAGTACTCTTAGTTCAATGGGAAACTGCACCGTCAATGTGCAGACTCGGATGAACCATGTTTCTGCATCCTTCGCCTTAACTTACCTTTTTTACTCTTTCTCTTTCTCCCAGTGCAGGGTAGTAAACCTGATGTTCGTCTGATCAACCTCCCCGCCTTGCTTTACCTCTTTCTTCTCTCTGTTACATCATGTTCTCACCTTACATACAAACCAGATGTACGCCACTAACCATACTTCCTTCGCAAGCTCGCCATAACTGTTCCGTGTTCCTCGTTCAACGATCGACACGTGCGCTGCGCACCGACTGAATGAAAAGCTACCGCGCACTTTCTTTTTTTTTTTGTTCTGTGTGTAAACGGCTTGCACTGACGTCACTAAAGCAGTCACGTTGGAGCACCAACATAGTGGGACCCAAAGTCTGTGTACCCCGCATGCTGGTTTTTTCGTCGTTCATGCACATAGACCCAACAACGTTCCACTGACGTCGTTATCACACTGAACCAGGTTCATCATCACGTGATTACACTGCCTCGGCGTCCTCTAATCCGCCATATTGTAGCCATTTTGTCCGTCCACGACGTCAGGTGCAAGCTATATCAACACCAGTGCGTGCAATACACGCTATTCGCCAACGGCTTTTTGCGCGTGGAAAACGTGAGAAATCTCACCTGAATTCCATGAAGTCAAGTGGGGTCATGGTTTCCAGGATCTCGACTTGTTCTTGCAGCAGCTGTCATTTGGAAAGAAATGAGAGAGGCACATTTTAGGCGAGCAGTGAAACGTAGACGGTCAATGGTTTCGGTACTCGAGAACGCTCGACCCTGACGCTGTTAGTCTTGCATAGTCAGGTTGCTTGATATACAACATCGCAATACACTGCCATCCACAGAGACTCGCGTGCATGTAAACGCTCGTTGAAAAGAATACGCCCCTTCTTTTTCAATGTTGAGCCATTTTATGTATTACGAGAGTCACCCGGTACACGTCTGACTGGAACTGCGTCCAGTTAAGGTCGCGTTTTCTTTTTCAGACCGTTTTTAACCTATTCAGCGTCAAAATGTTGGTCACCTTTCGACTTCGGTGGTGCTTCAGCAAAGGTCCATCTCATTGCGTTCGCGACGATAAATATACTTCATTCGTTAAAGCCCAAATAAAGTATCGAGTGGTTTGAAAACAGTGTTGTCGACTGTCGTCGGCGCTGCATAATAGGTGCTTCACTACCAAGTATATAGCAATCGAGACTAGTGCTATTCTTTGTGCGAACAAAATGTTTATCATGAGCACGCATCACCGAGCTCATTCATGTTTAGGACTTATGCGACGTCCATACTTCGCGAAGAAATGGGACGCCAGTTCGAACTTCGGTCCGGAGTGAACACGAGGGCGGCGAACGGTGCAGCTGCAAGTGTTTACGACACGAAATCACTAGAAAAGCATAGGCGCGTCTAGGATATTCTCAAAGTATGGCAAAAACGCTACAAAACAGATCAGTGTCCACAACAATGGTCCAAGTCTTTGCGCCTATTGCTGTCTCGGAAGAAGCCGGTTGCACTTCTTGCGTACCAACATTATACGTGCGCCCCGCCGCGGTGGTCTACTGGCTAAGGTACTCGGCTACTGACCCGCAGGTCGTGGGTTCGCACCCCGGCTGCGGCGGCTGCATTTCCGATGGAGGCGGAAATGTTGTAGGCCCGTGTGCTCAGATTTGGGTGCACGTTAAAGAACCCCAGGTGGTCGAAATTTCCGGAGCCCTCCACTACGGCGTCTCTCGTAATCATATGGTGGTTTTGGGACGTTAAACCACACATATCAATCAACATTATACGTGCGGGGCACAAACTACAATGCAGATTTCCGTGCTTGAAGTGTTTGCCAAACGCGTTTCGCCGATATAAGAAAAAAATTCCGTGTGCTCTCTATCGTGAGGGATCTCCATGATGGACGAAGGCGCTTTGCTCTTCACGGCGCGGTGACAGCCTTGGGCGTTGTCCGTCGATGGCGTCTGTGAGCTCCTCGTCACCTGTATATATCCGGCCTTGGCGAACGGGTGCCGGCAACGAATATTTCATGTCTCGAGCGAACCCACAGCGGACATGAACATTACGAGTGACCAAGCACGGCACAAGCAAAAACGCTTCGAGCTCTTCTCGCGGGGGACCTTGGTGAAAAGAGTTATTTTTACGCTATGTGCCATTAATTGGCTCATTATCGCCACTCGCGAAATGTAGCAACTCAGAGGGTGGCGGATCGCACCGGAACTCGACTAACCCTGGCCGATTCGCGCCCGGAATAAAATTTGGGCTTATCTGATTCCCGAAGGAGACACAGCATTAATGTTGAGTGTTTTTTTTTTCTTCACGTCACAGACAAGAAAATATGATCGAGGACTGAGCGTTATAACGTTCAACGCTTCCTGTTTTTCTGTTTGTAATACAGCATGTACCGACGAAATACATATGCCATTCGTTACCTGAGAGCAACGGCAATCAATCAAAGCAACAGGAAATGCGCGCGAGGTGCACAGCGTCGACGTGTTTCACAACAAGGTAATGCCCGAGAAGGTAAACGTTTTGTTAATGAGTATAGAAAACGGCTTCCGGAAGTGAAGTCACCTCGTATGCTAGAACGTCGCATTAATGTCGCAACAGTGACGTGTGCCTTATAGAGAGCATGAAATATAACCAGTAGGGTAGATAGATTATCGAACATAGAAGTACGCGTACGTATATGTGAGCTTTGCTTCGAGGATTGAACTATCATTTGCCTTCGTAAGAATCAACTCACAGGAAAAAATCTTCGAATCATATGCATATCATATTTGTAAAAAGAGAACAAAAATAAGAGATTTGGGCGATACCACGCATCAGCGTCATTGTCACAGATCGAGATTAGTGTTCTTCCTGCCTCTCTTCGTGATTAGGCTTTTCTCGCGCACATGGTATTCACGGTTGCGCAGTATAGTTTCATGCACGTATTCGGTTTTTAATTTTGTCCACGTTTAAAGGCATCGACGTGCACGTGAGATCTTCGTGCATGAAAGTATGTGTTATTTCCAATAGAATTCTCAGTTGCGAGTCGGCGCCCGTTCCGCCGCCTCTTTATTTGCCACCCCTGTTTCTTTCAGCGCTCCACCTCAATCGACTCTATAAGGTGTCGACGGCAGCGCCTTTCCTAGGCAGAAATAGTCACCGCGTATGACGATACCTGGAAGCAACGCTTGATATCTGCGGCGTCACCTTTAGCAGGGAAGTGGCGTTGGGATCAATAAGCCGGTCGAGTGAAGAACGAATTTCGAGCCGAGGTTTGTTTAAAAACACGAAGGTTATACGACTCACCGTGCGACATATTCCTCGGATTGACTGCATAATCTGCTTACAGAAAAATTTCACATAAGACGCGTGGTCAGCGCCATACTGGGTTCGCTAAGCGAACGTTTCCTTATTTTTGTACATGGCGACCTGAATGTAACATCAAACGCATCAACTCAATCGTTCTCACGAGTTGCATGAATACCGTAGCCCTATAGGTCGGTAAAAATTGTGGAGCTCACTCAAACTGACTCAAGAAATATATTCTTCAAAAAATTTTCTTCGACAAGACTGGAATTCTCCAAAGTATTTATCAGCCTGACTCAGACTCACAGATATATTTGACTCTGACCCCCGTATTCACAAACGCTCCTGGACTCGAGTTTCATCCTTCACTTGACAGAGTTGAGCACTGTGCCGCTTCTCGGCTGAAAATGACGCTGTGCTACTCGAGAATAGCAGCAAATTATCACTCACACGCAGTGACTTGCCCTGCCTAGAGATGGCGCTTCGATCGGCTTTCTCGAGTGAAGGTGGAGCGTTGAGTGAAGGGGCGTTCTAGAATACGGGGTTGAGGGAGTTCGAGTGAATCGACTCACGAACGAGTTCACCGACCTGCGACCGTAACACTGTTCATTTCCCAAAACTGTTCCGTAACACTGTTCGTATAACAAAACAGCAAAGCTACAGCTTGGAATGGCGGCACCGAAACCCATCCGCATTCATATACGCCGGCCGCTTGTCATCGTTCCCTGAAAACAATGATCGTTAAAAACAAAGGTAAAATGCCAGAGAATGAAAATGACACGTTAGTAGTAGGGTGCCCGATAAACAAGCAAGGGTACGCTATGTAATTGTTAATATCGTATGCAGTGGCGACGTATCAGGTTGAAAACCATGCACTATGTCGACATTTTTCGCGCATGGCGGGACATCGCCACCGCTATAGTGAACCATTGAACCTAACACGGCAATTCAGTAGGCTCACTAACAAATAAAAAAGTTTGTTTGAAAAAAGCTCTTGTGTTTAAACGGAGGCCATAATTTGTCTACTGTCGGGAGACTTACCTTGAGAATGAGCACGACGCGGTTCATCCGAGACGTGATTTGGAACATGTTAGATTCGTTCATGTCCTGCGAATCACAAGGAATACGCAATGATTGGCGAAAATAAGGATGTACTTTGATTAAGGGTGAGTGGACTGTTTGAATATAAATATAGGGCCACCTATTATATCCATACTCATCTGAATCAAAACTTTTGAGCGCTAAATTGAAATACACGTTACTTACGACAGTCTTTGTTGTTTGTCGAAGGTGTTATTATGCCGATTCGCTTGCTCCTCACGCCTACTAAAGTCCCGCTTAAAGGGCTAGATGTAGACATGACGTCTGTTTTTTCATCATCGTTAGAGTATGTCTAAGAAGGAAATATTCTGTTGAATGTTATTGACGCTTTTGGCAATAAATTTTTTTCTAAATGGAACTGGACATTTCTCGTCTGGTTTCATGGATATTGGCAGCACTTAACCAGGACCTGATTAAGAGTGATTGATTGATCGAACGGGTGACTACATATACTAAACAATGCATGTATGAGGAGAGTTCGAACATAACAGCAAACATAGTTTCTGTTTCACGTTTTTTTTTTTAAATTCATAAAGTGTTCTTGTAAAATATCCTTGGCGAACACCCACTTGATACATCATAACAAAAAGTAGTGCAAGCCCAGACAATATACAAGAATACTTGGTCCAGGCCGACGAAAAAGAAAATTGCTCACTTTCGAGTCCAGCAGCGGCTTTATAGAGTCCAGCTCGAAGATGATTTGTTTGAACCATAGTTCGTAAGCTGTATCCAGGAAAAAAAACAGAAACAAAAAAAATTCAAGTCACGAAGAAGCCTAATATCACGTTGCAGGCATAAACACATTTACACTATATTTTGCTCTTGTCTGCTCCGCATTAGTAAACCAAACGGTTCAATTAAACGCCTTTGAAACAAAAAGGGAAAAAATGCGTATAGCTTGCAATCGAGACACAATGCTAATAGTTCTAATATGAGTGAAGGCTTTATTGGCCATAAGGAACGCCAATGGGCGGCGAAACCCATTTGAAGCTGCGCACCATTCTTTCCCGACGTCACAGATTTTCGTAGCGCCTCATCGGGGTTCAAGTCAGTAGGCGAGTTAACATATGGTGATTAAATCCAACTCTAATGTAACTAACGATACAACTTAACGACTCATTACGCGAAAGAGGGAGTCCAAAATGAGGGGATATTCTGCCGGTGCAGCGCCTTCTATTCATCTGCCCGTGAACGGTGTTGTTTGGATAATTACTCTCTACTCCGGGGTATAGCTTGCTGTCTGCGCAGAGGTTGAGCCATAGCATGCCGCGCTCTCGCCTCTGTAGTGGTAGGTTGTTTTCGGCGTTACCGCTTTGCTTTTTGCAGACGAAAGCGCTTTCAGGATCGTTTCCAACCATGGCAGAAAGAGATTGGGGGGTCTGTCTGGAATGCGCCTATTCTTCATCGTCATTACGTATAGTGGGTGCTTTGAATGTGTTGTGCCGTGATGGCAGGAAAAGACTGTGTGGTCTAGAACGCACTTATTCGTCGTAATCAGCGTCATCGCCAACGCCAGACAACCGACAGTCCTAGATCCTAAGATGCTTCGCCCCTAAAACGATTTTTTTTTTCTGGTACAGGTAAATTACTACTTCAAAGAATCAAAATCACCCCTCTTACCCCGAGAAGGGACTTGGTTAGCGAGAATAGGCAGATGTTACGGCTGGTGACGCCACCTTGAAATTCCCGCAGCGATCAGCGTGGCGTGATAAATTTGGAGAGTGTCTACTATGGCCTACGCAGTTCTGAATTGGTGAAAATGAAATACATTGTCTTCTGAGTGAGCCAGAGACAAAACATACCGAGTTCCCATGAATTTCGTTGACCAAATGTAAAAAAATACTAAAAAATTAATTTCGAAATCGGTGATGAAACGCGTGAAGATATCGGCGCAAAATTTAAAAATGAAAATTCTGCTTTTTTTCCCCTATTATAAGCCCATAATGATGAAATGAACAACATTAGCTTTTTTTTTTCATAGCATAATTCATCAATGTAAGCTGGTTCGTCGTTTCACTTCGGTCTTTATTTGAGAAAGAGTGTGAATACTAGCATCATTCATGACTTCAGATCACGAGTAAATTATTTCACTGTTTAAAGATTCATGTGAGTCAGAGAAGGCTTTGCTTGCGGCCTGCACGAATTTCGGGATCGTTGAGTGCATCGCATTGCAGGTATATCGGCTTTCTGTGATGCATACTAAATACGCCGATTCTTTCGCCCGCTCACCTTGATGCGTGATGATGAAGAGGTGCTCGTCGTGTACTCGCTCCTCGCAGTGCTGCTCCGTGACCAACTTCTGACAGTCGAGGAGCTTGTCTAGCTACCGTAAAGGAAATAGCCAGTGTCAGTCTATCGTGCGGCACAGAGCAAGGAACACAAACCGCTTGCCAACGGGTCGCCACTCTGCGGTGGGCTCACTGTCGATTCGTTTACGCTACAAGTCATCATTATTCCTTTGAGCAGCTACGAGTGTGACGCACTTAGCCGCACGGCGTATGACTCGGCGTGTGTACCCACGCATGCGCAGATGCTAGGGAGTGCGCACACTTGGGACTTCAGCCTAGTAACATTATGCCTGTCTATCGCTTAACGCTAAATACATTTGGTAGCTAAGCATACAGTATACTTCAACTAATATGCTAGTAAGCTTGAACACTTCTTCGCTTGACCATCAAGCTCGACAACCATCGTGACCTGGTATCAACTAGATTTTTATTCCGCGTTCATCTCCTCCACGTGAAGTGGTAAACGGTGTAGCACGTGGTAAACTCCTCGTAAAGATTTTGCAAAATTTAACGCGAAAAACTGCTGAAATAGCAACGATCGCAGGCACTCGATCGCAAAAGCATCACGCACCTTCAGGTAGTTTCCGTACAGCAGCTTCTCTTGGTGCGGCGCACCATCGTTGGAGTTTTCATGGCTGGAATTAACAAAGGAGCGAAATCTGAGAAAGATATATATCAGATAAAGAATCATTGTTCTCGTTGTGATTATTCAACAGATACTTCTACACATATGCTCCCCTTGTTTCTTTCCTATCAGCGCTTGTTTCACGAGAGTCGTGTTTAAAATGCCCGGCAGCTGCCCCGTGACTGTTGTGGGACTACCTTGATAAACTCTTCTGTACAGTGGGGAAGTTTTGAGTGTGTAAAAATTATGACGTGTGCACTTCGTTGTCACATAAACAATTCTATCGTACTACTAGAATTATGATTGTGAATGTTCGTTCCTGTCTAAGTCTTGCACTGTTTCACGGTTACTAACAACCCAAAAATGCATGCGATCTATTACGTGACAGAACAGGAGTGTTTCAGCCATACTTTATTTATGTTCGCGCGTGCGCTTGTATATTTGCGTGTATGTATAGGCAAGCAAAACTGAAAAAAACGTTTGGGGGGGGGGGGGGTGATCCCCTCCACCTGGAAAGGTATGTCCTTGTGGACAGGCAAGGTATAGCATGACTGACGCAAGTTGATCATCTGTGAACTTTCAGGGCACCACGCTACATTCGAGTATCCGATGCTGCTGTAAGCTTCGAGTTTCCGTGAACTTCATTCGTATAACCTTGCATTTAATATCAAAGTCACGATGACGAAAAAAAAAATATACAGCAGATCTCACGCATTGTGGGACTCTCCATCTCAAGCAGCGAATCATTCAGTCGGCAAATATAGTTCCCTACGTCGCTATTTCTTTTTTGCTTCAAGCCAATCGTTACAAATCGTTACAAATATGACGACTATACATGCAGGGTGTATATCCTAAGCACCTTCAAGAACTGGGGTGGCTCTGTGGTAGAGTACTTGACTGTCAGGCAGAACGACTGGGTTCTGAACTATGGTTGGAGCCGGGATTTTTTTTCTTTGTGTATATCAAGATTTTTGGCAACTACAGCTCCTTAACGCTATCGCACGAATACTTACAGCAGCCAATTTTTTGTTATCGCTGGGTTAATATAGACATTGAATCACGCTTGGCGCATGCCCGCTATTGATAAGCCGCGATGAGCGGCACACACTTGACTGAGAGAAAAATGTTTCATGACGTTCGCGACAAGTACCCCACGCTTTTCATATTAATCGTGTTCGTTATGCACTCATGTTCTCCTATGCTAATTTTGCTTTCTTCCGAGTCCAGAAGACGAGCCATAGAGCACCCAGACAAAAGTGGCAAGGCAGATCGAAACTATCCAAGTGCCGTTGGTTGCAAAAGAAGTACTTTGCATTCAAAAGACAGCTCAAACGCAGAGTTGCGATTGAATAAAGAAGACAATGTTGCTGTATGAGACACAGGGTTGGTTGTTTGGTTGGCCGGTTGCGAAATTTTATTGTGGTCCTGCAAGGCGCGCGACTCCCACGTCGGGACCGATAGGCCAAGCCTATGGGCCACTCCGCGGGGTATTCAGAATTTATTCAATTTCTGCCAATCTTTCAAGAATGTTAGCCAGTCTGGTTGCATACGTAGATAATGTAGCAAGCTGAGGTTCGCCACTGTACAAGTCAAGTTGAATTGGGCCACCAATAATTTTTGACATCATGAGCATGCGCAGGGCTCCCCTTCAGGGAGGGGGGGGGCGGCGACAGCTCGTCGGAGCGCCCCTTTTCCTTATTAAGTCAATCTATGGGGCAGGCTTTGCGCCCCCCTTGTTAGGGGATTAGAGAGGCAACTCCCCCCCCCCCCGCTTCCCCTCGCCCCACTCGAGCACACCCCTATGGTCGACATCATGCACAACATCAGCCTTCGCTGAAAGGGGGGGGGGGTGTAGGGGATAGGAAAACGCGCTCTTAAATAAAACAAAAATCACAAATATTGTCCCACAGGACCCCAAGAACGTTCTCCACATGTATGCAACTGCCCACACGTCGATGTTTTGTTATTTTACGCGCAAGACATTTTCATTCGTGTAATTTATGCTTCAGTGATGACGTATTGAGTTGGTGTCATAAACACCTGCAGCAGTTGTAAACGACAGCCTCGTAACAAAAACAGCGAGCACGCAGACTACCTGTGCATCCTAGTCTTCTGCATAGAATGATACATTTTATAAATTCTCCCACACCAACCCACATCATCATGCACCGCATATATTCCGACGTTTATAGTTCCAATCTCTGCCAGTACTGTACCCCCAGAGCTACTATTGACCTTGTTCTATGGGAATGTCCAGCATTAATCAGAAATTCTGGGGTCGCGGCCTCCAATGAAGACCTTGGGGCGCGTTAGCAGACTGCACTGCTCAGTTCGGGCCTGGACAAGCAATTCTGAGCGATCCAGCAGGCCAAGGAAGCCACCGGGAGACACGGTCTCTCCGTTAGCTTCTAGGTGGGAGCCCAGCGCAGTAATCTGCCGGAAATCAATAAAGTTTACCTCTCTCCTCTCCATTTCCTTCTCTTTCGAGCAACGACCGACTACTAAGCAATCGTGTCTTGCCGATAGCGAACCTCGTTCACCGAGTTATCACAGCATGCGCCCGTGAATAAATCACCTAGAGCCATCTTCAAGCGTTGAATGGGCCATACATACTTTTATGTCACTTTTTTTTTCTGACGGGAGCAAGAGGTCGTGATGGAGAGACATCTGCAAAACCGTGAATAGAGTCTTGTCCTGTTTACGTATATATAGGACAATGGGCGCCCGGAAAGTTGTTGTAGGCTAATGCAGGTGGACAACCTTGTGCTAATGGCGGATATTTCATGCCAGAGTCTTATAGATGTGTTTCCAATACTTGTGATAATGAAGCGACATATCTAACCGTCAGTTTAGACACCGAATGATAAAAGTGTTTCTGTTTGTATTAACACAAAGTGTAAACATATATTTTTGCACGAAGAAGGCGTTGTGTGTGTAGCTATAGCCAGTTCCCAAAAATACTATATCCTTATATTGGCGGGTGGGCTCGGGGACTATACAGCAACAGTTTTTTTTTCCACTCATAGGAATGTAACCCTCGGCATGGCGACAACATCACTCTCGCGCTCTCGCATCCGGCCATTAAGGTCGTGTAAATCAATCATATGCGTTTTGCCTGCGGCAGTGCGGCGACACGACTTAATTGCTTAATCTGCTCCATTTAAGTGGAATACCACATAAAACCCGGCGGGCTGGAATGAAAGAGCAAATGCCATGAATATCATGAATATGTGTTAGAACTGTTATCGTAACAAATGGTTCCCTAACGAAGCGCCCCCCCCCCCCTCACACGCACACACTGAACGTCGCTTCATAAAACTTGCAACGATCGTAAATGACAGCCTCTGAAGAGATAACGAAGGCACCTGGGCTTTATCGGCACATTTGCTCCTTCTGCATGAAATTGCATATATTTTGCCAAGGATTATATTCAAATCGTTTTTTTTTTCGTACTGTTCCTGTAAGTCCTGTAAGTAAGTCCTTGTGAACAAACAGAACAAAGTCGGCTGTTAATGTACAACCAAGGCCGAACGCCAAGGGAGATCGCCGATGAGGGCCTTCCGTTTATTATGTGCTGGCAACAGTGCAACGCATGATGCTTTCTTCGTGTAAGAATACGTATAGCTTCACATTGTGTGCCAATACTTACGATAACGCTTTATCCTTCGGCGGCTAAGTTAGGGGCCACATGTTTCGCCTCCATTGCCACACGTATTAGCGACACTGGCCCGCACGCAGGCACACGTGCGCGTATTTGCAACGCACGGGTGGCAGCGTTTTCTTAAGAAAGCCGTGGTTCGACCTTCTCCCGAGGTTTTATTGGATGAGATATCTAAGGCGGCCTCGATCCAACTGCAATGGCCGGCAGGACACTGAGATTTTCTTAAATATTTATTTACCCTTTCGCAGCACTAAAGAGCCTTACCCTTACTCGCCATGTTGATTTAGTGGAGGTGGTGCTCTAGTGCTAATCCAAAGGCCGCACTTCCACGAAGGCATTATGCCGGATGCTCGTGTGCTGTTATTTAAGTGCACGGTAAAAAAAAAACCCAGGTGGTCGAAATTTCCGGAGCCTTCCACGACGGCGTCTTTCATAATCATACGCTGTTGTTGGGACGTTAAACTCCCCGTATCAGTCAAATCAATCAATCTACTGATCAAATCTCGGCCGCGGCGGCTGCATTTTTGACGAAGGCGAAATATTACTGGCTCGTGTACTATAGGTTTAGGTGCACGTCGAAGAACACCAGGTGGTTGTAATCGCCAGAGCCGACGGCGTCCCTCATGATCGCGTCGTGGTTTGGGACGTTAAACCCTGTAACAATTATTACGATTTATCATTTCGATTTGGTGTCCCTCTAACCACAACTTGTTTCGATTCTTGAAGAGAGGACGACGTGTGCCGTATACGGCAACCGTAAGTTAGCGGTCATTACAGCGTTTGCAGTCTGTATATTCCAGTATATGTTTCAAAATGTAATTAGGCTTAATCGTTTTGTTTATTATGCGTAAATAGTAATTTACAGTATAACCAACATATAACGATCACCCCCCATTTAAGCACTTTACATGAAACAATCCTACTTTGATTACACGAAAAAAAAGGGAGAGTTCTGTTTTCACCAAAGCAGCCGAGCTTCCTGCGTCGCCTCGACTGCTATAGTGAATATGCGAGTTCTTAAGCATCGTATTTTGTTCATCTTCTTCGTCTTATTCCCTTTATTTCCCAGCTCATGTCGCCTAGTCATCAGCGCTTTTTTTCCAGGTCGTCATTTGCTCATTTTTGAACACCCAACACGTCGTCTGAGAAAGCCAAAGCGAGTAATTTAGAGCGTTCTTTGCTGCCACGACGCAGCAAAGAACGCTCTAAATTACTCGCTTTGCATTATATTCTTTGCATGGACACCTGCAATGAAGCGACTGGAAGATAGATTGATTAAGGCCTCTCCGTCACACCTCGCCGTCAACTTCGCAGCTGCTTTTCCTAACAGCCCAACGTCCGCGTAATTACGTCACCCGCATTGGTAAAGCACATGCACAGCCAGCAACAACTGTTGCGACGTATAGACCGGTTATATTGCCTAACGCGTTTGCCGCTATATTGTCAGGCATGCATGTCGAGGGTGGAGAGCGATGTCCATCGAGCGCTACGACGAGTAAACACACTGCATGTAGACGACGGCCGAATATGGTAATCATCTGATCAGAAAACTAAAAGACTCTTGCTTTTTATGCGCGAAAGTCACGACGTAATCGTGAGGCACGCTGTAAGGTGAATGACTCCGTGTTGTTTTTGACCATATGTGATATTTATTCAACGCGATCCCGCATCTGAGTAAGCGGGTGTTATGACACTTCGTCCACACCAGGGCGCGTCCACCACGGCGTAGAATCTAAACCGTGTCATCGAGTTTAACATTGCGACGATTTACCCACCATTCTATCACGGCGGTTGTCATGGAGTGGACAGAGAGTTGGTATGCTGAACTTTCTAAATGACATTCAACCACCGATTTTTAACGCACCCCGTATAGGCATTGAAATGCACGTTATTTCTCACCGTTACCGCTTATTCAGACTGTAACCGTTCTTCGATGGTGTGTCGCCACTGCGTCAGCTTTGGCGCCTTGGCGCTGGAGTATTTTGCACCCGAATACATGTAGTTACAGCGTGTGTACAAATTGCCTTCGGAGAAGGGGCTATCTCTCCAATAAAACATAATACACTACAGGGAATAGTTCCCATAGGAAGGCTATTGTATTTCTCTGCCGCATCGTTAACTGCCCACCCCGTCTTCAATGCGAGCCACTCCGAGGACGCTGCTTCGATTTCTTCGAGAAACCGGATTGAATTACAAACCGTGATTGTTCACATACAATGCTTGTGTGCAATACGTGGGCCGTGCCACAGGAGCGACTTTGTTTTGTTTGTTTTCTCGCCTATAGTGTGTTGTCACACGCCATTCTCTTTCACACCCCTTTTTCTCCTTCTCAAGTGCAGGGTAGAAAATTGGGGACTTCCTCTCGTTAACTTCCCTGTTTTTACTTTTTCTCTCTCTTGGTCAACTGTTGGTAAGTGTCAAAATTACAAACTATCTGATAATCCACAGTGCCTCAAATGCTTGTTTTTGTACACTACCATATATTACGCAGTGCATTTTGTCTTTATCTATCTATCTATCTATCTATCTATCTATCTATCTATCTATCTATCTATCTATCTATCTATCTATCTATCTATCTATCTATCTATCTATCTATCTATCTATCTATCTATCTATCTATCTATCTATCTATCTATCTATCTATCTATCTATCTATCTATCTATCTATCTATCTATCTATCTATCTATCTATCTATCTATCTATCTATCTATCTATCTATCTATCTATCTATCTATCTATCTATCTATCTATCTATCTATCTATCTATCTATCTATCTATCTATCTATCTATCTATCTATCTCGCACAGTTGAATCGTTGAATCATTACATTCTACTACATTCTAACTCCCCATATAAGAGCCGGCTTTACTGCACCATTTGACGTGCACCAGTCGCTTCAAAAGTGGAGAGGCCCTTTCTGAGTGTTTTGGTTAAGCGGATACGAGGCCGTAGGTATCACACCACTTATCGCGTTCGTGATCGCGTGATATCTCGTGGTTTGACGAGGACCCTTTCTGTTGACACTCCGCCGGGACTCCGGGCGCCCTTCAGGCTCCGGACACACCGTTCCAACCACCCCTACGAGCCCAATTGCTTTACTGGCGAGGGCGGGATACGACCGACACGGCGTCGCCTCTGCCGAGGTGTTGCTGGCAGTTTTGTGGCCCGTCGTATAGATACGATGTGGCGGTCCGGCCTGTTATGGCCCGACCGCCACATCGCCTGAGCGTGTACTGGAGGGCTCCTGCATTAAAGAGTCCGTGACTTCTTATTTCCGGAGCTGGCCACGGGTGCAGTAATAAGCAGCTTTTCAGACTTGGTAAAACCCAAGGACGGCTTGTTTAACCGTCCGGCACACGTTTATTATTCGAGGATGGCGACTCACGTCCCTTGTAAAGTCGTTTCACATTTCTTTGTTTCACAACGTACTATAAAACAGCCATATACATTAAAAAAAAACATTCCGAACAACGCATTATAAAACATTCGCCGTTTATAAAACTTTCTTTATAACTGAAATGTTTGAGGTTGATCATAACCGAAAGCCATTCTGTGTTGTTCAGTTCTCCTATACGTTGAGTATATAAGATAAGCACCTCTATCAAGTGCTTCACGGCTTCAAGATTAAAAAAAAAAGCGGCCCTTGAGCTATCTTTAACGCCCTATTCGTTGTTTTCTTGTTCATTTCGCACTGAATGTATCAGCCATAAACCTACGAGGAACATCCGATGGCCGTATATTATAACTTTAACGTCGGCACAAGATGTCACCGTGGTCGTACACATGGTTACGGTGGTCGGCTTCTGACCCTAAAGGCGAGGGTTCGGTCCCAGTTGAGGTGATCACATTCCGATGAAGGCCTAGTGTTAGAGGCTCGCGTTGTTAGATTTACAGGCGCGAGCTAAACAAATTGATTTGATTGATTGATATGTGGGGTTTAACGTCCCAAAACCACCTTATGATTATGAGAGATGCCGTTGTGGAGGGCTCCGGAAATTTCGACCACCTGGAGTTCTTCAACGTGCACCCAAATCTGAGCACACGGGCCTACAACATTTCCGCCTCCATCGGAAATGCAGCCGCCACAGTCGGGATTCGAACCCGCGACATGCGGGTCAGCAGCCCAGGAGCTAAACAAATCCCAAAGCGGTCCAACTTTCCTCGGCCCTCAACTGAGTAGTTAACTTTCTGAAGGAATCAGAAATATCTCAAAAGTACTAAACAAAAAAAGAAAATGTATTAGCTTTATTGTTAACAGGTATGTTTTTGACAACAATATTCTTGTGTTCCGCTACAATATCTTAGTGAAAACCTTTGTGAAAACAGTTCAGTATTTAGGAGACATCATCACCTTTGACATTTCAGTGAACTTTCATGGTTTGTGTGGACATTTCAATTCACGTGATTTTTTTTTATTTTATTTACAAATACTGCTGTCTCAGTTTTTGAGACATTGCAGGAGTGGAATACAAATGTTCAAGCAGTAAAACAAATTATCAGAATACATGACTACGCAACTCTTTTTCGAATTGCAGAGCATCGAGTCTGCGCAGAGACCCATCAAGCTCATTCCATAGATCCACGGTCCACGGAAAAAAGGAAAACTTAAAGCAGTCGAGACTAGCTCTAAAGGGCGTAATGTTTAAGGGATCAAATCGTCGGGTACGGCGCGCAGAAGCTGCAACAAAAGAAATGGGCGCTAGAACACCCAAGCCTGTGTGAACAGTCTTATGCAGGAGGATGATACGATCGCAAGTGCGCCGATGTTCTAGAGACTGCAGTGATAAAACATGCGCATGCGAAGTAGGCGAGAACCGCTGGTCATAGCGACGAAAAATAAACCTTATTGCTTTCTTCTGAACAGATTCTAACATAGCTATGTCATGTTTATGGTGAGGCGACCAAACAACCGACGCATATTCAAGTATGGGCCTGACCAAGGTCTTGTACGCTGTCAATTTGCATTCTTTTGTCGAGTTGTTTAAAGTGCGTCGGAGATACCAAAGTTTTCGAAGAGCCTTGTTGCAGATTGTTTCGACGTGCGTGCGCCATTTTAAGTTTGTTGTCAGAGTTACACCTAGGTATTTAAACTCCGTGACACGAGCTAGACTGACACCATTATTAGTGTATGCAAAACTAAGAGGCTGTTTCTTATTTGAAAAGGTCATGGCTACAGTTTTTTTGAAATTAATTGACATTTGCCAGTTTTCACTCCAATTACAAAACAATGAAAAAACACTGTTCAGGGCTTCCTGATCTTCAACACTAGAGATGGTGTTATAGATAACGCAGTCATCTGCATACATTCTTAGTTTAATTTGTGTGTCACCGATAATTTCTGCTACGTCATTTATGTAGATAATAAACAAGAGCGGCCCAAGCACCGAACCTTGGGGCACCCCTGAAGTGATTTGTACTTCAGACGATTTCACATGGTTAAACGTAACAAATTGTGTGCGTGACCGCAAGTAATCTGCTATCCAGTCAACTAGCTTATTGTCACCAAAAAATGTGCGAAGTTTAACTAAAAGTTTAGCATGGCAAACCAAGTCAAAGGCCTTTGAATAATCAATAAATATGGCGTCAATCTGTCCTCGGTCGTTAAGAGAAGAAGCGACGTCGTGCGTAAATTCAAGTTACTTGTGTTTTTACAATGTATGTGAAAGCTGGACACATTACTGTGTGGTATGGACACGTTTCTGTATTGAAAAACTTGGACTCAGTGCGTAGTAAGTGTTGTGCTATGTACCTATGTATAGCCTTGCGTTTGTTACGTAATATGTGATGTCGACTTTTATGCAAGAGGAGTAGCCGGCGCCACGCATTCACCCCAACCTCTCTTTAAATATATTTAGTAAAAAAAGACGTCCCTGATAATCCTGCCACGGTCTTTGCACGTGAAAACCCATACGCTATTATTGCTCACCGAAATCGGTAAGATGTAATCATCTTTTTAAAGTGACAGTTGATTTACGATGATATGTACAAAGCTTTTTTTTTAAATTGTATATTCGCTATAAAACGTTCATTCATTATTTCTCCGACGAGTTATGTCGAGCCAAATTTCCAGTTCTCGCTCAATCAACACACTATGTAACTCTTGGCCTCGACATCCTACAGCAGTGTGGTGCGACGCTTCACTGTAGGACTAGCGAGATTTTCCTGCCCCCTCTTGCCGACAGACCTACCTGTTCGCCCACCCTCGCCGTCCTTGAAGATGTCGTGTTCCCGGCACACCCTGTATCCAGAGTTTGAGTAGCTGCTGACAGAGTTGACATTGATGCACTTGCTGCTATTGCTGAACCCGCGTCTTCGATCATAGCGAAGAGAAGTGCGTTTGTACCTCGATGCGGCGTCCTCTCTTTGGACCGCGGAACAACCACTCTGTGTGTGTCAAATGTATCTGACGAGTCCGTTGGGCTACCCAAGGGCATGAGGCCTGCATCGCTTGAATTAGATACCGGCGTTGATATAGCAGCTTTAGATCATGACACATCGCACGGAGCCCGAGCAACTGACATTAGCCCTGGTTTTCCTAAGACTCGTCACTTTTCCTGAATATGGTATCAAGTGTCACTGACCTCCGAGAAGCGTCAAGTGCTGGTCAGTGTCCCGAGGAAGCATGCATCGCTGTTCGATTTCAGCCAAGAAGCTAAGAAAGTCTGCATTCCCAACATACGGGCTCGGGCTTGCGCACCCGAAAAGGCAGAAGCCTTACCGCGTGTCCGCGTCAGAGCGTAAGGTTATCGCTGACCAGGTGGATGACATGCTGACCAAGGGCGTCATTCAAGAATCTTCTAGCGCCGGTCGTATACTTGTGAAAAAGAGCAAACGGCCCCTAGAGGTTTTGCGTCAACTACCGGTGCCTCCATTTCGTGACTAAAAAAGATGTGTATCCGCTTCCGCGTATCGACGACGTCATTGACTGTCTACACTGGCGGTCCTGCTTTTCATCTGTGGACCTCCAATGAGGCTAACTAGCAGATACCGATGCCTTTCACTGACGAAAAAGAAAACAGCTTTTGTGACACCAGACGGCTTGTTTGAAATCAAAGTTATGCCGTTTGGTTTGTGCAACGCACCGGCAACGTTTGGAAGGTTCATGGACACGGCTCTGGGTGGACGAAAATTTGCTTATGCTATTTTGATAACGTCGTAATTTTCGGTCGCACTTTTGCAGTCCACAACCAGGCACTTGACGTTGTTTTGACGTGCCTTCAGCAGGCTGTCCTTACCCTGAACTCAAAAAAATGACAGTTACTAGTACTAGTGCTACTAGTACTAGTGCCAACGAGAAGCACTAGTACTCGGAAATCTAGGGGTCAAGCACGGCGCACGGCCAGACCCACAGAAGGTTGCCGCAGTGAGCAATTTTAAGCAACCACAGTCACAACGCGAGTTAAGAAGTATTATAGGTATTCGCTCGTACTTCCGATATTTTGTACCCAATTTTGCCGACACTGCGTAGCCTCTGACCTCATTGCTACGTAAGGACACGCCTTTCACCTTGACAACAAATTGGGACTCTTCGTTTCGGCAGCTAAAGTTCATGCTCTCTTCCAGACCCATACTACTACATTTTGATCCTTCTGCCACAACAGAAGTGCATAACGAAGCTAGTGGAATCGGCCTCGGTGCCGTCCTCATCCAGTGTTTTGGTGACGCCGAGCATGCCATTGCGTACGCCAGCCGTTCGTTGAGCAAGGCCGAACAGAATTGCACCGTAACGGAGCAAAAGTGTCTCGCTGTCGTTCTTGTTGTCCAGAAGTTCCGCCAGTACCTCTACGGCCATCACATCACGATTGTTACCGATCATCATTCACTATGTTGGTTCGTTGGTCTCCGAGGCCCTCGCCTTGCTCGGTAAGCTTCCGCGCTTGAAGAAATCTGACTGGGGTCCGTTGCAAGAGTGGGCACCAGCGTTCCAACACCGATTGTCTTTCGCGGATCCCGCTACCCACAACTACTTGTGACGCCAACAATTTTGATGAATTCTTAGCCGCCATTGACGATACAGGTTTTTCCGACCCCGCCTTCTTCATGGAAGAACAGCGCGACGACCGCAACTTGTATGCTCTTTTTGACTCGGCTGCTCAGCAGACAAACAACAATGACTTTGTGATGCAAGATGACCTGCTCTATCGTAAGAATTACATGACTGGTTCACGCTTATTACTAGTAATCCGCACAAAGTTGCGACGAGATTTGCTTCGTGCTGTGCACGATCACAAGCCCGCCGGACATATGCGTTTCACGAAAACTTATCCCCGCGTTCAAGGCAGATTCTACTGGCCTAGAATGAGAGGGACTATAAAAACGTACGTGACCAGTTGTGACAATCGCCAACAATACAAGCGCCCAAACGCTGCCCCTGTCGGACTCCTTTACCCTTTGATACCGCACTCAACAACTTTCGAAACGGTCGGAGTGGACCTTGTCACCCTTTCCCGCGCTCATCAAACAACAACCATTGGGTCATCATTTGTGTCGACCACCTGACGCGTTATGCGGAGACCGCAGCAATGCCAACAGCCACGGCAATCAATGTTTCGAGCTTCCTCCTGTCTACAGTCACACTTCGTCGTGGACCACCTCGCATTATTGTGAGTGATCGTGGACGCCAGTTCGTTGCCGAGCTGGTAGAAGAGCTCTTGTATCTCTGTGATTGTCGATTTCCCCGCGCGACACCTTATCACCCGCAGACAAATGATCTCGTCGAGCGTACGAACAGAACGCTCACCAATGTGGTTTCTATGTACGTCGGTTCAAGGCGCAAGAACTGGGATGACATCCTTCCCTTTACTATACGTACGCCTACAACTCGGCGAGACCTGGAGCTACTGGCTACAGCCCCTCCTATCTCCTTCACATTCGACCAGCCCGACTCTTCCTCGACGCCATTCTGCTATTTCATACTCATGCGGACATTTTGGTTGCCACGACTCTTTGCCGTGCAGAGGAAGCGCGGCGTGTAGCTGAGCATTCCCGGGACCGTTCCAAGATCACCTACGATTCACGGCGCAAGGACGTGTCTTATACGACAAAGGCGATACAGCGTGACTATATATGGGCACCGCTTCGCAAGCGGCGCCTAGTGTCAAAAGTTTCTGGCACGTTTCACCGGCCCCATCGTAATCGTCGATCGCCCCAGGGACCTGACGTGTACTCGTTAGCTCGTCTCCTAAGTCACGGCTACCATTCTCGGCAGACGCAACTTGTTCTCGTCACACGTCTAAAGCGCTCTGTCATCCGCGCGATTCTGCGTTCACGTAAGCGTTACAAGCCAAATCAAATCAAATCTAATCAAACTTTATTTCAGGAATGCATACATTTACATTAATAAAATTCTACAGTACAGAGGAGGTCCCGAAGTTAGAAAACTGTCGGGGGGACCTCCGTTAGAGAATAAGTCAAGTGCGATAACAATGCAGCAAGCAGTGAAAAACACTTTGTACGAATTGAGCAAAGAATGGTTAAACCACTACCACCACCACTGCCGGGCTTCGCCTGTGGAGGGAGCAGTGGTGGTGGTAGTGGTTAGAAGATGAGAAAAGGCACCTAACTTCTGCAGCCCGGTCGGGAGCACGGCGCAGCGCCTGGAGGAGTGCTACGCTAACACGACAGGCTGGACCAATGAACCAAAAGCATTTCTCTCTCTCACACACACACATACTCATATATATATATATATATATATATATATATATATATATATATATATATATATATATATATATATATATATATATATATATATATATATATATATATATATATATATATATATATATATATATATAGAGAGAGAGAGAGAGAGAGAGAGAGAGCGAGAGAGAGAGAGAGGAGAGCAAGAGGAAGTTGACTGACTCTGTCCACGAACTGCAATAGAATACCTATGTTGTCGAGGATCAAATTATGCGACATGATGAAGATGAGAGTGCGTTGGTCGAGTGTAGCCGGAGAAGAGCACATTAGAGGCGTATAGAGACCCCCAGATATAGCGTGGAGGACGGCGCTGCCCGAATTTACGGGGATTAATCGCGTAAAAGAAGGGAAACTCGGGCGGTGCCGCTTAGGAACAAGGAAACGCGGGATTTGAGGATATCATTCTCTTGCAGGCGGAGGCGCCCGGCTATCGAATGTGCTAAGCGTCTCTGGCCTTCAGTGACAAAGTGAAAGTAACCGGAAAAATAAATTACAACAAAATAACAATAAGCACAAAGACGGACAGGGACACTCACGGTCTACTAACGGTTTCCTTCAAAATGAGTAAGTTAATGTATTAAACATTAGGTGAAGCATGCGTGCAAACAGAAAAAAAAACACGAAGGCCTATGCAGGCGTCTTCCGTACTCCGGTGTTCATTCACTTTTTTCTCGACGCTATCTGTATTATACATTCATACGATTTCACCGCGACGGGCCGGGCGTATTGTCAGGGACGAACACTGCTAGCGTGGACTCGTGAAGGAGCTTGAAAATTAATGTCCTGTCGGGGCACCGCGCTGATAAACGGCGTCTCGTGTCGCATATAGATATTTTTTTAGGCACACGGAAAGGCCGCGCACTGCTGAAATGTAGGCGAAGTCATAAACAGTGAGTCTATGCGAGCGCTACATTTGCCGAAAACCATTACGTTTATTATGACGCATTGCCCTTATCTGCAAGTAACTTGTACAGAGCGCTCACGTGTTCAAATGACACACCGTTTTTTTGTTTTTAGTATAGTTTTAGCGTCGGTTAATATATAGTGTTTTAGTATCGCATCAAACGCGTTAATCGAAGGTCGTAGGTTTGATTCCTGCTCACGGCTGGTTATTTTTTCACCCACTTTTCTTTCTTCTTATTTTACATTCCATTGGTTCTAATAACTTCCCCTGTACATTCCTTGGCATTACTGTCTGTTAGATCTCATATATATATATATATATATATATATATATATATATATATATATATATATATATATATATATATATATATATATATATATATATATATATATATATATATATATATATATATATATATATATATATATATATATATATATATATATATATATATATATAACGAGAAATCAAAATAATGATGGAACGAGACATGAAAATACGCCAGTATGAGCGTTTCTGTTGAGTCCTTTTAGTATTTAAATTTCCAGGTTGAACTATAAAGCCAGTGTGTTCATAGCTGAAGGTATACTTGTGAAGGTATACTTGTGATATCATCGACGGGAGTGACACCTAGAACATGCGTCCATCTTTATCCTGGCTTGAAATGGCCTCTAAGACTCGTTAGAACAATGACAATTAAACGAAATTCGGCAGATCACTCCTGTTATGATAATCGATGTCATGCGAAACATGCGGAAGGAAGGTGGCTGTATAGTGTGTTTGTTTTTTGATGAACGAAACGTTACGAAATAGCGCTGTAGACGTATGTACAAATGCCATCCGCACATACATGTATGTTGAACGGTCGCATATGTTTTACATAACCAGTTATTTACAGTTCCGTAAAGATACCAAGAACAGCTTAGGTACTACCAACACCAGAAGCGGTAAGCTTGCGAGTATGGTAGCCCGGGATAGTGTTGTGCAGACCAACTTCAGTGGATGGTATCTTAACTGGTAATTGACGCTAACCCGACGTGACACCTGCGTCATCATCATCATCATCATCATCATCATCATCATCATGACTACGCCCCCTGCAGGACATGTTTCTTCAGTCAATTCGGTCCTGTGTTTGCGGCTGCCACCTCCCGTATGGATACGCCAATTGGAGTACATGTGTATTGCTTTTAAGCTATATTGGCCGTGCTGCAACCACAAATGACGTTTCATGAACATTGCCCCTGCTAGATAGATAGATAGATAGATAGATAGATAGATAGATAGATAGATAGATAGATAGATAGATAGATAGATAGATAGATAGATAGATAGATAGATAGATAGATAGATAGATAGATAGATAGATAGATAGATAGATAGATACGGTCAAAGTGTCTGCAGTACGCAAAGAAATGCTTCACACTTAAAGTAACGTGTCACAGTCACAGCTTTTCGCAATAATATCGCACGCCAAGCAATACTTATTGCTTGCTCACTATCTACAGAAAAGTTTATTTTAAATAGAGACATATAAATCTCAACAACTAAATAGAAGTAACAGTCTCCCGTCGTTAGCGTGGAGGTAAGATCAATCTATACGCACTTTAAACATAAAGCTCACTGCCACGATAGTTGAGTTGTAGCTTATACATGCCGTCTAATAATATATGAATAGTAATACCGTGAATACGCGGAAACATCATGGATTACATATTGTGTGGATCTTGACCAGGCAGCAAGCTACATGCGTTTGACGCACATAAGTGCCTCGTGCATCAGTATTATGGCCCCCTCGAGTCTACTAATTGTGGTATTGGAGCTAACTATATACCTTCGTGGAAATGAGGTACGGTGAAACGTCCTACGCAGTAAGTACATTCGTAGGTAACATATTGGAAAATATTGAATCTTTAGATCATCAATTACGTTTACTGTACCAATTTGAATGTGACGTAATGAATTGCGAAAGATAACTCGCTGCATAGTGTGTTGTGTTAATCCGCTGTTACCTTTAAAAGGCTATTATCATTGTTCTCTTTCATATTGCGCTCGACTGCACGGAGGGAATTTTTCCACGCAAGTAACCGCTGGGCATATGTGTGTTCTTACTGGTTTCCATGTGTTGCAATGCACACATTTCTAAGTTATAATGGGCCGTAAAGCACTGCCACTCGCTTAAATATTCAAGAGGCTGCAGTGTAATGCGACGAATACGAAAGACAAGCGCCTGAAAAAACAAAGACAAAGCTTGCTTTGCATATACTGTGGAGCACAGCGACGTTACGCAAACAGCTTGGTGAGGAAAACCTGGTTTGGTGCCTCGCGCGAGGACATTGTGACACCATCACTTCGTGATGCGAGGGACATGTGCCTTACCACGATGCAAGGTTGATCCACGGCTTCAGCACTTAGGGGTGAGCGTTGAAAGAATGTGAAATGCTCTCTTCAGCGTTCCCCTAAAATTAGGCTTTATCAGCTGGTGTTGATCGCACTGCATTCCCGTTTCGTAACGCAACGTTTCGAAATCAGGTTGGTCGCGTAGAGAGAAAAGTGCCTAATCAAAAATCAAGCCTCGTGTGAATCGAGGAAAGACGTGCGAATAGGTTGCACGAGCTTACCGCTCTTTCCTTTACCGTCATTTTTTTGAAAAGGTCACTGACCTTTCGAGCACACCTGGACACTTCGCATGACTACTTAACGCCACGCAAGCAAGAATTATGACAAGAACATTCTAAAGCACTGATAAAGATGCGGTAGAAGGGAGGGGGGGGGGGATGCGAAAGGCTTTGCATCATAGGTTGCGAAACTATGTGAACTTAACTAAAACAGCACAATATCAATGAAACAAAGGTCAGTTAAACATATGAACCTTCTGTATCAATGCAAGACACGTCGCGCTGGGAGGTTTCAGGCTCAGTTTTAATCGCTTAAGCTCCTTTAGTGCATAATTAAAGAACCGAGTGAGAAGGATCAACACACAGAACTATAGATAACTCGACACCCACGATGCCGTGTGCTTTCTGTTCTGTTCTAACTGTTTCGCTGTGGAAAGGTTGAGATCCATATTGACTCGCTTACTCCACACTAATACGTAATAATACTGAATTGTACCCTTACATAAACAACCAGAAAAGCGCGCGCAAACACACACACACACACACACACACACACACACACACACACACACGCACCCCCACGCACACCCACGCGCGCGCACACACACACACACACACACACGCACGCACACACACGCACACGCACACACGCACCCCCCACACACACCCACGCACACACACACACGCACACACACACGCACACACACACACGCACCCCCCACACACACCCACGCACACACACACACACACACGCATACACACGCACACACACAATAGCACCCTGAAACTAGTTGAAACAACATGACAATGTACAGTTTGCTTGCAGCTGTTCACACTGTCGTAAACTGTTCACACGCACATCTTTCTATTTCTACTCTCGGTGTATGCACTAACACATCATTTCATATATGTCAACCCCTGGCTGTGTATCACAAGCGCTTATCCAGCCCGGTCTCCACTGAGAAATCCGTCAGGAATATGTCCGCCTTTTTCTGAAGATGCACCTCAGGGCATAGTCCGAGTAATTTCTTTATTGTGAGGGGCCGTCTGTTCGAAGTTGCTAATTTGTTCCTTAATTTTTCTCTTTCATTTACGTACTTTACGCACTCCAAAAGAATATAGCGAACATTTTCTTTTGCGTGACCACAAAGGTATTACGGGAAGTTGTATCGATGTATTTTGTGCAGGCCCCGCCTCGGTGGTCTAGTGGCTAAGGTACTCGGCTGCTGACCCACAGGTCGCGGGATCGAATCCCGGCTGTGGCGGCTGCATTTACGATGGAGGCGGAAATGTTGTAGGCCCGTGTACTCAGATTTGGGTGCACGTTAAAGAACCCCAGGTGGTCGAAATTTCCGGAGCCCTCCACTATATACGGCGTCTCTCATAATCATATGGTGGTTTTGGGACGTTAAACCCCTCAAATCGATCGTATTTTGTGCAGGAACCTGTTTGTGTATGTTACTTCCAGTCAAAGTCTGCGCATTAATGTCTCGAAGTGTCGTGGAAGATCTGTGATAAGTGTCGTGGGAGGCAGACAGCGTCGCCAAGAAAGTGTTGAATGAAGGACGGGATTGCGCAATCCTTACGTCTGGGGCGGAAATTCGACATTCTATAACGCAAGGAGCTAACCATTGTTATATGGAGAAGCGCTTTGATAGCCCAAAGTAAAAGGAATTAGTACGTGAAGTTGATCCGCACAAAAAATTTTTGATAGCCGTGCTCTTCCAATGTGCAGTAGAATAAAAAGTTGGGATATAGTTGGAATATTTGCATGATTTATGCAGCGCTAAATACGAAGACGTAAGAGATAGAGCACAGGACGAGCGCTGGGACGAGCATCGTGATAGAGTGCACTCTTGCATTTTACGTCTTCGCCTTTCTAGCGCTACATCAATCATGCTTTCTTTATGGGCTGCCGTTTCTTAACGAGTACAAACTATCCCAATTATCCACCCTAACACAAACCCCAGCACTGCGCAAGCGTAAATTTAAGGGCTTGTTTTTTTTGTTAGAAACAATATTATAGAAATAACCAACAATAATACCAAGGAGGTATAGAGGATATTATTAAAAGTAATTGTAATGCATATATGAAGATAGAAAATTGGACGATATGATAACTTGCTACCGTCACGGTCTGAACCTTCGACTTTCGAATAACACGTCCGATGCTCTATCACTGAGCTATGGTGGGGGGTTTTTCCCTGTCCACTTTATATAGGGTATATATGTACTTGTACTTCATCTCTACCAGTACTTGATCAGGAAATTAGAAAGGGCGCAAAACGTGGCCTTGAGGTTTATATACACTACATACGGGCGTTTTTCCGGTGTGTCAGTTCTTCGCGACAGGGCCAAATTGGAAAAACTAGCTCATCACAGAACTGTATCTCGCTTAAAATTTTTTATATCAGCTGTGTACCACGGTCACTACAAAATACCACGTGAAAACTACGCAACTGAACTCCCCCCCCCATGCGATCCGGTCGTACAAACCACAACAAAACAATCAAGCAGCCGTTTAGTAATATTAATATACATCAGTATTCCATTTGTCCACATCTACATCACAATGGACTAAATTACCCGAAGAAGTAGTAAACGCTAACGCAGCTGAATCATTTGTTCAATTTTTATATAACCTTTCGTTTGATATGTAAAGTTCTGTTTATGCTGAACAGCTCTGTTGTAACTGATTCCCGTGTTCACTTTTTTATGCATAGTGTTCATATCTCATGTGTTGAAATATTGTACGTGCATATTTTATCATTTATAACGTTTTGTGTTCGTTATTGCGAAGCATATTTATTTATTCATTTTCTTTTGTTTGTTAAATGTGGTTTACTACTTAAGTTGTCGATAGTTCTAAGCTTTATTGTTGGTATTGTTTTTAATGATATTACCACTCCTGCTTGGGCCCGAGTATGCCTGCAGTATTTGTAAATAAATAAAAAAAATATGTAAATTGATTCTTCACATTACACTACACTCACTTCTTCTCACAATCATCATCATTGTCGTCGTCTTAATATACACCAGTATTCCATTTTTCCACATGCTATATCACAATGAAATAAAAATGAAATAAATTACCCAAAGAAGTAGTAAACGCTAACACAGCTGAATCATTTGTTCAATTTTTATATAACCTTTCGTTTGATATGTAAAGTTCTGTTTATGCTGAACAGCTCTGTTGTAATTGATTCCCGAGTTCACTTTTTTATGCATAGTGTTCATCTTATGTGCTGAAATATTGTACGTGCATATTTTATCATTTATAACGTTGTGTGTTTGTAATTGCGAAACATATTTATTTATTCATTTTATTTTGCGTGTTAATTGTGGTTTACTGCATAAGTTGTCAATAGTTCTAAGCTTTATTGTTGGTATTGTTTTTAATGATATTCCCACTCCTGCTTGGGCCCGAGTATGCCTGCAGTATTTGTAAATAAATAAAAAAATATGTGAATTGATTCTTCACATTACACTACACTCATTTATTTCACTCATCATCATCATCATCATCAACATCATGACTACATCCACTGCAGGACAAATGCCTCACCCATGTTAAAACAGTCAATCCGGTCCTGTGCTTTCCGCTGCCACTTTATACCCGCAAACATCCTAATCTCATTTGCCCACGCAACTTTCTGTCTCCCCTTCCTCGGCTTACCTTCTCTTGGAATTCTGTCCGTGATACTTAATGACCAGGGGCTATCCTGTCTACGCAATGCATGTTCGGCCCATGTCCATTTCCTCTTCTTGATTGCAACTATGATATCATTAACCCCAGTTTGTTCCCTGATCCACTCTGCTCGCTTCTTGTCCCTTAGGGTTACACCTATCACTTTCCTCTCCATTGCTCGCCACGTCGTCCTCAACGCAAGTTCAACCCTCTTTGTAATCCTCCAGGTTTCTGCTCCGTAGCCAAGGACCGGCAAGATGCAGCTGCTATATACCTTCCTCTTGAGGGATAGTGGCAATCTACCATTCATGATTGGAGAATGCTTGCCGAATGTGCTCCACCTAATTCTTATTTTTCTAGTTACTTCGATCTCGTGGTTCGGCTCCGGGGATACTACCTGTCCTAAGTATACGTGCTCTTTTACAACTTCATGTGCACTGATATGTACTTCGAAGCGCGGTTCTCTTTCGGAATTTTTGTACATTACTTTCTTTTTCTGCCAGGGGTGTAGCCAAAGGGTGGTACAACGGGCACGCCCCCCCCCCCCCCCCCATCTTCCCAAAACTTTTTTTTCGCCAAAGTATGGCCATTTTAAGGCGGTGCCCCTCCCGAAATCAAAGTAGTGCCCCCCCCCCCCCCCCCCACAAATAAATTTCTGGCTACGCGTCTGTTTTCTGCAGATTAATTTTAAGAGCTACCTTTCAGTTTTCATTGTCTAATTCAGTTATCATGAATTGCAATTCATCCTCTGAGTTACTCAGCAATGTAATGCCGTCGGCGAAGCGCGGGTTACTACGGTACTCTACATTAACTCTTATTCCTAACTCTTCCCATTCTAGGCCTTTGAAAACCTCCTGTAAGCATACGGTAAATAATATAGAGGAGATCGTATCCCCTTGCGTTACACCTTTATTTATTGGTATTCTGTCACTTTCCTTGTGGAGCACTATGGTGGCAGTCGATCCCAAGTATCGTTTTACTTACGGCATCCCCTATATTTTCCCTGACATTATTGTCAGTTCTTTCCCAGCAATACGCAAGCGTTATAGCACAGCATCAGGAGGATCAACACGTAGAAATACGGAGAACTGGACGGCACCCTCGATGTTGCGCGCTTTCGTCGTGTTCTGCCCATTCTGAACGAGCCCGAACCAGCCTAATTACCAACTCTAGTCAACACAAGCCACACAAAAGCGTCACCGAATTACGCCCTCTTTCAAACGCTATGCGTCGCGGACGGGCGTCAGACCTGTCACTTGTTGCGCTGTAGCAAGTTTCTCGAGATCGGGGTGGCTGTAATCTTTTTCCCACTTCGCTACGTGTGTCAACCGTAAGAACGACGACCTTACCTTGCAGCCGTCGCGTTGTTGTTCTTGGAGGAGTCCATGCTTGCGGCAGCGATGGCGAAAATTCGGGCTCCGTAAGCGGCGTCGCTACACTTTATCACGTGCGCTCGCTACCGGTCCAAGCAGCGGTCTGCGGACAAGGAGAGTAAAGACGACAGTCAGCTGTAACTCAGAATGTTCGAGAAATCCCACTCCCCCATGCTCTCTCCCTCTGCCCAAGTAGGCGAGAGATAATACAATAATAATAAAAGAGCCAATGTATTCTAAGCCGCCTCCCGTCGCTTTAAGCACTTTCCCTGTCGTTATTGCCACTTTTCTCTTCCTGACGTACGTCTCCTCTCCCCTCATCTCGACGACACGGGCTGACCTTGCGTTACGCCCTGGCGAGAGCGTTAACGCGCCACGCTCTCCACTGCCTGTTGTCATCGTCAGCTGGTGCACTCCTCTCACCCTATCGTCGCGCAGTTCAACGGAGAGCGGGAAACTTGAAACGAATGGAACGAATCTTCTTCATTCATTGTCGTTTTTTTGGCAATGTCTGCGGTCTTGAATGCCAGAACCACGATATGATTTTGAGGCACGCCATACCGGAGGTCTCCGGAAATGTTGACCCTTCGGTGATCGGTAATGTGCATTCATATTGCGCAGTACACGAGCCTCTCAGTATCCGTAGAATTGCTACGATCGGGGACGGTCGTCATTGTCGAGTCGGCAGGCCAGCCCCGTATTTATTGGGCCATTGAGGGGAACTTATTCTTGTTTTTGGCCCAGGAAGCTTCAATACCTAGATTTCCTCACTGAATCAATCGTTGTTTCAGAACAAGCTATCTTAGCGGATCGAGTCGAATACCGATTAATTTTTTTTATTTAATTTCAAAGCAATCTTGAAAAAATGAATGACCTTAAAAGCGTTAAAGAGCGGATGCACGGTTTGACGAGGGGACAAAGTCTTCATTCCTGTACAAATTAAATACGTCTCTGCAATGTGGACTGAGCCAGAAGATTACTGCCCGTTTGACATACTACAGCATTATCTACACGTAGAAATTGCGCATAAAGGCCTCACTTTCTGCGCTGGGTCAAGCAGAAGAAATTCTCCGCAGTGCAGTAATTGACAATTATGCGGCATCAGAGGAATATATCATCAAAAAGAGCACCCAAATGAAGAAGCAGTGTATCAAACTACGGGATCGGTTGAACATACCCAGTAAATGACATTTCACACTTGGCAAGCGGTTGGACAGTGGCCACTTCCTGGCAACCTGAGAGGGATCGCTCTTTGCAATATTTAAAAAAAGATGCAAATTGAACAGTCTGGCTATTACTGACATTACTGTGTGTATTCCACATAATATGGTGTTAATGGGAAGACTTCACGGTAATTTTGTCTTCGAATGCAAGAAAATATTTGCATAGACTCCATCTACCCTAATCTAGATGACCAGCCTTATAAAGTTTGGATTCTTGTCTACAGAAACGTTCTTCGTGCTCTGCTGATGGTACGTGCGCATTAGGTTCTCTCTTGCAAAATGAAACGTGAATTTCGTAATACTAAGACAACTGGATCCAGCGCAGCCTACCTTTCCATTATTTGAGAAAAAAGAACGTTTATGACGACGACGACGACGACAACAAACAACAAACAACAACAACAACAACAACAACAACAACAACAACAACAACAACAACAACAACAACAACAACAACAACTCAATACGACCTGTCGATTGACGCGATTCGAACACTAAAATATCCAACAAAAATTTTTATTTCTCATTCTATGCATTTATTCACTGGTTCTTATGTTGTTTATGACAATTCATTTCAGGTTAACACTTTCGGAAAAAATACCGGAAACTAACTCGATTTTCTATCAGTCTAGAAAGCATAGGAATGTGAAGATGTGATAAAATAATAGTATAGTAAAAGCGTTTAACACAACTCCATGACGCGGGTACTTCACGTTCCTTAGACTCTCGTAAGGTGACATTTTGGAGAGTTCGAAAAACCGTGGCCGAAAGCACCCTGCCTGTAGCCATTGGTTGACTTCGTCTGGTGGTAAAGGTAGTCTGGTGGAAACGTAATGCAAATGAAGTTAGCGCATCAAGACGCCTCCCTAATTGAGAAGATATCGTCGCTCAGTATGGTGGATATCCAGCACGTCAAGTTACAAAAGTGCACTTCGATGTATTGTGGACTTCTAAACGCTTGTTTTTAGAAAGTAGACAGTAACAGCTAACAATGTCTCGCGGGCATGGAACCCTGTTTTAAAAAAATCTTTCAGTTTCCTAGAATTGAAAACAGCAATTTGCCAAAAGTAATCTTGGCAACACAAATGTCGTGAAGATACCCTCATTCAGGCAATAAAAACAAATTTATTTGTCAACTCAAAGGCTTTAAAGCACAATCATGAATGTAGGACGCATGGTGGAGTAGCACGGCGGATGAGTAGTAGCGCTTGTAGATTTCTTGCTTAAGTTTGAGCCCACGAACACATCCGCATTTCGCCATCATTAAAATGCTTCCTCTGTGGAATCGAACATGCGAACATGCGCTGGACACAAGAAAACGATTAACTATTCACGATGGAACAGTTGTTCACACAGCAGACCGAAAAAAAAACATTGTACTTTATTATGTATGGAGTATCTTTGAGTAGATCAGTCAAAGAATTTGTTTAAAAAAAGTGTTTAACAATGTAGAGTACATGGTACTCTATTATGGGAGAGCAGAACTCCGTCCCAGTTTGCAGCATAACCCACAACAAGTGTGCTATGACAATGAAGATATGTCTTCGTACACTTTTAATGCTCACAGCGTTGTTATGGTAGTATTTTATGCTTAGTGTCCCTATGAATGACTCGAATTCTCGATGCCATTTTTTTGACCGACATTTGTATAGTAAAGGATTTGCAAAAAAAAAAGCTAGCCAAATTATCATGATACTCGAGATTGTCACAGCAAACCTTGCAATAAAAATGACAGCGCTGACATTTTGCGGTTTCGTTGTGACCATCATGCATACTGTGATTATCGCCATCGTATTCATGTACGTGGAAACTCGAACGCCTCTCCGGCGCACACTGCGAGTTCCTGCACCCCGCACGGCACGTGCTAACATCGACTTCAAGCTCTGCTGATAGAACGCTAATACTAAGACGCGTCCGAACGTGTCTACACTACGTATTGCGAAGCGCGTTCCTGCCAGAATAACTAAGGGCACCGTCCGCTTGCGCAAACGACCCAGAAATAACAGCAACGCTTGCCAAGCTTCACTCAATGCTGAACCTTAATTCCGATCTCGTCACACTCGCTCAGTAGTCAATGAGCTCATCCTTCTGCATCTTAACCATTACCGCTTGATATCGGTCGTAATTTTATTTCCAAGGCCCTTGGCTTTCGTTCAACTACATTAAACCTCCAAGCAAAAGCCCGTGAAGGCGTCTAGGGTGTAGTATCTCTATGCCGACAATTCGGCGAAACAATCGCTTTCACTGGCCACGTTGGATAGATAGATAGATAGATAGATAGATAGATAGATAGATAGATAGATAGATAGATAGATAGATAGATAGATAGATAGACAGATAGATAGATAGATAGATAAATAGATAGATTCGGGACAGAAATTTACGAAATTTGTTCAGTTCGAACGGAAAATGCAGTAAATATTGCCACGACGTTAAAACAGAGCTCTCGCCGCAGAGATTGAGACACCAGAAGCAGGTCGGTCTCTTTAACAGAACGCGCAAGCGAGTTCTTCTTTTTCGTCCATTTCATAGTCCTTCATGGCACATGCACAACTGACATCGTCTTTCTTGAGCAAGCACGTGGCAATGTTATACTGCTAATGCAGGCCATAAAAGAAATATTCAGTGTCATGATCTTATAAATCTTCTTTTTTCAAGCTACATGTTTCTTTATTAAGCAACAGAAAATGGGTGAGGGGGGAGGGTACGATGACTTTTTCAGCTTCGCCGTCACTATGAGAACGCACGATAGCGTCACGGACCCCGTGCCTCCTCGATCGCCTGGCTTCGCTTATCGATGGACACCTAAGCGGTGCCACAAAGAAAGGAACGTCTGTACACATCACATGGGTCCTTTCCAAGGAGGATTAAAGAAAAATTGCTGGAGTGGAAGCTCCCGCAATGCCTTGCCAGCAGAAGTGAAGCCACCTTTTGCCACTGCCAAGATGGCGGAAACATGCTATTTTCTGATAGTGCCCACTTAAAAATCAAGTGGCTTTGATACGTTATGTAAAAGCTACGTTAGTTCTATATTAAAGGATAGTTGTTCCCGACGAAATAACACGCAGAAACGAGTATGGATGACTGAATCTTCAAAGAACTTTGCCTCCGATTACAGGCTCACTAAGGAAAACTAGTAACTTTAAGACGCACTTGGACCCCTATGTGGCCCGAAAAAGTTCCCACATTAAATTCGCTGGGCGTGCGAGGGAAACGCTTCGTTTTTAATCACTGAACGGTGATACTTTATCATGCCCCTAGTAAGATGGCTGCCGCAACCGCCATCTTGCCAGAGGAACGGCTTCACTTCTGCGCAATCATTTCCACTCCAGCAATTTTTTAAATCCTCCTTGGTCCTTTCCACCTATGCTAGAACGCCTACTGTAAGTGTGGTTGAGTGTTGTCCACCACGCCACAATTCTTCCTTCTACCGATTCGCAAAGTATCTATTACGTGCGCGTAAGGCAACACATGCACCTTCGCATCTGCCAACTTTGCTGATGCTGTTGCTGCTGGGTTAGGGAGCGTTCATGTGCGCGCGATCGCGCACATGAACGCTCCCTAGGCTGGGTATGATTATTATGCCCCTAGTTTTTTTTTTAATGCGAAGGATTTCTTAGCGAACTTCGGTGACTTTGAGAGTATCTATCTATCTATCTAGCCGCCTATGACGTTTAGATCTCCTGACCGTTTCCATAATGGTATCAATACCAATCTAAGTATGACGTAACATGACTGTATGAAGAACATATTTGACTAGTAATAACATGAAAATCATGACATGTATGACATGAATATCATGATTTACATTTCATGGTCCTGTAACTCTTGCTGTGCTTTCGTTAACATGACATGTTGCAAAACTGGTATGGTATGACATGATTGCATGGTGAACACAAGCGACAGACCCTTACATGATAATCATGAGATGCATGTCATGTAATAACATTACTACATGCTATGCTCACGATGCGCTCGCGACCGTTTCGCAAGCTTCACATGTATCCAACTCGCTATTACGCGACGCTAACGGATGACAAGGTATGTGACTGGTGTAAACATGATAATCATGAGATGCGTGTCATGTGAGAACAAGACTACATGACACAGTCAAAGTGATAATACATTCCGACGGGACGCGGTGCGCGTGCTCGCCGGCGTTCATTTCGTCGCGTCACGCCGGCGTTGCCACACCAGGCGCCGGTCCTGCCATACACTCGCAGGCGCGCGCCACGCTGCGTTGCTTTGACGCATGCGCGTTTCAGCGCGTCCGGCGTCTGTCCGTCACGAAAAAGAGGGAGACGCAGTGTTGTCTGGGTAACGCATCGGCGCGAAAAATGGTGCCGAATAGTTTACAGCTGCAGATGGACTGGTTTCGCGCGCCCGCATTGTATACCTGCAGGTTACACCACGCACGATGCGTCACCAACACACTTATTTTGCAACGGCGAAGTTTCGTGTCCACATACCTCAAGTCACTGGATTGCAATTGCCTAATTATCGTCAAACACGTGTTTTATTACTTTACCATAGGTTGCAAGCAGTCGAAGCGTGTGGTGTTGCGTTACAAATAGCCGGCAAGCATGCGTTCAACGTCTCCCGGTTTGCTGCCCTTGCTTTTCAGCACGCAGAACGTGATAAAATTCAAAATATGGCGGCACCCAGGCCGTACGGCCGTATACCATAATACTGTTTCGCACAATGGTGTCTTAAATATGTTACTTCGATTAAAAAACAAATCGACGCCAGGGCTCGATTGCATCCCGAACGCATTTCTCCGTCGTTATGCTGAAACTTTGAGGAAATTTCTTGTACTTATTTTTTAATCTTCTCTTCGTACGGCCACGCTACCTTCTGATTTTAAAATAGCCCGTATCGTACCTATTCTGAAAAAAGGCGACCCACTCTTAATTCCCAGCTACAGACCCATATCTATGTTATCATCCGCCTGTAAGTTACTTGAACACGTTGTTGCTACGTTCATTACACAATTTTTAGATACCCATCAAATCCTTTCTCCATTTCAACACGGGTTTCGCAAGAGATTCTCGACCGTCACTCAACTACTTACAGTTGTTCACCACGCTTCCTCAGTTCTTGATAAGGGGGGACAGCCCCGCCACGGTGGTCTAGTGGCTAAGGTACTCGGCTGCTGACCCGCAGGTCGCGGGTTCGATTCCCGGCTGCGGCGGCTGCATTTCCGATGGAGGCGGAAATGTTGTAGGCCCGTGTGCTCAGATTTGGGTGCACGTTAAAGAACCCCAGGTGGTCAAAATTTCCGGAGCCCTCCACTACGGCGTCTCTCATAATCATATGGGGGTTTTGGGACGTTAAACCCCACAAATCAATCAATCAATCAATCAATCAATGATAAGGGGGGACAGGTTGACCTCATACTCTTAGATTTTAGTAAGGCCTTCGATCGCGTATCGCACGACAAATTAATCGATAAATTAGTTCAAATCGGGCTTCCAGCGTTCATCGTCTCTTGGCTAACTGCCTATTTAAGTAACCGTAGACAGTACGTCGCCATTAATGGAAGCACTTCTGACGCTCTCCCTGTTACGTCTGGCGTACCGCAGGGAAGTGTGCTAGGCCCTTTACTTTTCCTTATTTTTTGTAATGACATTGTTAACGTTGTAAACAGTCCGGTCCAAATACGTGTTTTTGCAGATGACTGTATACTTTTTAATGAAATTAATAGCATCGAGGACCAACTTGCGTTAAACTCGGCGTTAGAAAACGTTGCTTCTAGGAGTAAAACTACAAACATGCAATTAAACCATGACAAAACAGTTTACCTCCGAATGACTATAGAAAGAAACACCCCCTTGAATTCTCTTATTGTGCTTGTGACCAACCACTTAGACAAGTAGATGAACACAAATATCTTGGTGTAACATTAACCAGTACCTTAAGTTGGAACTCTCACATAAATAACATATGCGCTGCCGCTTTCCGTAAACTTTGTTTATTACGACACAAGCTCAAAACCGCTCCCTCTGAGGTTAAATACTTAGCATATACTTCTATAATTAGACCTAAACTTGAATATGCCTGCGTTATTTGGGATCCTCACACTAAAACCAATATCGAATGCCTCGAAAGAATTCAAAGAAGGGCCGTCCGCTTTATTTATGGTATGTACGGTCCAACAGACTCCGTTTCTGCCCAGATGGAAAGACATGGTATCCCAACATTAGAATCACGACGTAAATCATTTAGGCTAAAATTACTGTACCAATTAGTTAACCGGAAGCTCTTATTTGATCACAGCCCCTACATTAGTCGCCTGGAAACATGGCGCGGTCGTCATTCACACTCCCTTGCCTTAACTCCGTATTTCTCCAAAACTAATCTCTTCAAATTTTAGTTTTTCCCACGCACAATCTGTGAGTGGAAGAATTTACCGTTTGCCGCCCTGCTGTCGACAGATTCTATTGGCGCACATGTTTTCCTGAGGATGTAAAAATGTTTTGCAGTTTTTTGTTTTTTTATTTTTTTGTTTTTTAATTTTTTCTTACTTTCAGTGCCATGTTGTTTCCCTTTGTTTCCCTTTGCGATTCACGCAATCCCACTTAAATCATCGCTGTTACGATAAGTTTGGTTGCATTGTTGTTGTATGTGTGTGATGATTGAATTATTGTATGCTGTGTGATGTTTGGCTTGATTGCCTTACTGCCTGTACCATTCCTGCTTGGGCTCCATGCCTGCAGTATCTTGTAAATAAATAAATAAATAAATAAACTTCTTCAGCAAGGGCACTGAAGGACGTTAACACATTTTACATTTGGTCGGCTTCGCATTTTGATGGTTTAACACTAAGAGAAAAAAAAAATGACAGTGTCAGATTTTGAACGAAGCAGAGCGGTTGGTTTTGGCTGGTCAGTCACACTTACTAATACAATAACTGTCAGTTATTAATTAGTTTTGGCTAATAATATAGTTATGTGTTATCATATATATCTCTCAAAGAAAGGGTACCAGAACTTGCTAACTTCGCTTTGTAATGACTTTAGTAGTAACTGTTACTACCCCTGCCATTACGAACAAAAATTAGCAACAGTTTCCACCCTAGCCATTACTAACTATAGGTAGTGAAACGAGTTAAGAAAACATGACACAATCTTTAAGAGTGTGTTAATTTTCACAAATAATTAAATAAGTGTAAAATTTGGGGGACCGACACATACGTAATACATACGTAGCAACAACTTCACTATATTCGCGGACAGCCTTTTTTTTTAACAATCAAGAAAAAGCTGCGGGGGCGGGGCTTCTGCCCATGTACTACTACGCGAAGTCTAGCATGGCACACGTTCCGCACCACTAGGGAAAGTGATAGCTGCACGCAATCACCGTTACATATCGACGTAGACGCCATTCGCGTTCGAGATACACGCAGAAAGCGCGGCTTTCTCGTTCGTGCAAAAATGCAAAGTGACAGCGTATAAATAAAAACAAATATGGATATCTTACTGGTGTGCGTTGCATCCTGTCTCAAAGAGGTATTAAGGCCGTATTTGTTACACGTCACGAAAAAAATAAGGACACAATTGTGGGACTGCATCCATTGACGGTAAGATACGCGTCATATGGCTCTGTAGCCTTGTGTGTTTAGAAGTAGTTGTTACCGATTTAGAGTATGAGGTACTCGGCTAGGGGAAAGCATAAAACCGTCCCGTGGACCTCACAGCTTCGGCTCTTGGAACCGACGTGGCGCCATACTAGCGTTCGTGGAGGCTTCGCTGCGTTGCCAAGAAAATTTGTCAGGCAATATAGCTTACATGTTATTCCTAAGCAACTCATCGGGGGAACATATCTGGTACCAGTGGAAACTTTGTTTTAGGATGAATACTTATACCTACCTACCTACCTACCTACCTACCTACCTACCTACCTACCTACCTACCTACCTACCTACCTACCTACCTACCTACCTACCTACCTACCTACCTACCTACCTACCTACCTACCTACCTACCTACCTACCTACCTACCTACCAACTCACCCACCCATCTATCTATCTATCTATCTATCTATCTATCTATCTATCTATCTATCTATCTATCTATCTATCTATCTATCTATCTATCTATCTATCTATCTATCTATCTATCTATCTATCTATCTATCTATCTATCTATCTATCTATCTATCTATCTATCTCTATCTATCTATCTATCTATCTATCTATCTATCTATCTATCTATCTATCTATCTATCTATCTATCTATCTATCTATCTATCTATCTATCTATCTATCTATCTATCTATGTGCCTACAACGTAAACTCTCCAGGCCGTACGAAAATTGGTATGACATAACATGACTGTATGGTGAGCATAATTGACTAGTAATAACATAAAATTATGACATGTGTGTCATGAATGTCATGACCTACATTTCATAGTCTTGCTGCTCTTGCGGTGGTTTCATTCACATGACATTTTTAAAAACTGGTATGGTATGACATGACTGCATAGCGAACTTAAGTGACAGACCGTAACATGCAAATCATGACATGCATGTCATGATTTTCATGTTATGACTAGTCAATACTACACGCCACGCTCATGGTGCACTCGTGGTTATTTCGCTAGCGTCACATATACCAAATTTGCTATTACGGGACGTTGATGGATGACGAAAGTACATGACTGGTGCAAACATTATAATCATGGCGTGCGTGTCATGTAAGAATATGACTACATGCCACGCTCATTATACGCTTTCGGCCGTTTAGCTAGCTCCACATATACTAACTTTGGTATTACTTGGCGTGAATGGAAAACGAAGATATATGACACATCCCAACATGATAATCATGGCATGGAAGTGATCTACAACATAATTTACGTCCGCATCGTACGTTGTGCTCGTTTTAAAGTGACATATCGACTTTCCCTATTCGTGCTTCGCATGTCATCGATTCCCACTTTACCAGGGATCTGCCAAAATTTTTAGCTCCGTACCCTATTACCTGGTTATGTGCGCTCGGGCATATAGCACAAAACTGTTGATCAACCGCAGTAAAAAAATAAATAAAAGAATATACTATGTTTATTTTCAAACAAACTTGCCCCAACAAGCTATCAAATTGACCGCCGAGAGCAACGACCAAACGTACAAGCAACCAGAATGTGATTGACTATACATCGTGCTAGTAGTACATAAGCACTGAAAAGGTGATAATAACAACTGCTACATTTTTACTTGCAAAAACACGATATACCACTGAAAGGATTTAACGGCAGGTTATCAAAGCGTTATTAACAGTCCAAGGAAGGTAGTACTGCGCTTTCTACACATTAGCTTGCTGTTATTGTGCACTAACGTTTAGTAAACTGACAGCGAGACGTTAGTAACGATTGCAGCTACAAACTGCTAAGTTATGTATGTAGTAAATGCGTAACAAAATGTTAGTGACGGTTGGAGAATGTTGATAACCGGGGTAGTATACTTATTCGATTGCTGTTTATGTAACTTCGGACTGACCTAAGAAGTATACAGGCGGTAAAAAGTTAGCATACGGTGCACGAAAGTAACCGCTGAAGGTCATACTGCCTACTTGCGTGCAGTTGTTATATTCAACAAACTTATTTTGAAGAGTGCACCACTATTTGTACAATATTGAGTGGTTTTGTCTTCTTCAAAGTAGCAACAGGGCAAAAAGCAAGTCCACCTATCGATACGTCGACTCCAGGGACAACCCCTGCTCAAGAGTATTCACATCTTCAAGTCTCCAGCTTCTCCTGAACTTTTGCCATGTTTTACATTATTCAGGCGCTGCGTAATTAGTGTCCTCTATGTGTGTTTCTGTTTCCCTCTCTGTCCCCTTCTTCACTTCCTTACCAGGGGTCCTCATTACCGACAGAGCTGCAGCCTTCTTTGCGGAGTCAACTCAGGCACTCTTGGCACACAGCCAGTCAAGCCATCACCGGACGACAACGTACCACCCACAGACCAACGTCCTCACCGAGCGGCTGAACAAGTCAATCGCCGACATGCTGGCGATGTACGTCGACGTCAAACACAAGACGCGGGGCGCCATTTTTCCGTAAGTGGCCTCATTACGGCGGTGCAGGAGACGACGCAGAGGCCGCGTACAAGTTGGTCTATACGGAAGGAACCTGTCAACGACGCTTGACGCCATGCTGCCCAACGACGCTGACTGAAAAAAACCTCGACGTGACTGTATACTTTCAGCGCGCCGAAAAAGCACAACTCGCCCGCTTCCGCATCAAGAACGAACATATGATGAACAGCCGCCGTTGCAATCTTCAACGACACTTCGCGGAAAACAAACCCGGTGACCGTGTTAGGGCGTGGACGCCGATACACCGACGTGGACTGAGTGATAAGCTTCTTCGACGGTACTTCGGACCATGCAGGGTAGTTCGACGTCTCGGCCTACTGAACTACGAAATTGTCCCCGACGGCATCGCGCACTATCAACAGAGCCGTGCATGACCTGAAGTCGTTCATGTCGTGCACCTCAGGCCATTTCATGTCCGTTAACGAACCAAAGTATTGTTTATTCTTTCTCTGTGCTTTATTGCTCTAACTATAGCTGTATTAATGGCCCGACACCGAAAGCTCCCCATCTGTCTGCTGCAAGTTATTGCTCAGCCCGCTCACCCAGATCTTTACAACTGTTCAAGGCTGAATGCGCTATTCGCTTGAATAACTTGCGTGTCAGATTAAACAGTGTATCATGGTCTGCAAGAGCCTAGGAGGTATAGGAGCGCGCATGTGGGCATGGCGGCGGGGGTGGCACAGCCACTTTTTTTTTTAATTACGTGAAGGAGGCCGCCAATTCTGCCTATACCTTACTCAACCGGGCACCAATTTGTAATGCACGCTTTCATCACTAACCATGCTTTTGGATCACAATGGCAACCTGTTGGTGGGTTGATTAGCTGCTGTTCTGGGACACAAAAGCAGCTGAAGCTATACTGAACCAGTCACGAGTTAAGTACTGAAACAAATTCCGTCCTTGCTCACAACATGACCGAGGACCTGGATAGATCTGCTGGTGAAAGGGCACTTCTTGGTGTTAATTTGAAGGCCAGTGCCCGCAAGACGAGTCAGGACCTCGCCTAAGCGTCGCAGATGTTGAGGAAACGTCGATGAAAAGACGAAAATGTCATCGAACTAACACAGGCAAGTCTTCCATTTCAGGCGACGCAGAACGGTGTCAATCATGCACTCAAAAGTCACGGGCGCATTCCATATACCAAAAGGCATAACAGTGACTCAAATAATGAGTCTATTATCAATAATTTATTGCCGCAAAATTTCACCGTATGCGACGACAAAACAAAATCAATACGGGTTATGGCAGTAGTGGAAACCTCCTCCTGAAGGATTCCACTGCTATTAGGTTAAGTACTGAACAGTTAACGTTACGCAATTTTAGATTTTACTCAAAAAAAAAAAACAGTTGCCTTTAGAAAACTAAGAAAAACGCTGCTTGGTGAAAAAAAAAAACCTTATCTCCTAAAATTATACTAAGGCGCAAGGTTATGTGATGTGTGTATTATTCACCCAAACATCCCCACCTCTGTGTCCCAATAAAAGAGCATCTGATAACGATACATATGGCTGTTGATTGTATGGGGCATTTTTCGCAAGTTGGCTCTTCCCTTCTAAGCAGGTAGTTCCTTTCTAAGGTAGCAACTGCTTACAAATTAGGGGACCCCAAAGCTTCGCCTTTAGGAGTTAAACGTGATATTGATATCCTGTTTCCCAGTGCGCACTTCAAACACTTAGTGCATGAAACTTTTCGAACTTGCCATGCACCCCCACTACGTGGCCTTAAAGAAATGGGCGCAGTAGCGTGTGTGCCTTTTGTAGTGGGTGACGGGCTTTAAACCCCGAAACCATTATAATAACGACATGTTCTGACAACTGGCAATGCGCGATTGTACCACGCTTTATTACAGCAATATTTCATGTTGCGTTGTGAAGCATGTATAGAGTACACGCGTGTCCGTAAAGCATGAAAGCTACTTTCCCTGCATTTCCAAGCAGATGAAGTTCTTTTCACTGTATTCACAAGCAGACTGTTAAAAACGAGGCTGGCGCACCTTATGATCTAATCATGCTTCTGGGACTGCACAGTTTACGGCAGACCCGATGTGCCTTTAAAAATGCGGACGTAGAAGTGCGATCTGTGCGACAATATTTTTGCGAATCGGTGTTCCATTTTCTTGAAGTGCTGAAAGGGCAAGAGGATGTACCAAAGTGGATTGTGTGCATTTAACTATTGTTAGGAATGCCAAATATTGATCAATAGTCAGCTCAGAACCGACGGTTCTTCATTAATTTTGGTGGGTGTATTTAGTGATACACTTGTATTTTGTCGAATATGTGAAATGTGAACAGTCCTGATATGCTAGGCAATAAACAAAAATGTTATTTTTCTTTAGTACCTTGCATATGAAGAGTGAAGCAGCTGCTCAAGTGCGCAGTGTTGCTGAGACTTTTGACCCCGTTCCGGAGTGGCTTCCCTTTCTGGACGTTTGTGTCTGTTTGCCTGATTTCCGATGAAGTATGTTGTGCGTAGTTCACAACTACTATACTCATGATTTTATGCATTCAAGAAAAAATAACAGACGCGTGGTCGTGTGGTAAAACATCCGCTTGTCACGCAAGCGACGCGGGTTGGAACCCCACTCGGACTCAGACGACTTTAGGTCCCCACTATGACCCAGGGATTTTATGATTTATTTTATTTGTATCGTTTTCGATTTTTTTCGGTCACGCATAAGATGATTACTTTTCGCTCAACCATCGACGCCAACGCCGGAATTTCTCCGAAACAAGCTTTTTAACGTTATCGCGTTGAAAAGGTTGAGGTAGCAAAGTGCGACTGCGGAACATTTTCTGATTTTAGTTTTGTGACAAAGCAGCTCCAAGCCACGCGAAGCCAAACGGAGTCAAACGAGCGAAGACTAGAGAAATCCGTGTACTACCCATGATTCCCATGCCCGCAGAAGCACCATGTGTTGCAGCTCCAATTGAAACTGGCGCTGGAGCTCCCTCTAGTGTTCTTATAGGAAAATCTATAGCTGTGAGTACCGCGTTATCGCTTCTTTCTAGATGCGAAGCATCTTGGGGTCTCAGCTTGTCGGTGCATAATATCATCACGGGGTGCTATTCTGGACACTGTCTAATTCCGCCATATTATCAAACTTCGTAATGGCGGCATTTTAAGCCAATCAGAGAGGTCGTAGCAGCTCACTTGGCCAATTAGCATCGATCAATGGTGGAATCTGACGACATGACGGAGTTGAACAATGTGCAGAATAGCACCCACGGTGCGTCATGTAGTCACGGCCCATCGTAAGTGGTTATGCGCCACTAGAATAGCGTGAATCCCCAGATAGCCCACTAAAAAAAAAAGAACAGTTAACCCAGCAAATAGCCGATGACTGACATTAGTGGGGCTGAGACATATATATATATATATATATATATATATATATATATATATATATATATATATATATATATATATATATATATATATATATATATATATATATATATATATATATATATATATATATATATATTGGGAGTAATTTTTCAATGGGCCAGTTAGTCTTCGTGAATGTATGGGATATGGCACAACGGGAGCGTTGTCAACAAGGATAAATATATTTATTGCCCAACAGTTTCGGGAGGGGTCCTCTCTTCATCAGGGGATGAGGACCCATCCCGAAACTGTTGGGAAATAAATATATTTATCCTTGTTGACAACGCTCCCGTTTTGCCATATCCTTTATATATATATATATATATATATATATATAATTTTTTATATGTGGGGTTTCATGTCCCAAAACCACCATATAATTATGAGAGACGCGGCATTGCCGACATACCGAAGGGAACTTAAACCGGAAATGTAGGGAAGAAGATGTGGAAGAATAAGGAGAGAGAGGAGGACGAAGAGAGTTTGGGAGGTAAGCTGCATTCCGATGATTTTCCGAAGACGTTAGTTAGAGCACAAATACCCTTCCCTACATGCATGGTTTCAGGCTTGGCATCATAGTGCCTCATCAGAGAAAGCTCTCTCAAAAAACTTGATGCTTCGCCCGTCCTCGGGTTTCGCTTTAGTCGAGCTGAAACAACCCTCACTGCTTCCTTTCTTTTGATTCGCAACCTCGTCAGTGCCTGTTTCTTTTAGGGAGCTTGCTCCTTTTGCCGTGGGGTCGTCTCTCGTTGTTGCGCCGGTGTGTATGCTAGTGATCATTTCTCCCGCTAGAGGCGCAGCTGTGCTCTTCGTTTCAAGAGCGCTTACTAGATGGCGCGCCGCCGCTCAGGCAATGCTCGTTCCACTCTCAGCGCGTGGTATAGTTTGGTAGGAGACCGCGAGGTGGCCACGCCTATATAAAGCTCTCCTTTATCTCTTTCGCCGGGCATCGCTCAGTGCGCGTCGATAACGGTACCCACTATGAACACCGCAGAAGCCAAGGTGGCGGCGCGAAGGGCTCGAAATGCAGCTGCAGCGCAGGGTCGCCGTTAAAACTTTTCTCAAACTTTCCACTACAACCTATAATTAAAGATCATCTAACTTTGTACTTTACGGATCACAACGCCATTATACTGAAATGCAAACGTTCCTCCGAGCTTATGTTATCCGTAAATAAGCTCTTGAACAAAATATGTTCTGCATCAGTATGTAAATAACCGTATATAGTACATTGATATGTAAATAATATAAACTGCGTATATAACGTGTACATAGAATGCCAGCACAACAACTCTCATGTCATGTCTTTATATGATGATGATATATGCGCTAATTTTTTTGGCGGGGGAGGACGGGGGTAGATTCAAGCGAAGAATAAAGTGCTGCTGAATTCGCCCTTACTCAATGGAAGGGAACTCTGCGATCACCTATGCTCGGAGGGCGTTCATCATGCACCACGCTTGCGTGGCGGTACACGCTATTTCGGAAATACCTGCTGTTTTTTAAACCACATATATAACTCAAAATGCGGCTGTCTTGACCGTATTGAAACTCGTGACCTCAAGTGGAGTAGCGTGATGCCGCCGTCACTGGACCGCATAGCGGTTAATAAACGGCGTACCAAGTAGTCGAATATTATTTTTTATGTCAGGTTCCTTAATTTAGTTGAATAATTAAGATGCAGCCGCCGTGAAAGTTCTCTACAGTTTCATTCTTTTTTTTTACATTCCCAATGTCTTTTAGGGCGAAGTTATCCAATGACACGTTCCACATCTTCGTAGTTCTAGAAGTCGTGAGATGAATAAATTGCAAGTCTCAGACGGTGTAATCACACCTGTCAAATGCACGTGTCAATGCTGTCCTTGCTGTTGTGCACGCGGCCTTGAAACGCTGCCAGGGAGGACGTAGCTACGTCAATCACACTCTCTAGAGTTGCTCGAGATAGAAGAAAAATAAATTAAAGGGGTACGCATGGTTTACATATGTTCTCCTTGAGATTCACCTTGGGTGCCCCAATAACAGCAACGTAATTGTGAATTGACTTTCGTGATGAGCATTAAGAGTGGAGCACTTTGAATGGCTGGGCTTTTGTGCGTGTGCCGTCACAGTCGCTGGGCGTAACGCTTCGTGTGTCGCGTGTTAAAGTAGGTAGCGCAAAAGAACAACGACCCCAACGAGGAACACTTGCACGAGACAAGCGCTGTAGCATATTAATTTGTATAGCCTATTGAGCAATCGCTCGCGCAAAGAAATCTTCTTCCTCTTGTTTTTCGAGCGCTTTGATGATGATCACTTATTACTATTAGCAAAAAAGCACGTTTAAAATACAAAAAATAAAGACGGATCAAGCTTCATATACAACAAGGGAGAGGGTGAAATATGAAGAAAAATAGAAACAGCGAGAAAGCGAAAGGAATAGATGGCGAGAAAGAAACAAATAGAAAAACGCGAAATGAGAAAACAAGAAAGATAGCAGGGAAAAAAATAAAGGCGAAGAGAAACAAAGATTGCTGTCCGCACTTAGTTCAGGTTCGGCACCCCTTTAGTGCGAAGCTGCCTTAATTTTTTTCTCGCTATCCGCTTTGCGAGGCGTGATCTGTATATATATAACGGAAGTGATCTGGATGTTACGAAATGAACGCAAGAGTTTTTGTTGTGTAATACCGGTGTCACTCGGGCACTTTCGATCGCGATCAGGGCCATACGGATCGGTTTTCTTGATCGCGACCAACTTTGTGGCCGCTGCTATACGGACCAAACGAATCTGGTTCGAGCTTCGGTCAGATGAAATGCACCAGATGGCGCTAGCGTGCCCTCCAACATGTCATGGACCAATATTAGTAAACATTATATAACGCTGAGAAAACCCAGCATATGATATTTTTGTAGAGCTCTTTATCAGCAATCATATTTGTACAAGAGCCACACGAACGTCAGAAAACGTAGCATGCCACTAAAAAAGTAATTTCATAAATCATCAACTGTTTCAATCAATACATGCATATTTGGACGCACGAGGATTTTTTGCGACATGGCTCTTCAGCATCACTCGCTTACGGTGGAGGACAGTTCCGTCGCATTTGTTGCTCTTCGCCGTTGTTCCTAAGTATGCATAGTAGGCGAATATTTATTTAATTTGAAAGTCTTCCAAAGCCACACGCCGACTGATTATTTCTTTCAGCACTCTGGTACTTTCCTATCACTGTCGACGCTTCTCCCATCTCAAGATAGTGCAACTATTTTTTCCTCCATCAACAGTCATGGGTCATCAGCCGGCCTCTGTGGACGTTAATTGAAGCTTAAAGACCCGCTGTTACTGTTTAAAAGACCCCTGCCGTTGCTCAGCGGGACTCGCCTCTGGCGTCACGGTTCTCTGAAACCGCGTCACGTGTGGCTGACTTTCGTAACAGCCGGCACTGCGAACTTCACTCGGCGCCGCCGTGGTGCACGCGCTGCTCGACGCTGTGGTTCCGACAGAGACGCACTGTACAACGCAGACGTGCAGGTGAAACAGTAAGTTTATACTTTCACGGAGATGTCGTATAGTTAAAGGTCATACCGCAGCCTCAACATTCAGACCGTGTGCTTGCCATCATCTGCCTGTATCAAGCATGTTCCCTACTATATCGTAGTCAGGAACATTTTTTCCGGAGGTACGTGTTCAACCATACGCTGTATGTGTTCCATCGGGTATGTATAAGCATGCACAATTGAAAAAAAGGGGGGGATGGAAGAGAAGTCCGGACTCCTCCATCTCCCCAAGGCTGCACATGCGGTGTCTACTATACATTTAATAAGTGCATCCCTCCCATTGAACTCAGGCACAAGCCACTGGGCAAAACTTTTGAGGACGTCCATCCTGCTAGCGTTCAAAGTTTATGCAAGTAACGTTGGCTAACGTTCTCAAACGTTATTCCAAGGGGCTTGTTCATTGCAAGATGTCGAAGTTGTGCAAGAACTGGTATCTGCATCTAATTAAATTATTTGAATTTCTCGAAAGCCTTCATTCTTGTTTCACATCAATATGATCATCATCATGAACACGCCCACTGCAAGGCAAAGGCATCTCCCATGATCCGCCAACCATCCCAGTCTTGTGCTTTCTGCTGCCACGTTATACGAGCAAAATTTTAATTCTCATAGGCCCACCTAAGTTTCTATCTCTCACTTGCGCGTTTGTCTTTCTTTGGGAAATAAGTCAGTTGCCGTTAATGACCACGCAATCAAATGATACAACTTCGTTTCTGTTTGATTTATAGAAAAAAGAACCGTCGGACGTTACTGTGAAGAATGGCGCGAGTGGTTCCAAAATTCAATTTCCTCGTAGTTACACAAGAAAGGGGGTGCCATCTAGCGGTGCCCAGTTGAACCAAAAAAACGTTTACAATCTTGGAGCCATTGGCGGGAAATTGATCATTGGCCGTTGTTGCTGCTGTGGCTTCTGCTACTTTCGGTCTGCTGCTACTTGCACAGTAAAGCCGGGCAACGTTGTGCACGGCAATGACGTGAGACGGTCCGGGCAGTCTGCTTCTTGAGGCGGGTAATTTGAAGTGCGCTAACGTGATGCGAACCACTAAAACGTGATTTTGTTTCAAAATAGGCCCTTCCTTGGCACAAAAGTAATGCTACGAGGTTTCTGGACCGCTATTTCAACAATAAACGTCGACTCAATAGTTGCCTTTAGTGTCCCTTTAATAACAGTTACTTGGTGCTGATGGTATACGACAAAAAAAGTAACTGCTGCCACCCTCGCCGTTACTAAGTGCAGTTATATACTAGCAGGGTTGTAACATATGTGACGAACTATTGTTGGGACTTTGGGTTGACATGTTACATGATAGCATTGACACCACTGCTATCTGTTGTTGAGGTGTTGGGACTTGGACTCGGGGGGAAGACGCCGAGCATGAAGAGACTGATGAGGAAATATTTACGGAGGTTTATTCTACATTATTTACAGGCGAGCATTTCTCGCCCCAAGATGAACATCTTGACGAAGATGTCGTTTTACACCGTGAAGATCACGTCGAAGGCTCTCTCAGGAGCACACTGCGGCAGCTTATCAAAAGTCTTTTCCCCCTCGTCATTAGATTGAGGAACGGCTTTAAACTTCTATGTCCAACCACCGCACACACATCAATTTCGACGGTACCGCCCACACACGCCCTGGTCAACGGTTTTGACGGGAACATGGCCATCACACTCTTCATCCGGCGCCTAGTTGTCTCTTCCTAGGGGGGAGAATGCCACTGGGTGCTTGTCACGCTCGTTCTACCACTGCACCATCAGAAGCATCAAATGAACTGCGCTTGTCACGCTAATTTTTGGGGCTGACGGTAATTTATGCTGTCACCGCCATCTCTTCAAGGAGGCTGGCGCGACGTATACACCATTCCGGTCGTTTGGATGAGCACTTTGCGGCGCGGCGTCACAACTGCATGCGCCTCCCTTCCTGGTTGGGAGGACAATACCCATATTTGGACGGCTGTCGGCAGGCCCGCATCCTTTTGGCATCTTGTTCGCAGAACCGCGAACATTCCTTCCTGCTTGGCTTCAGCGCGGATCGTAACACCATTATTATCCCAAAGTTAACAAGTACATCTACCTTTTTTTCTAAAGAGTGTAGCACTGTTTTCTGCCGAGACTGTTGCACATTACTTTAGATCTATGCATACTGATTTTCAGACGTGCTCTTCAGCTTTCTGTGTCCAGTTCAATAATAATTAGCTGTAAATCGTCCCCTGAACTACTCATCAAAGCATGTCATCAGCATCGTCGCAGTTTACTAAGATACTCTCCATTAACTCTCATCCCTAACTCTTCCCAATCTAAGGCCCTGATAATCTGTAAACACGCGGGGAATAGCATTGGAGAGATCATGTCTCCCTGCTTTACACCCTTCTCTGTTGGGATTCTGTCACTCTTTTTATAGATGACTATGGTGGCTGCGGATTCACTGTAGATTTCTTCCAGTTTTTTTATGTAGGGTTCGTCGATGCCCTGATTACATAGTGCCTGCATCACTGCTGATCTCTCTACCGAGTCAAATGCCTTATCGTAATTTATGAAGGCTATGTATAGGGGTTAGTTGTATTCCGCGTATTTCTTTATGACCCGATTCATAATATGAACGTGAGTACACCCTGTACAAAATCCTGCTTAGTATTTTGGTTGATTGAACTCTAATGTTGCTCTAATTCAATTAACTATTACCTTTATAAATAGCTTGATGAGAAGGGATAGTAAGCTTATCGGCCTCTGATTTTTCAAGTTCTTGACGTCTCCTTTCTTATGGATAACATGATGTTGGCATTGTTCCAAGATTCTGGCACCCTCTCGTCAAGAGACACTTCGTTTTGAAGCGGCCAGACTTTCTAATACAATCTCTCTGCCATCTTTCAGCAGGTCTGTTACTTTATCCTCACCAGAAGCTTTGCCTTTTTTTATTCCTTGCAGGGCTTCCATTACTTTCCCTGTCGTTACTGGTAGGATGACGAATTCATCTGGGCTATTGTTTCTTACGATATCATCCTGGTTGTTTCTGATCCTGTACAGCTCTCTGCAAACTCCTCCGCCACCTCAAATGTACTATACGTATTGGTTGTGACATTGCCTTCCTTGTCCCTTAATGTATACATCCGATTTTTGCCTATACACAAATTTGCCTTCGCAGCTATTAGGCTTCTCCCGCTTTTTACAACATGCTCGATTCTATCCATGTTTTACCTTCTTATGTCGGCTACCTTACGCCTGTTGGTTCACTTCGAAAGCTCCTTTACATTTTTTTTCGCACTTGAGCCTTTTAAGGTTTGTTCTTTCTTAATGAGATTTTTAATAATAACTATTGTTGGCGTTTAACATTCCAAAACTACCAGAGTTGCCGTAGTGGAGGGCTCCGGTAATTTCGACCACCTGAGGTTCTCGGATGTGCACGCGGGCCTCAAGCCTTTTCGCCTCCATCGAAAATGTGGCCGCCACGGGATTGACAGGTCACGGAAAAATGTGGCAGGTCACGGGATTCAATCCCGTGACCTGCGGGTCAGCAGCCAAGTGCTCTGGCCATAAGACCATCGTGGCGGGTTAATAAGATTTTTCGCCTCCCGGAATATTTTGCCAGTGTCCTATTTAGTGACTGACTCCGACTTCCATCGCACACTCTTTGATGACACTATCCGGATCATCGTTCATTGTGTCGACGCTAACGTCGGTTACCTCGTTGAAAGCATCGAATCTATTCTGAAGCGAAACTCTGAATTCCTGTACTGTCGCTCTGACCACTAGCTTCTAACGTATCACTTTATGCCATTGTTTTTTTTTAATCTAGGCGAATACGAGCTCTTCCGATTCTAAGGTTATAGCATCGGATCTTGCCAACTACTTCTACATCATGTAAAATGCCCGGGTGTACGTGTACAAAGAATGAAGTCTACTTCATTTCTGGTTTTACCATTAAGACTCCGCCATGTCCACTAACAGTTAGCCAGTTTTCTGTAGAAGGTTTTCAATATCCGTAAATTATTAAGTTATTTTTGAACTTTGTATAGTGAACTATGTAAAATATCTATATATGTATTTAAACTATGGCAAACTATGTATGTAAACTATTACGTTCTTGTTTTACAGTTGTCGCCTTGAAGCGGATTAATATCACAATGGAGCGCGTTGCGTTAAATGTCGTGATTAACAATGTCATCGTGAAAATAAAACATGTTCTAAAAGGCGCCAACAGTTATTATGAAGAAAGAACGCAGATCATTCATTGTAATTTGGAATGACCAATTAATTGTATACAGCTACAAATGCGTTCGTCGATCAAAAGTAAAATTGAAAAAAAAAAAACAAGCGCAGCTAACAATGCTTGGAGAAAGTCATTGTACTGTGAAATAGAAATACAATAAAATTTCTCCTGAAATGCGAGGCTCCGCTAAGAATTTTGCTGTAACTGTATGTAACACTTTTTCAGCATGGTCGGAAGACATCGACGATTGCTAGTATAGGCCCTGAAAACACCCGAGTCAAGTGAATTATAGCGCAGCACGCAGCCTTGAATTTATAATCGATTCTGGAATCGCTCACACCTCTCTCCACGAGTGATACGATAAATCTAATGACCGCGCCATAAACAAAATCTTCCCGACTATTGGCCGATTTGAGCATCGTGCGCTGCGTGGTTTCCACAGCCGCCAGAGGATACCGCCACGTGCTCTGCGATCACGCTGAAAGTAAGTCACGCGTTCCAAGAAAAAATAACTGGATAAATGCTAAATGGCAGATACCACGTACTGTGCGAATCGATTATTTGCGAAGCACGAATGAGGAAGGTTGATTTGTCACTTTAAAATCAGTACAAGAGTAAACGAGGCGGACCAAAATTATGCCGTACGTGACTTCCATGCCGTGATCACCATGTTTGCATGTGTCATTTACCATCGTCGCCTATTCACTTCACGTGATAGTAAATTTAGTATCACGTAACACCAGGATTCACGTGACGTGATGTGTGAAGTTAGTGAAAGGGACGCTGTGAGCGTAACATGTAGTCATGTTTCACGCGACACTCATATCAAGATTATCATGTTTCGACGGGTCATTTACTTTCGTCGTCTATTCACCTCACGTAATACCAAATTTAGTGTATGTGAAGCTAGAAAAAGGTCCGCGAACGCGTCATGACACTCATGTCATGACTATCATGTTTGCGCGTAGCATTTGTGTTCATCGTCCATTCACGTCATGTAATACGAAATTTCGTAGATGTGGACCTAGAGTAACGGCCGCAAGCACGCTGTGAGCGCAGCATGCATGTAGTCATATTTTACATTACACACATACCAAGATTATCATGTTTGGACATGTCATTTACCTTCGTAGTTCATTCACGTCACTTGATACAAAATTTTGTATATGTGTATCTAGCGAAACGGCCACAAGCACGCTATGAGCGTATCACGTATTCATGTTTACATGACACGTATATAATCATTATAGTGGTTAGACGTGTCATTTATCTTCGTCGTATATTCATGTCATGTGATTCTAAATTCGGTATAAGTGGAGCTAGCGAAACGGCTGCGAGCGCACTATCAGCGTAACATGTAGACGTGTTTCACGTGACACACATGTCATGATTATCATGTTTGGACATGTGATTTACCTTCTTCATCCATTCACGTCACGCAATACCAAGTTTGATGCATGTAAAACTAGGGAGAGGTCCGCGAACGCATCATGAGCGTCGTATGTTATGTTTTACATGACACGCATATCGCGATGGTCCTGTTTGGACGTGTCATTTACCTTCGTCGTTTATTCACGTCACATGATACCAAATTTGGTATATGTGGAGCGAGCGAAACAGCCGCGAGCACGCTATGAGCGTAGCACGTAATCATGTTTCATATGACATGCATATCTTGATTATAATTTTTAGACGTGTCATTTACCTTCGTCGTTTATTCACGTCACATGATACCAAATTTGGTATATGTGGAGCGAGCGAATCAGCCGCGAGCACGCCATGAGCGTAGCACGTAATCATGTTTTATATGACATGCATATCTTGATTATAATTTTTAGACGTGTCATTTACCTTCGTCGTTTATTCACGTCACATGATACCAAATTTGGTATATGTGGAGCGAGCGAAACAGCCGCGAGCACGCCATGAGCGTAGCACGTAATCATGTTTTATATGACATGCATATCTTGATTATAATTTTTAGACGTGTCATTTACCTTCGTCGTTTATTCACGTCACATGATACCAAATTTGGTATATGTGGAGCGAGCGAATCAGCCGCGAGCACGCCATGAGCGTAGCACGTAATCATGTTTTATATGACATGCATATCTTGATTATAATTTTTAGACGTGTCATTTACCTTCGTCGTTTATTCACGTCACATGATACCAAATTTGGTATATGTGGAGCGAGCGAAACAGCCGCGAGCACGCCATGAGCGTAGCACGTAATCATGTTTCATATGACATGCATATCTTGATTATAATTTTTAGACGTGTCATTTACCTTCGTCGTTTATTCACGTCACATGATACCAAATTTGGTATATGTGGAGCGAGCGAATCAGCCGCGAGCACGCCATGAGCGTAGCACGTAATCATGTTTCATATGACATGCATATCTTGATTATAATTTTTAGACGTGTCATTTACCTTCGTCGTTTATTCACGTCACATGATACCAAATTTGGTATATGTGGAGCGAGCGAAACAGCCGCGAGCACGCCATGAGCGTAGCACGTAATCATGTTTCATATGACATGCATATCTTGATTATAATTTTTAGACGTGTCATTTACCTTCGTCGTTTATTCACGTCACATGATACCAAATTTGGTATATGTGGAGCGAGCGAATCAGCCGCGAGCACGCCATGAGCGTAGCACGTAATCATGTTTTATATGACATGCATATCTTGATTATAATTTTTAGACGTGTCATTTACCTTCGTCGTTTATTCACGTCACATGATACCAAATTTGGTATATGTGGAGCGAGCGAAACAGCCGCGAGCACGCCATGAGCGTAGCACGTAATCATGTTTTATATGACATGCATATCTTGATTATAATTTTTAGACGTGTCATTTACCTTCGTCGTTTATTCACGTCACATGATACCAAATTTGGTATATGTGGAGCGAGCGAATCAGCCGCGAGCACGCCATGAGCGTAGCACGTAATCATGTTTTATATGACATGCATATCTTGATTATAATTTTTAGACGTGTCATTTACCTTCGTCGTTTATTCACGTCACATGATACCAAATTTGGTATATGTGGAGCGAGCGAATCAGCCGCGAGCACGCCATGAGCGTAGCACGTAATCATGTTTTATATGACATGCATATCTTGATTATAATTTTTAGACGTGTCATTTACCTTCGTCGTTTATTCACGTCACATGATACCAAATTTGGTATATGTGGAGCGAGCGAATCAGCCGCGAGCACGCCATGAGCGTAGCACGTAATCATGTTTTATATGACATGCATATCTTGATTATAATTTTTAGACGTGTCATTTACCTTCGTCGTTTATTCACGTCACATGATACCAAATTTGGTATATGTGGAGCGAGCGAATCAGCCGCGAGCACGCCATGAGCGTAGCACGTAATCATGTTTTATATGACATGCATATCGTGATTATAATTTTTAGACGTGTCATTTACCTTCGTCGTTTATTCACGTCACATGATACCAAATTTGGTATATGTGGAGCGAGCGAAACAGCCGCGAGCACGCCATGAGCGTAGCACGTAATCATGTTTCATATGACATGCATATCTTGATTATAATTTTTAGACGTGTCATTTACCTTCGTCGTTTATTCACGTCACATGATACCAAATTTGGTATATGTGGAGCGAGCGAAACAGCCGCGAGCACGCCATGAGCGTAGCACGTAATCATGTTTCATATGACATGCATATCTTGATTATAATTTTTAGACGTGTCATTTACCTTCGTCGTTTATTCACGTCACATGATACCAAATTTGGTATATGTGGAGCGAGCGAAACAGCCGCGAGCACGCCATGAGCGTAGCACGTAATCATGTTTTATATGACATGCATATCTTGATTATAATTTTTAGACGTGTCATTTACCTTCGTCGTTTATTCACGTCACATGATACCAAATTTGGTATATGTGGAGCGAGCGAATCAGCCGCGAGCACGCCATGAGCGTAGCACGTAATCATGTTTTATATGACATGCATATCTTGATTATAATTTTTAGACGTGTCATTTACCTTCGTCGTTTATTCACGTCACATGATACCAAATTTGGTATATGTGGAGCGAGCGAATCAGCCGCGAGCACGCCATGAGCGTAGCACGTAATCATGTTTTATATGACATGCATATCTTGATTATAATTTTTAGACGTGTCATTTACCTTCGTCGTTTATTCACGTCACATGATACCAAATTTGGTATATGTGGAGCGAGCGAATCAGCCGCGAGCACGCCATGAGCGTAGCACGTAATCATGTTTCATATGACATGCATATCTTGATTATAATTTTTAGACGTGTCATTTACCTTCGTCGTTTATTCACGTCACATGATACCAAATTTGGTATATGTGGAGCGAGCGAATCAGCCGCGAGCACGCCATGAGCGTAGCACGTAATCATGTTTTATATGACATGCATATCTTGATTATAATTTTTAGACGTGTCATTTACCTTCGTCGTTTATTCACGTCACATGATACCAAATTTGGTATATGTGGAGCGAGCGAAACAGCCGCGAGCACGCCATGAGCGTAGCACGTAATCATGTTTTATATGACATGCATATCTTGATTATAATTTTTAGACGTGTCATTTACCTTCGTCGTTTATTCACGTCACATGATACCAAATTTGGTATATGTGGAGCGAGCGAATCAGCCGCGAGCACGCCATGAGCGTAGCACGTAATCATGTTTTATATGACATGCATATCTTGATTATAATTTTTAGACGTGTCATTTACCTTCGTCGTTTATTCACGTCACATGATACCAAATTTGGTATATGTGGAGCGAGCGAAACAGCCGCGAGCACGCCATGAGCGTAGCACGTAATCATGTTTCATATGACATGCATATCTTGATTATAATTTTTAGACGTGTCATTTACCTTCGTCGTTTATTCACGTCACATGATACCAAATTTGGTATATGTGGAGCGAGCGAATCAGCCGCGAGCACGCCATGAGCGTAGCACGTAATCATGTTTCATATGACATGCATATCTTGATTATAATTTTTAGACGTGTCATTTACCTTCGTATCACGTGATACCAATTTTGGTATATGTGGAGCTAGCGAAAGTGCTGCTAGCGCATCATGAGCGTGGTATGCTGTCATGTTCTTACATGACACTGGTGTCATGATTATTATGTTTGCACCAGTCATATACTTTCGTCATCCAGTGACGTCACGTAACACCAAATTTGGAATATCTGAAGCTAGCGAAACGGCCACGAGCGCATCATGAGCGTAGCATGAAGTCAAGTTCTTCCCCGCCCCGGTGGTCTAGCGGCTTAGGTACTCGGCTGCTGACCCAAAGGTGGCGGGATCGAATCCCGGTCGCTGTGGCTGCATTTTAGATGGCTTCGAAATTGCTGTAGGCCCATGTGCACAGGTTCGGGTGCACGTTAAAGGGGCCACGAAACACTTTTTCAAGTAAACATGAAATGAATTCACTGGAAGAGCTTATTGTCTCGTGAATTCAACGCCGTAAAAATTTTAAGAATTCGTCCAGTGCGAGTGGAGTTCCAAAGATTTGTCGCATGCTGTATTAGCATTCTCTCGTCCTGATAAAAACACTACAAGCTAAGCGGGGAGAGATGGCAGGGGCACAAAAAAACGTCACGCACGCCTCGTGACCTTGAGCACTTTTTTTCTTTTTCTGGCTTCGAATGCGCGGCTTTTTCAGTGTGTTCGCGCGCGCTGTTAGGTTGGCCCGGAAATTCGTCTGGGCAGACGCCATTGTGCGTAAGCCGGTCTACTGGGGAGGCTCTCAATCCCTTCGGCGCCCAATCTGCCAGACGCTGTCGAAGATTTGAGCGATTACCCAGACAATGCGGCAAGCAAAGGCGAGTTCCCGACTTTCAAATGCGGACCCTTTCGTCGTCCCTTCAAGCAGCAGCGGTGCCTGATGACCTCGGTGATTCATCTGGCGACAGGAAAGCTGTTGTGGCCGGCGCCAGAGCTGACAGGAGAGCGGCGCTCCTTTTAATCCCCAATCAAGTAGCCGCCGGCCGGCTGCCTATGCCCGCCAGGCATTGCCCCTGCTAGCCGGAGGATGAGACGTCGTGTCGCCACGACGCCGTTAACCGTTCGAGAGAGGACAACAAAGACAGCATCTTCCTGGAAGAGACCGCGGCGGCCACCGCAAATCACCCCACCAATTAGGTGAGCTGTGCGGCAGACCCTTTGATGTATGCTGTCAGGATCGTGGGACCTCTCGACTAGCGGCACACACACGACGAGGAAGAGCCCTGCTGGCGCCACCTTGCAGTGCAGTGTTCACGACTCAATAGTGGACGTTCACGTGGACCGTGCATGCTCGTCCCCCTCACCTGTTGTGTGTGTGTGATTGGTGTTCCATTCGGAGAGGAAGAGCCCGACAGGGCTTAAAATGACGCCGCAGAGTGCTGGACGTCGCTTTGAACCATGTAACGGTTCAACCACCACGCTCGTGGTTTGTGAAACCCCTAACCTTTCTTTGCTATAAATATTTGTAAATAGTGCCATAAACCTGTTTGTTTTCGTATCCTCTTCTTGTCAGCGTTCAGTTCCCCCATCCGGTTACACCACGCTACCACAGGAGACCGGGAAGTCCCCCATTCGCAACAACTGGTGGCAGCAGTGGGATGCCATCAGCAACTTCCTCCTGCGATCCTCTTTCAACCTTAACAGCGCACGCGTGGGCAAGTAGCGGCCTACCACGTATATCTCTGTAACGAGCGAGCGCGCCATGTTCAAATAAACCAATGGCTGATAGATGGATCGTTGACGTGTGATTTTTGGGCATGTAACGTGATTTGTCGAGAGAAGAGAAATCAATTTTTAGCTGACTTTGATAATTTATTGTGAATTTCAGCCCGCGTGCTACGCTATAATATTTGGCTCGCGTGTTGTCGGGAGCCTCTACTACCCATCGGTAGCATTTTCTGACCATGCTCAAAAAGTGTTGCAGGGCCCTTTTAAAGAACCACAGGTATTCGAAACTTCCGGAGCCCTCCACTACGGCGTCTCTCATAATCATATTGTGGTTTGGGACGTTAAATCCCACATATCAATCAATCATGTAGTCATGTTCTTATATGACACGCAATTTGTGATTATCCTGTTTGCACCAGTCAATACCTTCGTCCTCCATTCACGTCTCGTAAGATCAAATTTGGTATATGTGAAGCTAGCGAAACGACCGCGAGCGCACCATGAGCGTGGCGTGTAGTCGTGACTAGTCATAACATGAAAATCATGACATGCATGTCATGATTTGCACGTTAGGGTCTGTCACCTATGTTCGCCATGCAGTCATGTCATATCATACCAGTTTTGCAAAATGTCATGTGAACGAAACCACCACAAGATGAGCAAGACCATGAAATGTAAATCATGAATTTCATGGCATACATATGATTTTCATGTTATGACTAGTCAGTTATTCTGGTCATACAGTTGGGTTATGCCATACAAATTTTGGTATTGATACCATTATAGAGACAGCCAGGACCGCTAAAAGTTGTATGCGGACAGACAGACAGACAGACAGACAGACAGACAGACAGACAGACAGACAGACAGAGATAGATAGATAGATAGATAGATAGATAGATAGATAGATAGATAGATAGATAGATAGATAGATAGATAGATAGATACGCTCAAAGTCACCGAAGTTTGCTAACAAATACTTTGCATTCAAAAAGTAAATCAAGGACGCTTCGTAAACTCCAGTGTGTGTTCAAAGAGTCCATAGTTTCCAAAGCTTATGCCTATTGAGACGGCGTCAGTCAGAATGGAACGCAAGGCACGTGGACAAGCGGGCACGCTGGGCCCCATCGCGAGTGCTTTGCAATAAGTCCGATGCGAGGCGCCACCGACGCCCGCTGGCGTGCCCCGGCGGCGCAACCTTGCACTGTGCCAGAGCAAGCACGGATGGATGGACGTTCGTGAGCATGCGAGAACAAAGGCAGAAAATAAACTGCAGGTGAGGACACGAACTAACGAGTGAACATATATTGTGCCCTTGCCATCCCTCCTCCGTAGCTTTCAGTGCGTTCGCTGGTAAGAAATGAGGGAGAGAGAACACTTGAAACGTGTGGGAAATCACTGTAACTCCGTTTGTACTTGACGGATTGTAGAATTTTTTTTCGGCAGTCGATTCATAATACAACAAACTCTGTTAATGAGGAGGATCACTTGGAAAAGTTTTGCGGGACGCCTTTATGCATACATCAAGTACTTTTTAATATGGAAGTTTTGATACAAAGGTACAGTGCTCAATTGATACGCTAATCAGTTCAAGCTGCATCATCCCCGCGAGGCACATGCCATCAGTTCAAGCTACACCAGCACCATACTGCTACCCAATTTCCTGCAAACACTTACAATGCGGAGCACATGCTAATGTACAAAAAAAAAATAATCCAGTTTTGCCGATGACTTCATCCACAGATTGACACTCAACAATTTCATTTGGTTACGTGCTTCAAGTCCCAATAGCCATATGGAAAGGGTGGGTATTTAAACGTGTCGCATTTGGTATGACGAGGCCTGATATGTTCAGTGTGACTGGTTTTGATGTGTTTGCAGACGCCATCTTTGCTTGAGATTCACCGTTTGCGGTGTTTCCGGGTTAATGTTAACTGCTGGGGCTAGCACAAAGATTGATCACTGACGTTAGTCGTCGGATTGGAGATGTACCGGTAGGCGTATGCGTTGGTGAATCCGCGTCGGACGGTGCCAAACACGAGCAGACATTGTAGAAGCTCCCATTTATCAATGAACAATTAAAGGTGACGTACTTTATTTGTGAAGACACGTTTCACCCTCGTGTTATACCGATTCCTTTGTCGGCGGGGTCAAACATACTTTTTTTTTTCGCTTATCCACTGCATACGTTCATCTCTCTTTCCACTTTTCCAGGTATGGTGCCGCTATTCAGACACAACGTACCTAACTATTCTTCCCCCCTCTCTCTCTCATTTAGTCTTGACTTACGAGATGATGTGCCGTGTGCGCGTCGTGGAGTAGCCACAATAGTTGGGGAGTGAACCGGGCCACGTGAGACGAGGGTTCATACAAGCTGTCGCTAGACTCCGAAGTAGGCTAACTGTGAGCAAGGAGCGAAATAGGTGAAAACGTAATGCATACTCTATTGTAAACAGCATTCAAATCCAGTAGCAGCTGGGAAGCTGCCCGTGAGCGTTTTACTGTAATTTCGCTAAGGCATCTGCCACCTGTCAAGTGACACAGAGCTATAAACTCCACGCACTGGCCGCATGTCGCTGCAGATGTTCCAGTTTCCTGCCGGAAACGACAGCTGTTTGAGAACGAAGATCAACAATGTTAATCTCGCGTCCTTCCCTACGGCGTGCCTTGTAAGCGTATGGTTCCTCTGACGCGCAAAGCTCCAAAATCTAACTTAGCACATTTTTCTACAATAATGATGGTGTAAATGCGTTCATTAATTTATATCACTGCGCACATAACCGGAAAAAAGTACAGAAATAAATGTTGTTTATACACAATGGCCCACCAATTCACGTGAAAGCGCAAACATCGTCGAGAACGCACCTGGATTCATCGCAGACAGTGGCGTCCATCACTCATTCCATCGCAGGCGTTGACTAGACCGAGCACTACGAGAACTGCAGGCGCCGATATCCGAGCGCGCAGGGGACGAGGAGAAGCGCGCACGAAGTCGATCAGGACGCCGTCATCGCGTCGACGGGCTCGCCGGACGCACGCCGACGTCTTCTTTCACCGCTTCCCGAGATTTGCGAGAGCGATAGACGCGCGGGCGGCTCTCGGCACGAAATCTGCGCTGCCGATCAGCACACAAGGCTCGCGCGACGGACTCTACCGGAGTGAGTCGCGGGACGGGCGCTTCTCGTCGGAGCACTTAAACAGGGTCGGCACTCTGGGAGAGAGGAAGCAGTGGGAGGCAGAGAGAATGGGAAAACAAATGAGTTACAAACTCAAAATGGGAGAGGGAAACGCGAAGCTACCGGCGCGTGGAGAAGAGACACGGTGCGGAGGGAAAAAGCAGGCGCACCAGCTCGCGGAAAACGCTGCACTGCTACGTAAGCTTGGGCATAGACAAACATAGTGTGCCTTGGGATCATTCTTGGTGATGGAGACACTTCTCCCCCTCCTCCCCCCTGACAACTTAGTGCCTGCGCGGATGAAGCCGTGACGTCACGAGCGTAGAGGAGGAGCCACGCTGCAGGAGAAGATTGAAGAACCAGCTCGGGGTGAGGAGGCGGCCTCGGCGCAACTGAAGCCCATACGCACGCCGCAAACTGAATTCCGGGAATTTAAATCTCGCAGTGAATCTATAGCCAACGAGGCCGCTAGTCGGGCAAGTTGGAACAAGTCATTCAAAATGGTACTAAGCGCAAACGTTGTTGCTTGACGCAGGACAGGCGAAGAAAACAAAGACGCAGCGCATTCTTCCAGCTAAAATTTGTTCCGAAAGCGTTCGCATGTCCTTTAAGACGAAAAAAAAAAACAAGAAAAAAAAACCCGAGACCGGAAAAAGACAGAAAGATGGCAAAAAAGTGCCCTTTTTGTTCTCTCGCTTGTCCTGTGTCTTGAGTTCACGCTCATTACCATTACGAATAAATCTAGCCACAGTGCTACTCGTCGCTAGCTTATACCAAGAACATAATATCTCACACTTCATACCCGCAATAAAATGTTTTTGTTAAGATGAGGTATGCCCGTAAGGCATAATGCTTTGTGGGCATACGTGTAAAGCCGACAAAGCCTGCTGTGAAGCCTGTGATGTGCACGAATTGAAGCGTGGGTAGTGCCCGCGTTGGTCTGTGCGCACTTTGCACGGCTCCATTGAGAAAGCGCAGTAAAGACCTCCTTTATCGCTATTTTAGTTTAGGCGTCCTGAATTATTGATATTCGTACATAGTATGTGGTAAAAGAAAATAAAGTATGCAGCTTGCTCTGGTGAAGCAAGGCTGGAACCACTGCAGTGGCGCTGGTTTCCGGCCTATGTTTTGCTGCCAAGCTTTTGTTAGATATACGAAGTTTTCGCTGGTGGTTCTAAGCACGACCAGACTAAGGTTCGACATCTCGCGTGACCACGTGTTACAGGATGTGGTTTTAGTCACGTCTCTAGCTACTACGTGGTTTTAGGCGGGAACACGTCACGTTATTATAGCTGTTTTGCTTTTTTATAGCGGGAGCGTATTACGAAGTGGCTTGAGGTTTAACAGTGCAAAAAGAAAAAAAATACACGGCATACAGGAAAAGAACGGGAGAAGCACCAACTTCTAAGTCAAATTTTATTGACAAGAAGGCTATTAATATACCCGATTGAACTGAAAAAAAAAACAGTGACAAATTGTGACGGATTTACGAATAGAAACATCACCGACAAACAATGTGCCTGCTGCGCCGACCTTCGCACCTAAAAGAAAAAAAAAAACAGCTCTCTTTCTGACAGAGCAACTGATGGCTTGCTTACGCATGTGCTCAGTTCAAGCGCCATCTGAGCAGCCTCATAGATTATACGTTCGTGTTCTTCTTTAATCTTACCGAGAACTGTTGTATTTTCGAACAGCTGAGTGCACCGCTGTTTCCCGTCCTTTTCCTATCCGCCGTGTATTTTTTTTCCCGCTGCTAAACTTCAAGTATATTACGAGTGTGGCGTTATTTTAGTCACGCGACTAAATGCTACATGGTTTTTAGTCGCGAGGGCGTTTTTACGTGTGTTACTGTTACGTGATTTTATCAGTTACCCAGTTATTACACAAACACAGGTATGTAATGACAGAAAAGGCAGCATGTTTTATCCGCACACATAAAGAAAAATGGTTAAATAGTGCACCGTAACAGATATTCACTGAATGAAACAGACTCGGAAGCTATGGAGCCAGCCTGAAATTTTTTCTCGCCAGACAGAGTCAGAAAAGTAGCCAATTTTAAGTCGGTTTGAGCTTGAAGCTACACAAAGTAGAAAAATCAATTGCAATTGAGGTGTGGTTGAATTGGTGGGGAAAAAGTATCTACAGCTTGAGCCCCACATCCAGTACTAAGCAGCGGACACTTTAGCGCATGCAGAGGCAAACAAAACACGTACACAAAGGTTCTTTGAGTTGAAAAGAATGGTGTTAATTTGGCGCAAAGTAGCCAACAGCGGCAGCCCTGGACGCGGTTATCACGCCCAAAGGCTCACAGCCATCTCATTATGCTAAAGAGTAAAACATTTTCGGGTTTCCGAGATTGGCGCCGCATTTTAAAGAACTCCGGTTGGCCAAAATTAGTCCGAAGCCACTCCAATATATATGATGCTTGCCTCATAATTATCGTGATGTAAGCATGCGAAGCGACAGCAATTATCATTAGTTAAAACTGGCTTACCTCTGTGCGAGACAATCTAGTTCGGCTCCAGACCATGTATGACATCTTACGTGAAAGTCGCCGCGACTTTTTTTTGAAACCCTGTACTTTACAGCAAGCCTGTGCATGGAATCCAGAAGTTTTCAGGTCCCAGTGCGAATTTTGCGGTGAGGGGGCACATTTTGTATGCATGGTGTGGGCAATTCCGAGTCAGAGCGATGGTTGACGCACCCTGGAATTCTGGGAGATTCCTCACCGCAGTCCGGACCCCAATGTCCAGCAAGACAATCAGTCAAGCCATTGCTGCTGCCGTGCCTTAAGAGATTCCGGCCGATGGCTAGAGGCGACGGGCAATGCCTGACGTCACTGACTGATTTTTAAAAAAGTTTCTCTCTCTCTCTCTTGATTGCAGATATTCCACTGAACAGTGTGCGTGCAAGGAAAATCATTGTACATTTCGGTGACGGACGCGCGTGCTCATGCGCACGAGAGCGAGAGAAGCACTGTAATCAATGGCATATCGCAAAGTGAGTGACGGACACTCCGTTGATTGATTGATTGATTGATATGTGGGGTTTAACGTCCCAAAACTACCATATGATTATGAGAGACTCCGTAGCGGAGGGCTCCGGTAATTTCGACCACCTGGGGTTCTTTAACGTGCACCCAAATCTGAGCACACGGGCCTACAACATTTCCGCCTCCATCGGAAATGCAGCCGCCGCAGCCGGGATTCGAACCCACCACCTGCGGGTCAGCAGCCGAGTACCTTAGCCACTAGACCACCGCGGCGGGGCGACGGACACTCCGTGACACTGCAGTGGAAAAAGCGGGGAAGGTAATTTACGGCAAAAGGAAGGCCAACACTTCCGCCATATCCTGTAAAGAAATGATAAAGAAACAGTAATAAGCAATAGAGCTTTCGGGCCCCCGTTTCTCACACATGCAGGGGCGGCGCAACTCGAGGGTGCGGAGAGGGGAGCAGCCTTCCGAAATTTCCGCCTGCCCCTCTCTGCCCCTGCCCTAAGACACGAGGCATAAGTTCACCGCCTCCATGTCTCCCGAACGGAACTCACTTGTCGTGAGTGCCCCACCCCCATCAATTGGTGACGCCTGTAAAAACTATTCTTCTTCGCCGCGTGTTTCTAACATACTTGCGCTATCCTGTGGCTGCTTGCCAGTGGCTCTCACGCAATTTTAGAGTTGTTTTTAACTAGTGGTCAATCAAAATTAGTTGACCTTATCGTACTACAGTTCCGTTTCGAGAAAAAAAAAAGAAACAGCAAAACTGAAATACAAACGTAACTAATCTTATGGAGGCGAAAATGCTGTAGGCCCGTGGGCTTAGATTTGGGTGCACGTTAAAAAACCCCAGGCGGTCGAAACTTCGGGAGCCCTCTAGTACGGCGTCTCTCAAAACCATATGGTGATATTAGGACGTTAACCCCCACATATCAATCAAGTCAATGAACGTAATTACTTTTGAGGTAAAAATTAAATAACAAGAAGAATGAATAAATTTGAGGTTAGCTGAGGCTGCTTCATCCACCAAACGCCTAGCTCACTTTACCCTTTCTACTATCTCTGTCTCGCATCCACGCTGCTGCACGGTTTTAAAGTGATAACCTGCGTAGCACAGCTGCCGCTGCACGGCAGCTTCGTGCATTTCCGGTGGGTGAACGCTGACGTAACCGTGACTGCTCGCTTTCCACGTGTTCGGAGTGGCCCACTTTCCGCGCGGATGATCATCGGTCGGGCGCGCGTGAAAGTGGCAAGAGCCGCCAGCCGAAGCAATTCTTGCATTTTTGTTTGTTTGTTTGTTTTTGACTGCAACGCACACCAGTGCTGTAAGCGCGATTGCGGAGCTGCGTGGTGCACGCATGGACGCATAAAACGAACCACGCACGATACGCAATTGCATCTACTGGGCGCGCCGTTCACAGCTTCTGCGAAGGTGGGCGTTTTTTCGCATTAGACGCAGATACGCGAAAGAACACGGCTCACCTTCAAGCTGGCCTTCAATGATTTAGGGTAAAAGAATCGCGGATTACCATATACAAGGAGACCGTAAAGTTGATAAAGGGCTCGCGCATTATCGTCTCCATTATGGGCGCCTCGTCCTCGCCTTACGTGGGCGCGAGATGAAGGTGATCTAACTCATGCAAATGCACTTTCGTACTCAGATTGATTTGAAGATCGCCATTCGTTTCGAGTGTTTTAACTGCGGAACACATTATGGGGGTTGGGCGGTCGAACGCTTTTTATGCTGTCTTATATTGCCTTGTATTTCTGCGCAGACGATCATGGGGCCACGCGAAAGTGAAAGTGGCTTGGTGTAACGTATAGGCAAAACCACTTATTTAAATATAAAAAAAAAAGAAGTGGGAGCAAGCATGAAATAGAAAAAGAGATAGGAGAAGAAAATGGGAAGAGAAACATAAGGAGCAACGAAGAGAGAGCAACAGATAAAGAAAGATTAAAAAATTGAAATAAAAAGATAAAAGACACCATCGACCTCTAAAGAAAAGCATGCGTTGATTCGAAGCCGCAGCCGCTAACGCTAACGCTAACGCTGGCGCTGGCGTTCACGGTGGCGCTCATTGCGGTGTTGTGCAAGATCGAAACCTGGGGAGGCACAAATCACGCAGTGATAGACCAGTGTTTCCTACTTGAACATGACAATCGCTGCTAATGAAGAAACAGAAGGCTCCGAATGGACACAGATACCCGCGTCCAGTCCGCTTTCAGCTAACGCGCACGCTGCGAATTTTTATCGTACAACAACGCAGAGGTGAAACAACCCACGGATACCTTGGAGGTCATGATCCAGGGCCTATATATACGGCGTGGTCAGTGGACGGTTGTGCAGAGATTGATTGATTGATATGTGGGGTTTAACGTCCCAAAACCGGTTGTGCAGAGAGAGCAGGTGGTTTTTTTAATCAAGAAACTCGCCAGCAGACGCTGCCTGCGTCGGCGTTGCGGGGCGACAGATGGGGCGAGCGTAGGAGAGGCGAGAGAGAGGGAGAGAGGCAACGCATGTGCAGTCACGATGGTCACGCCGCACACCGGATTGAGCTCAACTAGGAGACGCTTCGCATCTAGAAGAAAGAAAAAGAAATAAAGAAAGTACGACAGAAATCAAGGGGAAATAAAGCGAAACCCGAAGAGAAACAAAGGGCTGCCCAGCTACGCACTTGGCTTGGCTCACCTGCAGCAAAAGGGGAATCACTCAAGCAGGCTTATACAACGCCCTTGTTATGTCCTTCCATATTCACGGCAACTTCTGGTGGATATGTAGGTTGAAGGAAGCCGGTTGTACCGTCACCTTCTTGCCTCTGTTGCTGAAATGCTCCGGTAAAAGTTGAAGCAATTGAGTAGTTCTCCTGATCTTCAACCAGTAGATATAAATGAGGTAGCTGTTATCCCGTATGAACATGCCGTTTCTCACAAGCTCGAAATGCCTGGTGAGAAGGCGGGCATTTCAGTCCCATTTTCGGAACCGCACAAGCTGTCTGAGCTGAGTGTCAGGGCCAACCCTACCAAGCGGTATCGAAGTTCATACAAAATTAACCACAGAATGAATGTATTGATTGCTCTAGTAGCGTTGTGAATAACATGCCACTTTCGCGCGGACAGATTTGTATCGGTCAGATGGGCAGGTAGGTGCCTTAATGCACGTTTGCAGGAGCATAGCCGAAAGGTATACGAAAAGAAACTGAAGGTTTTATTGCAATTCCCTGTTCACAATGCGGGTGTGCTCCAACATTCGGTAACACGGATCGTAGCTAGGCATCATCAGGACAACCCGCACATCAACACTGAAGCTGCAGCTGTGGCTAAAGAGAATTGCATCAACAAACCCTCAATCGATCTTACTGACAAAGAAATGAAACTATCTTAGTTCATCCGATCAGCAAAAATGTATTTCGGTTGTATTGCTTTTGGTCTTTTCGCGTTTTCTTGTGACTTTGGTATATATATATATATATATATATATATATATATATATATATATATATATATATATATATATATATATATATATATATATATATATATATATAAAGTGTGTGTGTGTGTGTGTGTGTGTGTGTGTGTGAATTGAATGCTGCTGTTTTGTTCTCGTTTTCCATATTCGTGTTAAAATTCGGCAGATTTTACGCACCTTACGAATCGATGTTATGCCAAGCATGCGGAGGGAAGGTGACTGTGTTGTAATATTTTTTATTCGGCTAAACATTAAGAAATGTCCCTGAAGATGTGCGCAAAATTCGTACGCATGGACGTGTGTTAGACTGTCACATGTTTAGTGCTCCGCAACGATGCCAACAGCAACATGGCTATTAGCAACACAAGAAGCGGTAGGATGATATGTAGCTCTTGTGCCAGCGAGGATGGCGGCCATCTAAATACTGCTGGGTAAAGGAGCTTCAGCGGGTTGCTCTCCACTACAATTACAGTTAACCCGACGTGACGATTGCGTGATAGGAGTGGGTATGTACTGTTTATAAAATTGTAAAGCCGGCACTGCAACCGCAATTGACGTTTGACGAACATTGCGGCCCATTGAAAAGCAGTTCCGTGACTTGACATGGCTCTGTGGTAGGATAATTGATCGGCACGCAGAATGCTGGGGTTTGATTTCTGCTGGGACCATGATATTAGAGAGTTTTAGTACTACGTACGCTGCGTACGTGGCGGCGTTGCGTACGTAAGGACGCCACGTTCTGCGTAGTGCACATGCGCAGACCGCAATGCGCACGTATCGCATTACGTACGCAGCCGCTACGTACGCACGCATGAGATGTGCACGTGCGTACGTATGAGGTGATCACGCCGCTCTCGAACAAGTTCGTGACAGCGCGAGACTTCGTTTTGCAAAATGGCGGCATCGAAGGCAAGCACCGACCGGCTCTGTGGCTTAAAATATGGCCATAATCAGGCTATAACTCTTGGATTGGCTCACATTGGCTGTCAACAACACGTGCTTCTATTTTGATCTACCAGATGGCGCAACACGCTTCACGTTCGGTACGTACGCGGGTACTACGGCGTACTAAAAGCCGATTAGTGGCAAACGACGCCACGAAACGCAAGGCGCTTGCGTGATGCGTACGTAGCACCATTACGCAGTACTAAAGCTCTCTATTTATTTCGTGCGTTCGTTGGGTTAACGCTGTTGATGCATGCCACCTTTTAGGGGCGAAACTCCGGAGGGCTGACATATTGGGCGTCCACCATGCCCCACAAAACCAAAAACGAAACTGAACACCTGCACAACAACAACAAAAAAACTACAACATATGTGTAAACAACCAACTTTATGTGTAATCAACAACGCAATGAATAATCACATGCATCGTCCGTCCATGCGTGCATCCGTGCATCCTGCCAACCGTACATATATCCATCCACCTGTTAGCCCGTCTGTACTTACGGTACGCCGTCTGTCTGTCCGTCCACGCATGCACCTGTACACCCGTCCATCCGTCCATGCATATGTCCATGCTGCCAACCGTAAATACATCCACCTGTTAGCCCGTCTGTACATACAGTACGCCGTCTGTCTGTCCGTCCACGCATGCACCTGTACACCCATCCATCCGTCCATGCATATGTCCATGCATATGTCCGTCCGTCCGTGCATATGTGCATCCGTGCACACGTCTATACCTATCCGTCCATCCATCCGTCCGTCTGTCATTTAGACTTGTCAGTGACTTCAATGCAGATATCGTGCATATTATGGAACTCAAGACCTACAGCTTCACCCACTTGTCATTCACTTCGTGGAGACGCAGTTATTTTTCTTAGCCCTGTCGAACCAAAATTGCCGATTTCTGTTCGCGCCCTTCTTTGGTTGAGATAAACTGTCAATCATCTTCAGTGCATTGCGCTTAACTGCAGATGATCTTAACGTGATGAGACGGCTGGATCGTAGCAGTACTTATATAGCATTTTATGAAATTGGATAGCCATCACTGCGTCCTCCGTTGACGCTTCACGAACATTATATGGTCTATTTGAAAAGCAGTTGCGAGACCTGGCCTGGTGGAATACTTGATTGCTACACAGAATGTTGGTGTTTGTTTCTCGCTGACACCCCGACATCTTCTTTTCTGTACATTCGTCGGGTAAACGCAGCCAATTTGAGATTTTTCTAACCACTCACGTGTTAAAATTAATCATGTGTGTTCTCGCCGTTCCTCGGTAGCTATAGGAAATGTCAGTCACATGTGTCGCCTGCCCGTTCGCGTGCATGTTACACTGTCTGGCGGAAAGTGTTTTACGTCGTACGCGACGGGATTGTGACAATATTCGTGTCATGACCAGCGTATACGTGTAGTATTCGTCAAACCATCCTGCCCTGCCATACTAATTTTGATTTATCAGAAGTTAAGAGGGTGATCACAAAAGCACCCCGACGTAGCCGGCTATATAGACAGATACGCATATAGACGCCAAAAGTGCTTGCAGTGGGCAAAGAAAAACTTCGAGTTTAATGAATATCAGTTGCTATAGTAAAAGCCCTCGTCGATTCTTGTCCTTGCGTGTTTTACGCACTGTTCACTTCGACTATATAGTCTCAAGCTGCCTTATTTTTTTTCTTACTTTGTTCGGTCGTATGCGCTAGAGAATAAGTGAATACCTCGACAATCTATCTGTGTCCTTCGCGAATAGATGGTCAATCGTAATTTCCTAACAACTCTAAATGTACTTTTAAAGAGTGAAAAACTAGCGTTACTATACGGGTGCCCTTCCTTCAAACCCATACGCGCTATGGTCACGGTTTGTATATTCTCTTGTCTTACAATAAGCTATACGCAAGAGGCCAACATTGTCATGCATATTAGAGCAAATGTCTTCACTGTAACGTAGTGATGTTAGTCGTGAAATATAGATTGCCGAGGTGTATATGCCCTGTTACTGGAATGGTATGAAGCATTTGTGTTCTGTACATGCTGTAAATAAATTTTTTTCTAAACAGAGACCAGCCTACTGCGCGAAACACTGACGCTCAGCCCACAGGAAAAATGGAGACACGTTCGCACACTATACCTGAGCGACTGCAACCTGATAGCTTAAGCGAGATCGACCCACCCATACACGCTTTAGATTTCACTGCTCGCAGAGTATGCGCGCGTAGCTGACCGCTTTTAAAGTTCTCGCAAGGGCGACGACGACACCTGTTTAGTATTTGTGTCAGCATTTGTATCAGGGTCAGTGGTATCTCGCTGGATCCTCCGGCTTACGCGCCGCAGGGTTCTACGCCACAGTGTGCAGCGAGCTCACAGTTGCAGTTTCGGTAACACACAAGAAACGGCCGCAGGAGCACCGTGTCTGACCTCAGAAGTGTTTCGGGAGAACGTAAGGTTTTTCAGTGGAAGAGCGAACGATACACCAATGGCTTTCTCGGAAGGAGGAAGAAAGTTTAAGCGGAAAGACAGGGAGGTTAGCCAGTTCTTAGACCGGCTGGCTACCCTGTGCTGGGCAAAGGGGTGATGGCTTTCTCTAATATTTATTGCGCTTGCGTCGCAGTTCAGGGGGCGCAAACACGAAATACCAGTTGTGACCAGAGCGGATCAAAAACATACGTATACACGACACGAGAGTGCAGTCATATGAAGGCTCAATCACACCACATAATTTTAGCCTTCTATAAATTGTTTACACTTTGCGAAAGCTTCCCTCCTCATGCATTAACGTACGTGTCACTTGTATTTGCGTAATCACTTATACGTTGTTTATTCATAATTAAGTGTTGGTTTCCGGAAAGCAGAACTTAAAATACTGTATCATCAAATCTTCAATTTTGCTCAACACTGTTTTCGGGAATCACGTGTAATCTCTTGCAAGACGTGCACTAAACAATATGTCGGGGAAGCTCTTATATATAGACTAAGCATTTGTTATTACAGACCACATTCCAGGCATCATTCTCTTTCACCGTGTCTCCACGGGTGGATGAACACATGCGATGCGCTTCCAGCATCTGTCAAAATTCATTCACATATATAATTTGTACATAAGACGACCATAATGAAGATCGTATTGAGTTTGTACGTGAACTCTTACGCGGGTCGATAAATGTGGCTTCTCCTGCAGCTTTGCTCTCCGTATACTTTGTTTGTTTCGTTTTCGTATTATATCTTACGTACACTTAGCGCGTTTTTGTTCATAAATTATGTGCGTGCAAGTCTATATGTACGTGTGCGTGTGTGTGTTAAAATAAAAAAAAAAGGTGGCTGAAAATCTGCACCACGCTTTGTTGTAACCAGATTTAATGCTCTGACGCACGTTATGCGCGAACTTGTTAACCTGATATGTTTACCCAAAGTTTTGCCTGACCTTGGAGCGCACGACTTCTCTTTCAGTGGATTGATTGATTGATATGTGGGGTTTAACGTCCCAAAACCACTATATGATTATGAGAGACGCCGTAGTGGAGGGCTCCGGAAATTTAGACCACCTGGGGTTCTTTAACGTGCACCAAAATCTGAGCACACGGGCCTACAACATTTCCGCCTCCATCGGAAATGCAGCCGCCGCAGCCGGGATTCGAACCCGCGCCCTGCGGGTCAGCAGCCGAGTACCTTAGCCACTAGACCACCGCGGCGGGGCTCTCTTTCAGTGGAGTCTCTTGTACTTTCAATGAACGGCTGTTGTCTTGTGTTCTTGCTACACGTCCTGCCCGATATCAAAAACGTGCGATCTTTCAAAACGAACAATGATGATTGATTGATGTGTTGGGTTTAACGTCCTAAAACCACCACATGATTATGAGAGACGCCGTAAGTGGAGGGCTCCGGAAATTTCAACCACCTGGGGTTCTTTAACGTGCGCTCAAATATGAGCACACGAGCCTACAGCATTTCCGCTGCCTTCGGAAATGCAGCCGCCACAGCCGGGATTCGATCCCGTGACCTGCGAGTCAGCAGCCGAGTACCTTAACCACTAGACCACCGCGGCGGGGCTTTAAAGCAAGCAATGCGGCGTCGATATTCCAATGAGAACGTGTAACTTCTTAGTGCCTTAAATGACACGTGTTGTGTCATTTGCGAGCCAAAACGAAAATACCAAGCAGTGTGCTTGGTGCGATAAGGCCTAGAGACCTAAACTAAGCGTGCTGTATAAGAATCCCCAGTCATTGTTTTAAAGGGGCCCTGCAACACTTTTTGAGCATTGTCAGAAAACGCTGCCGATCGGTAGTTGATTGATTGATTGATTGATATGTGGGGTTTAACGTCCCAAAACCACCATATGATTATGAGAGACGCCGTAGTGGAGGGCTCCGGAAATTTCGACCACCTGGGGTTCTTTAACGTGCACCCAAATCTGCCGATCGGTAGTAGAGGCTCCCGAGAACACGCGAGCCAAATGTTATAGCGCAGCACGCAGCCTGGAATTCACAATAAATTATCAAAGTGAGTTAAAAATTGCTTTCTCTTCTCTCGACAAATGACAGAAGATGCTAAAAAATCACGCGTAGATTACCCATCTAGCAGCCATTGGCTGATTTGAACATGGCGCGCTCGGTCGTTACAGAGATCGCCGCGAGAGGCCGTCACTTCAACACGCGCGCGCGCGCGTAAGCAACTGAAAACGCCACGTATACGAAGCAAAAAAAAAAAAGAAAAACAAGTGCTCAAGGTCACGCGCACGTGACGTTTTTTGTTTGCCCCTACCATCCCTCTCTGCTTAGCTTCCAGCGCTTTCGTCGGGACGAGAAAAGAGAATGCGATTGCAGCGTGCGGCAAACTCCGCTTTGTGTAACTCCGCTGGTACTGGACGGATTCTTAAAATTTTTTGCGGCGTTGAATCTATAAGGCAATACGCTTTTCCAGTGAATTAATTTCATGGTTACTCAAAAAAGTGTTTCAGGGCCCCTTTAACACATGCGCCCCAGCGACGGTGTAGAGTGACGATATTGTTACAATACGACGAAAATGTCACAAAGAGGGGCAGAGATGAAGAAAAAAAAAGAAAGTGACTGATTAGAAAACGGGGCATATGACGATGTATGCAGATAACCTTTATCGGTGTCGTTCGTCTTACAGGCGGTTCAGCTCTAATTGAAGTCACAATGCCAATCGAGCAATGGGCTTAAGAGAAAGTCACAGTCGGACACTGTAGAACCCTTTATATTCGCGAGAACATCAATTTCCATCAATTTAGCGCAGATTGCTTTCGAGACATGGTAACTTTAGTTGCTACATAGTGGTCAAAATTTATGAAGAGTAAGTTTAAGAAAACGTTTTTTTTAAAGCACGCCCAGTTAGAGCATTCAGGGCCTATTTAAACTGGACAAATCGAAATTGAAAAAAAAAAACAGTACACTGTTTTGAACATGTGACTTACATCGTAAAACGCCTCAGAAAATCCAACACCGGTTTGTGTACTACTTCTGTTGTAACGTTTGTTTTAACATTGACGAGATTTTTCTTTACATGCTAACGATATCGAAGACAGGCCTCTGGTAAACATCCGCCAACGTTGTTTGCGGCACTTTCATGGTGCGCGTTTTGAGTAAAAACTGTTGATGGGGCCACAAAAAACAAAGCACACCGAAAGAAGCAAGAACTTTAATCAGCGACGAACGAGAGCGATGTGCGGTCATTAGGCGGGAACATCGGGCCACGAAATTGAAGGGTTCCCGAGCGATTTAAAAACGTGCCCTGACGGTTCTGTGATAAACTCTGGGGCATGACGCGAGTGTGAACAAAGCAAAGAAGCCTTAAGGGTGTAAGCGCGGTAAAATAATCACCCGGACACTTTTCACTGCACGTAATGATGTTTGATACATTGCACACTTCTACAACCAGAACACCCTTTGGTGCCGTGGAAACTTTCGATGTTGTTTGTTTGCTAACAGACTGAAAAACACAGTTCAGCGTATTGATTGGTTTACTCATTTCGATGCGATCACAAATATTGTTAAGTCTCACCGCTTACACGAATAACACAGCGGTGCATATTCAGCTGGTAAAGGAATAACAGTGTTAAGATCAAGCAACATAAGCACATAAATTAAACATCATTCTTGCATCGCACAGAAGCTGAACATTATAGAAACAGAGCAGGTAAGACGAATGAACACTCAATGATGCAGTCGAAAAACAACGCTAAACACTCGTGGCATTACCCACGCTATTTCTCTCGGATGTTTGCGCGCTGAAAACTCGTCTGCACAGCTTCGTGTAACAAAAGAGTGAGAAAAAACAGTAATTGACGCTAATTCAATTTATATGTATTGTTTTATGATAAATGTAGCACATAATATTTAATACAGCGGGGATCACCTGGAATATGAAACGACGCCATAATGAAAGAAGACACAAACAAATGTGAATTGCTTCGAGCACATGCACGCATACAGCATGCAAGAACACGTAGAACTAAACAGACGCCTTCATTTTAATTGGAATGCATTTAACGTTGGGACCTGCGGTCATACCGAAACGTTTGGGGTAATAAGCCAGACTTTAGATTCGCGTTCTTAGCAAATAAAGCTGGAGCAAGCAACGGTGCACCGTGGGTAGAGCGTAGCCGGTTTTCAAACGAGCCCACACGCATGACGTCAGTGGTCGCTGACTTGGATCACGAAACTCGAGGGAGTTGTAGCAACGCGCGCAACATAGACAATCCCACTTTCGATCCTGAAGCAGTGACGACACCCACTCGGAGGAAAGAATTATCACACAATTTCCATCACAAGATAATCACGTAAAACTGCTGGCAAATCCACGGCTTTCCGGCACACTTGTGAAAGCATTCATTTGTGCTGACGTCAGCGCCAAATTCGCTGCCTTTTCTGGATTGAAAAACGTGTTTTTTTTTGGGGGGGGGGGAGGAAGGGGGTTGGGGGAATCTTTTTTTTTTCACACTTCTGACAACCTAATAATCATTCCGTAGATGACCGCCCAGAAAACCACATTAAATGTGCGTCTCGTAGCTCTATAAGACGAAGATAACGAAAGAAGCTCTATACAAATTCTCCGAGTCGGGCATTACGTTGTATTTGTAACAGCATACGTTACTTGTCGCCGACAACATATATATATAGGTGCCCGTATAACGTTGGGTAGATTGAGCACGGCTCACTCTTTCCCCTCTCACTTGCGAACCTAGTTGGTTCTATACGGTTGGCACTTACTAAGTTAACAGAGCCGTTTGTTGTGGGGTAAGAACATCGTGGTCAAGTATAGATTGTGAATTGGTGCACGGCAAAAGAGAAGCGCAACGCGGTACAGTCAGTTAGAGGTTGTCTCTAGGGACACTACACGTTCAAAAACAACGCTCTTGGAGCCTTGACAGGTCGGGACGCTTTCAAAAGTGCGCAGTGGTCACGTGCGCGTAAAGTGACCAATCGCCTCGCAACGCTCACTCTCTTCGCTAAGCACAGCAAGCATCGGAAACGTCGAACAGCCACGCACGGCGTGATACAATATCGCGTGATTGGTGTCACGTTTTTTTTTCCAGCTATTTAGGGACGGTTTCTTATATTTATTCCCTGTGACGTATACAGCAGTAAAGAGTGCGACGAAGAAAAGTTAGAAATACGCGTCCGCAAAGTGAAGGTTCGTCTATGAATGTTTGCTTGACTGGGTGATCGTCGAGACACTTCGTGTATAGAGTATACGTCACATTGAAAGAAAAAAATGTTTGTTAATATCTACAATCTGCGCCTGCTGTCATATTTTACAATGATGCCCGAGTAATTAGTTACTCCTTTCTTTTTTATATATCTCCTCCAGCACTATTGGCGTTCTGTATCACACTTATTGTTGAAACGTTTTTTTTTTCATTCCCTAAAGAACGCAGCAGCCGAACTTCCGGTCTCCGCCACAGGCGGAAGTGTAGCTGAGGTCGGAATAAACGTCATGTCTCACGTCACACGGTCATGAAAAGTTTGAATGAAATGGAAAGATTTTGCCTGGCATTGCATAAGTGTCGTTATTTTTACAGTCATTTTGTCAGTCTCACTAACTGACCCGTATCGTATAAGGGCCCGTACCCTACGCCGTGCCGCGTCCCAGTTTTTTATACCAATTCTATAGCAATAGTAATACTTGGTGTTTAGGGTTTAACGTCCCAAAACCGCGATATGATTATGAGAGATGCCGTAGTGGAGGGCTACGGAAATTTCGACCACCTGGAGGCCTTTAAGTGCATTTCAGTCTAAGCACACGGGCATCAATAATTTTCGGCTTCATCAAAATGCCAGAACCAGAATTGACAGCGTCGCGCCGTTCTGCCAGTGACGTCACACTCCTTGCGCAAGAACGCGCAAGTCACGTGACTTCCACGTGCGACGGCAACCGGAAGTTTTACTACTGCTGTTTTTAGAGCATAGAAACGCGTAGGGTTATACGTATTACGTCATCGTAACGGGTATGGTGAATGCGCCCAAGGAAAGGCACTGAGCGTCTTGGGAATGTCTCTGTCGGGTGTTCCTTTAACGAGACTTGACCAAGTCGGGTCATTGTTTCAACATCAGAATTTCTGTTGACTGGGTAAGACAGCTAGAAGTGTCTTGTGAACGTTAGTTTCAGAACACTTCATAGAGATCAACCAGAAGCATAGCCAGTCGAACAGCCAACCTCATCTGCTATTTCGAAAAACACGTCGACCTGCGAGGCACATCGACTTCCGGTGGGTATCGGCTAGCGAAAAAAAACTTCCGTCAACACCTTTTTTCTCCCCAGAAAAAGCGCGGTTAATTCGAGGGCAGCTTTCTAATTATAAACGTCTGATTGAAGGCAATACAAATTTTGATGTCCCCAACTTACCGCCTTTCAGTGTATACGTAGGCGTACACTGTGCTTTCGCCTGCCTGACCCTGAACTAGTTTTCGCGCGCCTGGCGTAATCAATATTCCGCGAACTGCGCTGCAATCGCAGAGATGGTGCGGTTGAAAGAACCACCCTACGTGTTTGCGATAAGAACGCCTAAGTGTGTCCACGTGTTTTCCTAAGCTTTCAGCGCTACATAATATATACACAGTCTGCGAGGCGCGCTGTGCTGAGAAGATTGAGTACACTGGGGTAGATTACAGCGATATATATTACACAACTTCTGGTTGGAAAAAGCGAGAAAAAAATACCGCGGGTCGAAAAAGAGCAATAAAGCTCGCTCAAACTCCTCTGTTGAATAAAGTTTTTCTCCTCCTCCTCGCTCGATGCGTACTCGTGCCTCGAATGCCCGAAGCCGTTTAAAAAACAAACGCGGTGGTATTCGTGTTTGCGAGGATAAAGGTCAGCTCTGTAGAAGTAAAGAGACGACTCGCGCGCCGACACATCTGCACACACATGTCCACACGGACAAGCCGAAAAGTGCGAGCTTAAGACAAACCCGTTGAAGATTCAGATGTGGAGTATATCGGATACGGTGTTGCCTGTCAGAATATTCTCAGCATTATCCCGACGGAACAACATGCGAGGAAGATATGCTTATTATAACACGGTGCAATGAAACTGCGCACGCAAAGAAAGAAATAAGATAACATAACGGTGCGAGTTTTATAGATGTGTTCTTGGCTTCGAGGAGAGAGTGAAAAGGAAATGTTGAAAGGTCTATCTATGAGAGATAGTATAAAAAAGTGCGAGAGTTTAAAATAGGCGTGGAGCGATATACGGCTCAAAGAAGTGCTGCTTTCTGGGCTACAACCGACATTCCTAAAGTGAGCACTGGTTCTGGATGTAAACTCTGGCAGATGTGGAAGGAAGACACTAACTTGGTTACAAAGGCGTATTTGGTCAGAGGCGGTTGTCGTTCGGAGAGATAATGTGCAGCCCGGAGCATTTTAGCGTGTCACCCTTTTTTGTTTCGGTCTTGATTCGTGAAGAATTCCTCATAGACAGCCTTTACACACGCTTTTCAAATCCTTGCCGGCAGGGCAGCGCGTTGTACTGTAAGCTATAGGACCAGGGGCCGTCCCGTGGGGGTGTTTATATTGTAAGGCTGTAAGCGGAGGGATTTAACAGTCGTGATAGATATGTACATAGAGTATAACTTTGCAAGCCTGTAGGACGTTCGTCAGTTAAGACGTAGCATATCTGGCAAACTTCTGCATCTTGTCAGCTGCGGGATCAGACCGAAAAAGGCGTGAACTGCGCCGAGTGGCGAATTCCAGAGATATCTCCGAGAGGGCAACCGCGACCTCGGAACTAACTCCTGTTGCTAAGGCTCCCCATATCTTTAACTCTGGCAGCGAAAAACAACGTGCCGCAAAGTGGAACACAACAGAAGTTGCTCAGAGTTCAGGAACCAGTGTGGCGTATCGCTTCAGCATATTCAGCGAAGTGCCAGGTTCAGTCTTACGCGTGCGCGTATGTGAGCGCCTGTGGTGGGCATCAAGTCTGCTCCATTGTTTCACTCAGGAGCACCTGCCCTTAATTGTTTCAAGGGGCCTGCAGGTATTTGAAAAATAATGACAGCTGAGCACCACTGTTGTGTCAGTCCAACTACTTCTCTTAGTTACATCTAAAAAGAGCCAGGTACCAAATACAGGCCCCTTGTATGAAGCACGCCATTTCCGTATTTGCTTCCATTGCGATGCTTGTTTCCCTTCAGATCGACCTCTGAGGTGGACGGGAGGTGCGCTGCGTTGAAAATCCCCCACTCTCTCCTCTCCCTTATTGCAGAAACCCGTGCGCGCTTATTGGTTCAAAAGCAGAATCGACACTACTGTTACCTGAAGTCCTGGAGCAAATTGCATCGCGTGACTAGCCGACTGAACAAAGCAGTCTAATAGGTGACAAACATATTGTTACGGAGACGGGGTGCATCTCCGTAACAATATCGTGCAGTTATGAAAGAATAACAATATAATAGAATGGTTATGAAAGAATTATGAAAGAATGAAGTAGACACTGTTCACGTCGGTGTACAGTTTGCAAACCTTGGCAATCGAAACAAGAACTTGCAGAGCAAGGCAAGTAAGTCTATGCGCAACAATCGACCATCGGGAAAATGATTTAGGAATGCCGGAAGAGAGAAAGAAGGAAAAGAGAAAACAGCCCGAGATCGATGGGTAAAAAACTCGCCTCATGCGCCCGTCGATCGTGTGTTTGCGGGTGTGTAGTTTACAGCAGCGTTCTATATAGTGCGCGCACGGGGTCCTGAAGCGGTTGCAAAGCAATCGTGCCGATGCTCGTCTTCCCTCGCCAACAGATATCAGTGCTATACTGTTATCTTATCACTTGGTTCCGTCGTGCTTGTTTCGGGTATCACGATTTGATTGATTGATTGATTTGTGGGGTTTAACGTCCCAAAACCACTATATGATTATGAGAGACGCCGTAGTGGAGGGCTCCGGAAATTTTGACCACCTGGGGTTCTTTAACGTGCACCCAAATCTGTGTTTCGGGTATCACAGTTCACGGGATACCACTGAATATCGGCGACAGATTCGAGCCGTTGTGCCGGCGGAAACACTTTGTGAAAACCAGCACACACTAGAGCAGAAAGCCACATTTTCCAACAGCCACATTCTGCTGGTACGATGGTGCAAGGGCACTGCCATTTCGCTTAGTAATAATTTCTTCCTAATCCCTGCCCAGCCCGGTCAGAGAAAAGCTCCGTGTGGCTAACATACTCAAGAGCATGCACCCCCAGCTAAGTCAGGGTCGCAGAGAGAGTAGATCCAGGTCTTTACTACAGGCCTTTTAGTACAGGAACAAGGAATCGCTGTTCTTAGACGCGACAGAATACGTAGATCTACGTGCCTTCGCAGCGGCAGTCCTCAATACTGACAAACAACTGGTCAGCTCATGCAGTGTACGCAGTAGAAACCCTGAAATAGCGGAAGAATTGGCGATAACCTTATAGCCATAGTTTGCCCCAACAGCCGTCATATCGTAAATGACTTGCATACAGTGGTCAGAAATTATGCACAAGGCAGAATTTCGCCCAAGGCCGTGGCTATCCTCGACACCAACGTAAACTATATATAACCTCCGAAAAGACGGAAGAACGAAATATTATGTGGTTCCCGGCTCACGCCCCCCCCCCCCCTCTTCACCTCTGTGCCCAACTTCAATGACAATGTCCATCGCATAACGCGAGGTAACACGTTCCGTGCCAGCGTAGAAATGACCTCTTTAGGGTATAGACATCCCACGGAGGCTGGACAGAGAGGGATAGAATAACCGATACTTGGACATCGCGAACTTTTATAAAAAAAAATCTAGAGATATTTATCGACCGCTACGCCCCAAACTCGACAGATCCGAAGCGGTAGATTGGAGGCAATCACAAACCCAGACCTTCCCCAACCCCATTCATGTTAAGAGGACATATCCATACGTCTATCTAGACGATACTCGCAAATTGTGTGGCGGGCCTCAGGTATCACTTAGGAACATTCTATGGGAATGTGCAATGTAAGCAGAAGAAAATCCAGTCACCCCAGATGAAGCTGCGGCGCGGTGGATGGCCGCGCTACGCAGATCCAACCTCCAGGACCAACTGTGGGACATCCAGCAAGTTCGTGAGGCGTAGTGGAGACATGTCTGAAGGACCGCAGACTGAAGGACCGGAGACTTTGCAAAGTCTCCGGTCCTTCAGGGGGCAGTCTGGGCTCAGACCACGAATTTGCCGAAGTTAATAAAGTCGTTACCACCACAAATGCGTTGAAAACAATATTGACCCGACGAGATATCATCCCTAATGCGCTATGGCTCAAGAAAGCGCCACGGGAGTGGGATGTTGATGCTCCTGCAGGTGTAAACGTGCCAAATGCTCCGGAACTCTACAGGTGAAAACGATATCACACAGCTGTTTTTTTTCAAGTGAAACACTGCAGTTGAAAGTCGGAGACATCTCGAGTAAGATAAGTACCACTTTATGTTGATTGATTTTAACTTTCGGACTCATCCGAAAAGAGAGAAAAGAGGGAAACGGAAATAGAACGCCGTTCGGAGGAGGAACAAGTGACATTCAAGATAGAAAAATAAGCGTGCGCACGTCAGAAGTGCGTTCTAAAGTCACAAATACCTTCGCTACAAGCCAGGTGTTCTCCAATTGCTGAGATGAAGCAAAAAAAAAAAAAAAAAACTAACCAAGCTGGCGCGCAATGCCTTGCTTTCACACTTGAAACAAGCGAATTTTATAGCACAGCTCTGTGCAGTATACTTGAACACCGAGAAGTGACTCAGTATTCCGTGTTAAGTAACTAGAATTTACTAGTCTTTCTGTAAGGCGCTGGATTAGACGACAGTTTTTCTTACTTTGTGAGACTACCAAACAGTTGTGCACGCGCGATCAAACGGTCACTCGTGACAGCTCATCTTGACCAGCGGTTGGTTTCTAACGTTGTCTAACGAAAAAAAAATGACAACTTCCCGGCGCTCGAAAAACGGTGGCGCTACCTGCCGTTTACGAGGCGAAGCGCACTTCAGAAAAAATACGCGCGTGCGAGCTGCGCAGCTCGGTTAGCTGCTGCAATATTTTCCAAATCTCCAGCCACAGGATAACGCGCATTTTGATCTATCATGGCGTGCACACGAAACTCGCATGCAGCCCCTTTCACTTCCTCGAGAACGCATCGTAATACTTTGATGGCTAATTGATCGAAAAAAAAAATGCGTTTTGATATCAGATTAAACCACAAAGGTGAGCACACGTGGTGAGAGGGGGCGACTGTATCTCTTCCCTCTCATAACGTGAAAAGAGATGGGGGTGGGAGGCTCATCGCTTTCCCCATATCTTTGCCACTGGAAAGACTTGAACCGATGGGGGGGGGGGGAGGCTCTTCACTTTCCCCATATCTTTGCCACTGGAAAGACTTGAACTGATGAGGGGGGGGGGGGGAGGCTCATCATTTGCCCCATATCTTTGCCACTGGAAATACTTGGACCGATGGGGGTAGAGGGGAGGCTCATCGTTTTCCCCATATCTTTGCCACTGGGAAGACTTGGCCGATGGGGGTAGAGGGGAGGCTCATCGTTTTTCCCATATCTTTGCCACTGGGAAGACTTGGACCGATGGGGGTAGAGGGGAGGCTCATCGTTTTCCCCATATCTTTGCCACTGGAAAGACTTGGACTGATGGGGGAGGGGGGAAGGCTCATCGTTTGCCCCATATCTTTGCCACTGGAAAGACTTGGACTGATGGGGGTAGAGGGGAGGCTCATCATTTTCCCCATATCTTTGCCACTGGAAAGACTTGGACCGATGGGGGAGGGGTGGCTCATCGTTTTCCCCATATCTTTGCCACTGGAAAGACTTGGACCGATGGCAGACGATTGTGACAAGCACGTCATCGCTACGCTGCAATCATTTCTTCATCTACTGTGAAGCATGTTGTCTTTCAGTCTCAACCAACGGATGTTGGTGTTGCTATGAAGATTTGTCCCTTCCCTCCCGTTTCCCCGAAAGAGAGCTTTGCACACGCCTATGTTGAACCTTACGCCACAAAATGAAAAACACAGTCTGTACACTTGGTGTCATTGCTGAGTATAAAGCTTCTGGAGCATGTCCATTTAACGAAAGAATAAGAGCACATAATTCACCAGCCAACAAATAAATAATAAACAGCATAAAAAAAGGCGGCGCAAACTTGGATGAATTGCGAAAGGTGGCCGCCCAAAAAACAATCCCAAGCCCGATGTGCAGGATCAATATGTACAGCTTGACCAGTTCTTGCGAGACAACCGAAACTGGAGCATACGGAAAGGAATACGAATTGTGACATGTATGTTAGCGTAAGTTATCGACGCAACGAGGAGAAGCTTGCAATCTACACGCGAACGCGTTATACGATAGGCACAGCGATTGCTTCTGGAGCCAATGGGCTAAAAGCGTCAGCAAACTCGTAGATATCGTAAGAACTCTTTTCTTCTGCAGAGACCAACAGACAGGTTGGGAAGAATCTGTACCAACACCTGTCTTCATTAGGATTTCCGCCTCGATATTCAAGCACAATCTTCTCTGAAGCATCAGTTGTCAAGAAATCCACTTACTCGCCGCCGGTTCCTCCGCAGTCCCAAAGATGTGTGTTGAAGCTCTTGCCAGCGTCGCAACTATAGCTACTGGAACGCGGTGTCGCATAAACGCACTGGCGAACGACCATAGAAACTTTTTTATCTAGGCTAAATGATTCGCCTCAGACGATGGACGACTCTAGTCTGAGAAAAAAATGGTTGGTGCAAAGTTTATGACAGAGAAGAAATTTTCATTAAAAATCTTTCCGCGGTATTCCCCAATTACCGCGTCGACTCTGTCCGGCAAGATCTAGCGAAATCTGTATACACTATATTCCACGGCAATCTCGCGGTAAGACCTTCGTGCACGTTCCGCACATACGATTTGAAAACTGGCACTACTGGAAGAGCGAATGCATCGGAGAGGAGAATCACTGAAAAACTCACTAAATGTCGCCACTATACAAGCGTCCTCGTTTTCGAGGAATACGATCATAATGATTTCGGTAATGTCTGTGCGCTAACGTTTTAAAGTGACGTTAGATCGTGAGCTGGCGACCGGTGAATGTGCGAATATATCTGATTTTCTCCAAAGATTCGAACATTGCAGATGGTAACGAAACGACTGTAGGGGGACGGTTTAAACCACGATTTGTCTACTTCAACTAGAAAAATGTTTAGTATCCAAAAGCGAGAAAGGCCTTATAGTGTCCAATGCCTAGACGTGACTGAAAGCGTATTGATTGTATATATTACGTCAGAGTAAAAAAAAATAAACAGTTGATGAAAGATTATTGGTTAAATTTCTCTCGATAATGCTACCAACGCACGCGATATAGTACGGCACTTGGGAATAAAGACTAAGGAAGTATTTTTTTTTTATCAAGAGTAGGAAAGTGAAAGTGTCGCGTTTAAGGAAGTATTTTTTTTATCAAGAGTAGGAAAGTGAAAGTGTCGCGTCGAAATAACATCAGCAGTGGTGATTTGAATGCATTGTTAGCAAAGGGACAGCTTCCACACACAGTGCTGACATCTCTCTGCGCAGACAATGAGTTGTCCAGCTGACAAACACGCATTCTGCCAACAGTTACAGCGCGAGAACAGAATGACGACAAACAGACAAGAGGGACACGAACGCTTGTCTCGTTGTCGTCGTTCTGTTCACGCGCTATAAGTATCGTCATGTCATACCAACTAGCCCAAACTGTCACACTTCTATGTTACGCATTCTGCCTTGAGTAAAACGGAAAGAAAACAGCTCTGTGAAAGAAACGTTGCTTTGTGAAATAAACAAAAATGTGGCATTCGGATTGTCAACTACTACGAGTAAGTTAGACAGCTAGAGGCGTGTAAGCACACTGGAAGTAAGCGACTCGTGACGTCATGATAATATAATAATTACGTGGGAAACAACCGTAACTGAACATACACAGACCGTGAAGGCGATGAGTCTGCGGTACAGGACGATGCAACAATTCATCAACGATGATGGCGTCACAAAACGTAAGCCAGCCACAACTATGAGTACGAATGACAGGCCAATACACTCGTCAGAGAAGCAGCAACGCCACCTAGAACTGGTGGTGATGGCAGCGCACAAGGGCACTGCGATCGGTGCTACTTGCGGTCGCATGATGCAATTGACGAAAACAGTAGAGCGTGTAACCGTTATGCCACCCAAGTAATCAATGTAGACATGTCTTGCAAGGCACCTTTGCAGCGGTTGCGGTCGAGCTGTGGCTTGAGTCAACCACCACACACACACACAGCCCGAAGCACCCCCTTCCCGTATACAAAGCCATCCTTCCCGTGGCGAAAGGTGCGGTCGGCAAGTACGGTCTTTTTCTGTGCTCACTTTGGGGGATAACAGCACTTGAGAGTTGCACGGTTATAGCACACCCGGCCATTGTAGCCGTTTCGTCGTTCGTCGATGCACATGGCGATGCATGGCGACTGCAAGCATTGCAATAGCTTCTGTCAGTCAAAGGACTCGGACACATCCAGACAGTACCAGGCCCTATCCTTAACGCTACAATATTGCATGGGCGCGTCCTTGTGACCTTAAGTCAAACGAATTGTCGAGGCAAGTTCGAGTTTTGCACACACACGTCCGCCAGTTTTCTAGCATCACGTTCCGAACAGAGCTAGAGCAATGCCCGAATCATGTAGCACACTTGTCCGATGCCTTCCAGGCGAAAATCCTGGCCCGCCCTCTGGAAGCCCATCTTCTCGTAAACGGGCTCGGCCGAGCAGCGGGCCACGCACCACACGCAGGAGGCCCGCTTGTCGATGGCATGCTGGATGCAAGTCGAGATGAGCCGGGAACCAACTCCGCGGCCCCTGAGCGGGAGGTCGACGGCAAGACCCCGGATGCGCCAAGAGTTCGCTTGTGACGCCAGCAGGATGGCGTCCTCTACGCTTGGGAGCGGAGGGCACACGGGGCGTTCCACGTACTCCCCCGACTCCAAAGAAGTCTCTGTTCCGACTTTCGAACCAATCGGCCCGGCACTCGGCACGTCTCCTTGACGGCATGCTCCGTTCATGTCTTGCGCACCCTCCGCGTCACGCATGGCTGTCCGTTCTTTTGTCGCGGAAACAGTCGTAACCCGCACCGTCCTTTCTTGCTGTTCGGACAGCGCATTCACGGATAACTTCGAAATTTGGTCGCATATCAGCTCGTTCGATTCGCTTTCCGGTTTCTGGCCGCCTAACTTTCCGGCAGGCTCGACGTCCAAGTAGGCTGCGGTAATCGACAGGCCATCGGCCGGTTCTTCAACGGCAACGTCGGCGGGTGGCGGCGCACAGTTTTGCTTTTGCGGCTTCACGGGCATCGGCTGTGGAAATACGAGTGACTCATTGAAAGCAGACACAACACCGACCAGTCGGCCGTCGACGTAGGCTCCGAAGTGCGAAGTGGTCGGCAGGTCGTCGCCGCGGTAGTCGACGCGCACCAGGTCTGGTCGGAGCACAATCTGCCGGAGTGCGAGCGTGTCGGAAGCGACGATGTCTCGGATCTGGCATTGCAGCGGCGCCTCCACCATTGGTCCACGCCGCTGGGAGCCCGTCCTGCACCGAAAGGAGACCCCATGCACATTTAGCGAATTCGGAATGATAAATTGATACACTTTCTCAAGACAACCAAGTTCTATGCAATCACATTAGTTTGGGCATATTTATTTATTTGATTTGCATACACACATACGCAAGGACACAGAGGAAAGAGGGAGAGAGCAAGCTGGCAACTGCCACCTGGAGGGGCACAACGCTTGCTTACTCTTCCAGGAGGAGGGAAGAGGAAATTGAGATAGGAGGGGAGAAAGCGAAAGAAGAAAGTGAAAAAGATGACGAAGACTGACAAGCACGAAAAAAATACGAAAAAGAGGTCTAAAAACAAATGACCAAGTCAGTTTGGTAAAAAAAAAACAAGAAAAGCCGCCGCATCTTTCCATGGAGGGAACTAGAGTAAATGCGTTGCAGAGTGGTGTGGGTATCGCGTGAATGTTGCGTAATTGGGGATGGTTTGGGAATGCTTAATTTCCATTTCATCTTTATTATTCTTGTTTGTTGAATGAATGAGAAGCGTTGCCTTCAACGAGTCGTCGGACGCTGATGTGAGATCCAGTGTCTACATATACGATGTGGCTAGTGAACGGTTTCCCAATACGTCATTGTAGGGTAGCAAACCAGGCTCGACCTCGCTAACTTCCACAGCTCCTTCAGAGCGCAGCTCGTAAGCACCATTTCCTGTGGTGGGCGGCGTCGCCGTTGTTGGCTGGCTTCGGCGTAACCGCTAGAGCGATGAAAGAGAGCGAACGCGGGTCTGTGGATATCACGAACCACTAGCCTCGAACCTCGCTTTCTTCCTCTGTCACGCGCGCTGGGCCCTCGGTCGGAGCTCGTGCAGATGCAGGGCTGGCACGTGCAATGCAGTTGGCTTCACTTGTCTGGATCGTCGGCATTTCTCTTGATTCGCGACGCCTTCATTCATATAGTGGTGTGCGTAGCACTCGAGCACTGGCAGCTTCTGTGGCAATGTGTCGCTATGTTACTTTCCTACAACTGTGGATAGTCAAAACTTGAAACAAAGTTGGCGCTGCCCCAACACGAAGCTGCGCTCAGAATCCGCATTAAGCAGTATCGTAAATGTCGGCGAACTTTAGATGTGTAGCGTTTTATGGTCGAGCTCAATCCAGTGTGCGGCGTGACCACCCTTATTGCGCACGCGCGTCCCCCGCCTCTCTCTCCTCTCCTACGCTCCCCCCATCTCTTGCATTGCAACGCCGACGCAGGCAGTATCTGCTAGTCTACGCTCGCTCCCCACATCTCTCCTGTAGGCATCCCTCCCCGCGGCGTTTACACTCCCATTGCCCATGCGCGCCCCCTCCCCCTCCTCTCCAAGGCTTTTCCGTCTCTGGCCTCGCAACGCAGACACAGGCAGTGTCTTCGAGTTTCTTGATAAAAAAACTATACCATCAGCTCAAGTTAAGATGGCACAACAGGCAAAAACAACGAATAGGCAATCTCAGACCGCAAGGCACGCTGGGAGGAGGCTCTGCTTAGCTCCTGAACAACTGTGGGCCGTCCAGCGAGCCGAGGAAGCCGCCCAAGCCCAATGGCTCGTGGCCGATGCCTACGCTGGGGCCCACCTCAGATCAACTTCGCTGCACTTAATTAATAAAGTTGTTCTTCTTCTTTCCGCCAAAGCGAACCTTGTGTAGATGTGCAGCAGCGGGCACTCACGCTTACACGGGCAGCGGCGCTGGCACTCATCGCGGTGTTGTGCAGGGGAGAAACCTGGGCAGGCGCACAACCCGCAGTGATGGACCAGCGTTTCCTATTGGAACATGCCAATCGCTACTAATAGACGTCAGACTCTCCCCAGGCGGTGCTCCGAAAAAACGCCGCCGCCACCAGCGCCTTCATCGCCGCGCTGGCCATAACTGGGTAGTGGAAGAAAAAAAAAACCGTCCGTAAGGGAACGTTCATAGGCCCTCCTCTTTCCCTGGCGTTGAGGCGCGGTTTCCGGAAATTCAAGAGCCCGGCAAGGTCAAATGTTGAAAAAAATGGTAAAAAACACACTAACAAATATGATTGTCGGATTCTTGCAAGAAGTCCATCAGCAAGCAGCATGGTTCGCTGCAGGTAAGGCCGCAGTGGCGCACTACTTACGGTGGTCGTATATATTGCGATCGCATTCCAATGGAGGTGAAACGCTGCAGAGGCACAAGTTTTGTGCGATGTGAGCAAACATTAAACAAACCCCAGGTGGTCGGACCTGCCACGAGCTCTGCACCTCTGCGTCTCTGATAGGCTGGGTCGACTTGGGGCGTTAAACCACACAAACCACACCCAAGTTCGAATGAAATGGAGATCCATAGCATAATATTTTTCACGAGTCCTTCCTTTCTTGCAGTGTCTGCCGCAGTGTTTCCATAAATATTGCTTTCTAAAGATTGCCTATTTATGCGAAGGGACAAAGGTAAAGGCTTGAAAAAATTGACTAAAACGACTCATGCGAGTTAGTTACTATATTACAACTATGTTCACAATCGAAGCTATAGAGAAACGCGATCAATACGTGGAGAAATCACTGTGTTGGCAAGTATCAGGGTCTATTCCTGAAGCATTGCACAGGGCGTGAAAAGGCCGCGTAGAAAGCTACGAAGACGGACAATCAACGGCGCGTCGCGACGTGCCATGGCATGTAGGCGCCATTAGTGAAGCGACCGTAGAACATCGAGTTCCCTAAATATACACTAGAGGGAATTCTATCGCTAGTGTCTATGGGAGCTGCAACGCACTGCGCTTCAGCGAGCATGAGACTGATGGGTAGTATACAAAGATTTGCCTAATCTTCGTACTTCTGACCTGCTTCTGGCGCCGTGTGTGTTCGTGTGGCTTGGAGCCGTTTTCTCACGAAACAAAAATCAGCAAATGTTTAGCGGTTGCGCTTCCCCACCTTATTCTTTTAGGCTTACCATTTCGTATCAGGTTACGAAATTGAGAGGAAGTCGTTTTTTTTTCTTTAAAGCGAAACGGAAACGAGCAATAAACGAAGCCGCAAGTGCAATTTGCTGCCCGCAAGTACGAAGACTAGGTAATTCTGTGTACTACCCATCATTCAGATTGGCGCTGAACGATCGCAGCGCCAGAGTTCCCTCTAAGTAATTTTAGGAAACTCTATGCCGTGGAACAACGCAAATCGATCAAACAGTCGTTGGAATTAGCGTCTACAGGTAAAAACATGCGCCATCGGCCATTCAAGGACACCCAAATTGGTCTATCCTGCGGAAACACGTTTTTTTATATATAGGAGAAGGGTGCTTACGTCACTCCCGAACATCTATGGTTGCCTGGAAAGCGATTGAGTACGCTTACGAACATGTTCGAAATAGAACGCGACAAAACGACGCATCCAATGTAGATTGACGCGCTCGAATGTCGAATGATATATAGGATGATTACTCAAAAGGTACAGATCCCGCACTGCACCTAATTATGCCCTCACAGCGACCTGTGAGCTCAACAATTCTTGCTTTATTCCGCTTCATTTAAACAGAAGCTTCCGTTTTTTTTTTGTTTACTAGTGCTTAAACGATGGAGAAGACAGCAATAGCAACAACCTGCCAACCTAAAGAAAGTTTTACTGCTATTCAGGAACGTATGTATATGAATTTTTTTTTCAAGGGGTGATTAGGTGTAGAAAAGCTAACTTTGGCAACTGATGGTCGATGTGAAGGCATATAAATACCTTAAAAACACCCAAAAAGATAAGGCGTGAAAAAGATTTGGGGGTAGTCAGAAATCCACTCAACCCTCCCTCAGGTTTACGGTCCTGGGATGAGTTGAAGTATACGTGTGCCAAAACAAGAGCGGTCACTTTTTCGTGACAAAAATAATTTGGGGGCTTTGTAATTACGATATGGTTCTGAAAACTATCCTAGTAATGGAGCGCGGCTTTCTTTGACTGACACCTAAATCCAGGTCATAGAGTGAATTTAGGCTCCGTCGAAATGTAGACTCCATGAATCGAGCACGGTTAAGAAGGCTGTGTCGAGTCGGCTCTATATTGGCGATTCACCAGAGCGAGCTGCAGAAAGCAGACGAACCGGTAGAAAAGCGCGCGAACCTTCGGGTCGCGTTCATTTTCCGGTGCAGAGCTCAGGATTCCGCGCCCCGTAGTTTGACCGCGCGGTGTGGGCAAGACATATTGGCCGCGTTCTAGTGCTCGCCGTTAGGGCGGCTAAATATAGCCGGATTAGTGGACAGCGGCCATTCCGGTGGAGTCAGCCAAGGAAACAGCTTCGCAGAGGCAGCAGGAAAGTGAAGATCTCTGCAAGGCACTTTACTGTCAAAACAAGTAGGCGGCTGAGCGGAATGGTCGGAAGGCAAACTGAAAGGTCATTTGCCCGCGAGAAAACGTAGCTGCACTTTTTTATACGCATAACTCGGGGTACGTTATGTTTCTAGTTGGCTTCGTAAAGATCTACGCTACTATCCTCACCCTCGCTACTTTATGTAGCAGTCATTGCCATAGAGCACCATCTCCCACCTCTTTCACCTGTTTCACTGAAACGTTTCTTTCACTCTTTCACCTTTCTATTCACTGCTACTCAACAAGTCAGCGCTGCCATCTTCTCAAATTTACATGCTTCTTTATGTCATCCCCTTTTCTCCCCTCCAGATTTCTATGCCTTTTTAATTACCAACTTCAGGATCTTTCATCATATTTATCTTTTTTTTTCGTAGCATCTCACGTGAATCCCTGTTTCCCATTACTAACCTGTTACTTCCGGCACAATATATCAATTACTTTATTCCACTGCTCTTTTTTCTTGTATTTATAATAAATTCCTTCTCGCGTTGATAGTTCCGCCTTTCAATACTAAAGTCTCCACTGCAGATGGGAAGTGCACTGCAGAAAAGCCCTACTTTTTCAACGCATTCAGTATAATTTAACGCTGACAAGCGTTAATAAGATGCGTGAATTTGCTTGCGAACAAGTTTTCAGTGATCGAGAGAAACTGAATTTCTTCCATTATTAAGTTGCTGCGCCTTTGAATTCCTGACGCATCACCCACTGCTCGTCGGCCCCGAAAGCAATTGAAAGGTTTTTTTTTTTGGTGGTGGGGGGGGGGGGGGGGTTGGGCATGTGTCAATGCCTTTGATTAATATATAGTGCGACCGACTCACACGCGTCAGAGTTTGCATTGATATTTGCCTTCTTTCCAATCCTGCTCCCTCTGTCATCTTTCTATTTCGCTTCCCCTTTTCCAAGCATAGTGTAGCCAGCTGGGCATGCTTTTGATTACCATTCCTGCCCGTTTGTTTTTCTCATTCCGTCATACCTTACAATTTGTACCTATCAAAGTCAACAGTGAAATATTAAAACCTTAGATGCCTCATCAAACGAGAAAATTGATCATCGGTGTCGGAGGCGTCAACATAAATGAGGCGAAAAATCGTCATCACTTGGTGAGGTCACCATATGACGTCATCATGTAGTCACGTTATTACGTCACGCTTCGTCAAAGACGGACCGATCCCAGAGGCAGTGCAAGAGCATGCAAAGCTTTCGCAGAAAGGCGGGGGAAGATCATTGCGTCAAAGTGAGAACAAAAACACGACTTTCGTCTTACAGCACCCTCGGTGGCGAAGGCAGATCAGAAACGCACTGAGATTTCTTTTTCTTTTGTTCTTGGTATATATTATTCTACGTGCGATCCAATAACGAAAACTACTACCACTACCATACTATATTACGAAAGAAACAACGGCGACAACAAGTTGCTGAGCAAGCCTTACTTCCACGCGCTTCATAAACTGGTTAGTACAAAGATTTTCGAAGAACCGGCATATGAGTGTCTTAAAAGCAAGAGGGAAGCGACGTCTATGGACTAGAAAGGAGAGGAGCAAGTGTTAAGAAAGAGATGGCAAGCGTAGAGACATCCTGCGTTCACTCGGCGGAATGTTCCATTGATTAAATTCGGCTTTGCTCTCTCTAATGGCCCCCTAACGGTCACTCATACTGACTTCACCTCTAGGTAATGTTTCGTACACTGACATAATAAACCAAAGCGCTACAGTAGGTGAGAATGCATCTTTGCGTGACATAGAGTGAATGAATATAATAATTGTTATATTACCCGCAAAGTAATATAACACAACAGATTAGGGAATACGAAACTAATTGGGCTGCGTTGCGAAGGAATAACATACACACTGATCCCAGCAGTTTCGTAACTCCATAGAAAGCAGTTCTTAAAGTAGGCAATTTAACGAATGGCACTATTTTTCTATTTTTTTTCTTGGTGCTTTATACGCAAACCATATAGCTTTAGACAGCTTTCTGACTCTAACTTCGCAAACGTTAATGAAAAAAATAACATCGTGGAATTCGAAATTCGTGCCAAACAAATTTTGTAAAAAAAACGGGCACAGCAGCAAAAAAAAATCAGCTCTTATCAAATCAAGGATGAGAGGTCGGTTATTTCCGAAATACCTCACGGTTTGAAAATGGTCGGAAGCGTAGGTTATTTTCCGTTAGACCAACGTTTATAGATACTTTGGTGCGTTAGACATATGGGTGCCGCCACCTTGGGTTGTCGGTGCTTTCTTGTTTTTGTAAATCGCGACGGGATTTCGTATGCACAAACCAGAACGTTTTCATGCGTATGCGCCCAGCAGCCGTAGAACGGTTCGTTTAGTTGCTAAACGTATGTATACAAAACACAACAGTTAACAGCGCAAAATCGCGGCACTCAAGTCGATCCGTAAAATAGTCTATAGTGGAACCATTCGCTGAAGGAGGGGGAAGCAACTTTTATTATTGAAAGTCTAGACGTTTCTTTCCAGTCGTTCTTCTCGTTAAAACGTATAGCGTGGTTTAACGAAATTTTCCTTGGCGGCAGAGTTACCATGCAGTCATATAACGACGGCGCACGCACTCACGCGCGTTGTGATGCATGCTGGTTATCATCTGGAAGTGAGCGATGCAAAAAACTAAACGAGGACACCCAAGATATTGAAGCGCACAAACGCCAGACAGCGACCCTATAAATTGAAAAAAAAAAGAAAGAAGAAGAACACGAAGACCTTTGGCAATTGCAGTCGTTGGGATTCGAGCAGCTAACTAAAGAAGTTTTCGCTTGCATGCGATACTTCTCGCTGGTTCTGCAAAAAAGCCAATCCCTTTCCTGGTGTTTGCGCAAAACCGTGCGTCGGAGCCTATACGAAGTCTCCTGTAGCTCCTGAGGACCTTTGACCTTATCGAGCTTTACTTCGTACTTCCAATTTGGCGTTTACTCGTGTAATTTCTAGGGACAAGTATTCCGAGATGTGCAACTCGTACCTTGAAATAATCAACTCCATTCTAAGTACGACTTCCAAAACCCTTTCTTGGGGATTCTGACGGCAAAATTTAAGTCGGCTCTAAGACACGGGTTCGATTCGTCGTTAGGGCGGCTGCATTTTCGATAGAACGAAATGCAACGCACATTCGTACGCTTACATTCGGGCGCACGCTAAGGAACCCCATGTGGGTAAAATTAATCCGGACCCGACCCCCACCATCGTAATGGCATGTCTATATCATATCGCGGTTTTGGTACACAAATTTCATGCAATCATTATTATTATGTGAGCAACTTTTAAGTCAGCGCAACGAACATGGCGTCCAGTCATAGCTTCTTGCTTACGGCAAAAAAAAAAAAAGCGAAGTGACTAGTTAGTTCACGTGTTGCGCAAGGAGTACTGACTAGAGTGTCAGCACCCTTCCGGGTGATTGCGTAACCTGCTCAGTAACTAATACGGCATGCTACTAGGGGCGGTGAACGCTTTCTTTCGCGGGTTGCGCGTTACAAAATATCACGACGCATTCGATTACGATAGAGGGTCAGATCAACGCTGTTTCTGAAACTCCACAATGACTTGGCTGAGGAACAACCGGATTCTTCCTACGGACTTTTATTCCGCTCAAATTAATATCTCAAAGCAAAAACGTACTTCATATTACTATGGATGATGAGGGAACCACAGGTGCACTAACGTTATCCGCAGCCATGGACTATAACCATAAAGCCACCAAAGCGCTGCTCACGTACGCTAAACGTTGTCGATAGGTTAAAAACATTAATCAAAAACTATTAGAAAGCATTTTCTCACTGCCACTTAAAGTCTATGTCAACAAGACGGCTGATTTAAGTATCCTTGAGACGGTCACTGATTTAAAGTTGTTGTCCCATAAATAAACCATCAAAACGTAAACTATTCGCAGGGACTAACGGGTACGCTATTACCTCCTCCCCCCCACCCCGAACTTCTTAAATGTCGGCTAAATTACCGAACATTGGGATGCACAGCATTGATTTGCTTTGTCGACATCTATCGGCCAGCCCGATGCTGAGAGTTCGTCGTCACGTGAGCGTATCCAGGAATCAATGCTTGCAACGGTCACTGGAGGGAGCCGGTTGCTCCAAGTTTTCCCTGCGAACAACCGGCGCACACGCTCTCGGACTGCGCGAACTAGACCACGCGACCAAAGTGGCATCTACCGAAGCGCAATCCCGCTTTGGCTACGGGTGGGAAAAAAAGGCGAGATCGAGTTTAGCTCCCTAATTCGATTTGACGATCCCCGCGCTCAATCAAATCAACCACGCAGAGAGTCGCAGACGTTTTGACCATTCTGCGCGTTGCCGTACAATTCACCATGTGCCGCTTACACAGCGCGTGCCGGCTGTAAGTGAGCTCCCGATCGAAGGAAAAAAGGATGAGGGATGCCGCATACTGATTGCCCCCATTCATTCTCACCTGTCGATCACAGACGACGGTGCCCTGGATGTTGCTGTACGCTCGGGCAGCCTCAAGGCGCACCGACAGCGTAGCACTCCGACACTCCCTTCAGCACCTCACTCACTCAGCGGCCTTTAACAGACAGAAAGAGGGGGAAAAAAACTTCCCGCCGATCCGGCGTGCACTCTTTCCCACACGGCAGCCTCAGCGTCGTAGTGGTGTCCTGGGCGCAGCGCGGGTCTGTAGTGCGAGCCCGAGGAGGCGGCGGCAGCACCGGCTATCCGTAGCGTGGCTAGCGGCGCGCTTTTCCGCCGGCCTAACGAGCCTGGGAGAGCAGCGCCGCGAGCGCCCGCCGCCGCGCAGCCAGCTGACGTCGCTAGTATGAGCGCGCCTCCCCATATCGGGACTACAGTATCGGAACGTAGGGAAGGTGGGCGAGAGATGTTACGGAGCGGAAGGGAAGAAAGGGCCGCGAGTTGTGCGGTCGAAGGGAGGCCAAGGGAAGGAGACGTCAACTGCGGAAGGGAAGCCACAGGGCGAGAACGAGGAAAGGCAACTGGAAAGAGAAGACGCAGCGCTCCGCTGACTGGCCGCTTGGAACTGGAGCGCCTCCCTGCGGACGCGGCGGCGCTGGCGCACGTGGGGCTCGCGCAGCCCGCTCCTCGTGTCGGTGTATATTCCTTTCCCTCCTATTCGAGAAGCGCGCTCGCAAAAAAAAAAGTTCTTTAGCGTTGCGTCGTTGCGATCCCCGCTTTACCGTTGCCCCCGACGACGGTTCATTTGCGCGCCTCCACGACGAAGACGCTGTTTGTTAGGCCGCAGCAGCGCATACTTTTCACTTCTCTCCCGCGGCGCACCATCCACTTTCATTTTGACCACTGCCGCGAAGGTATCCCCCCGTCTCGCCACCGATCTCTCGTCGTGCTGCCGTACCTCTTCCCTCCATCCGTATCCTCATCACTCACTTTCCCTGAAAGGGAACACAGTTCACTGCGCAGGTTGGGCCACCGCTGATAAGTTGCGGGGCCAAATTGCATCAGACAGCGCCCTCCCCCACCTTCCCGTGGCGACCATTCTACCTTCACCTTATTCCTTTTGATTCGCAGAGCGGCATCCTGCAAGAATAATGAGCGCTATTTTCGTGGCCATCATCTATTGCATAGGAACGGCAAAGGTCAGATGCACTATAAATGCGCACCTGCCGTAAGGTGCCGTCATAAATCTTGCCCGTGCTCAAGCACAGGGTCAGGTAGACGTACCTCCTACAAAATTTACAATACCGATGACGATACGGACGTAAGAAGTCGAAGTTTAATTCGAAAACCGTATGAGAGAAGCAGTGAGGGGCAGTAGAGGTAAAGACGGCAAGAAGATAAACCTTGGAGGGAAAATGCGACGCGGGGACCCAAAGTGAAAAAAAAAAGGAAATGTGACAGCACTCACACGACAGGGAGCGTAGTAGTTATTCGGCACGAAACGAGGTTTAAACACTAGGAAGCATTTCAAGCGCAGTTACTGCGAAATAACAAACAAAAACAGCGCGGTGGCATGACTGTTGGCTAGCCGACGTGGCTATGGCTAACAAGATGAGAAAATACAATTAAATAAAAAAAATTGAGTTAGGCAAACCTTACCCCTACCACGCGTACAGTATATTGCCACACGGACCCCTTTTTGTATCTTCTGGCCGGCCTATATTACACGCGAAATCGACGCTCAGCTCAGGCCGCGCCAGTACTCCGGGGACCTTTTGCGATTGTTTAATACTTTTTCTTATGGGATTGCGCTCGCAACCGGATTAGTAAAGCTTATTCTAGATCTAACACTGACGCCAATGACAATGCTGGAACCTTCGATCCAACGTGGATCGACGGCTGTGCTCGCTGATGTCGGTGTACAGTGAGCATTGCGCACAATTCGAGTTAATTTTATTGCATTCCACCACACGCCATGCATTAATTAACGTAATAACGGCAAGCTACTTGTATACACCATTTACCGCTGGCGCTACGCAAATCTTGGAGGAGCTCGGGCGTGTTTTCCATCACGTAACGCTTCTTTGTTTTCCCAATTTGAAAACTGCGCTTGAGCGGCACGAAAAATATGGCCCCTTCGAGTAGCCACTCACGATGTAGAACCTAAAAAAACATTACAGCATATCTACGGAGTGAATGATGATGAGTGGAGCGAAGCTTCGGAGGGTTTTATAGGTAAACCATGACTCCTTTGTCCGTCCGTCCGTCCGCGTCTGTCTGTCCATCCGTCCGTCCGTCTGTCTGTCCGTCTGTCTGTCTGCTAGCGTCTGTCTGTCTGCTTCGGTCCGTCCGTCTGTCTGTCCGTCAGTCTGTCTGTCCGTCCGTCCATCCACAATTGCTGAGTGAGGTAAGGACTGAACAGCTGCAATGTCGAAAACCACGTTTTGTCCAGCTGCCTCACCGATTGTACACGTTGCAGTGGCAAGCCCCTGTTCAACCACGCGCCTTCACTGGCCGAAAGTTCTAACCAGCTCAAGAGACAAATTATTGAAGCGGCAGACAATAAATATAGAGACGCTCTAATTTGCTATTCAATAGGATTATCGGAAAAGGAAATGGTATTTCTGTCGCGTCAGCCCCCAGTTTGATATTCTAGGTCAATTTCCTAGTGTGTACATTTCCTCCCCCCACCTCTCGTTTCCTACGAGCGGTGTCATATGCGATAACGTGCAATAAACGCCGAGTTGTTAGTCAGCGCTGTGCCCCGCCTTCATAAGTCGCTGTCCGGGTGCATCCTTGTGCTACTTTTTCTGAATTACCATCCAAGGCCGCTAAGATTCACGGAGACGCTTTTCAAATCAGAATAAATGAGACGAGCATGTGAAGAGACATCCTCCACTTCAACTGCTCGTATATTCTGCGAAGAAAAAAAAAACCCCACTGTTTTGCCTCAAGGGCGAAGCAACGAATACGATAGCAAGAAATTGGAAGCAGCTGCAAACTTCATGTACGTTACTCAATCACAAAAGACGCACAGGAACAACACACGCACATGTGAGAGAGCAAACTAACAACTGTAACAACTCGACACTTGCAGCGCGCTGTTCAAACACAAGGAAGGATGCGAGAAAAGAAATGGCCACCTCCCCGAAGGGAACCCTGAATAAATGCAAAACGTTGACCCGGTTGAAACGGACATCGACGCGTGCGCTGGAAGAACAGTTTCATGTGAAAATTGGTGTAGCGTTTACTCGAGTGAACGTTTGTTTGAAACGCAAAAACACGCGAGCCAGGTTCCGTTTTCGGCAAGTTTCATCGCAGAAAAACTGTTCGCTCGATGTGCACTTAAACGTTGGGAGCGGTGAAGAGGGGGAAGAGAGAGAGATGACCCGCTGCGAGCGGCGATAGGCTAGAGAGAGAGTGACATCAACGTGCGTGCACTGCGAGGGAAGGCGTGACCTATGTGGCACCGCCCCAACACCTGTGGCCAGGAGAGCACGGTGCGGACGGAGGGACAGCGTAATGCAGGTTAGCCTTCGTATGGTGCTCCAAGTCGCCAGATCAACCAGACCACTCATCAACACCACCTGCGCTCTTTGATGCATCTTTATATACCAAGTGGGCTCCACTGAAGAGAGATAACGCTACTTTATCGTTTATAGTTTGATGTGGCATTCGCTAAATCGTATTCCGTCCGCATTTCAACGGCCGACAATGCTCTCTGCGATGCCTGTAATAGCGAGGAGACGCTACACCACATACTGTGTGACTGTCCGGTCTGCAAAGTGCAGATATAATCACTGGCGTCCATTATAGCACGCCTTGACAATATACACAATGATGAATCAACATTTATTGGGCCCAACATTGTTGGTAGTGCGCGCAGGCACCAGACGGGGCGGTTCCCTAGTTGCGGGGCCCGTATGTATCCAGCAGCTCCTGGCCCCTGTCCATAAGTGCACGCTGGGTCGGTAGGGCGGGGCTTGTGTTTTGTGTTCTTTGTAATAGTGGCTGCGCTTCCTAGCAAGATGTATTCTTGCCAACTGGCCCGATACAATTGTTTATTTGATAACAAGGTCTCCCATCGCTCAAGGGGTTAAGGATTCGGGGTGTCGGGAGGAAGGGACGGTGGGGGGTTCTTAAGTTCTGTGCGCTCTGCCAAGATGTGCGGCAGGGTGCCATTTTCTATTTTACAAAATGGAGAGATATACAATTGTCTGTTGAATTTGTTATAGCATGTCGTGTACAAATGACTTTGCAGCTTGAGGTGACCAAGGAATCGCTGAGCTTTTTGGGGAAGACTGACCTGCATGGTCGAGTGGCTGTGAGTGTGATGCCGCGTTCCACGCCAGATTATTAGACTCTTACTACCTAGGTGCATGTGCGCGTGATGTGTGATGAGCTATGTTTGTCCCTTTCTCCTCTTTCATCTCCTTCTGTCAATCTCCCCATACTTTACCACATGTAGGGTAACAAACCGGTTATTCTGGACTGGTTGACATCCATACATTTCCGTCTCTACCATTCGCTTCTCTCTTGAGGTGAAAACAAGTCGTACTAAACTCACTGTCTAGAGCGTGCGAGCATGGACGACCACGCTCTGTATGTCAAAATACAAGAAGGCGCACATTCCAACTCTGTAGAAAGCCGAAACACTATGAACTATAGATTTCCAGCATTGAGGACCCAAGGAGCTAGGGAACCCAAAAAATTTGCGAGCCGCCAGTGCGCATGCTCAGAGCGATAGAGAGCGCCGAATTCCTTGCTGCCCTGACGATACTTCGGAGGTCCAGTACAACGTACAATATACTCGCTTACTTCGTTGTCTAAAAAAATAACAAGCGAGATCATTTAGGAAGTTCTTCAGAAGCCATTAAAAAGCCACACTCTTAGAAAAAAGGTAGTAGTAGTTGCTAACTTTGGGGTAGTAACGGCTTGTCACATATGTTACAACCCTGGTAGTAAGCGCAGTTAGTAACGGTGAGGGCGGTAACAGTTATCACCTTTGCTGTTACTACGAGCATTTACTAACTATTACTACCCTAGCTGTTACCACCCATGGGTAGTAACTTTTAAAGGTTTCAAGAAAAAAAAAGTATCAACCGATGCTACCTTGTCCACTTATCTTGGCATAGCTTTTCTTCATTGCTAATGTTGGTCAATCAATGTCTCATTACTACGCAGCTTCGGGTAACCTTGCGTTGTGTGCAATGAACGTGAAGAATACATTGACCTAAGAAGTTCACAATCTTTTTAATTTTTCTTTCTTTATTGCCTTTGTACATGCAACATTCACAAACAAATATACATCTTTTGAATTTTTTTTCTTTATTTCCGGTTAAACTTCACAAACGGGTTGCTAAGATAAATATATTACAATTCACAACGAACAATAAAAAAAACTTAAAAATAACTAAGCCCGTCAAGCATTACTATAACACATCACGTCCTAGAATTCCTTCATGGTCAGTAGGGCTTCTACCCTTTCTACCCATAAAGGTACACATTCGTATGTTCTTACTACCTCGAGTAATCTTGAGATGCTTTCTTTAAAATACTCTCTTGCTGGTCTTCTGTCTGGGTCACAGTGAAATCCAGCCATTCTAGAGCGCCATATACTGTGCAAGGCAGTCATCATGATAAAATCGAAAGGTAATCCATCCTCATTCTCTATTGCCAAATACCTGATCCCATGAAAATATACATCTTTTTAACGCTACAGTATGAAGTACACGTAAGGGTAAATATATTTCCTACTTTTCAGATGCATGTCTGGCACAGAGAATCACTTGTATTACTGAATAAATTATAGCAAATGTGAATCTGGAGCACTATATCATACTACCTGACTATACGTGTGTTTGGGGACGTAGCAAAAGACTTTTAATAACCTTACTTTGAAAAATATATATATACATGTCATATCTATTTATTATAAAAGGGCCACCAAAAGGCATTATTTACAATGTCCGAAACAAGGCACCGTACTTATTAACATAGTCTCATTGCATTTAAATGCTTCACACAGCTAGTATATCAGCGGTTAAAAGGTAATAATCGTTTTTGAAGTTGGATGTGCCAAAACAACAATATCATTTCAAAAAAAAAACGCCACAGTGCATTTACTGTGACCATCCTCCCGATTAATTGTGGCCGTCTTGTTATTTTGATCCGACGGTCATGTAAATTTTCTGTAGTTTACTGAGTTTGGTGTGATTGTCTATTACAACACGTGTAGCACTTGCTTATGGTTTGTTAACTTGTACTTCTTCGTTTAGATAATATCAGAATGATGTTTACATATCTCGGTTGCGTAATATAAAAAAAAATTTTTCTTATTCTATGGATATGGTTCAGAGTATTCCCAAGTGACTGCGAAAGTCCTGCGGTCTCTCCCGATACCATTTGAGCAGGTGAGCCCGTGTTTCGGTCACTTTTCGAAGATTGCCCGTACCGCCACGCTGGCACGACAGTCAAGCCAGTAGACAAGGCACGGCAGGCCTGACGAGTCGTCGGAGCAAGCGGTTGCCCCATCCGCTGCACTGGCGCCCGAAATGGAATTCGTGCAAGTCGAAGGGGAGGAGATATCGCCGACAGAGTTCGGAAAAGAGCAGGGATGGTGCGAGATCAAACGAAACACCAAGAAGGCGGGTGGAGACGCCGACCCAGCGAAGAACCAGCAAGCAACGCCAGCGTCTACCAAGAAGGCGGCGTTTATTCAGAAAGCGACGCAGTACGTGCGGAAGATCACCATGACGAGCCGAATGCCCAACCTGCCAACGGATGACTACAAGATCATCGTGCGACCCCGGGATGGCTTCAACGTATCCCACTACCAGAAGGACCGCGTCCACTGCTGCATACGCAACGCTGCAGGGGTGGGGCGTGAGGTAGCCGAGGAGGACAGCGTCTGTCTCAATGAGCGACAAAACGTTATTGTGGTAAGCACGCAGTCAGAAGATCGCGCTAGACAATATGGAGGCATTTGCAAGCTGCGAATTGGCGACCGTGAGTTCGAAGCGAGTGCCTACAGAGCGGCTCCGGAGAACACGTCCAAAGGCCTCATCAGGGGCATATCGCTAGACGAAAAGCCGGCGGACGTCGTGAGAAGTCTGGTTAACCACCGCAACCCGAACGTCCTGCATGCCAAGCGCATGGGAAACACGACCAACGTGATAATCCTTTTCGACGGCTACTACGTGCCTCGTTACGTGAACTACGGCGGGATGGTGATAAGGTGCACTCTTTACAAGAAACATATCGATATGTGCTACGAGTGTGGTCGTCTGGGACACAGGGCCGACGTGTGCCCCAACCCGAACGACAAGAAGTGCCGTGGGTGCGGATGCGGTAACCCGCCCGATGATCATCGGTGCGAGCCGGTGTGCCAACTGTGCGGAAAGGGTCACCTCACCGGAGACCGCAAGTGCAAAGCTAAGTACAAGACGCCCACCTAGTCAAGCGCCGACAGTGGGAACGCAGAATGCGCGAGGAGGCTGAAGCCGCTTACAGCAGTAGCAGCACCGTCAACGACGGGGAGGAGGGCTACGGACGACGCCACGCACCGAGACGACGTCGCGGCAATAGTCGATCGGCCTCGAGGGAGACCCGCGCGCGGAGCCGCACTCGCTCCCGTACTCGTTCTCGAGCCCGCTCTCGCAGCGTCTCCCGACCCCGTTCAGCGAAGCCTCGCAGCACGTCGACGGCCCGAGCCAACCACACAGCGGCAGCCAAAGGCGGAGGAGAGGTTGACCCCCATAAATTGAGGTGGGTGGACGTCGCCTCCGGACGCGCGCCCAGCGCACCGCTAACGCGAACCGAGACTGCCATTGATAGAAACCCAGATGTAGACAGACGCGGCAGCTCTGCTTACAAACGCAACAGCGACCCAGAAAGTCTAGTGCAGAAACGATTGGATCAATTCGAATCATTAATCCAAGAACTAAAGCAGGAAAATGCAAGGTTAAGAAACGAAATTGCCACGTTGAAGGGGGAGGCCCCGACAGTTTCCTTTCCTCCTCCTCCTCCTCCAATTACACCCGTCGCAGCCGACGCGGCTGCTAGTACAGCCGAGAGAGTGGAGGAAGTCATGGAGGCTCAAGACGCGCACCCCGCACCCACCAAACGTAAGGCACTTGACCCGGAACAATTCGACGTCAAATCGCAGAAACGCGAGGAGAAACTCCGCGAACGAGTCGATAGACTCGACGACAAGGTAGACGCGATGATGACCCAACACGCGCAGCAAACCGCGCAACTTAACAACGCAATCGCTCAGCAAACCGCACAAACCGAACAGTTGAGCATTGCAATATCTCAGCTCACAAAAATGGTCGTGACGCTGCAAACGCGCATAGACAATATCGAAATGCGACTTCCGGCCGCAGTGGGTTGCCCAGTACGAACGACTGGGAAACCGTACTTTAGGCCGTTACCCGACGAAGAGGCGCAGGATCAGCCGCACGGCAAACCATAACACGTACAGTCACCATGGCTCGACACGAAACCACACAAACGCAACGCCCACAACAGCATAACACACGAAACACGTTCACTATCTGGCAGTGGAACTGCAGGGGGTACAGGAGGAAACGGGCGCTTCTCCAACAATTCTTACGTAGCCGGCAACGACCGGACGTAATACTATTGCAGGAAACCAATGACCCGGTCAAGCTGGCGGGGTACAAATCTATAGACGAAGCTGTGACCGCGGGAGCCCCACCGGCCGCTGCAACGCTAGTGCGACGCAACCTCACCGTGGCGCAACGCGAACTTATGAACGTTAGCATACCGCATGTATTCATAGAGCTCATTCCGACGAAAGGGCGCGGCCCCAGCCTGTTTGTGCTGAACGTGTATAGCAGACCCAAAGCCAGACACCGCTTTAGCACGTTACTGCGAGAGGCACGCGAGGCAGCTGCCGACGGGCCCTTGCTCATCGCGGGCGACTTCAACGCGCCCCACGCGGCGTGGGGGTACGGCTACGAAACGCCAAAAGGTAAGCGCCTTTGGGACGATGCGCAGAATGAGGGCCTCGAGCTCATCACAGACCCTTCTGTGCCTACGCGCAGGGGCAACAGCGTATGTGCAGACACCTCACCCGACCTCACATTTACCAAGAACGTTGCTAGCGCGCGATGGCACAATACACAGGAGGACCTGGGTAGCGATCACTCAGTGATCGAGATCCAGGTCGACGCTGAACCTCACCACCGCGTTCATTGGGAAGGTACCAAGGGCAAGAACCACCGGCTGGTGGATTGGGACGCGTTTCGCAAAGTCCGGAAAGAGCAGAATCGTGGAAATGCGGCTATTGAGGATATAGATAGCTGGACTGCGACGCTCAAGGGGGATTTAGAAACGGCGACGCGGGAGGTTCCGCCAGAAGCCCAGCTCGAAGTAGTAGACAGCAAACTCCTACACATGTGGGAAGCCAAGCGCAGCCTGCAAGACAGGTGGAAGCGTCAACGCCACAATCGAACGCTGCGCAGACGCATAGCACGGCTAAGCAGGGACATGGAAGAGCACGCGTTACAGGTATGCAAAACGCAATGGGAAGAGATCTGCAATGGGATGGAGAACCAGCTGGGACGGGCCAAGACGTGGCATCTCCTCCGGCACCTCTTGGATCCAGAGGAGACGAAAACATCGCACGCACATAAGCTTAACAAGTTGCTGCACGACTACAAAGGCACCCACGCGGACTTTCTAGATGACGTGCGAAGCCGTTACTTTCAGTCACGTAGCCCCCTCGCGCACTCGGCATACGCCTGGGAGGGTGAGGGTAACGCGGAGCTAGACGAGGACTTCAGCGTTGCAGAGGTGAGGGCGGTGCTGCACAGGCTCAACACAAAGTCGGCGCCAGGCCCGGACGGGATAACCAACAAAGCGCTACGTAACTTGGACGATGAGTCGATAGAACAACTGACGGCTTACATGAACGAGTGCTGGAATGCGGGCGCTATACCGAACTCGTGGAAAACGGCGCGCATAATTATGATCCCCAAACCGGGCAAACGAGTACAGATTGACAACCTTCGACCGATATCCCTGACGTCCTGCGTTGGTAAGGTCATGGAACATGTGGTTCTCGCTCGCCTTACCAACTACCTCGAGGACCAAAACATGCTCCCACACACGATGCTGGGGTTCCGTCGTAACCTTTCCACACAGGACGTTATGCTTCAACTCAAACACGATATAGTAGACAATCCCACACGATCCACCAAAGCGATACTCGGGCTCGACCTCAAAAAGGCGTTCGACAACGTTAGCCATGCTGCGATACTTGAAAGTATACGAGCGTTGGGACTTGGCGAGAGAACGTATCACTACGTACGGGATTTTCTTACGGGCCGCCGGGCCCGATTAGCGATCGGCGAACTAGAATCGCAGGACATATACATGGGTTGTACGGGCACGCCGCAGGGCTCCGTAATCTCGCCCATGCTCTTTAACCTCGTGCTTGTCGGATTACCACGAAAACTCGCTGAGATAGAAGGCCTCCACCATAGCTTGTACGCCGATGATATCACCCTCTGGGTTGCCGAGGGAAATGACGGCCACGTAGAGCAAACGCTGCAGGAAGCCGTCGACGTGGTGCAGGACTACCTTCGCGACACTGGCCTCGAATGTTCCGCAGCTAAATCGGAGCTCCTGCTCTATAGACCATCGCGCAGGGGCCGTAAACCCAAGAACGCCGATTCCACATTCGAGTGCGCATATAGAGAAATTAATGTACGCACATCAGACGGCGCTGTCATCCCACAAGTTAACACCATTAGGGTACTGGGCTTGCGCCTGTCCGCCAACGGCCACAACGGCAAAACCGTTCGCAGACTAGAGGGCGCGGTCAATGAAACAATCCGGTTGCTGAAAAGAATAACAAATCGGCATAGCGGAATGAAGGAAAGCAACACCATTCGCCTGGTACATGCTTTCGCTATGAACCATATAACGTACGTCGCCTCCTACCTCAAGTGGCAGGCGACTGAACGCACCAAACTAGATTGTCTCATCCGCAAGGCGTACAAACGCGCAATCGGATTACCGGCCAATACCAGCACGGAAAAATTTCTCGAGCTGGGGTTGCACAATACTCTAGATGAGATAATCGAAGCACACAACATCGCCCAGTACGAACGTCTGGCGAAGACCAGAACTGGTCGACACATTCTCGAGACACTGGGTATCAACTACCATACGCAGCGCGGCGAAAAGGTCGGGATACCCAGACGTATTCGCGAGCGCATCGTCGTTATGCCGTTGCCTAAGAACATGCACCCGACACATCACATCGGTCGGCGCAACAGGCGCGCCCAAGACCTTGAAAAGAAATTCGGCAATAGCAAAGACACAGTTTACGTGGACGCGGCCCGTTACGACTGCCACCGCGGCTTCGTGGTCGCGATCACGGATCATGTAGGAACTTGCGTCACGAGTGCGACGATAGGCACGGAAGACACGGAGGCGGCCGAAGAAGCTGCCATAGCCCTCGCGATAGCCACCACGGACGCCGAGGTGATAATAGGCGACTCGCAGGCGGCGATACGCAACTACGCCAGCGGCCGGATCTCCCGCGAAGCGGCCCGCATTCTCCAAATTCACGAACGCAGCATCTGCCGCAAAAACGACAGTTTCCTCGTATGGACCACCGCCCACACGGACCCTCCGCTTGCGGGCAACGCGACTGCCCACGCCGCGGCTCGAGGACTTACACGCCGAGCTGCGACGCCTGCCGACAGTCCCGATGTCTCGCACACTTCGACAGCGATGCGGGAATGGACGTGGGGGGAACGCATGACCACTTTCAGAGATATCACGCAACACTACAGACTGAACAGATGCAAATATCCACCACCCCACGCCAAACTAAACAAGAAACAGCAGGTTGCCTGGAGACAACTACAGACACACACGTACCCGAATCCGGTGATCCTTCCCCTCTGCTACCCAGGCATTTATACGTCTGACGCGTGTAAGGCGTGCGGAGCCAGAGCGACGCTGCAGCACAAGCTGTGGAAGTGTACCGGTAACGCGCAGCAGTCCCCTACGAACCCGGTAGACATGGCAGTCTCGAACCGCGAGGCGCGATGGGAGGCGGCTCTGCTCAGCCACGACCTTGCTGATCAACTGTGGGCCGTCCGGCAAGCCCAGGATGCCGCCCGGGTCCAAGGACTCGAGGCCGTCACCTAGGCCGGGGTGCTTGTAGCCCCACCCCGCTCAATGACGCCGGACATGTTCAATAAAGTTTTTACTCACTCACTCACTCTATGGATATCTCCTGCGTCATTTTTTTGTTTAATGATGATATGTCGAGACGATTCCTCTCATAAATTATCAGAATCGGAATCACACACTGTTTTGGATAAAATAGTCAGCAGCCGGGTATCAACACGGTAGTAACAGAGCAAGCAAGGTAGTAAGGAATTCAGTTACTACCTCTTTCATTTCAGTACAAAAATATGTAGTAAACAGGTTGCAAAAGTTAGAAACGGCTGCAGCTAATAACTGTTTACTAACGTAGGTAGTAAACAGGTTGCAAAAGGGTAGTGATGGGTCGAGAAAGGTAGTAAGAGCTGCAGTTACTACCTGTTTGCTTGCGGTTGCTACCTTTTTACTAACTTTTTTCTAAAAGTGCAATGCATAAGTATAATGTATACATGAAAAAAATGGTAAAACCTAGAGTCACTAGACGGTCTTACAGTGATTGTACAAACTCAAGTTATCGGTTGTCGAGAAATTTAGGTGCACATACTTCAAGTTTGGTGCAAAATTAATTCCTAATCTCAGCACGGGATGTCGCATTATGAAAAAAAAAGTAGGTATGACATGTAATTAATAACCCGTAATTTCGTTTATATTTCGACATTTCTTGTTCAATAGAAGGAAGGAGAGGCAGGCAAAGTGGGATATTTCCCGCGACACCATTACCTTTACTTACTGGTAGGGTACGAAGATCTTTGAGGCTCCGCAGGAGTGCCACCCCTCAGGGCGACACCGCGGGCAGCTCCCACGTGGGGACAGTTAGACCTAGCCTGACCGCCGCATCGCAGGCTCTCTGGTCAGATCAAAGTTGATGCTGATATTCCGAGCTCCCGAGGGCCTGGCTCCATTTCTGCTCTGTGAGGTCCTTATCCGCACGTAACGAGGGGCACCGCCAAAGCATGTGCTCTAAATCACCCGTTCCCCCGCAGCGAAGAAAGTCAAGTGGGAATAGACAGTGTATGCACTGTATACAGCCGTCCTAAGCGGTAAAATATTGGGCAGTATAGATACATAAGAATATTGCACATTATCCAAGCAGAACGCTGCAGCTCTCGCTGATCACGTCAATGTCACCATCGCCGCGAATTCTCAACTGAAAGGCAACTAAACGTGCACGAAATGAAAACAGTGTGAGAGACAGAACAGTAAAAGTTAGGCACAGACAACGGTGATGTTGCCCGTGTCCTCTTTTTTTTTACTGGGTTTCTGTTCATCGCGCTTGAATTTATTTCAAATACCGCACTGACTCGTTCAAGAATTCACTTTAGCTGTCATTAAACGACCTTTATGAGACTGAAGTGCGCGGCTTCGCGTTTATTCGAAGTCCTGACGTTCGAAGTCCCGACGTTTTTTTTTTAAATGAAATGAGCCTTAAAAATACTTTCATTCGAAAAAAAACACTTAACCAAGCAAGCTTCATATATAATTTCGCAACGAAACTTCGACCGTCATGACACTTTTTATTCAGCAATGCATAAAAAGGATGGTGTTGAAACGCGGAAATGTGACGACAGTTACGTAACATACATGATAAGACTCTATATAAGAATCAGGAAGTTCAATCGATGCAACGAGACTAACCGAACTGGCCTTACAGGAGGAAGACAAGAAAGTCAGAAAAAGAGAAGGCAGAAAAGAGAAGGAAAGAAACAGAAATAAAATATTCCATTCTTATGTCGTCGTCTTTCATTTCCTTCATTTTTGTCTTGTTTTCTTTTTTTCGTTTCTCGTCCCTCGAATCAGATGCGTTCATTTCCATGCGGGTTGTAACCGACCCCAGAAAGCATTTAGAACCAAGCTATTTCGCAATATAAGGACAATGAAGCCCAATGCCAACGTCGGGCAGAGCCCCACTGACTTACCCAAGAAGCAGCAGCACTGAACGGTTATTGCGGCCGAAAACGCAAACAATTTAAACAGTGTATAACGCTGCGCGTTCTAGCGGTCCCTCGGAGTTGCGGTCGCAGCTTTCAACTGCGCGGGGTCCAATTTTGCGCAGTGTTTCCGCTTTCACCAAAGTTAGACGACACAGTCCAGCGCTCGTCAGAAATTAAAAAAAAATAAGAGAGGAACATCATAAACAGGCCAGGAAGCTATAGACGGCCGAGTCAAGGTTAGGAGACCGGTGAGCCGGTGCATTGGGAGGCGAACGCAATAAATAACAAATAAAAAGCGGCGGAGAGGAGACTGTCACGTAAGGTCAATAGACGTCGAAACAAGCGAGGAGGAAAGGAAGAGAGAAAGAACAACGAAAGATGCCGAAAGCACGCGTATACGGAAAGAAAAAAACTTGGCGTCCTGTGAACGAGATTGCCTGGCAGAGGGCGATCGATTTACAAGCAGACGACAGACGGACGCTTCCATTTCTTTCTTTTTTTCTTTTTTGCCACGTCTACATCAGATGGGTGCGGCTCGCGTGCCTCTGCACTGCACCCTGGCGCGATGGCCGAAGTAATTGTACACTGCCGCGGTGGCCGAAGTAATTGTACACTGCCGCGATGGCCGAAGTAATTGTACACTGCCGCGATGGCCGAAGTAATTGTACACTGCCGCGGTGGCCGAAGTAATTGTACACTGCCAGCGCTGCGCCACGCACACTTCGCAGTGTTGAACGAAGAGGACAAGAAAGCAGCACCTAGATTTTCTTTTTTTTGGGGGGGGGGGAGGGGGCTGTCAGGAGTTCTTGCTTTATCGGGAACATTGGTGTAAGCGAAGTTTTGCACGGACATTCCTGACGCACCCCTTCTATTTCTTGCGTTGTGCAATCCTCCCCCCCACCCCTCTAACTGTTTCCTTCCCTCATGCCGGTAATAGAAACTTCTACACATGCGCTCAGCAGCGCAATACTTCAGTTCGTCATGTGTTGTCATATCTATAGACAAAAATAATATGTAACAACGTGCAAGGACAATTAACCTCGATAAAGGGATCAGATTAATAATAATTGCCCAGTTTCGACGTCACAAAACCACGACGTGATCATGAGAGACGCCGTGCAGTTTAGGGCTCCGGAAATTTCGACCACCGGGGTGCTTAACATGCACCTCAATCTAAGCACACAGGCCTCAAGCATTTTCGCCTTCATCGAAATCGCGCCCGCCAAGGCCGGCATACGATCCTGCGACCTTCTGTTTAGCAGTCGAGCTCCACGACTACTATAGACCATCACGTCGGGTGTCAAATCAGGCTTTCACATATGAAAAACAGTTGATCGCCGACGTGGCCATGATGGAGAGGGCATCAATTATTGGAAAGTGGCGCGTATTCAAATACACATGTGACTTGCGCTGCTTCGAGTCCCGAATGTCTGCCCGATCGCTGGTGACCACTTTTCTTTTTTTTCGCGTACGACGCCGCCACCAAATTCTGCGAATTGTAACGAACTTCTTTTGCGAGAAAAAAAAAGGGGGGGGGGGGGGCGTCACTCTCGGCAGTCCTCAAGAATGGAGAGGTAAGAGCCACAAGAAAGGGAGTAGGCATAAAAGAAATCGAGATAAATGAGGTAGCAGATCTGAAGCAACGCGCGGTGCGAGTGGATGGATGGATGGATGGATGGATGGATGGATGGATGGATATAGCTGTACCCTCTAGATCGGGCGGTGGCTAGCGCCACCAAGCCGTAATTTTTAATGAACCAAAAACTAGATTTATTTTTTTTTTCTTTAAAAAGTGAGTTTGAGGATTCGTACTTTGCAGTGAAGGGTTTAATTTTCACTCGTGCTTTGACTTTAGCCACCAATCAGATAACCTCCTTCTAGTTAAGTCTACCCGCTTAAAGTCTATTTTGCCCTCCCGGTCCCTAAACCCCAGTGCTTTGAAAAACTCTGCGCCATTATCCTGAACTATAGGGTGAAGCCCTTTACAGAACATTATCAAGTGTTCGGCAGTTTCTTCTTCCTCTCCACAAGCACTGCATACTGTGTCTACCCCTTCGTATTTGGCCCGATATGTCTTGGTTCGCAGTACTCCCGTCCTGGCCTCAAACAGTAGAGAACTACCCCGAGTATTATCATAGATCCTTTCCTTGGCAATTTCTTGCTTAAAAGTTCGATAGATCTCTAGTGCAGACTTCTTAATCATGCGCATTCTCCACATGTCAGTCTCCGTTTCCTTCACTTTCTTCTTAACCGATAGTTCTTATTGGTTTGGCCACCTGCTGTTTTCTAAGTATTTACCAGTCAATTTTCTGATTCGCTTCCTCCAATTTGTATCGACATTCTTCATGTACAAGTAGCTGAAAACCTTCCTAGCCCAACGCTCCTCCCCCATTTCTCTCAATCGCTTCTCAAATTTTATCTTGCTGCTAGCTTCCCTGCCCTCAAATGATGTCCATCCCATATCACCTTGTACTCCCTGATTTGGGGTATTCCCGTGAGCTCCTAAAGCAAGCCTACCTATTCCACGTTGCTTAATTTTTAATCTTGCTTGAATTTCTGATCTCATGCACAAGACCGCATTGCCGAACGTCAGCCCAGGAACCATGACCCCTTTCCATATTCCTCTCACAACATCAGACCTATTGTAATTCCACAGTGCCCTATTTTTCATCACTGCTGCATTCCTGTTACCTTTAGTCGTCACGTATATTTCGTGTTCCCTCAGGTACTCGGTCCCATTGCTTATCCATACGCCCAGATATTTGTATTTATCTGTTATCTCTAGCGTGACCTCCTGTATTCTAAGCTCACTACCTTCGTTGTCATTGAAAATCATGACTGCTGATTTTTCCTTACTGAATCTAAAATCTAACCTATCTCCCTCATTACCGCAGATGTCCATCAATCTCTGCAAATCTTCCTTGTTGTTGGCCATTAGCACTATATCATCTGCGTACACTAATGCTGGTAGTGCCTGATCAATGAGTTTTCCTTGTTTGACTAAAGAGAGGTTGAAGCCCAGTCCACTTCCCTCTAATTTGGCCTCTAATCCTTGTAGGTACATCATGAATAATAAGGGTGACAGGGGACACCCCTGCCTAAGCCCCCGTTTTACCTCTGCAGGCTTGGATACCTGTTTTTCCCACTTTATAACTACCTTGTTACCTTTATAGATATCCTTTAAACGATTAGTGACTACATGTTCCACGCCTAGTGTGTCCAGTATTCCCCACAATTCCTCTTGAACCACGCTATCGTACGCTCCCTTGATATCCAAAAATGCTAGCCACAGGGGCCTGTGTTCCTTTTCTGCTATTTCGATGCACTGCGTCAGTGAGAACAGTGTCTTCCAACCTCCTGTGTTTCCGAAACCCATTCTGCAGTTCCCCCAGCACCCCCTCATCATCTATCCATGCCTGCAGTCTTTCCTTTATAATCTGCATCGCCAGCCTGTAGACCACTGATGTCACTGTTATAGGACGGTAGTTGTTTATGTCAGCTGTGTCCCCCTTTCCTTTATAGATCATGCTCATCCTGCCAAGTTTCCATCCATCGGGAACTTCACCATCGATTATTATTTTGCTCACTGCCTCTCTCAAAGCCTGCTTAGACTTCGGACCTAATGTCTTTATCAGCATAATTGGAATGTCATCTGGGCCTGTTGATGTACTACTAGGAACCCTTTTCTCAGCCCTTTCCCACTCTCGTTGTGAAAATGGAGCCATTGCACCACTTGATTCGTCCTTGTCTATTGTGGTGCATAAAGTACTCCTTTGTTGAAATTTTTCTGTAACTTTTGTTCTTATATATTCAATAGCTTCGTCCCCTTCTAGCCTAGCACCTTGGGCTGTAGTTATAAAACTCTGCTCTAGGTTCGCCTCATTTCTTAGGGAGTTTAGATGGTTCCAAAATTTCGCAGCTGCCTTTCTATCTTTTTTATGTACTTCTGCCAGCCACTGAGCTCCCTTTCTTCTAATCTTTTCATTGATCAGAAGGGAGGCATCCCTTCTACAGCTTAGAAAGGTTTCCCATTTTCTTTAAACACCATCTGTCGGTTCACCCCGCTGCTTAGCATGTCTGTGTTCCCTAGAGGCTTCCTGACGTTTTGCTATGGCTCTCTTAACTTCCTCATTCCACCAACTTTTGGGTTTGTGTCTTCTTTTCCGGGGTGACTTGTCGCGCGTCTTAGCAAGCTCTAGCTCAAAGAGTCTAATTAGATTCGTGTATGTCCACACTGTCTTATTATCCTCCGTGATTACTTTCTCAATTTGTTTAGCAGCTATTTCTATTTGCCTTTCTGGATAAAAATTTTCCTGTAGTTGCTCATCTTGTCTCCTTCCCACTTTCACTGCTCTTCCAAAACTTAGCTTGATACGTTTGTGATCACTACCCAGACTTCTGGAGCCACCTTCATCTATGTACATTGCCCTGAGCTTATCATACATCCTATGTGACATCAGTGTATAATCTATCGTCGACTACAGCCTTCCCACCTCCCATGTTATTTGCCCTTCACACTTCTCGGTACTGTTGCAAATGATCAAATCAAGCCTTTCACACATATGCATGATCATTTTGCCTGTCGGGTCAGTATACCCATCTATATCTTCTATGTGCGCATTCATGTCTCCTAGTATAATTATCTCGCACTCTCTTCCTAACTCCTGAATGTCCTTTGATATACACTCTACCATTGCCTGGTTTTCCTCTCTGGCCTTTGCTCCCGTCCACAAGTACACGAAACCAAGGAGTGTCATTTGACCTGCCACTTTCCCTTTTAGCCATAAATGTTCCTTGCACTCCTGCTTGACCCTCTGCCAGTCTGTACTTTTATGAATGAATGCCGCAATACCACCCCCCTTTCTGCTACCTTCTGTTCTATTACAATATTCCTACGCGTATTCCGGATTGTTCGGAGGTTGTTCCATGTCCCTGAGATGTGTTTCTACAAAACCGTATACCATCGGCCTCTCTTCTCTTAGCTGTTCTTCTATCTCTTCCCACTTCAGCCTGTTCCTACCACCCTGCATCTTAATATACCCTATGTTTGAATTGGCTCGGCGCTCGTGGCTACGTCTATTTATGCTCCGGACTCTACCTATCTTAGATATTGGTGCCACTTTGGAATCGTGTCTGTCCATACCACCTGTTGAAGAGTCTCCCTGGTTATTTTCCTCGTTACTAGCTATCCTGCACCCCGAAGGGCTCGCTTGCCCCCCAAAAAAGCTACTGCGCGTCCTGCAAGTCGCCAACCCACCTCATGACCTAGCCGCCCATCGAAGTGAATTCTGTCTCGTTGAAAACCACCCCACCTATGCACCTCTATGTTTATTTTCACCACCTCAAAGCCTTTCTCTCGACTCATCCGCCATATCTCTTGGTTTGCGTTGACAACCGCTCTTTGCAGGTTGCTATCACGCACCGGTACCTCCGGTATCGTGCATATCACTCACTAACTGTACCTTAGCTGTTTCTTAGATAGTGTCCGCACGTCTACAGTGACCTCTATCGACCAAGCGACGAAGAAAAAAAAACAATAACGAGCATGAAGGCATTCATCCTCCTCAAGACGTCAACGTTGGTGACGTGCGACGGCATTCTCATATTAAGTAGCGTTGTGCGTGCTGCGTTTGTGGTGATCCATATATTGTATGCACAATATCGGTAAAACAAAAGAGTTAAAACTAAAGGGGTGGGACGGAGGGGTAGAAATGTCGTCTGCTTTACGTAGCACATGCATCAGAAATAAAAGGAATATAGCCACGATCACCCGTGCTACAGCCACCTTTGATAGCAACGAGATTCACTTGCGCACGAAAAGATGGCAGGCCGGATGAGGGCCCATCAAACGGCTCCTTTTTTAACTGTCGCGATCCGAGGGAGTTGAAAGCAGCTCTGGGTCTAAGTCACTGAAAGAAGGGGAGCGGGAATGGGGAGAGGGGTAGAGGTCTTGTCGTATGCAATATCTATTTACTTGCGTCTGACGGTTCTTTTGCGTAAGTGGTAAGTTGGCCGCAATGTAGCCGTCCTGTCATCTGTCTTAAGTCATCGCGTTGCTAAGACGTCCGCAGCCCTTTTTAGACTTTCGCGAAACTAAGAGACCTTCGCAGGCAATCACTTTTTTTTCCTATGTTGCAAGTGTACAAAATAAGCAAATCCCACTCACTTAGGGAGTCGATTTCATGCGAAGCAGTTGGCGAGTAGTGGCCTACACCGAATTTTCTTTTATTGCTTTTAGTAAACCACTGCAAGTTGGACCGACATCTTTGCGCATACAGAGTAGTTATGAGTGAATCGCAAGCAGGACCATACCGATGATTATTAATATTATTTTTCCAGGGGGAAACGGGAGCGTTTGCTCAAGGCCTTGGCTATTTGCGGAAAGCACCTATTTTGAGGTAGATGCCTAATCGAGGAGGAATCAGGGTGGGGGGGGGGGGGGAGAAGGATTACCAGGTATGTCGTTTCGACTAGACCGACGCGCAAGGGGTATCCGTTACATCGGTACTTACCTTAGAGCACGGATGTCAGATCTATTGAAGTTACCCGCACGATACAGTGCGATGATGTGCTTGTCATAAGCGATCTTCGCCGTATTCCTCCGGGTTTAGCCGCGGTTGACCATAGCTTGGCGAGTCATAGGAGGTGGTTTGCGACGTAGATTACAAACTTATAAACACCGATAGCGAATACTTCAACCACATCTGACGTTGTCACGATGTGACGCTATTGTATGAATATTTTTCGCGAGCAGTTTGAAGCACTGGAGTAGTTCTGTAGACGAATGCTTGACTGCCAGGCAATATGCCTCGGTTCGATCGCGGCTCTATAGCCGTGATTATCTCTTAGCATACCTCAAATTTCTACCTCACTGACAACGCTGCCTACGCCTGCCCCGAATTTACCGCGGTGCAAGTTCCATAACGCGATCGCGTTAAAGTTTTTGACAGCCTGGCATTGCCGTTCCTGGGTTGACACAAGCTCTGAATTACCTGGCTCATACCCGCATTCCGTGAGCCGTGGTATACACGGTATGTGCCAGATATCTATCTATCTATCTATCTATCTATCTATCTATCTATCTATCTATCTATCTATCTATCTATCTATCTATCTATCTATCTATCTATCTATCTATCTATCTATCTATCTATCTATCTATCTATCTATCTATCTATCTATCTATCTATCTATCTATCTATCTATCTATCTATCTATCTATCTAAGATAGATAGATAGATATCTATAGATAGATATCTATCTATCTATCTATCTATCTATCTATCTATCTATCTATCTATCTATCTATCTATCTATCTATCTATCTAAGATAGATAGATAGATATCTATAGATAGATATCTATCTATCTATCTATCTATCTATCTATCTATCTATCTATCTATCTATCTATCTATCTATCTATCTATCTATCTATCTATCTATCTATCTATCTATCTATCTATCTATCTATCTATCTATCTATCTATAGATAGATAGATAGATAGATAGATAGATAGATAGATAGATAGATAGATAGATAGATAGATAGATAGATAGATAGATAGATAGATAGATAGATAGATAGATAAAACCACCTTTCGTCCACTGAGAAATGCTCTGCACTTAAAAAAAAACTGTGACTCGAGATAAGTCAGGCGCACTTGTTTTGCGTGTAATCGTTGCTCCACTTTAGTAGCGATAAACATGACGGGCTTGATTTGTCTCTCTGTAAATATACTTGCACGCCAAGAGCATTTTGCCCTTTCTTTCCTACCTTTGCCCTTCTGGATAATCTTTTTCATTTGTTATTGACACCCAGATGGCTCATTTCTTGCAAAAAGTAGAGGATAAAATAAAGGTAAATGCAAAACCTTGAATATAATAAACAAAAAAGCTACGCAATATAAAAATACTTTCGGAATAACAGTGACACATTATTTTTAATTTTTGATACAATGAGACCATTCGTGAAGCCGAAGCATAATACTGTAGGAAGCGCCCTCTAAAGAAAGCTGAACAACGTAAAACATGATTTCAGTGACATCTACGTTATCAAGTTACCTAGAATATGAAGCGGCGCTTTAAATTGTAAATGAGGCACGAGGGCGGAAATAAATTCTGTCCCTTTCGACAACCACGCGAGCTTTTCACACATGTTCGATAACACTTGGTTTTAAAGTAAATTGGCGCTGCTGGTAAATAAATTGCGCAATAAAAGTAAAAAATTGCTTTGATTTTTTTTTTGCAGCACATCACTACTATGAAGCAAGGAGAGGTAAACTTGAGGGCTCTTTTTTTGTTGTTAGAAACGATATTAGTGAGAACTGACAGACTTGGCATTATTCCTTGGCATAATTGTCTGTCAGTTCTCATTACTATGCGGCAAAGCCACTTTATTGTAGAAAGATGACATGTCCATAGATTTCATTGAAGTAAATCGAACTAAAAATATATAATAAACGTTATATTAAGCTGGAAGTTACAGATTACAAAGGACGATAACAGCGAGAAGAACGGGGGGAGACGAAGAATGATGTGGAAATGAAAAAATAAATGCAGGAACACGAAAACAGTCCTTAGGAATACTAAAACAGCAGGAAAGAAAGAAAGAAAGAAAGAAAGAAAGAAAGAAAGAAAGAAAGAAAGAAGGAAAGAAAGAAAGAGGTAAAGAAATGAAAAAAAGTCAAGAAAGAAAGAAAGAGCATAGAAAACAGAAAACCGATGTCGGAAAAGATGGAAAGTCAGATTCAGTTTCAGAGAAAACCCGGGCAGAAGCGGCGAGCAATAAAATGGCATATATACCAAAGACGTAGCATGCGGTGCAGCGTTGGCGTACAATCCTGGCAACTTCATGGAGGAGAAGTGACTCGGTGGAGGAACAATGTCCATCAAGACAACACATCAGCGGCTATAGATGGTTGCTCCGAAGGACTCGAAAGACGCTGCTTCATATAAAGATTCAGAGACACATCGCTGTGGGTACGCTTGAAATGCACGAATTCAGTGAAGTGTTTCTAGAGCGCGTAATCGTGAAGTGATGGGAGTTTTGCGAAAAAATCCGTCTTTGATCTTTTGATGAAGAGGCGAAAATATTCTAGTGCATAGGTTACTGCAGATATATACAGATAGCTTTCCACGCACTCAGGCCAAATACGTCATGGTTATGAGATATAATTCATTAATAACGCAGTACTATGAAAGCGAGCAGTGATTAAACTATGAACAGTTTTTGAATATAGCGTGGATTAAAAAAATTACGAAGGGCGCTCATTGTACGTCTTCGATTGCCAGGAGGTGGCTATGGTCTGCGTACTTCGCTTGGTGTCAGCGGTCATCTATCTAGGCTGTTCAACTGGTCACTCGATTACGCGCGCTTCGTGTTGTGCGAATACTAGAGTGATAAGCTCCACTGACCCATCGGCATTACCGCAATGCTCCTTACCTGTGTTGGGCACTGTGCTGCAGTGGCGCTGGGGCGAAGGCCTCGCTGCAAACACCGGCGGAGATGGTGCATCGCGGTGCGTTGACCAGCGTCCTTTGGAGGGCGCAGTAGCAAGTGGCCATCATCAGGAACGGCCGGTATCTCTTTCCGGTGGTCGTGTCGTCTGGGTCTCCGCACGACAAAGCCGGGAGCCGGTACGGGCCGAACCCCCATATATACCCGTGCGGCCAGACCGGCAGTGTCTGCGCCAAAGGGAGCGGACACACTGCCATGCGCACATTCCAACCTTCGCCCGACGACGCTGTCTCTCTCTCTCCCTTTATTTCAGCGCGAAACCTCGGGAAGGCAGGCTGAGTTATAGATAATTTTATCTGAGACACGTGGGTACCCCCACCATGCGCTGTTACACGAGTGTCACTTTTTTTACTTTTTTGTTTGAACATCGTGACGTAAACGAATAACGTCATAAAACGCCGAATGCATCGATCCAACAATACCCGTGAATATGTGCCTACCGTATCACTGTTCGTTTAATTGTTACATATACGAAACGGCCATGCCACAGCCCAATACACCGACACCGATGTCCATCCGCGAATTAGTCTGTCGCAAAGATGATAAAAAAAAAGTACTCAAACAGCGCATAAACTTGAAAACGAAAACTAAGCGGATGACGTCAGGATTTTAAGCGAGATGTGACGTCACTATAAAGCCGCGACATGACGTTACTGGTGACATCATTGATTACTTCAGAGGGTAATTTTTCGGGCAAGTTGTTGGTTCGTGATAAACGCTTATAACGCAGAAAACACGGACAAAAGAATAATTAGGACAACAGACAAAACGCGTCGTCTGTTGTCTTCGTTCTCACTTGGTCAACGCTATCCTGCACTGTGGACCATTGTTATCATTGGCAACGTCACGCGACATTATATGCCTAGATCTCGTTAAACCTCGCAGAGCCTCGGCAAGCCTCGCGAAGTATCGTCGGAGGTGTCGCCAAAGCTCGCAAGACCTCTTGACTCGCTACACATTTAAAGTTTTCGCCTTACTAACTCACACGGAACGTACACGCGCTCAGATGCCAGCGTCCGAAGCATATAAAGCGGTTGCCCATGACGCAGTGAACAGAGTGAGTAGTTTTCGTGTACTCAGGACATATGATGAGCCCAAGCTGGGTCTGCTGTCAAACAAACACAGTATAGTGAATACAAACAGTAAGGTCAGTTATCAACAGTTCAGTTGTGTGCACTGCGCCGTGTTGTATATGCTCCCTACTTCAGCTCGCTGTACGGGTGTGAGACAGTGTAACTCGACAGCCTGAATTTGTGTGCTGCAATGGGTATCACTTTGCACACAACGAGGTGAGAAGCTACTGTTTTGCTGAGTACGCATCGTTTTTCCCTTTGTACTACTACGTGGATTCTACCACACGAGCATTCAGGTTCTTCTATTTCAGGGGCATTGTCCAATATTGAAAAAAAGTACGGCTTATGAAGACCGAAGATATGCTTACGATCAATAACAAGAATATCACATTCATTCGTGCCTCAATAGGCGTTCTAGAGACAAGTTCTCCTTAAAAAGAAGACATTTGTTATTTAAACATGCAGCTTTACTTCTGTGTTGGTATCGACGCACGTAATTCTCGTATTCATTGTGGAAGCACAATTTTAAAGGGTGGTGGTGTGGGAGGGTGTCTGGATGTTTGGATTAACCTTCTTGAGCCAGCGCATGGCTTCCACAGATGACCTATAAAAAGTGTCAAATTTATGGTTTCTTATTGACGTGAAAACATTTTTTTTCTTAGCTCCCACATACACTCAAAAGCGTCAGCTCAAATCAACCGCTCGTTCAGTCATTTAAAACAACTGATTTCCATGACATCAAGGTGGACGATTGGGCCAGTTGGTGATACATGATCTAAGAGTACTACGCGGTAGAAACACGGACGGGAAAAAGACAAGGACAAGCGCAGGCTATTAACTGAAGGTTTATTTATCCCGCATTGCATATATAAATAACAACCAGGAAAAACAGTAGCACTCTTAGTACTCTTACCGCGTAGTACTCTTAGATTCCATGTCACATTCAGTTAGAAATCAACCTGGCCTGTCTTGTCTGAAGATCTCCGTGTACTTATCACTTGTTGTTAGGCTGAGTCTGGAAGCTTTACGGATCATCTATTATGTGTGTTGTTATCGTCGTTCAAACAGCCCTCTCTTTAGTCAAAGCTAAGTAGCGAAATGGTAGGTGTAACCTTAAGAGACAAGAAGAGAGCAGAGTGGATCAGGGAACAAACCGGGGTTAAGTATATCACAGTTGAATTTAAGAAGAGGAAATGGAAATGGGCCAGAAATGTAGCACGCATTCAGAATAACCACAGGCCATTAAGGGTAACTAACTTAATTCTGAGAGAAGACAAGCGGGTTAGGGGGAGACAGAAGGTTAGGTGCACGGGCAGATTAGAGTAAGAAGTTTGAGGGTGTAAAATTGCAGCAGCAAGCACAGGACCGAGTTGACATGCGGAACATGGGAGAGGCCTTTGTCCTGCAGTGGACGTAGTCAGGCTGATGATTATAATAATGACGAAGTAGTGAAATATCCCCTTTATAATTGCCCACGGTATAATTTCATAAATGCCCACGGTATAATTTGTACCTGCACGCACATATTCAAACAAGCTTTTCGTATTGCAACCGCAGGTCATAACAAAACCGATAACTTTGTGCCTGGCACAGCACAAATTTCATTTTTCACCATAAAACCTTCCTTAAATAACTAGATAACTGCAGTGAAAGCGGCCATAGGGCAACAAGATATTTTTACAAGTTGATTATTTTTATTTTGCAAATTATACTTGCATTGTTCGTGTTCACAAAACAATTTTGTAAACGAAAACAGCTCGCTTACAAAAGAGAGGCCAACTAGTAGTTATTAAGTTCTGTTTCATCATCAGCCGGCTCACTGATTAACAGTGCTCGTGATCTCACAGTTATGCAAATCGGCTATCGAACCAAAAGACGATAACTATCACGCCTGATAATGTTTTAGTATAGGAATACAAGGTGAAAAGGGCTAGAAGAAAGTGCTTCCTGCTACTTCTACGCATATCTGAATAAATCCAAGGGTTAAAATTGCTTGTAATTCTGCGAAAAAATAACGGTTAACGCGAAAAGAAAAAACACGAGAAGGTTAACACGTGGTGGTTGACGTAATGTTACACTTCATCGTGAGGTAAAAAAAGTCAAGGGTGAACAGTGGAACAAAAGTTCATACGCACGCGGTCACTCACTGTTCTGAAAGCTACAGTTGCAAGGAGCAAAAAACATTTAGCCGCATCGCATGTCATGGTCCATGCATTTTCATATATATATATATATATATATATATATATATAT